>NC_091282.1:328493569-329116485 GCF_032444005.1 Ranitomeya imitator | reverse complement strand
ACAAAAGTCTGTGTTTTCTTGACCATCCAAAGAATAAACACATAAATTCAAAAGTCAACATATAGTTAACAGTCTATCCCTCCTGGCTTACTGAAAATAGAGGTCTGGATAATTAAAGGGACACTGTCACCTGAATTTGGAGGAAACAATCTTCAGCCATAGAGGCGGGGTTTTCGGGTGTTTGATCCACCCTTTCCTTACTCGCTGGCTGCATGCTGGCTGCAATATTGGATTGAAGTTCATTCTCTGTCCTCCATAGTGCATGCCTGCGCAAGGAAATCTTGCCTTGTGCAGGCGTGTACTATGGAGAACAGAGAATGAACTTCAATCCAATATTGCAGCCAGCATGCAGCCAGCGGGTAAGGAAAGGGTGGATCAAACACCCGAAAACCCCGCCTCTATGGCTGAAGATTGTTCCCTCCAAATTCAGGTGACAGTGTCCCTTTAAGATTAAATGCTGTGTTTTCACAGCACTATAAGGCCTTTGTTTATTTAGTCACACACTCAAGATGTTAACTTGGACCTTTCTCCTATTGTATGAATGCATCTTTATTTACAGAGGGAAGAAGTATTTGATCCCTTGCTGATTTTGTAAGTTTTCCCACTCACAAAAACATGAACAGTCTAAATTAATAATTTTAAGGGTAGATTAATTTTAACAATGAGAGATAGAATATCAAATATAAAATCCAGAAAATCACATTGTATAAATTATATAAATTTATTTGCATTTTGCTGTGAGAAATAAGTATTTGATCCTTCTGGGAAACAAGACTTAATACTTGGTGGCAAAACCCTTGTTGGCAAGCATAACAGTAAGATTTTTTTTGTAACTGATGATGAGGTTTGCGATCATGTCAGGAGGAATTTTGGTCCACTCCTCTTTGCAGATCTTTTCTAAATCACTAAGATTTTGAGGATGTCGTTTGGAAACTTGGAGCTTCAAATCCCTCCATAAGTTTTCTATGGGATTAAGGTCTGGAGACTGGCTAGGCCACTCCATGAGCTCAATGTGCTTTTTTGGAGCCACTCCTTTGTTGCTTTGGCTGTATGTTTTGGGTCATTGTTTTGCTTGAAGACTCAGCCATGACCTATATTCAATGTCCTGGCGAGGGGAGGAGGTTGTCACTCAGGATTTTATGGTACATGGCTCCATCCATTCTCCCATTGATGCTGTGAAGTAGTCCTATGACCTTAGCAGAGAAACACACTCAAAACATAATGTTTCCACCTTCAAACATTTTCAGTGGGGACAGTGATCTTTGGGTCATAAGCAGCATTTCTCTTCTTCCAAACACGGTGAGTTGAATTAATACCAACAACCTCAAGTTTTGTCTCAATCACTCACAGAATCATCCAGGTGTTCATTGGAAAACTTCAGAAGGGCCTGCACATGTGCATTCTTGAGCAGTGGACCTTGTGGGCACTGCAGGATTTTAAATCTTTATGGCATAATGTGTTTGTTGGTGACTGTGGTCCAGCTGCCGTGAGATCATTAACAAGTTCCCCCTGTGTAATTTTAGGCTGATCTCTCACCTTCCTCATTATCAATGATACCTCATGAGGTGAGATTTTGCATGGTGCCCCAGATCGATGTTGATTGACAGTCATTTTGTATTTCTTCCATTTTCTTACAATTGTACAAACAGTTGTCTCCTTCTCACCCATGATCTTACTTATGGTTTTGTAGCCCATTCCAGTTTTGTGCAGAGCTATGATTTTGTCCCTGACATCCTTATAAAGCTCTTTGGCATTGCCCATGTTGTAGAGGTTAGAGTCTGACTGATTAATTGAGTCTGTGGACAGGAATCTTTTACAAAGGTGACTATGTAAGATAGCTGTCTTTAATGCAGGTAACAAGTGGATTAGGAGCATCTAACTGGTCTGTAGGAGCCAGAACTCTTAATGGTTGACAGGGGATACTTATTTCTCACTGCAAAATGCAAATAAAAAAAAATGTGTAACCGCTTCTTCAATCTATTTGAAGCCTCTGATCTGCCTGATGTCCCAAGCCAGCATAGGATGAACTGCCGACCACCTTAGCTGGAGCAAAATTAGAGTTGGAAGCCTGAAGGTCCTTGTTGTGCCAGTTGTACCCTGAGTAGTGGCTTTGAATCCAGGACTCCTTGTTGTTGGCCACAGAAGTCCCACTCCTTTGAAATGTAAACATATTCTGAGGCCCTACTCTATATGTATTGCAGGGTGTATTGGAATGCCTCCTTTTAATTTTTGGAAGTCCTTGCACATAGCACACAGGCTTCACCAGTAGGCCTCAATAGCTGTCACCCTCCTTGCGACACCTGACATGTGTTTCGCATACCTGCTTTGTCAAAGGGGATCATCCCCTTCGACAAAGGTAAAAAAAGGTAAAAAAAATAGTCTCACCCTTCTGCTGACTCGCTGGGATAAGAGTAGCTGTGACTTCAGAGCTTCCAAGGCCAACTACCCCCACAAGTGGCATGCACAGAGAGGAGGTAACAACAAGCTTAGGAAGCTGACAGTCTATTGAGGTACAAGGCCAGGTTACCAGAGGTTGCAACCTGACTTCTCCAAACATCTCCATGGAGTCAAGTGACAGGTGGGTCCCTATTCTGGCTTTACCAAATGTATCTATGGTGCTCAGGTGACCGGTGGGTCCAAACCTTGACTTCCTCAAATGTATCCATGGGTTCAGTGATGGTCAATGGTGTTGATCTGTATTATTTCAGCCGATTCCGTGGTACCCTAAGCTGGCATCCTGTAGAATGTCAAATCTGTGGCCCTTGTAATCAAGCCATGATCTGGCAGCTATCCTGCACAGTGTTCCTAGCTGTGGTTTTGCAAAGATTCTCTGGTTCTTTGGATCTCTGGATCTCTTGGTCAACCTGTTATAGAGGCATATCCCACTTACATAATTCACAACTGTTGTCCTTCAAGCCATCACCCAGAGGTCAAGAGGAAGGTATGATGAAATTAACTCACATTGTTTGAGAATTTAATCAGTTTGCATGGGTTGTACTTCTCTGTTTTGCAAGTCAACAAACGAGCTGGCCTGGACATTGTGTTATCAACATATTAACAAACATATATTTTTCAATTTCCCTGTGTCTCTGTCATCCAGGAAAACAACACAATATGTTACAACAAATTTTTTTATCTTTGGTTCGGTATGTTTTATTGTCAGTGTGTAAAAGTGGTGTAAGTCGAGTCGAGCACCCTAGCATTCCAACATGTTCGAATCAAGTAACGATTACCAGAGCATTTTAGTGCTTGCTCATCACTATTCACTGCATATTATCTGTAATGTTTAACCCTCCATCAGGAACAATATTCGCACTAACTCGTAATAGAACAATGTGCCTGTCAAGCGCGGGCTAGAAAAATGCCTAGAATATCTAATTTTCTCAATTTCAGTGATCTAAAAGTGATCATAGACCTTCATAGGGATGTAATAAAAGAGACTACACATTATCAGGTGCAAAACAAACCCATTTACTCAACATAAAAGTAATAACTTTGATATACACAAATTTCAAAACTCCTGAGAAGCACACTTTCATTTGTAAGAAAATCTGCCTTATTTATATGAAATATCCACAAACCTTTCTCTATCCATTCATAAAACAAGCTAAATAATCAATAGTAATGACTAAAAGCATTACATACCAACCTTATAAAGTGTGATGTGTTCGGGACCAATGAGCCTGAGAAGCCAGCACAGCTATATCTTCCTTCCTGAAGCTCTGCAGACCAACTGTGGTATCAGGTTTCACACAGCAGCTAGAGCCAGGAGACTATCTAGAGGGAGGGGGTTTCCTGAAAATCCGGTGAGAAGGGAGAAATGAAAGTAGAAGAGCTGCGCCTGTCAGATCCATTGTTCCTGACGGAGGGTTAATCACTGTTTCATGACTTTCTAATATTTTCACTATTGCTAAACTGTGACTTGTGACTTCCTATCACTTTCCAGTTTACCCAAATGAAGTTCCATTTCCTGTCTCAGATTTTGTATAGGCTATGATAGTCCATACTGATTGGCTGTGCTATATAATTTAATGTGTTGTGATATAATGACGTGATTTGTCTAATCTTAAAGGGAGTCTGTCAAAGGGATCAAACATTGTAAGCCGTCTTTATGGGCATGCAAGACATAGAAAGATGAATAAAATGATAACTTGATATTTGAGATCTCATTTCTTGATTCAGAGAAATCTACTTTTTTCAGAGAATCTGAATAACACCAAAACTTTTTCTTCACTCATGGTTAGGTTAGTGGATGGGTGAAGCCATTTATTGTCAAACTAGATGGTGGCCCGATTCTAAAGCATCGGGTATTCTAGAATATGCATGTCCACGTAGTATATTGCCCAGCCATGTAGTATATTGCACAGCCCACATAGTATATTGCACAGCCCACGTACTACTGTTTTTTAAAAAAATCATAATAACATCCCAAAACATCCAAATGACCCTGATCAAAAGTTTACATACCCTGGCCTGATAGCATGCACAGAAGTTGACACAAATGGGTTTGAATGGCTACTAAAGGTAACATCCTCACCTGTGACCTGTTTGCATGTAATCAGTGTGTGTGCATAAAAACTGAGTGAGTTTCTGGGATCCAGACAGACTTTTGCATCTTTCATCCAGCCACTGACGTTTCTGGATGGTAAGTCATGGGGAAAGCAAAACAATTGTCAATGAATCTTTGTGAAAAGTTAGTTGAACTCTATAAAACAGGAAGGAGATACAAAAAGGTTTCCAAGGAATTGATAATGCCAGTCAGCAGCATTCCAACTGTGATTAACAAATAGAAAATCAGGAGCTTTGTAAAAACAAAACCATGGTCAGGTAGACCAACAAAAATGTAGTCCACCAATGCCAGGAAAATTGTTTGGGATGCAAAGAAAAACCCCACAAATAACATCAGCTGAAATACATTACTCTCTGGAAACTAGCGGTGTGTGTTGTGAATTCTGTGGCTGAGTTCACTTCTGTGGTCACAAGTGGTATTGCAGTCTCTGGGCTTCCTCCCTCAGGTGTTTTGGTGAGCTCGTTGGCTGCCTTGCTATTTAGCTCCACCTGAGTCTGTCTTCCTTGCTCCTTGTCAATGTTCCAGTGTTGGATCTGAGCTACTGCATCTTTCCTTGGGCCTGCTGCTCTGCTAGATAAGTGCTTCTAGTTTGTTTTCTGTTTTTTCTGTCCAGCTTGCTATTATCTTTTGCTGGAAGCTCTGAGAAGCAAAGGGGTGCTCCGCCGTGCTGTTAGTTCGGCACGGTGGGTCTTTTTGCCCCTTTGCGTGGTTTTCGTTTTAGGGTTTTTTGTAGACTGCATAGTTCTCTTTGCTATCCTCGCTCTGTCTAGAATATTGGGCCTCACTTTGCTGAATCTATTTCATTCCTACGTTTGTCTTTTCATCTTGCTAACAGTCATTATATGTGGGGGGCTGCCTATTCCTTTGGGGTATTTCTCTGAGGTAAGTCAGGCTTGTATTTCTATCTTCAGGCTAGTCAGCTCCTCAGGCAGTGCCGAGTTGCATAGGTAGTTATAGGCGCAATCCACTGCTGCTTATAGTTGTGTGAGGATAGATCAGGTACTGCAGTCTACAGAGATTCCACATCTCAGAGCTCGTCCTATTGTTTTTGGTTATTGCCAGATCTCTGTATGTGCGCTGATTACTGCACGCTGTGTTGCCTGATTGCCAGCCATAACAGTACAAGGAGCCAGACCAATGATTCCCAATAGAGGGAAAAAAGAAATCCTGACATCATTTTTTTTTCTTAGCTCTGTCTTCAGTCTTTTTTTTCCCCTAGACATTAGAGTGCTTCAGGACACAGCTGTGGACATGGATATTCAGGCTCTGTGCTCCTCAATGGATAATCTCGTTGTAAATATACAAAAGATTCAAGATACTATTGATCAGAAATCGATGCTAGAACCAAGAATTCCGATTCCTGATTTGTTTTTTGGTGACAGAACTAAGTTCCTGAGCTTCAGAAATAATTGTAAGCTATTTTTGGCCTTGAAACCTCATTCTTCTGGTAATCCTATTCAACAGGTTTTGATTATTATTTCTTTTTTGCGCGGCGACCCACAGGACTGGGCGTTTTCTCTTGCACCAGGAGATTCTGCATTGAGTAATGTTGATGCATTTTTCCAGGCGCTGGGATTGCTTTACGATGAGCCTAATTCAGTGGATCAAGCTGAGAAAAATCTGCTGGCTTTATGCCAGGGTCAGGATGATGTAGAAGTATATTGTCAGAAATTTAGGAAATGGTCAGTACTCACTCTGTGGAATGAATCTGCACTAGCGGCTTTGTTCAGAAAGGGTCTCTCTGAAGCTCTTAAGGATGTAATGGTGGGATTTCCTATGCCTGCTGGTTTGAATGAGTCTATGTCCTTGGCCATTCAGATCGGTCGTCGCTTGCGCGAGCGTAAATCTGTGCACCATCTGGCGGTATTGTCTGAGAGTAAGCCTGAGCCTATGCAGTGCGACAGGACTATGACTAAAGTAGAACGGCACGAACACAGACGTCTGAACAGACTGTGTTTCTATTGTGGTGATTCTACTCATGCTATTTCTAATTGTTCTAAACGCACTAGGCGGTTCGATAGCTCTGCCGTTATTGGTACTGTACAGTCCAAATTCCTTTTGTCCATTACCTTAATATGCTCTTTGTCATCATATTCTGTCATGGCGTTTGTGGATTCAGGCGCTGCCCTGAATCTGATGGATTTGGATTATGCTAAACGTTGTGGATTTTTCTTGGAGCCTTTGCGGTGTCCTATTCCGTTGAGAGGAATTGATGCTACACTTTTGGCCAAGAATAAGCCTCAGTACTGGGCCCAGCTGACCATGTGCATGGCTCCTGCACATCAGGAAGTTATTCGCTTTCTGGTACTGCATAATTTGCATGATGTGGTCGTGTTGGGGTTGCCATGGCTACAAACCCATAATCCAGTATTGGATTGGAACTCTATGTCGGTAACCAGCTGGGGTTGTCAGGGAGTACATGGTGATGTTCCATTTTTGTCTATTTCGTCATCCATTCCTTCTGACATCCCAGAGTTCTTGTCGGACTTTCAGGATGTATTTGAAGAGTCCAAGTCTGATGCCCTACCTCCGCATAGGAATTGTGATTGTGCTATCAATTTGATTCCTGGTAGTAAATTCCCTAAGGGTCGTTTATTTAATTTGTCCGTACCTGAACACACCGCTATGCGCAGTTATGTGAAGGAGTCCCTGGAGAAGGGACATATTCGCCCATCGTCGTCACCATTGGGAGCAGGGTTCTTTTTTGTAGCCAAGAAGGATGGTTCGCTAAGACCGTGTATTGATTACCGCCTTCTTAATAAGATCACTGTTAAGTTTCAGTATCCCTTGCCATTGATATCTGACTTGTTTGCTCGGATTAAGGGGGCTAGTTGGTTTACTAAGATTGATCTTCGTGGTGCGTATAATCTGGTGAGAATCAGGCAGGGAGATGAATGGAAAACGGCATTTAATACGCCCAAGGGTCAATTTGAGTATCTGGTGATGCCGTTCGGACTTGCCAATGCTCCATCTGTTTTTCAGTCTTTTATGCATGACATTTTCCGTGAGTATCTGGATAAATTCTTGATTGTTTACTTGGATGACATTTTGATCTTCTCAGATGATTGGGAGTCTCATGTGAAGCAAGTCAGAATGGTTTTCCAGGTACTGCGTGCTAATTCCTTGTTCGTGAAGGGATCAAAGTGTCTCTTCGGTGTGCAGAAAGTTTCATTTTTGGGGTTCATCTTTTCCCCTTCTACTATCGAGATGGATCCGGTTAAGGTTCAGGCCATCCAGGATTGGACTCAGCCGACATCTCTAAAAAGTCTGCAGAAATTCCTGGGCTTTGCTAATTTTTATCGTCGCTTCATCTGTAATTTTTCTAGCATTGCCAGACCATTGACCGATTTGACCAAGAAGGGTGCTGATTTGGTTAATTGGTCTTCTGCTGCCGTGGAAGCTTTTCAGGAGTTGAAGCGTCGTTTTTGCTGTGCCCCTGTGTTGTGTCAACCTGATGTTTCTCTTCCGTTCCAGGTCGAGGTTGATGCTTCTGAGATTGGTGCAGGGGCGGTTTTGTCACAGAGAGGTTCTGGTTGCTCAGTGTTCAAACCATGTGCTTTCTTTTCCAGGAAATTTTCTGCTGCTGAGCGTAATTATGATGTGGGCAACCGAGAGTTGCTGGCCATGAAGTGGGCATTCGAGGAGTGGCGTCATTGGCTTGAGGGTGCTAAGCATCGCGTGGTGGTTTTGACTGATCATAAGAACCTTACTTATCTTGAGTCTGCCAAGCGCTTGAATCCTAGACAGGCCCGTTGGTCGTTATTTTTTGCTCGTTTTGATTTTGTGATTTCATACCTTCCGGGCTCTAAAAATGTGAAGGCGGATGCTCTGTCTAGGAGTTTTGTGCCCGACTCTCCGGGGTTATCTGAGCCGGCGAGTATCCTCAAGGAAGGAGTCATTGTGTCTGCCATCTCCCCTGATTTGCGGAGAGTGTTGCAGAAATTTCAGGCTAATAAACCTGATCGTTGTCCGGCCGAGAAACTGTTCGTCCCTGATAGGTGGACTAGTAAAGTTATCTCTGAACTTCATTGTTCGGTGCTGGCCGGTCATCCAGGAATCTTTGGTACCAGGGAGTTGGTTGCTAGATCCTTCTGGTGGCCATCTCTGTCACGGGATGTGCGTGCTTTTGTGCAGTCCTGTGGAATTTGTGCTAGGGCTAAGCCCTGCTGTTCACGTGCCAGTGGGTTGCTTTTGCCCTTGCCGGTCCCGAAGAGGCCTTGGACACATATTTCGATGGATTTCATTTCTGACCTTCCCGTTTCTCAAAAAATGTCGGTCATTTGGGTGGTCTGTGATCGCTTTTCTAAAATGGTCCATCTGGTGCCCTTGGTTAAATTGCCTTCCTCCTCTGATTTGGTGCCTTTGTTCTTCCAGCATGTGGTTCGTTTACATGGCATTCCTGAGAATATTGTTTCTGACAGAGGTTCCCAGTTTGTCTCGAGGTTCTGGCGAGCCTTTTGTGGTAGGATGGGCATTGACCTATCTTTTTCCTCGGCCTTCCATCCTCAGACTAATGGCCAGACCGAACGAACCAATCAGACCTTGGAAACATATCTGAGATGTTTTGTTTCCGCTGACCAGGATGATTGGGTGTCATTTTTGCCGTTGGCTGAGTTCGCCCTTAATAATCGGGCCAGCTCGGCTACCTTGGTCTCTCCATTTTTCTGCAATTCTGGGTTCCATCCTCGTTTCTCTTCAGGACAGGTTGAGTCTTCGGACTGTCCTGGTGTGGATTCTGTGGTGGACAGGTTGCAGCAGATCTGGACTCAGGTAGTGGACAATTTGACCTTGTCCCAGGAGAAGGCTCAGCTTTTCGCTAATCGCAGACGCCGTGTGGGACCCTGACTTCGTGTTGGGGATCTGGTTTGGTTATCTTCTCGTCATATTCCTATGAAGGTTTCCTCTCCTAAATTTAAACCTCGTTTTATTGGTCCGTATAGGATTTCTGAGATTCTCAATCCGGTGTCTTTTCGTCTGACCCTCCCAGACTCCTTTTCCATACATAATGTATTCCATAGGTCGTTGTTGAGGAGATACGTGGCACCTATGGTTCCATCTGTGGAGCCTCCTGCCCCTGTTTTGGTGGAGGGGGAATTGGAGTATATTGTGGAGAAGATTTTGGATTCTCGTGTCTCTAGACGGAAACTCCAGTATCTGGTCAAATGGAAGGGTTATGCTCAGGAAGATAATTCCTGGGTTTTTGCCTCTGATGTCCATGCCCCAGATCTTGTTCGTGCCTTTCATGTGGCTCATCCTGGTCGGCCTGGGGGTTCTGGTGAGGGTTCGGTGACCCCTCCTCAAGGGGGGGTACTGTTGTGAATTCTGTGGCTGAGTTCACTTCTGTGGTCACAAGTGGTATTGCAGTCTCTGGGCTTCCTCCCTCAGGTGTTTTGGTGAGCTCGTTGGCTGCCTTGCTATTTAGCTCCACCTGAGTCTGTCTTCCTTGCTCCTTGTCAATGTTCCAGTGTTGGATCTGAGCTACTGCATCTTTCCTTGGGCCTGCTGCTCTGCTAGATAAGTGCTTCTAGTTTGTTTTCTGTTTTTTCTGTCCAGCTTGCTATTATCTTTTGCTGGAAGCTCTGAGAAGCAAAGGGGTGCTCCGCCGTGCTGTTAGTTCGGCACGGTGGGTCTTTTTGCCCCTTTGCGTGGTTTTCGTTTTAGGGTTTTTTGTAGACTGCATAGTTCTCTTTGCTATCCTCGCTCTGTCTAGAATATCGGGCCTCACTTTGCTGAATCTATTTCATTCCTACGTTTGTCTTTTCATCTTGCTAACAGTCATTATATGTGGGGGGCTGCCTATTCCTTTGGGGTATTTCTCTGAGGTAAGTCAGGCTTGTATTTCTATCTTCAGGCTAGTCAGCTCCTCAGGCAGTGCCGAGTTGCATAGGTAGTTGTTAGGCGCAATCCACTGCTGCTTATAGTTGTGTGAGGATAGATCAGGTACTGCAGTTTACAGAGATTCCACGTCTCAGAGCTCGTCCTATTGTTTTTGGTTATTGCCAGATCTCTGTATGTGCGCTGATTACTGCACGCTGTGTTGCCTGATTGCCAGCCATAACAGGTGTGGCTGTTTCAAGATGCGTAACAATGAGGCACTTGAAGAAAAATGGGCTGCATGGTCGAGTCACCAGAAGAAAGCCATTACTGCACAAATGCCACAAAGTATCTTGCCTACAATACGCAAAACAGCACACAGACAAGCCTCAAAACTTCTGGAACAAGGTACTTTGGAGTGATGAGACCAAAATTGAACTTTTTGGCCACCACCATAAACGTTACATTTGGACAGAAGTCAACAAGGCCTATGATGAAAGAAACACCATTCCTACTGTGAAGCGCGGAGATGGAACGCTGATGTTTTGGGGGATGTGTGAGCTACAAAGGCACAGGAAACTTGGTCCAAGTTGAAGGAAAGATGAATGCAGCATGTTATCAGCAAATACTGGAGGCAAATTTGCACTCATCAGCCTGGAAGCTGCACATGGGAGGTACTTGGACATTCCAACATGATAATGATATAAAACACAAAGCCAAGTCAACCTGTCATTGGCTACAGCAGAACAAAGTGAAGGTTCTGGAGTGGCCATCTCAGTCTCCTGACCGCAATATCATTGATCCACTCTGGGGAGATCTCAAGTGAAGCAGTTCATGTTAGATAGCCCAGGAATTTACAGGAGCTAGAGGCTTTTTGCCAAGAATAGTGGGCAGCTTTACCATCTGAGAAAATAAAGAACCTCATCCACAACTACCACAAAAGACTTCAAGCTGTCATTGATGTTAGAGGGGGCAACACACGGTATTAAGAAATGGGGTATGTAAAGTTTTGATCAGGGTCATTTGGATGTTTTGGGTTGTCATTATGATTTAACAAGAGAAAACACAGTAGGTTGACAATAAATGGCTTCACTCAACCACTAACCATGAGTGAAGAAAATGTTTTGGTGTTATCTTTTATATTCTCTACAAAAAGGCCAAGAAAGCAAAAATTCTGTTGGGGTTTGTAAGCTTTTGAGCACAGCTGTATAAAAATGTCCTCTTCCAGGGTATGAGGCAGATGCTGCCTGGAAGATAACTGCGCCTCCAGAGCTTATTTTACATGAAAGGGGAGTTACTACTGTGATATGTAATGGCTGCTTTCTGCTCCCCTGATCTCACTGCAGAACTATGTATGTTTAAAACTGACACATCTGCAGGTTCCTCTCAGCTTCAGCTTCTATCTCACAGGCAGACAGTGTTACAATATTGTTGCAATACAACAGAGCTCAGACAGCTGCAAAAATGTGTTTGCAAAAAGAAAAAGTTCAGTTATACTGTTCTCTGTTACTTACATGTCAACTCCTCACTTTATTTAAAATATTCTGTGAAACTTATTCTCATGCAGATCAGTGTCATGCCCATAGCCTTGAACTGGTTAATTTACATATAAGAAAAATGTGGATTTCTCTGGAATAAAACATCAGACTGCAGATATCAAGGTGCCCTTTTATTTAGCTTCTTATAGTCTACATGCCAATATAGACAGCTTAGGAAGGTGAATCCTACTAAGAAATTCCCTTTAAAGTTGTCAACTTTAAAAAAAGTGGGCCCAAAACTGTGTAAAATATAACACCAATTCCAAAATAGTTGGTATGCTAAAATGTAAGAAAAACAGCATGGAGGCCTAGTTAGCAGCACTGTTGCTTTGCAGCGCTTGGCTCATGGGTTCAAATCCCTCCAAGGACAACATCTGCGAGGAGTTTGTATGTTCTCCCTGTGTTTGCGTGGGTTTCCTCTGGGTATTCCGGTTTCCCCCAACACTCCAATGACAAACTGATAGGAAATTTTGATTGTGAGTCCCATTGGGGACAGTGCCCATAATGTTTGTAAAGTGTTGTGGAATTAATGACGCTATATAAGTGAGTAAAATAAATAATTAAAAAAAAGAAGACAATGATTAAGAATGCAATGATTTGAAAGTTAGACCTTTTTAAATTTAATTTTAAAATATTTGGTCATTTAGAATTTGATAGCAGAAATGCATCTCAAAAACGTTGTCACAGCATTAACAAAAGGGTGAAAAAGTAAGTGCTACTTATAAAAAACAGAGCATGCCAGAGAGCAAAATCTCTCAGAAACAAATATCAAAGGTTCACCATCATATGAACAGTTGAGTCTAAAAATGATGGAACAAGTTCAGGAAAATGTTAAGTGAAAGATCAGGCAGAGAAGACCCAAGACTTTTGAGCAGCTAGAATCCTACATCAGACAAAAAATGGGACAACCTTCTTCTCACAAAACTCCAACGCTTTTCCCCTCACGTTCCAGAGGTTTACCAGCCGTTGCAGCATGAAGACAGATGCTACACAATGGTAGGCATTGTCCCAACTTTTCTTAGATGTGATGCTGCCATCAATTTCTAAATAAGCAATTTTTTTCCAATGAAATGGATAAATGTCTAACTTACAACTTCTGATCTGTGTTCTATGTTGTGAATAAAATATAGCTATAGGAGATTTTAAAATCATTGCCTTCTTGTTTTCTTTAAATTTTACACAGCGTTCCAGCTTTTTGGAAATGGGGTTGTACCTAAAATAACATAGTAGGTACTCATCCCCCTTGGGACCAGCAGGCTCACCGCTGCTACTCCAGTCTCAGTGATTTGGCTTCAGCAGTGACTCCACAACGACAGCGTCTCTCACCACTCTAGCCAGTCATTGAGCTCATGGTTTGAGCTCAGTTGCTGTGCCAAGGTTGATGGCAAGCACTGCTGAGCCCAGTGTACAAACAGGAGCCAAAACAAAGTGACTGAAGCAGCAGCGGAGAGTTGGCGCTAGACATAGGAAGGGATATCACATGCTGAGTATTTTATTTCAGGCATTTTGCATAGTTTGGGGCCCACTTTACTGAACTTGGACAACCCCTTAATGTTAAAGCCACAGTTCTATTGATTTTTACATACACTGTACATTAGAGAATTTTTATTTATTCTTCTAAAACTAACATTTAGAGATGTCACTGTCACCAGAGCCCTGATAATAATAGTGTAATAAAGGAGAGAACGTAATATTGTTACGCCTGCATAGAAATAGTGGTGTCGTTCTATAAAATGTACTTGCTTGTGATATATTCTCATTACGTAAAATGACACTTGACAGAATTCCCTGCAGTCTCAAAGCAAGGTAATATATTTTACTGCCAGGTTATAAAAGCTAGTCACAACCTTTAAGATTATCCGCACTGCAACCAATATGCTTGCAAACTGAATGTAATGAAGATGAAGAAAATCACTTAATGTTGTAAAATCTAATACTACATTTAGGCATGCATGCCTGAAATAGATCTTGTCAATAATGGTGGTAATGTACTAGAATAGATATTGGTTCCTAGAAAATGCTATTAATTGCGCTCACAATATTATTTGCATTGGGTATATTTTGATAGCAAAGTTCCATGATGATTTAATTATATTAATAGTGTGTGGATGCCTTAAAGCTATTGTATAACTCGGATAGTGATGAAAGTCATAAAAAGGTACATAAATCAAAGTAATGTCTTCTTATGACTTCTTGTAACTTTTTCTGTTAAATTCTGTAATTCCAAGGAAAAAAGTTTCAGGATCTTCTTAACCAGTGAGCAATATCGATATTATTAGTACACAACCAGATAAACTGCATATGGTGCCTTTGGGAGGATAGAATTGGCCAAGTTTGTGTTTTTTTTCTGGAGAGACAAATACTGTATTTCAGTCGTTATAGAACATATCATGGAAAATTTTAGTACTAAATAAAAGTTACTTTGCTACCGACAGACATGAAACAAAATAACTTATAGGACAAGACTAATAACAACTGCATTAAACTCTTCCATCTCTGAATGCCATTTTATATTGAACACCATTCAACATGCTTAACTACACTGTGTGCAGAATTATTGAGCAAGTTGTATTTTGATCACATGATACTTTTTATACATGGTGTCCTACTCCAAGCTGTTCAGGCTTGAGAGCCAACTACCAATTACCGTATATACTCGAGTATAAGCCGAGATTTTCAGCCCAAAATTTTGGGCTGAAAGTGCCCCTCTCGGCTTATACTCGAGTCAAGGTGGGTGGCAGGGTCGGCGGGTGAGGGGGTGAGGGCGCTGAGGTATACTTACCTAGTCCCAGCGATCCTCGCGCTGTCCCTGCCGTCCCACGGTCTTCTGTGCTGCAGCTTCTTCCCCTCTTCAGCAGTCACGTGGGACCGCTCATTACAGAAATGAATAAGCGGCTCCACCTCCCATAGGGGTGGAGCCGCCTATTCATTCCTCTAATCAGCGGTGCCGGTGACCGCTGATAGAGAAAGAAGCTGCAGCACCGAAGACCAGGCAGAGGGACAGCGCGAGGATCGCCAGGACTAGGTAAGTATAGCATATTCACCTGTCCTCGTTCCAGCCGCCGAGCGTCGCTCCATCTTCCCGGCCGGCGCCTCCATCTTCCCGGCGTCTGCGCTCTGACTGTTCAGGCAGAGGGCGCGATGACGCATATAGTGTGCGCGGCACCCTCTGCCTGATCAGTCAGCGCAGAGACGCCGGGAAGATGGAGGCGCCGGAACGAGACGCCGGGAGCTGCAAGCAAGAGAGGTGAGTATGTGGTTTGTTTTTTTTATTGCAGCAGCAGCAGCGGCGGCGGCAGAGATTTATGTGGAGCATCTATGGGGCACAATGAATGGTGCAGAGCACCGTATATGGCACAGCTATGGGGCACAATGAACGGTGCAGAGCACCGTATATGGCACATCTATGGGGCACAGTGAACGGTGCAGGGCACCGTATATGGCACATCTATGGGGCACAGTGAACGGTGCAGGGCACCGTATATGGCACAGTGAACGGTGCAGGGCACCGTATATGGCACATCTATGGGGCACAGTGAACGGTGCAGGGCACCGTATATGGCACATCTATGGGGCACAGTGAACGGTGCAGGGCACCGTATATGGCACATCTATGGGGCACAGTGAACGGTGCAGGGCACCGTATATGGCACATCTATGGGGCACAGTGAACGGTGCAGAGCACCGTATATGGCACATCTATGGGGCACAGTGAACGGTGCAGAGCACCGTATATGGCACATCTATGGGGCACAATGAACGGTGCAGAGCACCGTATATGGCACAGCTATGGGGCACAGTGAACGGTGCGGAGCACCGTATATGGCACATCTATGGGGCACAATGAACGGTGCAGAGCACCGTATATGGCACATCTATGGGGCACAGTGAACGGTGCAGAGCACCGTATATGGCACATCT
The DNA here is from genome assembly GCF_032444005.1 of Ranitomeya imitator. Taxonomy (NCBI): domain Eukaryota; kingdom Metazoa; phylum Chordata; class Amphibia; order Anura; family Dendrobatidae; genus Ranitomeya; species Ranitomeya imitator. Next base: position 329,100,642 of record NC_091282.1, on the reverse strand, counting down.
ATGGGGCACTGTGAACGGTGCAGAGCACCGTATATGGCACATCTATGGGGCACAATGAACGGTGCAGAGCACCGTATATGGCACATCTATGGGGCACAGTGAATGGTGCAGAGCACCGTATATGGCACATCTATGGGGCACAGTGAACGGTGCAGAGCACCGTATATGGCACATCTATGGGGCACAATGAACGGTGCAGAGCACCGTATATGGCATAGCTATGGGGAAATATGAACGGTGCAGAGCACTGTATGGCACAGCTATGGGGAAATAATGATCTATTTTTATTTTTGAAATTCACCCGTAAATGCTGCATTTCCACCCTAGGCTTATACTCGAGTCAATAAGTTTTCCCAGTTTTTTGTGGCAAAATTAGGGGGGTCGGCTTATACTCGGGTCGGCTTATACTCGAGTATATACGGTAAGTAAATCAGGTGATGTGCATCTCTGTAATGAGGAGGGGTGTTGTCTAATGACATCAAAACCCTATGTAAGGTGTGCTTAATTATTAGGCAACTTCCTTTCTTTTGGCAAAATGGGTCAGAAGAGAGATTTGACGGGCTCTGAAAAGTCTAAAATTGTGAGCTGTCTTGCAGAGGGATACAGCAGTCTTGAAATTGCCAAACTTTTGAAGCGTGATCACCGAACAATCAAGTGTTTCATGGCAAATAGCCAAAAGGGTTGCAAGAAGCGTGTTGGGCAAAAAAGGCGCAAAATAACTGCCCATGAATTGAGGAAAATTAAGCGTGAAGCTGCCAAAATGCCATTTGCCACTAGTTTTGCCATATTTTGGAGCTGCAACTTTACTGGAGTAACAAAATGGGCCAGAGGCTGGATCAGTAAAGGGCAGAGAGCTCCACTCTGACTCAGATGGCAGCAAGGTGAAGGTGGGGTACTGGTATGGGCTGGTATCATCAAAGATGAACTTGTGGGACCTTTTCGGGTTGAGGATGGAGTGAAGCTCAACTCAGACCTACTGCCAGTTTCTGGAAGACAACTTCTTCTAAATCAGTGGTACAGGAAGAAGTCATTATCGTTCAAGAAAAACATGATTTTCATGCAGGACAAAGCTCCATCACATGCCTCCAACTACTCCACAGCATGGCTGGCCAATAAAGGTCTCAAAGAAGAAAAAATAATGACATGACTCCCTTGTTCACCTGATATGAACCCCATAGCGAACCTGTGGTCCCTCAAAAAATGTGAGATCTACAGAGAGGGAAAACAGTACACCTCTTGGAACAGTGTCTGGGAGGCTGTGGTGGCTGCGGCACGCAATGTTGATCGTAAACAGATCAAGCAACTGACAGAATCTATGGATGGAAGGTTGTTGAGTGTCATCATGAAGAAAGGTGGCTATATTGGTCACTACTTTTTTGGGATTTTGTTTTTGCATGTCAGAAATGTTTATTTCTAAATTTTGTGCAGTGATATTGGTTTTCCTGGTGAAAATAAACAAGTGAGATAGGAATATATTTGGTTTTTATTTAGTTGCCTAATAATTCTGCACAGTAATAGTTATCTGCACAAACAGATATCATCCTAAGATAGCCAAATCTAAAAAAAAAAACACTCCAACTTCCAAAAATATTCAGCTTTGATATTTCTGTCTTTTTGGGTTGATTGAGAGCATAGTTGTTGATCAATAATAAAAATAATCATCTAAAATACAACTTGCCTAATAATTCTGCACACAGTGTAGTATTTTCTTTTTTGCACCATTTTTTATTTTTTCATATTTTATTTCTTATGTTGTATAACATGAAAAAGAAATACAAGCTTTATGCAGGTTTTTATCATATTCTGTACACTGCCATTTTAGGAATACTGTAAAACTGTTTTGGAGTTTCCTTGTACTCAAACACTCACTATTGTCATAGAAAATTTTGTGATTAAATTGTTTATTTTAAATAAGTTCAAAATGACCGCCCGTTGGGACATGTTCATATGTAGTGGATTTACTGTGGATTTTCTGTACATATTTGTGAATGAAAAATGTACTGGAATACAGTAGCAAAATAAAGAGATTTCAACAAAGCTTACCCTCAGGCTTCCTACATTTTCTACACAAAAATTAACCTGCGTTGTGGAAATTTTAATCTGCAGCATGTCCGCTTTTGTCCTGGAATAGTCTTAGGTTTGTTGTGTTTTCTTATTTTAAAGGAGAAATGAAAATCCTCAATAATCCCCAATTTCTGATGATTTTGCTGAAAAATGCGTGTGGATCTAGAATTAAAAAATGAAAATCCTGAGATTTTAATACAAATACCCACTACATAGATTTAGCAAGCTTTAGAAGAACAGATGGCTTACTTGGCTACCAGCATATTATGGCCTGTAGTATTTGGCTTTTTGAGTATTGCAAAGGTTTTAGTGCATTTTGGACTAGCAGCTGCTCTATACAAAGAACATAGTCACTCCAAATTAGCAACACAGCACAATACAACTTTTAACTTGACACTTTTTACATCTGTATTAAAGTTCCATGGTGCTTCTTTAATTCCATTGCCGGTTTTCTGCTTGGCATACAAGGCTGTCATAGTCAATAATGTGCTGCATAGGTCATGTGGGATAATACGTCATTACAGGAGGGCAGGTTGCTTACAGACTTACATTATACCTGGCAACAAAGCCAAAAGAAGCAACAGGGAATATAATATTTTACGCACTTTGCTTTTTTCTGCAGGAATATCAGCAGTCAGATCCACACATTTTGGTGCAAATTTGCAACTGCAGATTTCTTGGTTTTTTTTAGGAGATTTGAACATAATGTTTGGACATACCGTAATTGTGTATTATATCAGTGTTTTATAGTTATGTATGTAGTCAAGTGTGGTTCATAAACTTTTCATTTTTTATTTATTTCAGGCAAAAAGATGATCAAGATTTGAGTCGACCAAGTTCTTCCCTGAGTTCTGGATCTAGGATTTATGGTAGCAATATAATATCCTCAGAAAAAGAGAATACAAGTCCAGTGCTTAATATTGGAAACACGACTCCAACACTTGGCAGAAAGCGATCCTCACCATTAGAAGAAAAGTTTTCACGTTCCTCATCTGCTCTCTCTGAGTTTCTAGATGAAGTGAGAAAGAAAAGGACCTCTGAAAAAGATCAGTCAACCTTAGTTCTAGAGGATACATCTTCATTGCCTATTTACCGAACAACAGGTGCATCTTCCCTTAGAAGATGCACACGGCTTAATGATGATGAAGAAGATTTTTCAGTTGCCCTTAGCAAGCTTTCAGATGAAAAGCCTTTAACAGGTCAAGGATTAACACGTTCATCAAGTCTTCGCTGCTTGCCATCTGAGAAAGCTGACCCAACATTGTCACCTGCTGTGAAGCGCATGGCAAGATTTGGTTCTTGTGAATCTCTTAACCAACCTTCACAGGGTCGAAGTTTTAAGCAGACATCTTCAGAATTAGAAGAAAATGGTGCCAGTTCTTCTTTAAGACTAAAGCCATGGAGACAGTGTCTTGAAACACCACTGGAGGAAGTTGCTGAAAACGATTTTGCGAAACAACCTCTTGTTTTCCAAAACAGGAGTTTTTCTAATTTATCTGATATTGGAAATGATGAAAGCTCATCAAACTGGAAGGTACCCAGTCTCAGATTTGAAAGGAAATTAACTGATGAGTCTGATGACATCCTCCCTGCTCTCAGAAGGTCACAATCAACTCAAAGTTTATCCAGAGCCTCCAGGGATAGAAGAGATGGTCAACGGCCACTCAGTGTTCATTTTGGTGATCTTCCATCGCATGAACCAAGTCTTTCCACAGGGGGATTGAAAAGTGTGTTAAAGAAAGGTTCAAATTTTAGGGAAGATCCGGGAAATCTTTCTGATTCCTCATCATCTTCTGGGTCTGGTTTATCATGCAAAAGTGCAGAAAGTATTAAAAGTCGGCCCCGAGTACAAAGAGTGGATGGTGAAGGTTACTCAGGCAAGCAAATTACATCAGAAAACTCAGAAGAAAATAAAAGACCTGAAGCAGAAGGCAAGGAAGATGATGTAAATAGCATAATGAGGAAATATTTACGGAAAATTGACGAAGAACAAGGTAAATCTACTGTCAAATGTAAAAAAATAAATACTGTACCATTTAAAGTTTATTAACTGCCATAATTATTTTTGTTCATTTGACATGGAATAGATATAGCAGTTTGTTAAAAGAAAATCAAAGAACCATTGAAATTAAGTTACTTTAGTTTGTCATGCAAAGAGATCTGTACTCAGGTTATTTGACCAAAACCATTGAATAAACACTGAGATATAATGCAGGCACCAGAAGGTCTAACTTTTGTGTACAAGAAAATATTAACAATTTTTCATCAATTTTGGGTCAGTTTGCCCCAGGACTGTACATAGAAATTATGGGACCCCATAGCAGAACTACTGTTCCCCCCAAAAAATATATATATTCAGTAGGGTGACATAATAGCACATCTCACAATGCTGCAGCCTTTACAGACTAATTTTGCCCCTATTGAAGCTCCTTAGTGTTCCCACGCACTAAGATACCCTTTCCATGGCCCTCCAAAAGTTTTATGCCAGCAAAAGTGCCCTCCAAGCACAGTAGGATACCCACACAGTGAATTCTTCACACTAACTTCCTCTTGCACAGTATAACAAGCTTACAGTATGATTGCACCCACAGTACCCCACACACAGTATGATGGTCCTAACACAGCCCTCTTCATAATATGATGGCCCCCGCACAGCCATCCAGACAGTATGATAACCCTCCTTACAGTACAAGGGCCCTCCACACAGTATGGTGGCTCTCTATACAGTATAGTGGCTTTCCATACAGTGTAATGGACCCACAACCCTCCACACAGTATGATGTCCCCCACAGAGTATGATTGTCTCATCTTCACCAGAACCTGCTGCTGTGACATCTACTTCTGTCACCAGGCACCACCTTATTCACTCTGCGGGCGGAGGAGGAAATGTCAGAACTAGAAAATATGTATGGCAGGCTCTGTCCAGCCACTAAGGTTAGAGTAGCTGCGACCTATAGTGCCATCTAGTCTGACAGTATGGATGTGTGTGCTGTCCAACTGAAATTATCAGCTCTGTGCTTCAGCCAAATGGAGCTCCACACCCTACTAAGCAATCCAGCTTGCTGCTGGAAGCTGACAGTTATAGCTTAGTGTTTCCCAGACTAGGTGTGTGTATTTTTCTCCTGTTTGGCTTAGTGTATTCCTGTTTTGTCCCTGGCTCGTTTCTGACTATTCTTACTGATCCTGATTTTGTCCTTGACGTGACCTATTGGCTCTGACCCTGCTTAACAACCTTTTGTACAGCATCCTTTTTATAGTAGCATTCCATTGGGTCCTGTTGTAAAACCAGATTCCTATACATGGGTTAAAGGGTATGGGTTAATGGGTATTGTTTGGGAAGGGGGTTTGAGTCTGTCAGATGAAGTGGCCTGTGCCAATTCTGTCTGTGGCAGCTTTTGAATCTGTGATTTCAGGCACATGCTACAATAATGAGCCCAACACAACCCTTTACACTGTATGATGGACCCCACATAACCCTCCGCACTGTAAAATAGCCCCCACACATTATAATGGCACCCGCTACCCCTTCAAACAGTATAATGGCCCCCACATTGCCCTTTAAATAGTATAATGGCCATCACACAGAATGATGACCCCTATACAGCCCTTCAAACAGCCTTACAAATAGTGTAATTTCCCCCACAAACTACTCATTGATTTAAAAAAAAAAAAATACTCATCTCTCCCCTTTCCCCCACTGCTCCGAACTCTGCAGGATGTGGCTAAAGATCTGCATGGATGGCACAGGGGGCACAATGTAGTGGAGTCATCGTGCCTGCTGCACTTAGATATCACAGAGAGAATGTTGGAGGAGGGAGCTCACCTTACAGCATTGCTTTCAACAGTATTTGCTTCCAGGATGCAGATATAGTTGAAAGTGTGATGCAAACTGTGCTCCCCCAACCCACGGGCCCAACAGCGTAGTCTGCCGCTGTTAGTGGTATGCCAATGGTATGCTTATTTTTACTATCAGTGTGGCATTCATAACACATATAGAACAGGTATGTGAAAAACAGATGGCTAAATGAGGCCCTAGCAGCGGGATTTTATTTCAGGCTAGGGTTGAAGAGCAAACATATTTTAGGATGTACGGTGTAACAAAAGAAATAAAAATCTGTGATGTGTGAAGTCTGTGGTAAAATAAGAGGTTTAAACTTGATTTGATTAGCTTTCAAATTAAAAACATTAGGCTAAATTCACACATCTCAGACTTGTTGGAAATGAAATCTGTTCCTTTCAGAAATTTCTGCAACATATTTGTCTTCTGATACATCATCATTAGTGTTGAGCGATACCTTCCGATATCGGAAAGTATCGGTATCGGATTGGATCGGCCGATATTCAAAAAATATCGGATATCGGCGATACCGATACCCGATCCCAATGCAAGTCAATGGGACCAAAATATCGGAATTAAAATAAACCCTTTCTTTCCTTGTAGGTTCATTCTACATGAAGGAAAACAACTAAGAATAATGCAGGATGTATTTGGGGAGGTGGTGGAGACATTAAAGGCATAGAGGTTTAGCCCAATCAAATACAATAGCAGGAATTTTAAAAAACTTTTAAGACGTTCGGAGTTACAAAGATATTGACTATGTTAAGATTTTTTTTATTTTGTCAGATATTGATGTTTCACTATTCCACGCCCTTCACCTTTTTTTTTTACTTTTCCCACACTTTCATCTTCATCATCATTAGCATCTTTGACATCAACTTCTCCTTCACCTTATTCATCTTCTTCTTCATCTTCTACCTTTTTTTTTTATTACATTCTTCATATTCATTTTATTCAACTATTATTATTCTTCCTATTCTACATATTCATTTTATTCAACTATTATTATTCTTCCTATTCTACTTCTTCATCATATTCTCATTTGTGACAGGCATTCCCGTAGTTGTTATCTATAAAAGTTTGAAGATTACACCTTCCGTTCTGCCTGTCACAAAAGTTACATTTGTCCGTGTTCAGTTTGGCCTGCAGCATCAGGCTTTATCCAGGGGCACCACGAGGAGGAACGGACTCACCCCCATACACTGCTTAGTCTTCTTCTGCATATAATTTAGATAATATCTTTTGCTCTGATATTAAGTGTTATGCTTAATGTTCTTCTGCTCTTTGTTCTGCAGCCTCTTGTTCTTCTGCTTCTCGGTCTTCCATGTCGTCGTCTCCAGGGTCGTCGTCTCCAGGGTCGTCGTCTCCGCCGTCGTCGTCTCCGCCGTCGTCGTCTCCGGCGTCGTCGTCGTCATCAGGGTGGTCTTCAGGGTCGTCATCTCCAGGGTCGTCGTCATCTCACTGGTTGTCGTCTCTGGTGTCGTCGTCATCTTAGGGGTGGTCTTCCGGGTCGTCGTCTTTAGGGTCTTCAACTTGGAAATGTAGCAGAAGGTACAAGAAGGCTGAGAAAATGCCAAGAACCAGCTGATGGAACTGGAACTTGGATGGCTACCCGAAGGTTCAAGAGCCTATGGAACTACCGAGGACCAGCTGACGTTACTGGAACCCGGTTACTAAGCAGGAGGTACCCGTGCTAAAAAGCACTACCAAGGACCGCCTGACGTTGGCGGAACTCGGATACCCAGAAGGAGGCACCTAAGCCAAAGGCTCTGCCCGGAACCAGCTGACGTTACTGGAACTAGGATGGGGAGCAGAAGGTACAAGAGCAAAAGACACTGCCGAGAACCAGCTGACGGTACTGGAACCCGGATGGGTAGCCGAAGGTCCAAGAGCCAATGGAACTACCGAGGACCAGCTGACATTACTGGAACCCGGTTACTAAGCAGGAGGTACCCGTGCCTGAAAGCACTACCAAGGACCACCTGACGTTGGTGGAACTTGGATACCCAGAAGGAGACACCTAAGCCAAAGGCTCTGCCCGGAACAAGCTGACGGTACTGGAACCAGGATGGGGAGCAGAAGGCACAAGAGCAAAAGACACTGCCGAGAACCAGCTGACGGTGCTGGAACCAGGTGGTGGACCAGAAGGTCCATTCCACTGACTTAGCACAGACCACTTTCTAAACTTCTGACAGTACATCTCCGCTTCATCCTGACCCTGACACAAAGCCAGCAAGATTTTCTCTGCCTGATCCACTGAATTTGGTTCATCATAAAGCAATCCAAGCGCCAGAAAAAACGCATCAACATCACGCAATGCAGGATCTCCTGGCGCAAGGGAAAATGCCCAGTCTTGAGGGTCACCACGTAATAAAGAAATAATGATTTTTACCTGTTGAACGGGGTCACCAGAGGAGCGGGGTTTCAAAGCTAGAAACAGTTTACAATTATTTTTGAAATTCAAGAACCTAGATCTCCCCAGAAAATAAGTCAGGAATAGGAATTCTAGGCTCTAACATAGGATTCTGAACCACAAAATCTTGAATGTTTTGTACCCTTGCAGTGAGATGATCCACACAAGAGGACAGACCTTGAATGTCCATATCTACACCTGTGTCCTGAACCACCCAAAGGTCTAGGGGAAAAGAAAGACAAAACACAGTGCAAAGAAAAAAAAATGGTCTCAGAAGTTCTCTTATCCCTCTATTGAGATGCATTAATACTTTGGGCCAGCTGTACTGTTATGACCTGGTGGTTAGGAGCACCCAGAATGACCTGATAATTGAACCTCATACAGGACGAGCTCTGGGATGTGGGAGCTCTGCTGACCGCAAGCCCTAATCCTATCACACACACTAGAAATAGCCGCGGAGCGCTCCTGACCAGACCTAGGCGCCTCGTCACAGCCTAAGAACTATCTAGCCCTAGAGATAGAAAATAAAGCCTACCTTGCCTCAGAGAAATTCCCCAAAGGCAAAGGAAGCCCCCCACATATATTGACTGTGAGTAAAGATGAAAGTCACAAACGCAGAAATGAAACAGGTTTCAGCAAAGGGAGGCCAGACTTACTAAATAGACAGAGGATAGGAAAGGTAACTTTGCGATCAGCACAAAAACCTACAAAAGACCACGCAGAGTGTGCAAAAAAGACCTCTCTGCATCCCAGAGCTTCCAGCTAGCAAGACAAAATCATGAAAACCAGCTGGACAAGAAAACAGAGAACAAAATAAGACTATAAGGAACTTAGCTTCTGCAGGAGAAGGCAGGTCACCAGAGAGATCCAGGAGCGAACTGAACGAATGCAAAAACATTGACAGCTGGCATGGAGTAACGATCTGAGAGGAGTTAAATAGAGAAGCCAACCAAAGGATAAACCGCGTCACCTGTGTAAGGAACCTCAGAAGCAGCAGCTTCACTCATAGCCACCAGAGGGAGCCCATAAACAGAACTCGCCGAAGTACCATTCACGACCACAGGAGGGAGTTCGACAACAGAATTCACAACACCGCAGTTACCGAACCCCAACAGTCCTACAGGGGGAGCTTGGCCTACTGGCACTACAGAACCAGCCTTGACTGCCAATTCACGCAGCCCACATAGGAAGCTCCTAAACTGGAGGCACACTGGAGTTGGCCAACCCGACCGCAACACGACGGGGCAACGCATAGGCGTCTCAGTGAGCTTGACACTACCCGGAAACAGCTGACGGTGCTGGAACCAGGCTGGGCACGAGGGAGTACCCGTGACAAAAACACTGCCGAGAACCAGCTGGCGGTGCTGGAACACGGATGCGTTGCCTATTCAAGATTGTCTTCCTAGAGCCCCAACTAGCGGTGTTGGAGCAAAGGGTAAGCAGGGGGAGCATAGTGTAGGCCGAAGCCTGCACTGGAGGCAGCTTTGTGTCTGCGTTGCGTTTGCAGGACACGATGCCGGCTACACAGCGGGGGAACAGCTGGCGGTGCTGAACCCCACTGACACATTGGCTGGTGTTTTTCTCTGTGCAGCTAGCACTTCCGGGCAAAAACTGGCGGTGTTAGAGCCCTGGGTCAGCAGGAGGAGGAGAGGAGCAGAGTGTAGGCCGAAGCCTAATTGAACCAATTTCAAAGGTAACCTTTAACCCACCCTCAGGTGTTACAATGTAGAAGAGCCACATCTTGTGCAGCAGTAATGCTCCACAAGTGAAAGGTTGCTCTTTAAATTTTGCTCATTGCACACGCAGAATGAAAGACGTACACAATTTTGCCCATTGTACAGTAGAACTGTATTGGAGGCGTGACTTGTCTTTTTAAGGAGACGCGGCACAGGTGTCCAAAAATAACGCCTTGGTGCTGGGCGCAGCCTCCTGAGCGTTGTTATTTGCTGTACAGGAGTCTGCGCTCTTGTTAGCCCTTGGCCATGGCCAGTTAGCGCTGCCCGTCTTATGACCTCATTTCATGTTGGCCGGTGCGGTTAGCGATGGCCATGAATCCCTGACCCACTGTGTCTTTTCATAAAGTCACACTGCGGGGCTGGGATTCGTGGCCTAGTGCAGTAAATATGTTCGCCGCTCACAAATGTCCTTACACCTGCTTCAGACTGGGCGGCCTCAGCTGATCCCTTATCGCATGCCGCGGCCATGAGGCCGCACAGTCTGAAGAAGGCGGAAGGAGATGAGAGAAGACAGGCGAACATATGCACTGCACATGCCCATCAATCACACCCTCGCAGTCAAAATATATGAGACAACGAGGGGCGTTGTGTCGGGCAGGGCAGACACACAGGCACAGCCAGTCAACCAATGATGTCAGATGACGGGCAGCGCTGCCAAGGGGGGTGCTGCGTGTCATTTAAAAAGGAGAATCACACCTCAGGGGCAGTGAAATGGTCTGTAATGAGACACATTTTGTACGTGTTAAATTCAACGTGGGCAAGGAGAAAAAGTCAGCCACCTTGTACAAATGCAGCAGTACTGCTGTACAAGGTGGCTGTTATACATAGAAACACCTGGGGGTGGGGGTCAGGGTCCCTTTAATTTCAGTTCAGGTGCCTGCGTGGCGTGTGCAGGTCACGTTGCCGGCTACACAGCAGGGGAACAGCTGGCGTTGCTGAACCCCACTAACACATTGGCTGGTGTTTTTCTCTGTGCAGCTAGCACGTCGGGGCCCCAACTGGCGGTGTTAGAGCCCAGGGACAGCAGGAGAAGGAGAGGAGCAGAGTGTAGGCCGAAGCCTGCACTGGTGTCAGCTTTTGGTCTGTTGTGCCAGCGTGGCTTGGGCTGGACACGATGCTGGCTACACAGCAGGGGAACAGCTTGCGGTGCTGAACCCCACTAACACATTGGCTGGTGTTTTTCTCTGTGCAGCTAGCACTTCCGGGCAAAAACTGGCGGTGTTAGAGCCCAGGGTCTGCAGGAGGAGCAGAGTGTAGGCCGAAGCCTAATTGAACCAATTTCAAAGGTAACCTTTAACCCACCCTCAGGTGTTACAATGTAGAAGAGCCACACCTTGTGCAGCAGTAATGCTCCACAAGTGAAAGGTTGCTCTTTAAATTTTGCTCATTGCACACGCAGAATGAAAGACGTACACAATTTTGCCCATTGTACCGTAAAACTGTATTGGAGGCGTGACTTGTCTTTTTAAGGAGACGCAGCACAGGTATCCAAAAATAACGCCTTGGTGCTGGGCACAGCCTCCTGAGCGTTGTTATTTGCTGTACAGGAGTCTGCGCTCTTGTTAGCCCTTGGCCGTGGCCAGTTAGCGCTGCCCGTCTTATGACCTCATTTCATGTTGGCTGGTGCGGTTAACGATGGCCATGAATCCCAGACCCACAGTGTCTTTTCATAAAGTCACAGTGCGGGGCTGGGATTCGTGGCCTTGTGCAGTAAATATGTTCGCCGCTCACACATGTCCTTACACCTGCTTCAGACTGGGAGGCCTCAGCTGATCCCTTATCGCCTGCCACGGGCATGAGGCCGCACAGTCTGAAGAAGGCGGAAGGAGTGGAGTGAAGACAGGCCAAGATATGCACTGCTCGTGCCCATCAATCACACCCTCGCAGTCAAAATATATGAGACAACGAGGGGCGTTGTGTCGGGCAGGGCGGACGCACAGACACAGGCAGCCAACCAATGATGTCAGAAGATGGGCAGAGCTACCAAGGGGGGTGATGCGTGTCATTTAAAAAGGAGAATCACACCTCATGGGCAGTGAAATGGTCTGTAATGAGACACATTTTGTACGTGTTAAATTCAACGTGGGCAAGGAGAAAAAGTCAGCCACCTTGCACAAATGCAGCAGTACTGCTGTACAAGGTGGCTGTTATACATTGAAACACCTGGGGGTGGGGGTCAGGGTCCCTTTAATTTCAGCTCAGGTGCCTGCGTGGCGTTTGCAGGACACGTTGCCAGCTACACAGCAGAGGAACAGCTGGCGGTGCTGAACCCCACTAACACATTGGCTGGTGTTTTTCTCTGTGCAGCTAGCACATCCGGGCCCCAACTGGCGGTGTTAGAGCCCAGGGTCAGCAGGAGGAGGAGAGGAGCAGAGTGTAGGCTGAAGCCTGCACTGGTGGCAGCTTTTGGTCTGTTGTGCCAGCGTGGCTTGTGCTGGACACGATGCCGGCTACACAGCAGGGGAACAGCTGGCGGTGCTGAACCCCACTGACACAATGGTGGGTGTTTTTCTCTGTGCAGCCAGCACTTCCGGGCCCCAACTGGCGTAGTTAGAGCCCAGGGTCTGCAAGAGGAGCAGAGTGTAGGCCGAAGCCTAGTAGAACCAATTTCAAAGGTAACCTTTAACCCCCCTCAGGTGTTGCAAAGTACAATAGCCACACCTTGTGCAGCACTAATGCTGCACAAGTCAGAGGTTGCTCTATGAATTTTGCTCATTGCACACGCAGAATGAAAGACGTACACAATTTTGCCCATTATACCGTAAGACTGTATTGGAGGTCTGACTTGTGTTTTTAAGGAGACACAGCACAGGTGCACATAAATAACGCCTTGGTGCTGGGCGCAGCCTCCTGAGCGTTGTTATTTGCTGTACAGGAGTCTGCGCTATTGTGATCCCTTGGCCATGCGCTGTGAGCGCTGCCTGTCTTATCACCTCATTTCATGTTGGCCGGTGCGGTTAGCAACGGCCATGAATCCCAGACCCGCAGTGTCTTTTAATAAAGTCACACTGCAGAGCTGGGATTTGTGGCCTTGCGCAGTAAATATGTTCGCCGCTCACACATGTCCTTACACCTGCTTCAGACTGGGAGGCCTCAGCTGATCCCTTATCGCCTGCCACGGCCATGAGGCCGCACAGTCTGAAGAAGGCGGAAGGAGATGAGTTAAGACAGGCGAACATATGCACTGCACATGCCCATCAATCACACCCTCGCAGTCAAAATATATGAGACAATGAGGGGCGCTGTGTCGGGCAGGGTGGACGCACAGGCACAGCCAGTCAACCAATGATGTCAGAAGACGGGCAGTGCTGCCAAGGGGGGTGCTGCGTGTCATTAAAAAGGAAAGTCACACCTCAGGGACATTGTAATGGTCTGTAATGAGACACATTTTGTACGTGTTAAATTCAACATGGGCAAGGAGAAAAAGTCAGCCACCTTGTACAAATGCAGCAGTACTGCTGTACAAGGTGGCTGTTATACATAGAAACACCTGGGGGGGTGGGGGCCGGTTCCCTTTAATTTCAGTTCAGGTGCCTGCATGGCGTTTGCAGGACACGTTGCCAGCTACACAGCAGGGGAACAGCTGGCGGTGCTGAACCCCACTGACACATTGACTGGTGTTTTTCTCTGTGCAGCTAGCACGTCCGGGCAAAAACTGGCGGTGTTAGAGCCCAGGGTCAGCAGGAGGAGGAGAAGAGCAGAGTGTAGGCCGAAGCCTGCACTGGTGGCAGCTTTTGTTCTGTTGTGCCAGCGCGGCTTGTGCTGGACACGTTGCCGACTACACAGCAGGGGAACAGCTGGCGGTGCTGAACCCCACTGACACATCAGCTAGTGTTTTTTCTGTGTAGACAACACTTCCAGGTGGCAACTGACAGTGTTGAAACCCAGGGAATCAAAGAGGAGCAGAGTGTAGGCCGAAGCCTGCAGTGGAGCAAGTTGAAAGGGAACCTTTAACCCCCCCCCAGGCATTTGTTGCTGAAAGAGCCATTTTGTACAGCAGTAATACTGCACATGGAAAATGGTGGCTCCTAAAATTATGCTCCTTGCAAACGCTGAAGTACACACTCATATAATGTGTCCCCTCACACCGTTAAACCGTCCCGGAAGTGGGACTTTCCTTTGTAATGTGACACAGCACAGCCGTCATTCCAACCCCCTTGGTGCCGTGCGCCACCTCCTCAACGTTGTTTGGTTCTGTCACGGAGCCCGCGCTGTAATGTTATCCCTTGGCCATGCACAGTTAGCGGTGCCCGTCTTCTGACATCATTTAGGTGTCAGGCTGGCAGTGCCTGTGCGTCAAAGCTGCCCGAGATCCAACCTCGCAGTGTCATCTAATGTAATCCCACTGCGGGCCTGGGATCCATGGGCATGCGCAGTGCATATCATCGCCTCTCACTCACCTCCTTCCTGCTTCTTCAGGAAGCATGCTATTAGGGATCAGCTGACGCCGCCTAGTCTGAAGAAGCGTGAAGAAGGGGAGTGAAAGGCTAGTATATCCACTGCGCATGGCCATGGATACCAGGCCCACTGTGGGATCACATTAGACGACACTGCGAGGTGGCATTTCGGGCAGCGTGGACGCACAGGCGCAGCCAGGACGACAACAAATGATGGACAAATGAGGACGGGCAGTGCAAACTGTGCATGGCCAAGGGATAACATAACAGCGCAGGGTCCATGACAGAATCAAACAACGCTAAGGAGGCAGGGCACGGAGCCAAGGGGGTAGGAATGACGGCTGTGCTGCGTCACATTACAAAGGAAAGTCCCACCTCCGGGACGGTTTGACGGTGTGAGGGGACACATTACATGAGTGTGTAGTTCAGCGTTTCCAAGGAGCATAATTTCAAGAGCGAACTTTTCCTTGTGCAGTATTAGTGCTGCACAAGGTGGCTCTTTCAGTAACAAATGCCTAGGGGGGGTGGACAGGTTCCCTTACATTTTTGTTGTGCCAGCGTGGCGGTCGCATGACACGTTGCCGGATACACAGCTGGGGATCAGCTGACGTTACTGAAACCCAATAACAGAGGAGTGACTGTTGACTGTGCAGACAGCACTTCCAGGCACCAACTGGCGGTGTTAGAGCCCAGGGACAGCAGGAGGAGCAGATTGGAGGTATTGCCGCACACACAGCTGGGGATCAGCTGACGTTACTGAACCCCAATAACAGAGGAGCGACTGTTGACTGTGCACACAGCACTTCCAGGCACCAACTGGCGGTGTTAGAGCCCAGGGAAAGCAGGAGGAGCAAATTGGAGGTATTGCCGCACACACAGCTGGGGATCAGCTGACGTTACTGAACCCCAATAACAGAGGAGCGACTGTTGACTGTGCAGACAGCACTTCCAGGCACCAACTGGCGGTGTTAGAGCCCAGGGACAGCAGGAGGAGCAGAGGAACAGAGTGTAGGCCGAAGCCTGATTGGAGCAAGTTGAAAGGGAACCTTTAACCCCCCGCCCCAGGCATTTGTTGCTGAAAGAGCCATTTTGTACAGCAGTAATACTGCACATGGAAAATGGTGGCTCCTAAAATTATGCTCCTTGCAAACGCTGAAGTACACACTCATATAATGTGTCCCCTCACACCGTTAAACCGTCCCGGAAGTGGGACTTTCCTTTGTAATGTGACACAGCACAGCCGTCATTCCAACCCCCTTGGTGCCGTGCGCCACCTCCTCAACGTTGTTTGGTTCTGTCACGGAGCCCGCGCTGTAATGTTATCCCTTGGCCATGCACAGTTAGCGGTGCCCGTCTTCTGACATCATTTAGGTGTCAGGCTGGCAGTGCCTGTGCGTCAAAGCTGCCCGAGATCCAACCTCGCAGTGTCATCTAATGTAATCCCACTGCGGGCCTGGGATCCATGGGCATGCGCAGTGCATATCATCGCCTCTCACTCACCTCCTTCCTGCTTCTTCAGGAAGCATGCTATTAGGGATCAGCTGACGCCGCCTAGTCTGAAGAAGCGTGAAGAAGGGGAGTGAGAGGCTAGTATATCCACTGCGCATGGCCATGGATACCAGGCCCACTGTGGGATCACATTAGACGACACTGCGAGGTGGCATTTCGGGCAGCGTGGACGCACAGGCGCAGCCAGGACGACAACAAATGATGGACAAATGAGGACGGGCAGTGCAAACTGTGCATGGCCAAGGGATAACATAACAGCGCAAGGTCCATGACAGAATCAAACAACGCTAAGGAGGCAGGGCACGGAGCCAAGGGGGTAGGAATGACGGCTGTGCTGCGTCACATTACAAAGGAAAGTCCCACCTCCGGGACGGTTTGACGGTGTGAGGGGACACATTACATGAGTGTGTAGTTCAGCGTTTCCAAGGAGCATAATTTCAAGAGCGAACTTTTCCTTGTGCAGTATTAGTGCTGCACAAGGTGGCTCTTTCAGTAACAAATGCCTAGGGGGGGTGGACAGGTTCCCTTACATTTTTGTTGTGCCAGCGTGGCGGTCGCATGACACGTTGCCGGATACACAGCTGGGGATCAGCTGACGTTACTGAAACCCAATAACAGAGGAGTGACTGTTGACTGTGCAGACAGCACTTCCAGGCACCAACTGGCGGTGTTAGAGCCCAGGGACAGCAGGAGGAGCAGATTGGAGGTATTGCCGCACACACAGCTGGGGATCAGCTGACGTTACTGAACCCCAATAACAGAGGAGCGACTGTTGACTGTGCACACAGCACTTCCAGGCACCAACTGGCGGTGTTAGAGCCCAGGGAAAGCAGGAGGAGCAGATTGGAGGTATTGCCGCACACACAGCTGGGGATCAGCTGACGTTACTGAACCCCAATAACAGAGGAGCGACTGTTGACTGTGCAGACAGCACTTCCAGGCACCAACTGGCGGTGTTAGAGCCCAGGGACAGCAGGAGGAGCAGAGGAACAGAGTGTAGGCCGAAGCCTGATTGGAGCAAGTTGAAAGGGAACCTTTAACCCCCCCCCCCCCCGAAGACGTTTGTAGCTGAAAGAGCCATCTTGTGCAGCACTAAGGATGCAAAAGGAAAAGGTTGCTCTTTTAATTATGCTCCTTGCAATCACAGAAGTAAACACTAAAAATGTGTCCCCTTATACCGTAAAACCGTCCCGGAGGTGGGAATTTCCTTCGTAATGGGATGCAGCACAGCTGTCATTCCTATCCCCTTGGTGCCGTGCGCTGCCTCTTCAGCATTGTTTTAAGCTGTCACGGAGCCTGCGCTGGTCTGTTATCCCTTGGCCATGCCCAATTTGCGCTGCCTGTCTTCTGACATAATTTGGTGTCAGGCTGTCAGTGCCTGTGCGTCCCCGCTGCTCCAGATCTCACCTCGCAGTGTCGTCTAATGTAATCCCACTGCGGGCCTTGGATCCATGGGCATGCACAGTGCATATCCTCGCCTCTCACTCCCCTCCTTCCCTCTTCTTCAGACTGTGTGGCGTCACGGCCGTGGCATGCTATTAGGGATCAGCTGACGGCGTACAGTCTAAAGAAGGCGGAGGGAGATGAGCGAGAGCCTGAGGTGAAGATATGCACTGCGCATGCCCATGGATCCCAGGCTCGCAGTGTGATTCAATCAGAAGACACTGCGAGGTGGGATCTCGGGCAGCGCGGGCGCACAGGCGCAGCCAGCCTGACACCAAATTATGTCAGAAGACAGGCAGCACAAATTGGGCATGGCCAAGGGATAACAGAACAGTGCAGGCTCCGTGACAGCTTAAAACAACGCTGAGGAGGCAGTGCATGGCACCAAGGGGGTAGGAATGACGGCTGTGCTGCGTCACATTATGAAGGAAAGTCCCAGCTCCGGGACAGTATAACGGTATCAGTGAACACATTTTATAAGTGTTAAGTTCTGCGTGTGCAAGGAGCTAAACTAAAAGAGCTACCTTTTCCTTGTGCAACATTACTGCTGCACAAGATGGCTCTTTCAGTAACAAACGCCGGGGGAGGGGGGGGGACAGGTTCCCTTACATTTAGGTTGTTGTGCCAGCGTGGCGGTCGCAGGACACATTGCCGGCTACACAGCTGGGGATCAGCTGACGTTACTGAAACCCAATAACACTGGGTCGTATGCTTTGACTGTGCAGCCTGCACTTCTGAGCCGCAACTGGCGGTGTTGGAGCCCAGGAATAGCAGTTCAGGTGGTAGAAAGATGAACACATCAGGAGACCTGGATGACACCCAATTACTTAATCAGGCAGAGGAGTGGCAAATTCCTGCGAGATCCAGGCCTGGTTCATTTTCAGGAAAGTAAGCCGGTCAACGTTATCGGAGGATAGTCGCATGCGACGGTCTGTTAGTACACCACCTGCGGCACTAAAGACACGTTCCGATAAGACACTAGCCGCAGGGCAAGCCAGAACCTCCAATGCATACTGGCTTAGCTCTGGCCATGTATCCAGCTTAGAGACCCAAAACTTGAACGGGGAAGAGCCGTCTGGGAGTACAGTAAGTGGGCAAGCCATGTAGTCTGTCACCATCTGACGGAACCGTTGCCTCCTGCTGACTGGAGCCGCTGGTGATGGTGTAGACATTTGGGGCGGGCACACAAAAGTTTGCCACAGTTGTGCCATACTGGGCTTGCCTTGGGCAGAGGCACTGCTTCTGCTCCCTCTTTGTGCAGAGCCTCCCCCACTGCCTCGACGCACTGAGCTGCTTTGTAAAGCACTAGCAGCACTCCTCTCAGTTGGACTGGAGAAGATGATGGAATTCACCAGTGTGTCGTCGTACTCCCGCATTTTACGCTCCCGGGTCAACGCTGGGATGAGGTTTTGGACGTTGTCCCGGTAGCGAGGATCGAGGAGGGTAAACACCTAACAGGGTAATCAGGCATGTTGAGAATGTGGTCGATGCGGCGGTCGTTTCTCAGGCACTGCAGCATGAAATCCACCATGTGCTGCAGACTGCCAACTGGCCCAGAAACGCTGTCCCCTGCTTGAGACATGATCTCTGCCCGCTCGTCATCACCCCACCTTCGCTGTACACACTGACCACTGGACAATTGTCTCACTCCCTCCTCTGGACGGAGCTCTTCCTCCTCCATTGACTCCTCCTCATCCTCCTCACAAAGTGGCCCCTGCGTACCCCTTTGTGAGGAACCACGTGGCGCTGACTCTCCAGAAGCTGATGGAAAAGGTGACTCCTCATCCTCCACCTCTTCCACAACATCATCCCTTAACGCTTGCAAAGTTTGTTGAAGCAGGCAGATAAGGGGGACAGTCATGCTGACTAGTGCATCATCTGCACTTGCCATCCACGTAGAATAATCGAAAGGACGCAAAACCTGGCAGATGTCCTTCATAGTGGCCCACTCTGTGGTTGTGAAGTCTGATCGGCGCTGACTGCGACTTTTTTGCGCCTGATGCAGCTGGTACTCCATTACTGCTTGCTGCTGCTCACACAACCGCTCCAACGTATGTAACGTGGAATTCCACCTGGTAGGTAGGTCACATATGATGCGGTGTTCCGGAAGGCAGAATCGGCGCTGCAGAGCAGCAATGCGGGATCTTGCCAAGCTGGAACGCCGCAAGTGAGCACACTCTAGGCGGACCTTGTGCAGCAGTGCATTAAGATCCGGATAGTCCCTCAGAAAACTCTGCACAACCAAATTGAGCACATGTGCAAGACATGGGATGTGAGTGAGGTTGCCAATGGCCAAAGCTGCCACCAGATTTCGGCCATTGTCACACACTACCATGCCTGGCTGGAGATTCGCTGGCACTAACCACACATCACTCTCCTGCTTGATGGCATTCCAGAGCTCCTGCGCTGTGTGGCTTTGATTCCCCAAAGAAACTAGTTTCAAGAGGGCCTGTTGACGTTTGGCCACGGCTGTGCTCATGTAGGTCATAACAGGTAAACGTTCACGGGTCCATGTGGAGGTGGACTGTGACGGCTCCTGCAGCGATGATTCTGAGGAACTTGTGTATGAGGAGGAGTCAATGCGTACAGACTGGATTCCTGCAATCCTTGGAGTGGGCAGGACACGTCCTGCGCCACTCGCACGATCTGTACCTGGCTCAACAACATTAACCCAATGGGCAGTGAGGGAAATGTATCGCCCCTGTCCATGTTGACTGGTCCACGCATTGGTGGTGAGGTGGACCTTGCTACTGACGGCATTCAGTAGCGCGTGTTTTATGTGTCCCTCCACATGCTTGTGCAGGGCAGGGACAGCTTGCCTGCTGAAGTAAAAGCGGCTGGGCACCTTGTACTGTGGGACTGCCAATGCCATCAAGTCACGGAAGCTGTCAGTCTCCACCAGCCTGAATGAGAGCATTTCCAGGGACAGAAGTTTGGCAATGCCTGCATTCAGAGCCTGTGCTCAGGGGTGGTTGGCCGAGAATGCCCTCCTTTTCTCCCATGCCTGTACTACCAATGGCTGTACAGTAGACTGGGAGTGTGAGGATGACTGGGAATGTGGTGCTGTGGGTGGAATTACACTAGGTCTCTGGACAACAGTGCCAGAGGTTCTTCCATGGCGATCCTGGGAGGAAGCCAAACCAGCTGTGCATGAGCTGGAGGAAGAGGCAACACGAGCTGAAGAGGTGGTAGCTGCCGCTGTTGGTTGGCCTACGTCTTCAGTGTGTTTTTGTAACTCCACCGCGTGCCTGGTCCGCACATGTTTCCACATATTTGTGGTATTGAGGTTGCTGACACTTTTACCTCTTTTGACTTTCTGATGACACAGCTTGCATTTGACAAAACAAATGTCATCTGCAACTGTGTCAAAAAAGGACCAGGCACTGCAAGTCTTGGGAGCGCCCTTTTTGGCTTTTGAAAGAGACAGGCTCCTAACGGGTGCCGAAGTGGAGGCTACAGGCTCCGCAGTCTTCCCCCTCCCTCTCCCTCTTTGGCCCGTAAGGGGAATCTCTTCCTCAGAGCTGCTCCCACCACCTTCCTGTTCCTCACACCACGATGGGTCAACGACCTCATCATCTCCACTACCCTCTGCCACCAACTGCTCCTCCTGGGTAGTCTCGGCAGCACAGTACGCACCAGAAAGCGGCACCTGAGTTTCATCATCAGATGCGTACTGCGCTGTGGTCACCGCAGGCACTGGCCCACCCGCCTCTTCAGATTTAGAGAGACAAAGCTGTTGGGCATCACTGCACACTTCCTCTTCTTCCATTTCTCCAATGCTGCTTGGCTGGCCCCCTGTTTCCAAGCCAACAGATTCAGAGAACAGAAGTAGAGACGGCTCCTGTCCTGGACTCTCTGACTGCCTGGCCAATTTGGCAGGTGGTGAAGAGACAGATGGCTGCTCTCCAGTGGTCTGTACCTGAGAGGATGTGGCACTAATTGAAGTCGATGCCGATGCGTTAGCTGCCATCCATCCGACAACGGCTTCAATTTGATCTTAACGCAGCAGCGGTGCACGGCGCTCTCCGACAAAGCTGCGCATGAAGGACTGTTCCCTGCTGAAACTGAGTGATGATGAGTCACCGGTGCCCGCAGCAGGCACAGAATCACCACGTCCTCTCCCTGCTCCTCTCCCTGCTCCGCGCCCAGCCCACGTGCCTTACTCCCTGCCCTCTTCATCTTGGTTGACAGATAAAGATAAGCAGAAAAGTACTAAGGCCTTAGTGTGCTTATTCCTGAAATGCTCCTCCTAAAAGGTGTAAGAAACACTAATGTTGTAAAGTGTGGACTAGACTTTATTATTTATAAAATGTGGCCTACACAAGTGTTAAGTGGTATTTGGTGAACTTTACTTTTTTTTTTTTTCTGCAGATCGGGCTACAGAGCGAGTTTAACTCACACGGGGACCGTGCAGACAGCCGTAAACGGCGCTGCAAGGCCCAAAAACCCTCCTATAGGTTATCCTATGTAGTGTTTTTCCACTATTTACGGGTGGAAAGACAGTAATAGGAAATTTTTAAAAAAATTTTCAACAGGCTGCACTATTTCAAAAAAAGGACAAGTTATTTAATGGTATGAGACAGTAACGCACCCTGAGCTGAATCCAACCGGCTGTGGCTGCACACAGACTACAGGGCGAGCTGCGCTCACACGGAGACCATGCAGACAGCCGTAAACGGTGCTGCAAGGCCCAAAAACCCTCCTCTAGGTTATCCTATGTAGTGTTTTTCCACTATTTAGCTAGAGACGGGTGGAAAGACACTAATAGGAAATTTTTGAAAAAAAATTTCAACAGGCTGCGCTATTTCAAAAAAAGGACAAGTTATTTAACGGTATGAGGCAGTAACGCACCCTGAGCTGAATCCAACCAGCTGTGGCTGCAAACAGACTACAGGGCGAGCTGCGCTCACACAGAGACCGTGCAGACAGCCGTAAACGGCGCTGCAAGGCCCAAAAACCCTCCTCTAGGTTATCCTATGTAGTGTTTTTCCACTATTTAGCTGGAGACGGGTGGAAAGACACTAATAGGAAATTTTTGGAAAAATTTTCAGCAGGCTGCACTATTTGAAAAAAAGGAAAAGTTTTTTCACGGTATGAGGCAGTGACTTACCCTGAGTTGAATACTCAGCAGGCTGCACTATGAGCAAAAAAGGACAATGGATAGAACTGTATGAGGCAGTGTGAACCCCCCCTGAGCTGAATACAACCGGGTATATGGCTGCACACAGACTACAGAGTGAGCTGCACACACACACACACACAGAGACCTTGCAGAACGCTGTTAAAACAGCGCTGCAAGGCAAGAGCAAGGTGAACACACAGCGTTTGCTAAATTAGCCTTGGAAAAGCAAAATAAAGCAATTAGCTATCTCAACTGGCCCTCAGTTAGAACACAGCGTCCTGTCCCTAAATGAAATCACAGCAGAGTGAGCGCAAAATGGCGGCAGCATTTTTTATAGTGCAGAGTGACATCATTTCAGCAGTCAATCACATCCTTGCCAGTACTTACATGCCCACCATGCTAAACAGGATGTGCCCACACTTCCATTCATTCCTCATTGGCTGCTGCGTGCAGTTTGAATTCTGGGAACTTCCGATTCCGGTATCCGATACGCGGGAAGTATCGGAATTCGGTATCGGAATTCCGATACCGCAAGTATCGGCCGATACCCGATACTTGCGGTACCGGAATGCTCAACACTAATCATCATTAACAGTCATCCTGTTAGACGTTCATGAAAAAGTCAGTGATATTTCTCATACGCAAAAAACGGATCAATTTTCATCAGTGTTTGCTCAGTGTGTTAGATTTAGAATTTCATTTGATTTTTTTGCATGTGAGAAATGTTCTCAATATTCTCCTGCACATGAATGGCAACTAAGTACTTTCTGATTTTTTTTGCATAGATCCATAGACTTACATTTGAGATTTTGATCTGTGACTCAAATCAAAATCAGACAAGTGTTCATATTTTGGTGTGCAGAACTCAATCGGCAAAAAAATATAGACAATGTTGCACATTACATGTGGAAAATGGATAGAACTTGTCCATGAAAAACTGAGGTCAAGTTGGCAAAAAAAACCATAGGCTATGTTGGATACGATATGTGAAAAATGGGTAGAACTTGTCCATGAAAAAGTGACGTCTGGATGAGCCCTAAGATATATAAAAATACAAGGCTAATTTGAATAAATGGCCCCCAGAGTAATTTATTCACTCCAGAAAATGTACAAAAGACCAGGGTGAGTTCTCTACATTTGTAAACAAGGAAAATCAAATTTCCAAAAAAGAAAGAAAACCTAGCATAACGCTACCAAGGGGAAGAAATGGGATAAAATAATGGCATTTGAAAAAAATCTTTAAATTTATCGCAGTTAGCGGCATCGAAAGTTAGGCCCTATTCATACTCCCTTGTGAGTTTTATCCTGAACCATTGTTTTCTCATGTGTCATCCATATTGCCTCCATGTAGAAACGTTTTCACTTTCTTTTATAATTTATCAGTAAATAGTAGATCTGTGAAACATAAATGTAAAATGTAAAGCAAATTGGAAGGCTTTTGATTTGCACTTGTATTTCATGGGATCCTATAGACTTAAATGGCTGATTCTGATCCACAAACAAGGATTAGAAAAGGACTTAG
Source organism: Ranitomeya imitator (assembly GCF_032444005.1). Lineage (NCBI taxonomy): Eukaryota > Metazoa > Chordata > Amphibia > Anura > Dendrobatidae > Ranitomeya > Ranitomeya imitator. The sequence continues at coordinate 329,076,598 of NC_091282.1, read as the reverse complement.
GCCGGGGTCACACTTGCTAGTGCAATGCGAGAAACTTGCGCGAGTCTCTCGCATCAATACCTGGCGCTGCACCTGGGACCGGAGCGTTCAGCTGCATAGAAATACATGCAGCCACATGTTCCAGTCCCGAGGGCCGGCGGCAGTGCTGGGTATTGATACGAAAAAGTTACGCGAGTTTCTCGAATTGCACTTGCAAGTGTAACCTCGTCCATAATCTGAGACTCACTGATCTCACACATGGAATCATGTTTTTCATGGATGATTTCACATATATTTATGAAACACAATGAAAAAAGGGAGAGCATACAGTCGTGTCAAATGGATGAGTGAATGCAGTCTCAGAATTGCCTGCCTGCCTACCCTGTCCTAATTCTCTATAGCAGTGGTTTTGCCACTGTCACTGCAAAATACAAATTTGTGAAAAGCAACACAGCTCCAAGGAAGTACATTTGTGTGAAAAATGTGGCATTCAATTTTTTTACACAACTGTATGCCCTTAAGGAAAGGATTATAATCCTATTGTATAATAGACAATACCACAACTCAAAGAAGACAGAAGCACCTTTTTTGGTGCTGAGGTCTCTTGTATTATACTACCACTGCATATTCACGCCATTCACACATCTCCTGGCTGCAACCTGTGTTTTAAAGTGATAGACTGTATTGTTCATAATTGCATTCAAGGCAAAAGAGGGACTCATTGTTGAAGACGATAGACCTCCATTTCAGCCTCCAGTCTATAGCTGGAGATGATGTGGCCTTTATGAGGGAAAGTCACACTGTACCTACTCTCAGGATTGTGGTATAGGGTGGCATAATGGACAGCATCCAAATACCTCTTTCACTGTGGGCATGTGTATGACGCTGACCATAAGCAGGCAGCAACATGCCGGAGAAAGAATAACATGCAGAAGCTTACATGTTTCTCGGTGTCTATTGTCAGTCATGTTCTTTCTCCAGTTTGTTGCTGCCTGCTTACGGTTGTTGCACATCATACAGGTAGAAGAAGTGCACGCCCCTACCAACTTGAATGTAACAAAAGTTAATTCATTAGGTGCCAAATAGTTTGATTGCTAATGTGTCCGCAATGGAGAGATGAAATTATAAATAAGCCTAATGTTTTATTCCACTCAGCAGCTACTATTACATTTTGTGTTCAGTTCAACATGAAAACATTAGTGAAAGATCCTCTTTAAATGATGATCACATATTGGAATAGTTAAGGCCTTAAAAATAAAGCAGAATGAAAAGACTACAGATCTTGCAGCTAAGGTGGTCAGAAAATGTAAATTGAGGCCGATTTCTGTTTGATTATATGGCCACTATCATTTCAAGCAAAGTTTTCGTTAAGCAATAGTACAAGTGAGTATAAGAAACTTTGTAGTATATTTTATTAGAGAAATCTACTTTTTTCCCAATTTTTTCACTTATGTGTCACTTCTTCACTACCCTCTTTTCTTGATGCCTAAATTCATAATTCTAAAACAATGTAAATCTATCTTGGGCAAAACAACATGGACTGCTATTTCAGTGAGGTGTGACAACAGCTCCTAGTGGACTACATAGAGAGGGAGGTGGGTGGAGGAGGAAGGAGCAGATTGAGTCACGGACACTGGGAAATTGTGCTGCTGCTGTCTTGTGCTTATCTCCACACATTGCTACACAGCTACACTGCTCAGCAATGCTGTATAATGCCCTCCATGCTGCTACTGCTGCTTTCTGGTACAACAAAGAGACAGGAGAACAGGAATCCCTCATGTCTTTGTGTATTGTATATGGAAAACATCATAGCAGATACTCTCCACCCACTAGTTCAGAGACAACTGAAAAATATAGAAATAGCTTATAGGGAGGAAAACTGTTGAGCAAGTTATATAATGGCCAGAAATATTGGTGTGTCTCATATACAAATGGGACCTTTTCTGGAAAGTCAACTCAAATGATAAGTACACTTTTAAACCACCAGAATTTTCTATTATGAAAGCCTTCATATTAAAATTCATATATTGAGAATCAAATATCATCAGTTTCTGTTTTTTGCTAAGGGCAGACACATCATAAGAAGAAAATGGCATACAGGTAAAGAGTGGGGCATATTAAGAAACAGACAAATTCACCATCACGGAAAACTTTAGAAAGAATATATGGCTCCATTATAAAGTGATTTTGTGTCTCACCTGACTGATATTTTCCATTTCTTGTCCATCTCATTAAATCTATTCATTATCTGCAGCAGGCTGACAAAAGCCATACTGCATGCCTCATTAGCCAACATTGAGTTCACTTACTTGGCAGAGGCTTCCGCAGGACTTGCATACACCCAAATACTAAAGGAGCTATAAAACGTATCCGATGTATATAATATTAATAGGTTCTGGAACAAAATGTCACACTTAGTTGTGTAAAGCTACAGCAGAAGATAAATAGTCAGGGTTTTATGTTTGACAGCACACTTTCAACTTTTTTCTTTTAACTCTATGTGACATTTTTCACATAATAAAAATAGATGGAAATCTGTCTTTTAGGAAATCTATATATCTTAGTTACCATGTTCTGCCTGTGTTTACCGAAAGGGTCTATTGTTCTATAACACCTAGGGAACTGCAAGATGTATGTTGGTCATCCAAAGAAGCCATTTAAACTGGTTTCATTTGCCCATTCAATTAACCAACTGCTCTATATTCCTCATTAATTTGTCGTCCTTTATCATTTACTTGAAGGGCAAGGTTGAGTTGACGTTTGATGCATTGCGTTTTTCTGCATACTATTTGTATCCTGCTAAATATTCCTCTTCATTACAGATTTTTCATTTCTTCCCTCATTAGCTCCTACACTGTGGGTTCCATTACATTAACAGAAAAGTGACCTGTCTCCTCTCTGGCTGTATTACTTTCAGGATATGTCAGTCTTCTTGCTTAATGCTCTGTTCTGTAGTACGTAACTTTGTCATGCTATTTTTACATGGCATTGTTGACTGCGTAAAACAAAATATATATAGGTTCAAATTATTTATAATAAAAACCAATAAATATAAAACTAAATGCAATTGTTATACCAGCAGTCTGTCTTTGTAATGTGGGCTGCCTTCAATAAGGGATTTTTTATGATTGTATAGCAGTCAGGCTCCCTTTAAATGCAGGCGGCTCTTTATAAGAAACAGTCTGTCTTGAATGGACCACGTCATATAAGAGAAAGCCACCTGCGTAGTCTGGACTTTCTTCCATAGTGACTTGTACATAAAATGTTGAATTGTTAAGCGCTGCGGAATATGTTGGTGTTATATAAATAAAGATTATTATTACTTGACATGCTCTTGTTAGTGCAGATTTCCTCACAGACTGCATAGCTCACAGTCCATAAAATGGCTACTATTAGTGAAGCATGTGACAAACCTTGTTCAACAACCTTGTCCAATTGAAAACCTCACATTAGAATACTGCTTTTCTATTGGACAAGGATGATGTACAGGTCTGGTCACATACTCCTCAACTACCAGACATTTTATGGACTAGATACAGTAACTGTAAGAAAGCTGCATTAACAAGTACATAAGAAGAACTTGTCTTACAATAGACAGTGCAAAACCGAAGTTATAGGAGTCAAACGGTTTACCATTTTTATTTAAACCTACTTAAACAGGAGAACATAGAGTCTAAAATACCAATTTGTGATTTTTATTGAAAATCCATACATAGGTAATAAATATTAGACAGAACATAACATGGGTTTCATGTACATCATTCAGTGAAAAAATCCATATGTGTAATAAATGGCTTCATATAAGACAGGAAAAAGAGAAGGGGATGGCAAGCACAGGTAGTAAAGCTGCTGATAATAGCCTTGTGACATGTACAAGTGCCCGAATATATGTAATTAGCGTAAAATGCAAAGTATTCTGTTCAGGTCATGGCACCGTCACTCCATTAATTGCTAAGTAGCTCTATATGCCTGTCATTCCTATATTGGAGAAACTACAGAAAACAAAGGGAATAATTACCCATTGGTGTTGCTGGATCCCGTCTAGCCCTCGGTCATATACCCCGATGCGCATTTTGCGTGAAAATTGTCTCGCTTCCTCAGGAATATGGGTATGCATGAGTATTATCTGTCACTGGTACTTGATTTATTTAAACCTAGTTGCAAAGATGATTTGTAGCCCCAACTGCACGCATTTAGGTAAGAACAAAATGTTCTCAAAGGTGGACAACTGTTATGGACCTGGTGGTTAGGAGCACCCGGAACGACCTGATGGTTAAACTAACACAGGACAAGCTCTGGGAAGTGGGAGCTCTGCTGACCGCAACCCCTAATCCTATCACACACACTAGAAATAGTCGTGGAGCGTACCTAACTCTGCCTAGATGCCTCTTCACAGCCAAGAGCTAACTAGCCCTAGAGATAGAAAATAAAGCCTACCTTGCCTCAGAGAAATTCCCCAAAGGAAAAGGCAGCCCCCCACATATATTGACTGTGAGTTAAGATGAAAGTCACAAACACAGAAATGAAACAGGTTTCAGCAAAGGAGGCCAGACTTACTAAACAGACTGAGGATAGGAAAGGTATCTTTGCGGTCAGCACAAAAAACTACAAAAAGACCACGCAGAGTGTGCAAAAAGACCTCCGCACCGACTCACGGTGCGGAGGTGCCACTCTGCATCCCAGAGCTTCCAGCTAGCAAGGCAAAATCATGATAGCAAGCTGGACAAGAAAACAATGAACAAATAATTAACTAGCAGGGACTTAGCTTCTGCTGGAGTAGACAGGTCACCAGAAAGATCCAAGAGCGAACTGAACCAGTACAAGAACATTGACAGCTGGCATGGAGTAACGATCTGAGTGGAGTTAAATAGAGCAGCCAGCCAAAGAATAAACTAAGTCACCTGTGGAAGGAACCTCAGAAGCAGCAGCTCCATTCACAGCCACCAGAGGGAGTCCATGGACAGAACTCGCCGAAGTACCATTCATGACCACAGGAGGGAGTTCGATAACAGAATTCACAACAGTACCCCCCCCCTTGAGGAGGGGTCACCGAACCCTCACCAGAGCCCCCAGTCCGGTCAGGACGAGCCAAATGAAAGGCACGAACTAGATCGGCAGCATGAACATCAGAGGCAAAAACCCAGGAATTATCTTCCTGACCATAACCCTTCCACTTGACCAGGTACTGGAGTTTCCGTCTCAAAATACGAGAATCCAAAATCTTCTCCACCACATACTCCAACTCCCCCTCAACCAACACCGGGGCAGGAGGATCAACGGAAGGAACCATAGGCGCCACGTATCTCCGCAATAACGACCTATGGAACACATTATGGATGGCAAAAGAAGCTGGAAGGGCCAAACGAAATGACACAGGATTGAGAACTTCAGAAATCTTATACGGACCAATGAAACGAGGCTTAAACTTAGGAGAGGAAACCTTCATAGGAACATAACGAGACGACAACCAAACCAAATCCCCAACACGAAGTCGGGGACCAACACAGCGCCGGGGGTTAGCGAAATGTTGAGCCTTCTCATGGGACAATGTCAAATTGTCCACGACATAAGTCCAAATCTGCTGCAACCTTTCCACCACAGTATCCACACCAGGACAGTCCGAAGGCTCAACCTGCCCTGAAGAGAAACAAGGTTGGAAACCAGAATTACAGAAAAAAGGCGAAACCAAAGTAGCCGAGCTGGCCCGATTATTAAGGGTGAACTCAGCCAGAGGCAAGAAAGACACCCAATCATCCTGATCAGCAGAAACAAAGCATCTCAGATATGTTTCCAAAGTCTGATTAGTTCGTTCGGTTTGGCCATTTGTCTGAGGATGGAAAGCCGAAGAAAAAGACAAATCAATGCCCATCTTAGCACAAAAGGACCGCCAATACCTCGAAACAAACTGGGAACCTCTGTCCGAGACGATGTTCTCCAGAATGCCATGCAAACGAACCACATGCTGGAAAAACAATGGCACCAAATCAGAGGAGGAAGGCAATTTAGACAAGGGTACCAAATGGACCATTTTAGAGAAGAGATCACAAACCACCCAAATGACCGACATCCTTTGAGAGACAGGGAGATCTGAAATAAAATCCATGGAAATATGCATCCAGGGCCTCTTCGGGACCAGCAAGGGCAAAAGCAACCCACTGGCACGAGAACAGCAGGGCTTAGCCCAAGCACAAGTCCCACAGGACTGCACAAAAGAACGCACATCCCGTGACAAAGAAGGCCACCAAAAGGATCTAGCCACCAAATCTCTGGTACCAAAGATTCCAGGATGACCAGCCAACACCGAACAATGAACCTCAGAGATAACTCTACTAGTCCATCTATCAGGGACAAACAGTTTCTCCGCTGGACAACTGTCAGGTCTATCAGCCTGAAACTTCTGCAGCACCTGCCGCAAATCAGGGGAGATGGCAGACAAAATTAACCCCTCTTTGAGAATACCCGCCGGCTCAGGAACACCCGGAGAGTCAGGCACAAAACTCCTTGACAGGGCATCAGCCTTCACATTCTTAGAGCCCGGAAGGTACGAAACCACAAAATAAAAATGGGAGAAAAGCAGCGACCATCGAGCCTGTCCAGGATTCAACCGTTTGGCAGACTCGAGATAAGTCAAATTCTTGTGATCCGTCAAGACCACCACGTGATGCTTGGCTCCTTCAAGCCAATGTCGCCACTCCTCGAATGCCCACTTCATGGCCAACAACTCTTGATTGCCAACATCATAATTGCGCTCAGCAGGCGAGAACTTTCTAGAAAAGAAGGCACATGGTTTCATCACCGAGCCATCAGAACTTCTTTGCGAAAAAACAGCCCCTGCTCCAATCTCAGAAGCATCAACCTCGACCTGAAACGGGAGCGAAACATCTGGCTGGCACAACACAGGGGCAGAAGAAAAACGACGCTTCAACTCCTGAAAAGCCTCTACAGCCGCAGAGGACCAATTGACCACATCAGCACCTTTCTTGGTCAAATCAGTCAACGGTTTAGCAACACTAGAAAAATTAGCGATGAAGCGACGGTAAAAATTAGCAAAGCCCAGGAACTTCTGCAGGCTCTTCACAGATGTCGGCTGAGTCCAATCATAAATGGCCTGAACTTTAAAAGGGTCCATCTCGATAGTAGAAGGGGAAAAAATGAAACCCAAAAATGAAACCTTCTGAACTCCAAAGAGACATTTTGACCCCTTCACAAACAAGGAATTCGCACGAAGGACCTGGAACACCATTCTGACCTGCTTCACATGAGACTCCCAATCATCCGAAAAGACCAAAATATTATCCAAATATACAATCATGAATCTATCCAGGTACTTTCGGAAGATGTCATGCATAAAGGACTGAAACACAGATGGAGCATTAGAAAGCCCGAATGGCATAACCAGGTACTCAAAATGGCCCTCGGGCGTATTAAATGCTGTTTTGCATTCATCGCCCTGTTTAATACGCACAAGATTATACGCCCCTCGAAGATCTATCTTGGTGAACCAACTAGCCCCCATAATCTGAGCAAACAAATCAGACAGCAGCGGCAAAGGGTACTGAAATTTGACTGTGATCTTATTAAGAAGGTGGTAATCAATACAAGGTCTCAAAGAACCATCCTTCTTGGCCACAAAAAAGAACCCTGCTCCCAGCGGTGATGACGACGGGCGAATATGACCTTTCTTCAAGGATTCCTTTATATAACTCCGCATAGCGGCGTGCTCTGGCACAGATAAATTGAACAGTCGGCCCTTAGGAAACTTACTACCAGGAATCAAATCGATAGCACAATCACAATCCCTATACGGAGGTAGGGCATTGGACTTGGGCTCATCGAATACATCCCGGTAATCAGACAAGAACTCTGGGACCTCAGAAGGGGTGGATGATGAGATAGACAGAAATGGAACATCACCATGTACCCCCTGACAACCCCAGCTGGACACAGACATTGATTTCCAATCTAATACTGGGTTATGGACTTGTAGCCATGGCAACCCCAACACGACCACATCATGCAGATTATGCAACACCAGAAAGCAAATATTCTCCTGATGTGCAGGAGCCATGCACATGGTCAATTGAGTCCAGTACTGAGGCTTATTCTTGGCCAAAGGCGTAGCATCAATTCCTCTCAATGGAATAGGATACTGCAAGGGCTCCAAGAAAAAACCACAGCGCCTGGCAAACTCCAAGTCCATCAAATTCAGGGCAGCGCCTGAATCCACAAATACCATAACAGAATAGGATGACAAAGAGCAAATCAGAGTAACGGACAAAAGAAATTTAGACTGTACCGTACCAATGGTGGCAGACCTAGCGAACCGCTTAGTGCTCTTAGGACAATCGGAGATAGCATGAGTGGAATCACCACAGTAAAAATACAGCCCATTCCGACGTCTGTGTTCTTGCCGTTCAGCTCTGGTCAATGTCCTATCACATTGCATAGGCTCAGGCCTATGCTCAGAGAATACCGCCAAATGGTGCACAGCTTTGCGCTCACGCAAGCGCCGATCGATCTGAATGGCCAAGGACATAGACTCATTCTGACCAGCAGGCGTGGGAAATCCCACCATGACATCCTTAAGGGCTTCAGAAAGACCCTTTCTGAAAATTGCCGCCAGGGCACACTCATTCCACTGAGTAAGCACAGACCACTTTCTAAACTTCTGACAATATACCTCCGCTTCATCCTGACCCTGACACAAAGCCAGCAAGATTTTCTCTGCCTGATCCACTGAATTTGGTTCATCATAAAGCAATCCAAGCACCAGAAAAAACGCATCTACATCACGCAATGCAGGATCTCCTGGCACAAGGGAAAATGCCCAGTCTTGAGGGTCGCCACGCAACAAAGAAATAATGATTTTTACCTGTTGAACGGGGTCACCAGAGGAGCGGGGTTTCAAAGCAAGAAACAGTTTACAATTATTTTTTAAATTCAGGAACTTAGATCTATTCCCAGAAAACAAATCAGGAATTGGAATTCTAGGCTCTAACATCGGATTCTGAACCACAAAATCTTGAATGTTTTGTACCCTTGCAGTGAGATGATCCACACAAGAGGACAGACCTTGAATGTCCATATCTACACCTGTGTCCTGAACCACCCAGAGGTTAACCGGAAAAGAAAGACAAAACACACTGCAGAGAAAAAAAAATGGTCTCAGAACTTCTCTTATCCCTCTATTGAGATGCATTAACACTTTTGGCCAGCTGTACTGTTATGGACCTGGTGGTTAGGAGCACCCGGAACGACCTGATGATTAAACTAACACAGGACAAGCTCTGGGAAGTGGGAGCTCTGCTGACCGCAACCCCTAATCCTATCACACACACTAGAAATAGCCATGGAGCGTACCTAACTCTGCCTAGACGCCTCTTCACAGCCAAGAGCTAACTAGCCCTAGAGATAGAAAATAAAGCCTACCTTGCCTCAGAGAAATTCCCCAAAGGAAAAGGCAGCCCCCCACATATATTGACTGTGAGTTAAGATAAAAGTCACAAACACAGAAATGAAACAGGTTTCAGCAAAGGAGGCCAGACTTACTAAACAGACTGAGGATAGGAAAGGTATCTTTGCGGTCAGCACAAAAAACTACAAAAAGACCACGCAGAGTGTGCAAAAAGACCTCCGCACCGACTCAGGGGGTGAGGTGCCACTCTGCATCCCAGAGCTTCCAGCTAGCAAGGCAAAATCATGATAGCAAGCTGGACAAGAAAACAATGAACAAATAATTAACTAGCAGGGACTTAGCTTCTGCTGGAGTAGACAGGTCACCAGAAAGATCCAAGAGCGAACTGAACCAGTACAAGAACATTGACAGCTGGCATGGAGTAATGATCTAAGTGGAGTTAAATAGAGCAGCCAGCCAAAGAATAAACTAAGTCACCTGTGGAAGGAACCTCAGAAGCAGCAGCTCCACTCACAGCCACCAGAGGGAGTCCATGGACAGAACTCGCCGAAGTACCATTCATGACCACAGGAGGGAGTTTGATAACAGAATTCACAACAGTCAACCTCTTTAAGTGGGATAAATTGATAAAGTGGTGATTTGTGAGGATGTCAAATAAATATTAAAATGTGCATCACTGTCCCTACAATCTAATTTTCCTACATACAAACTCCTTACAGATGTTGTCTACGTTTGGATTTGAACCCAGAACCCTATTGAACCACCCTATTATATTTAAAATGAATCACTAGCTATTAATAGTCATTGCACTATATTACACCAAAACTAAAGATTACAATTTTTTTTTCATAAGGATAAAGCTATAGTCAAAATCTTAATTTTAGCCTTTATTGGTGCCTTCTATAGTTAATGGAGCAGGCAGGTAGATCTGCTAATCTACTTTTCATTTCTAGAAGCAGGAAGATAGCCAAAGAGGAGCTGCTTTTGGTACTTTCATTAAAATGATTTCCGATTGGCTTCTCTGAAGGTGTAGAATAAAATCTCCAGTGTATGAGCCAGGATTCATCATAAAAAGGCTTAGTTTAGAGCATTTAAAGCTATCTATAAAGCGCCAAATATCATCTTTATAAAGTAAATACTTGCAATACTGCTCAAAGGGGAATTTCACAGCTTTTATATTACTATCCTTTAATGAAACAGACTATGCCTCTGATTTACATTTGGTTCTGGCCATTTTTCTAAATACTTGTCATTAATGAGTTAAGCGAATGATGAAATATTTCCATGCATGTATAAGATCATTTAGTTCCTTTAACAGGAAGAATAAACAGACTTTCATCTAAATTTGCTGTGACCAAATTACAGTGGTAATTAGAGCAACACCAGGTCTTATCTTCATGCTGCAGCAAATTCATGAAACAGCCATTGCAATTGCAAGTTTCTAAGATTAGCTTTGCTCTATGAGTTGTGTGACTTGAAATAATTGAAATACACAACAAAGGAAATTATGGATCCATGCAATACAAAAGGCCAAAGTTCATTGATGCAAGCTTATCATTTACAAAGTAGGAATAAATGGTGCTTTAATAGTAATAAAATATTATTTTAAGTAATTAACAAAAATATTCTTGTACTGTATATGTGAGCAAATCTATACATCTTTACTAAAGATTGAATTCTTGAATGATAAACAAAATAGTCATACTACAAATAAAGTTACAAAATACCATTTAATTATCACATGTCTATTTTACATGTGAATCATTTGGCTCTTCTTCTCAGGTCACAATCTTAATGCAGCTATACTGCACACATATATAGTTCACAAAAGAAAAAAATATATAGACTTTCAGCACACCTCTCAAAGAAATGTGAATCAATGAGAAGTGCTTGAATCATAATTATAATTTAGTTGGAGAGGGAAAGGCATACTTGAAAAAAATGTTGACGAATTCCAACTCTTAGTTTCTAAATATAGATAAAACATTAATATTAATGCTATTATTAATGTTTTTATCTGTATTTGTAAATTAATTCCTGGCTTATGTCAATGTTTTTTTGAAGTGCACATATATAGTTTAATGCCTGCACTCATATGTTTGTTGACTGCATATACAGGCGCTTCTCACAAAATTAGAATATCATCAAAAAAATGTATTTCAGTTCTTCAATACAAAAAGTGAAACTCATATATTATATAGAGTCATTACAAACAGAGGGATCTATTTCAAGTGTTTATTTCTGTTAATGTTGATGATTATGGCTCACAGCATCGATTCTTCTAGGTACACTTGCACACAGTTTTTGAAGGAACTTGGAAGGAAGGTTGTTCCAAACATCGTGGAAATCTAACAACAACTCTTCTATGGATGTAGACATGTACAAAACCTTCTGTCTCCCCAGACAGACTGGACGATGAGCTCAGTGGTGGCCAGTCCACATCATCACTTCTAGCACCTCTTGTTCTTCTTTTAAATATTTGGAGCTCATCAGACAATTCTAAGTTAGCATTGAATTATGAATAAGTGTCTATTTCTCAGCATTGAGGACACCCTTAATCTTTAGCAAATACCCTACTCCATTAGCTGAAATGCAGCCCCAATCTGGCAAGGAAATGTTAGTGCAGACACTTATAGAAATGCTCTCCAGCCCTTTGGCATACAAACGGTCTTCTGCTGCACTGAAATAATCCATATTTTGACTTGTCAGTCCAGAGCACTTGCTGCCATTTTTCTGCTTTTCAGTTCCTATGTTTTCATGCATAGTTGAGTCACTTGGATCAGTTTATATGTTGATTGTATGACCTTTTGACCACAATTCTTCCATTGAGACCACTTTGGCCAGACTTTCCCAAACAGCAGATAGGTATAGCTGGGTCCTGATGATTGCTGTCAGTTATGAGCTGAAGGCACTATTGGATATCTTCTGCTTTCAAAAGGAACTAAGCATGAAATTTCCTTGTTCGGCCACTGTGTCTATGGTGGTAAACATTGCCCATTTCTTTGTTTACTAAATACTGAGCAAAACACGCAGATACTTAACCAACATGCCCTATCATCAGTGGGGCATCTTATCCAAATTTGTTCATTCACCTTGCATTTTATTAGTTGATAAAAAGTAAACTATAAATACTTCCTTATTTGAGGGTATTTTTACTTTGCAGCATTTTTTCCACACCTGTCTAAAACAGTATGATTTAATATAAAAAAAAGCTTCCTATTTGCTATCTGTACTCTATCCCTAGCCCTAATATCAGGCTCATACGTCATGTTCTGTAAAGATAACTTCTCAGTAGTTGTCGCTTTATCATTACAGATAGGATAACAAAGAAAGATAATTCTGTATCTCCAGTGTCAGACAGGGGTGCCAAGGGCCCACCAGTAACCAACTCCAGAGCCCCACTTTTAACCTACATGCAAATGTGACACTATCAACAATCACAAATTTATATAACAATAATCTGGCTAGATTGTTAAATGGGTAAGATTCTGTCTATGTCTGTACATAATGATCCAGGTATATTGTGCCAACTACTGCTCATATAAGAGGGTGGTGGCCCACTGTTGCATAAGGGCCAACCAGAGGATTCCCCTGTTCTTTTCTGGGCTTGTCCTAGCCTTTGGTGGTGAGAAGTGTTGAGTTCTCCTTCAAATGAAATCTTGAAACAGAGGCTGGACAGACATCTGTCTAAGATGGTTTAGTGAATCTTGCATTGAGCAGGGGGTTAGACACGATGACCCTTGAGGTCCCTTCCAACTCTAACATTCTATGATTCTTTGATATATAGAGGATAACACTGGATCCACCATACTGATGTTCACAGCCCACCTCCTCTCCCTCCCTGCTCAAAAACATCTATGCAAAGCATGCCAAGAAAACATTCTTATAGAAGTAAATAAATCATATACAGGCTATTGTTGCCTATTCCCATGTAGCTGATGTAAACCATAGCTCTGAATGCACTTAATAGCACCCATACCATGATAATGCACAAAAATGCACCCCCAGAAAACTAAACTCCATAATAGGAGAATAAAGGCAGATTTAATTTTTTCTGACTATGGCTAAGTTCACACTTGCGTTGTGCAGTCCGTTCAACACATCCGTTAAACGGACTGAACTAGCGCAAGTGCCGACGTTTGCACAGCGCTAGCGCAGATGGAGCATCTGCTAGCTCCATCTGCGCTAGCAGTGACGGACCCGGGAACGCTGCAGCCCACGTCTCGGGTCCGTCACTCAATGATGGCACATCGCTAGCGCACGCCCATTGTGGGCATGCGCTAGCGATGCATCTGCCATTGAAAGTAATGGCGGCGTTAACGGACTTCGTTACACCGCGTTATGCCGTGGTGTAATGTAGTCCGTTAAAAGGGTCACACTAACGCAGTGTGAGCCCAGCCTATCTGTGGTCAAGTATTAAAAATATTAGTCCACAAGAGTGAAACGGATAACAATTTGTTTCATTGCCAGTAATAAATATGTTTTCGGGACCCAAAATGAGACAAAAGGAGAAATTGTCTTAGACATGTTTAGGCTGGAATCATACACAGAATGTGTTAGGTTTCAGTGGTATTTTTAAAGGTTTCATTTCTTTCGGCTTTTGGTGGTCATTAAATCAGATTGGCATTATGTTTTCTGATAGTCAATATTAATAAATCAAGTTCTTAATACATACTGTGAATTTACAAAGAGTTATAAAATGAGTTCCAAAATTTTTGGACAATTAAGAAATGAAAAGTGACAATTCATAGTGTTCATCATTCTTATACTTTTGTTTACCTTTTAGATTCTACAAATTGAGGAATCTCAAGTTCGGTGTAGAATGTACTATGGCCGCTTGGATTCTTCTGCCTGAGATGCAAATGATATGTTTGCCAGAAGAGTAAGACTGTAAAGATGGATTTATGGCTAGGAAATAAAAATGTTGTTTGGTAATTTGTTTGCTTTTTGAAAATAAAGCAATATGTTTCTCATCTTTAGGTTGTCTTTATTAAAAAAGAAACATAAATATTGTCTTATTGGGAATTGTCCTGATCTATTGTTTTTGTCTTTTATGGTGTGAAGGCTGTTTTGATGCATTCACCTACCTCAGGTTTACTGTATCTCGTATCTCTGATTATACCCAGTCAGGACCAAACAACAAAGTTAATCTTGTTTTGGGAATCAGAGACATAACAGGGATTTGCCAGCATTGGAAATTCCAATTCAAAGGTGTTAAAAACAAGAACAAGGCTTGTGGATTTAATTACCTACTTAAGAAGTAAAGTCTAGTTACAGTTGCATTTCCCGTATATGTCCAAATATTTAAGCAGAACCTAAGTCTGGCTCATGTTGCTGAGTCTGAACCTGAAAACTATTCACAAAGCCTCACAAGTACAATGATTTCCTGAGAACAACACTTACAGTGCAATTTATGACAAGCCAAATGCCAACTCCGCAGAATAAAAAAACTTGTGGCGTTACGATTTGTCAAAGCTTGCAGGTATAAACTGTAAATATAGGTAGGTCACAGGAGATGGGCTATCATCAATATGATATATAGGTACCAGGCTTAGCTCAGACTAGCACAATATGTCACTAAATTCTTCCCTTGGGGTAACTATATGTCACTACTAGGTTGCATTGACCTAGAACCATATCTCAGAAATGGAGTGCCATAGATATTATTGTGCTGCTGATCTATTGATTTTAAAGCACACTTTCAGTTTCACAAGAAAATGATTGTAACGAGCAATATTATTATTTTTCTAATTAGTGTGACCTGCAGCACAGACTTTGGGTAGTTCATTTTGCGGGTTATCTGCAAAGATCACTAATACAGTTTATAAGAAAATGTATTATAGCCAGAAATTAATCTAATTATATAATTAGATTTTTATATATAATTATTTTTATAATGCAATATATTATATATTTATTAGTGTAACCCGCGGCACAGACTATGGGCAGGTCGTTTTGGAGGTTATCTTCAAAGCACGCTAATAGAGTGTTTAAGAAAAATGATTATCCTGCAGGATTCTGCGCTATAATTATTTTCTTATGAAACAAGGTATGCTTTAAGATAAAACAAGAACAAATTTAAAAGAAATGTAAACATAAATTAGAAGCTATTCTTATTATAGGGGCTTTCAAAGGAAATGTCTCAGTCAATTTATGTTGCCCAAACCACCGTCAGCATGAATCCGAGCCTGACATTTCAGACAAATCATAATTGAAGTGTCCTGCACCATGTCATTGTCTGGTTTCTCCCGATGTATACACAGAAATGTGGGGAGAAGCTAAATAGGAGTGGCACTTAGGGTTGAGCGAAACGGGTCAGCTATTTTCAGAAGTCGCCGACTTTTGGCAAAGTCGGGTTTCATGAAACCCGACCCGACCCCTGTGTGGGGTCGGCCATGAGGTCGCTGATCTTCTGATCTGGTATCGGAATTCTGATACCGAGTTCCGATATGTTTGCGATATCGGGAATCGGTATTGGAATCCATATTTAAGTGTAAAATAAAGAATAAAAATAAAAAATATTGTTATACTCACCCTCGGACGCGCCCTGGTTCTAACCGGCAGCCTGCGTTCCTAAAAATGAGCAAGTGAAGGACCTTCCATGACGTCGCGGCTTGTGATTGGTCGCGTGAGCGGTCACATGGGCGGTCACACGACCAATCACAAGCCGCGACGTCATCTAAGGTCCTTCACGCGCTCATTCTTAGGAAGGAAGGCTGCCGGTTAGAACCAGGGCGCGTCCGAGGGTGAGTACATCCCTATTTTTTATTTTTATTCTTTATTTTACACATTAATATGGATCCTAGGGCCTGAAGGAGAGTTTCCTCTCCTTCAGACCCTGGGAACCATTAGTATCCCATTGCACTGCATTGGGTTTCGTGTTTCGGCCAACCCCGACCCCGACTTTTCTATAGGATCGGCCGATTTCACTCGACCCGACTTTTGAGAAAGTCGAGTTTCTTGAAACCTGACCCGATCCTAAAAAAAGAAAAGTCGCTCAACCCTAGTGGCACTGAATTAGTCTCAACTCTACCTATAGCCCCTAACCAACTATTCAAACTATGCTTACTGTGAAACACTGGGGTGTTTTAGGAAAAAACATACAAGGCTCTGATTCATACTGCTTATGAATTGCATAGCTTAGATCAATTCCCGTTAACAACTTTGAGATTGAGGTATATCACCGATAAAAAGTAGCTTGCTTGTATCCATGTTCACAGACTTCTAAGAAACCCTGTTGTCCCAGCTCCAACTGATATTTCTCTGTTCTCCAAGTGCTCTCGAAAGCTCTCCCTACACTTCTGCATATTTCGCTACTAAGGTTACCAGGTTGGTAACCTAGCTGGCACCTCGGAGGTCTTAAGAGTATCTGTCGTTTTGATTTTTATTTAATAAATCAATAGTACACCTGAAAATAAGAGCATGTGATAAGAGTTGCTACTGATTAGATTCTATGTAAACGGGAGGAGGGAGGAGCTGGAGACAAAGCTCCACTCTCTTCCTCCTCCTATCTACATAGGAGATAGCGGTTGCTGCATATAAGATTCTATCTCAGTATTGGGAAACTGTGTCTTCACTGAATACAGATTTCTCTAGTAAGAGATATTATAAAGTTGCTTAATTTCATGTGCTCTATTGATTAAAGAAAAAAATAATAACATGGCTATGCTTTAAGACCGACTGAGAATTCCAGTTTTTGATTCTCTACTCAACTCTGCAATACTAAGGTGCCATCAGACATATACAGCCATGCTCCACACTACTGTACATGTTGCATCCAACTCTGCTGCTCCATTGCCTCTGCTATACTAAATGTGCCTCCCAACATATTTAGCTCTGCTACTGCATTACGCTATGTTGTACCAATGTACCTCCTGAGTCCTGACCTATGAAGGTGCTTCCTGACATATTCAGCTCTGTTGCTCTGATCCACTCTGCTGTAGCAAAGTGCCTCCTGACATGCTTGACTTCATTGCTGGTCTATGCCGTAGCAACAGTGATTGAGTTGACATACCATACTCTTTTAACTTGCTGGTCTCTGCTACATCACATTGAGTCATCTTACATGCTCAGCTCTGCTCTCTGCTATATCACTGAGCTCTTCTACATTGCTGCAGAGAGCCTTCTTATCTACCCAGGTGTGTCATTATTCCAATTTTGCTTATTTGATCTCCATTCACTGAATCTCCTGGCTGTGCTATGATTTAGCATTCTATTACTCTGGTTACCGTTCAGCCATTACAGCATCCATTGCTTCAGCCTGTCTACATCATTGCACCATTGTCATCTGTCCGTGCTGCATTGCAACTGTTCTTCTGGACTGAGGACTTTGAGAATCCATCTCACCAGAGAAGAAATAGAACCTGTGTTGTCTGATATTGCAGTAATTTGCTCTTCCAACCTTCCCTTGCTTCTTACTAACCTAATGAAAGAATAGGAGTAGAGGAGGGGATGGATAGAAGAAAATGCAGTATTTTATCAGACTACACAAGTTAACCCCTTCATGACCCAGCCTATTTTGACCTTAATGACCAGGTCATTTTTTTGCAATTCTGACCAGTGTCATGACATATTGGGCTTCATGTTAGTAGCAAATTTAGGTCGATAATTTTTTGTGTTTATTTGTGAAAAAATTCGAAATTTGGCAAAAATTTTGAAAACTTCGCAATTTTCAAATTTTTAATTTTTATTCTGTTAAACCAGAGAGTTATGTGACACAAAATAGTAAATAAATAACATTACCCACATGTCTACTTTACATCAGCACAATGTTGGAAACCATTTATTTTTTTTTTGCAAGGAAGTTATAAGGGTTAAAATTTGACCAGCAGTTTCTCATTTTTACAACACAATTTACAAAACCATTTTTTTTAGGGACCACCTCACATTTAAAGTTAGTTTGAGGGGTCTATATGGCTAAAAATACCCAAAAGTGACACCATTCTAAAAACTTCACCCATCAAGGTGCTTGAAACCACATACAAGAAGTTTATTAACCCTACAGGTGATTCACAGCAGCAGAAGCAACATGGAAGGAAAAAATGAACATTTCACTTTTTAGTCACAAAAATGAACTTTTAGCAACAATTTTTTATTTTCCCAAGGGTAAAAGGAGAAACTGGATCCCAAAAATTATTGTTCAATTTGTCCTGAGTACGCCGATACCCCATATGTGGGGGGAACCACTGTTTGGGCACACGACAGGGCTCGGAAGGGAAGGAGCGACATTTGAATTTTTGAATGAAAAATTGGCTCCAATCTTTAGCGGACACCATATCGTGTTTGGAGAGCCCCTGTGTCTTCACAAAAAATGTATTTTGCCTCAATTTTTTCATTTTCACATGGGCAGCAGGATAAAATGGATCGTAAAATTTGTTGGGAAATTTGTCCTGAGTATGCCGATACCTGACATGTGGGGGTAAACTACTGTTTGGGCACACAGCAAGGCTCGAAAGGGAAGGAGTGCCATTTGACTTTTGAATGAAAAATTAGCTCCAATGATTAGCGGACACTATGTTGCATTTGGAGAGCCCCTGTGTGCCTAAACACTGGAGCTCCCCCACAGGTGACCCCATTTTGGAAACTAGACCCCCAAAGGAACTTATATAGATGCATAGTGAGCACTTTGATCCCCCAAGTGCTTCACAAATTGATCTGTAAAAATGAAAAAGTACTTTTTTTCTCAAAAAAATTTCATTTAGCCTCAATTTTATCATTTTTACATGGGCACCAGGATAAAATGGATCGTAAAATTTGTTGGTCGATTTCTCCTGAATACAGCGATAGCTCACATGTGGGGGTAAACCACTGTTTGGGCACACAGCAGGGATCGGAAGGAAAGGAGCACCATTTGACTTTTTGAATAAAAAATTAGCTCCAATTGTTAGCGGACACCATGTCGCATTTGGAGAGCCCATATGTGCCTAAACATTGGAGCTCCCCCACAAGTGACCCCATTTTGGAAAATAGACCTCCCAAGGAACTAATCTAGATGTGCGATGAGCACTTTGAACCCCCAAGTGCTTCACAGAAGTTTATAACGGAGAGCCGTGAATATAAAAAAAAATCTTTCTTTCTTCAAAAATTATTTTTAGCCCTCAATTTTTTATTTTCACAAGGGCAACAGGAGAAATTGGACCCCAAAGTTGTTGTACAGCTTGTCCTGAGTACGCTGATACCCCATATGTGGGGAGAAATCACTGATTGGGCACACGTAAGGGATCTGAAGGGAAGTAGTGATGTTTTGAAATGCAGACTTTGATGGAATGGTCTGCGGGCGTCACGTTGCATTTGCAGAGCCCCTGATGTGCCTAAACAGCAGAAACCACCTACAAGTTACCCCATATTGGAAGCTAGACCCCCAAAGATCTTATCTAGATGTGTGGTGAGCACTTTGAACCCCGAAGTGCTTCACAGAAATTTATAACGCAGAGCCGCGAAAATAAAAAAACATTTTTTTCACACAAAAATAAGTTTTTAGCCCCCCTTTTGTTATTTTCCCAAGGGTAACAGGAGAAATTAGACCCCCAAAGTTGTTGTGCAATTTTTCCTGAGTATGCTTATGCCCCATATGTTTGGGTAAACCACTGTTTGGGCGCACGTCGGGGCTCAGAAGGGAGGGAGCACAATTTGACTTTTTGAACGCATGATTGGCTGGAATCAATGGTGGCGCCATGTCGCGTTTGGAGACCCCTGATGTGCCTAAACAGTGGAAACCCCTCAATTCTAACTACAGCACTAACTCCAACACATCCCTACCCTAATCCCAACTCTATCCATAACCCTAATCACATCCCTAAACCCAACACACCCCTAAGCACAACCATAACCCCAACACACCCCTAGCCACAACCCTAACCCCAACACACCCCTAATCCCAATCCTAACCCTAACCCCAACACACCCCTAACCCTAGTCCCAACCCTAACCATAACCCTAACCACAAGCCTAACCCTAACCCCAACACAGCCTTAATCCTATTCTTAGCCCTATTTCCAACCCTAACCATAATTCCAACGTTAACTCTAATTCCAACCCTAACCATAAGGCTATGTGCCCATGTTGCGGATTCGTGTGAAGATTTTTCCACACAGTTTTTGAAAAATCCACAGGTAAAACACACTGCGTTTTACTTGCAGATTTACCGCAGATTTCCAGTGTTTTTTGTGCGGATTTCACCTGCGGATTCCTATTGAGGAACAGGTGTAAAACGCTGCGGAATCGCACAAGAATTGACATGCTGTGGAAAATGCAATGCAGCGTTTCCGCGCGGTGTTTTCCGCACCATGAGCACAACGGATCGGTGTTCCATACATTTACATGGTACTGTAAACTTGATGGAAAACTGCTACGAATCTGCAGAGGCCAATTCGCTGCAGATCCCCAGCCAAATAAGCACCGTGTGCATATAGCCCAATTCTAACCCTAATTCTAACCCTAACCCTAGTTGTAACCCTAACCCTAGTTCTAACCCTAGCCCTAACCCTAGCCCTAACCTTAGATCTAACCATAGTTCTAACCCTAACCCTAGTGGAAAAATAAAAGTAAATATATTTTCTTTATTTTATTATTGTGCCTACCTATGGGGGTGATAATGGGGGGGGGTTATTTATTATTTTTTTTATTTTGATCGCTGTGATAGAACCTATCAGAGCAATTAAAATGTACCTGGAATGAATCTGCCGGCTGGCAGATTCGGTGGGTGCACTGCGCATGCGCCCGCCATTTTGGAAGATGGTGGTGCCCATGCAGAAGACAGATGGACACTGGGAGGGACATCAGATGTCGGTAAGTATGCAGGGGTGGGATCGGACAGCGGGGGTGAGATCAGACTGCGGGGGGAGCGGACAGGAGGACAGAGGGGAGCGGAGCACAGGACAGGACGGAGGACGGGGCAGTGGATCAGTGGCAGTGGCGGAGGCAGATCGCGGTCTCCAGCCATGGCTGATGCTATTGCAGCATCGGCCATGGCTGGATTGTAATATTTCACCAATTTTCATTGGTGAAATATTACGATTGCTCTGATTGAAAGTGAAAGTGAAACGTCACTTTCAACAGCCAATCAGAGCGATTGTAGCCATGGGGGGGCGAAGCCACCCCCCCTGGGCTGAAGTACCACTCCCCCTGTCCCTGCAGGTCTGGTGAAATTACAGTTAACCCTTTCACCAGGCCTGCAGGGATGCGATCATTCTGTGACACAGCATATGCGTCACAGGTCGGATTGGCACAACTTTCTTGACGCATACGCTATGTCACAGGTCAGGAAGGGGTTAAAAGAGTTGACCACTATGTAGACAAACCCATTCTTAAATGTTGAATTCCTTAGTGTCAAATAAAAAAACAGGTGTTTAACTAATGAACCAACACCATTCCAGCAATATCAGTGCCATGTCTCCTGGCACTCGTGTGACATTGTTATACCATGTGAGTGCTGTAGCCAATCAGCAGCTGCCAATGAGTTGCAGTTCTGGCACTTGACTTGGACATCTGAATTTCATCTGAGGGAAGTGTGAGAAAAACAGCCCATTTGCGGCCTATACTTCACATCAGCGTTTATAAAAAGAGCACGTTAGCAAGGCAGAGTCACTCAGAAGCAAAGTCGGTCAAAGGTTTACCAATCTGTGAAGAATCTTAAGAGTATAGGATGCGGCACCAGTATACTGAGTGATCAATCCCACTAACAGAGGGTGGTTCCACTGTGTCAGAGCTTTTACAGCTCGATCCAAGGTGCTCTGCATATATGCATTCGGTTACATAGTGTTTGATAAAGTATGCGGCACTTACCATTACGTTCATAGATATAGTCCTTTATTCCATGTGAAGATTACAGGACATTAACTGTGACATGCAGGGTACAGAGGCATGCAGAGAGATAGTGGGTGGATGACGGCCGTTTCACGTGCCAATGACCCGTTGAAGCATTGACACGTGAAACAGCCATCATCCACCCACTATCTTTCTGCATGCCTCTGTACCCTGCACGTCACAGTTAATGTCCTGTAACCTTCACCAATCTGTGAGCAAATTAATCTAAAAATTGTGGAAATGTTCCTGAATGTATTATATAAAAGATTTTGAATATCACGCAGTATATAATATTATCAAAAGATTCAGAGATTCTGAAGAAATTCATGTGCACAAGGGACAAGGGCAACAGGACAGACATATTGCATGCTTGTCATGTAATCAGACCTTTCACAAATTGAAAACATTTGGCACATTATGAAACAAAACTTCTGGCAAAGACCCAGAATTGGTAAGTAGCTGGAATCCCACATCATTCAAGAATGGGACATTTCTTTACAAAAACTCCAGCCCTTAGTCTGGTCACTTGCCAGACACTTACAGACTGTGAAAAGGTGAGATAATGCTTCACAATTGTAGACATGGCCTTGTCCGAATTTTTTTTTAGATGACTTGCTGCCTACAATTTCTAATTGAGTTAGTTTCTTCAAAGCAATAGATGGGTATAGATGTGAGAGACCACTGACATATGAGAGAATTTATGGCGAAAGTGGTAATATAAAAAATTAATAATCAATATTGTTAAAAACCCAAAACACTAACAAACAAGTAAAGGTTCCTTTAGGTCATCATCCTGTCTGTGTTCATGTATATCCCTGATGTGCAACAGGCCAAATACATGACCAGCAATTTTTATGCATAGTGCCATGAATCTGCACCAGTTATATAGCCCCCTTCCATAATATGACTAGGTCCTCTTAGGGGGCATAGTGCACTTATTGTGTTTCAGGTATAATTATAATTTTTGCTTCGTTTGCACAATGATTATCCCTAAGGTTTTATTTGTTTGCTAGTATTTTGGGTTTTTAATAATATTGATTAATTAATGTTAATTTTTAATATTACTAGTTTCTTCAAAGTAAATGGAAAAATGTCTGCATGATAGAGGGGTAAACACGGGCTCTGATCAGCGGTAAGATCATTACTGCCGGTCAGACAGCTGTGGTTCCCACATTGTCAGATGACAGTGTGAGCCAGCAGCTGTGACTGGCGGTAATGATCTTACCGCTGACCAGAGCCCTGTTTACTACTGGTCAGGTGATGAGAGAGTACTACTCTCATCAGCCTACACCTGATGTTGCTGATGACAGGGAGAGCAGGCGCCGCTGTTAGGAGTATTCATAAGCCAGCGTCTGCGCTATTAATAATAATAATGACAAAATGGGGTCTCTTCTATTTGTGATAACCAGTTTATTAAGAATAGAAGAGTTTCATGCTGTTTTTTAAAATTATTTAAATAAATAATGTAAAAAAATGGCATGGGCCCCCCATTTTTGACAACCAGCCAAGCTAAAGCAAATAGCTGCAGCCTGGTGTTCTCTGACTGGTAAGGGGCCAACTGGCGAATCCACTGCGCAGCTTGAAGGAAAATAGCGCGATCTGCGCTATTCAGCCGTTTATCGGTGGGCGCGGCCATCTTTGTGAGGCCGCGCGTGCACAGATGGTTCTTCTCGGCTTCCCGGGGCTTCAGGAAAATGGCTGCGGGATGCCGCGCGTGCGCACATGGAGATCTCGGCGGGCATTTTCCTGAAGCCAAGTTTGCATCTCGGCTGCAGGAAAATGGCCGCCGCGATCGCCATCTGCGCAAGCGCGGCATCCCGCAGCCATTTTCCTGAAGCCCCTGGAAGCCGAGAAGAACCATCTGCGCATGCGCGGACTCACAAAGATGGCCGTGCCCACCGATAAATGGCTGAATAGCGCAGATCGCGCTATTTTCCTTCAAGCTGTGCAGTGGATTCACCAGTTGGACATGCGCACACCACTACGCCACCAACGGAGATCTGGGGGAGAAACAGCGCTGTCACCACGCCCATATGACCTGACCAGCGTGAGTGACAGCCCAAAATGGCGACTTTACAAAGGTATTTAGGCAGCATAGGTGGGGAATAAAGGATCACAAAATACACTAATGTAAAGCACAGCTCTGCCCCTATTTAACGGTATTTTTAGCTCATCTTGAAAAAACGGGGTGACAGGTTCCCTTTAATCCTACTGTTGCTCTGATTCATTCTCGCCTGAACTACTGTAGCTCACTAATAATCGGTCTCCCTCTTGCAAAACCCTCCCCTTTCCAATCAATGATGAATGCAGCAGCCAAGATCATATTTATAACCAACCGCTACACTGAAACAATATAAAGCACGGCACTCTTGGCTTCTTGGGGGTGCACAAGTTAGGTTTCCAACCCGTCAAATCAAAGCAATAAATACTTGGCACTCAGACGAACTTTTTGCATGATCAGAAGTGAATAATTCATTTATTTAGTGCATCCAGCTTAATTGTTAAACGTTTTCGGTCTACAAAGACCTTCATCAGAAACAGTTATTGGATTACTGAATGCCACGAAGAGTAAATGTGGGCCCACAGGGGTGCCAACAAACGGCAGAGTCCGGGAGAATATGGCGCCTTAAAGAGCCTGGAGAAGCGGGAGCAGGGCGCTGTAGAAAGGCGAGAAGCTCGCAATGGCACAAGCGCTAAGACCTCCAATGGCACCGGCGCCGAACCGCTAGAGACGCGCACTCCCGGGACTCTGCCGTTTGTTGGCACCCCTGTGGGCCCACATTTACTCTTCGTGGCATTCAGTAATCCAACAACCGCTACACTGATGCATCCCTTCCGTGCCAGTCAATGCAATGGTTTTCCATCTGCTACAGAGTACAATTTAAACGTATCACTCTTACCCACAATTCTGCACCACTCTTTATCTCCTCCCTCATCTCTCTCTATTACCCTACCTGTGCTCTCTTCTCTGTTAATGACCCACGACTAACATCCTCTATAATCAAAACCTCCCACTCCCATCCTGAGTTCTTATCTTGTACTGTGCCAGTTTTCTGGGATGCATTGCCCAGGACAATCCAGTTAATTCTTAGTATCCACAGTTTTAAATTTGCCCTAAAAACACATTTCTTTAGACTGACCTGTCACCTCAATAATTTTCCCTGTTCTTCATTCCATGCACTCAGTAGCACTTTGAAACTATTTCTGTCACCAGAAATAGTGTCAGTCAGGGCTGAGGGCGCTGTTACAGCAGCCGTTCTGTATACTTAGAGCGGTGACTGAATCGGCGCCGTCCTACCTCTATGATTTAATACCAAATGTTGTCAGGGAGAATAAAGATCATTTTCTCCCCGCTTCATTCGGCTATGTGAAGACACCGGACAGTATCATAACGCTGTTAACCTGCAGATTAACCCCGTATCTGCAAGTTAACAGCATTATTCCTGGTGACAGGTTCCCTGTAGGTGCAGAACCCTCACTCCTCTTGTTGTGTGTTGAACCATGTATTACTCTTTAAACCCTTTACCCCAAGAGTGGTTTGCATGTTAATGACCAGAACAATTTTTACAATTCTGGCCACTGTCCATTTATGAGGAAACAACTCTGGAATGCTTCCATGGATCCTGGTGATTCTGACAATATTTTCTTGTGGCATATTGTTCTTCATGATAGTGGTACATTTTCTTTGATATGACTTGCATTTATTTGTGAAAAAAAATGAAAATTTGGCGAAAATTTTGAAAATTTCGCAATTTTCCAAATTTGAATTTTCATGCCCTTAAATCACACAGATATGTCACACAAAATACTTAATAAGTAACATTTTACACATGTCTACTTTACATCAACACAATTTTGGAACCATAATTTTTTATGTTAGAGAGTTATAAGGGTTAAATGTTGACCAGCGATTTCTCATTTTTACAACACCATTTTTTTTAGGGACCACATCACATTTGAAGTCACTTGGAGGGGTCTATATGATAGAAAATACCCAAAGTGACACCATTCTAAAAACTGCACCCCTCAAGGTGCTCAAAACCACATTCAAGAAGTTTATTAACCCTTCAGGTGCTTCACAGGAATTTTTGGAATGTTTTAAAAAAATGAACATTTAACTTTTTCACAAAAAATGTACTTCAGTTCCAATTTGTTTTATTTTACCAAGGCTAATAGGAGAAATAGGACCCCAAAAGTTGTTGGGGGTAAATGTGGGGGTAAACCACTGTGTGAGTGCATGGCAGAGCTTGGGAGGGAAGGAGCGTCGTTTGACTTTTCAATGCAAAATTGGCTGGAATTGAGATTGGACGCCACGTTGCATTTGGAGAGCCCCTGATGTGCCTAAACCATCGAAACCCCCACAAGTGACACCGTTTTGGCAAGTAACCCCCCTAAGGAACTTACCAAGATGTGTTGTGAGGACTTTAAACCCCCAAGTGCTTCACAGAAGTTTCTAATGTAGAGACATAAAAAGAAAAATCATGTATTTTTCACAAAAATGATCTTTTCACCCCCAATTTTTTATTTTACCAAGGGTAACAGGAGATATTAAATGCCAAAAGTTGTTGTGCAATTCCTACTGAGTACGTTGATTCCCCATATGTGGAGGTAATCCACTGTTTGGACGTATGGCAGAGCTCGGAAGGGAAGGAGCGTCGCTTGACTTTTCAATGCAAAATTGGCTGGAATTGAGATCGGATGCCATGTCGTGTTTCATGAGCTCCTGATGTGCCTAAACAGTGGAAACCCCCCACAAGTGACACCATTTTAGAACTTAGACCCCCTAAGAAACTTACCAAGATGTGTGGTGAGCACTTTGAGCCATCAAGTGCTTCACAGAAGTAAATAATGTAGAGACTTAAAAATAACAAATCTTTTTTTTTCCACAAAAATGATTTTTCAGCTCCAATTTTGTATTTTCACAAGGGTAACAGGATAAATTGGACCGCAAAAATTGTTGTTCAATTTGTCCCGAGTATGCTGATACCCCATATGTGGGAGAAAACTACTGTTTGGGTGAATGGCAGAGCTCGGAATGGAAGGAGCACAGTTTTAGAATGTATACTTTGATGGAATGGTCTGCAGTCATGTTGCGTTTGCAGAGCCACTGATGTGCCTAAACAGTAGAAACCCCCCTCAAGTGACATTATTTTGGAAATTAGACTGCCCAAGGAACTTATTTAGATGTGTTGTGAGAACTTTAATCCCCCAATTGGTTCACTAAAGTTTATAACGCAGAGCCGTGAAAATAAAAAATCATTTTTTTTTCACAAAAATGATATTTTAGCATGAAAATTTTTATTTTCACAAGGGTAACAGAAGAAATTGGACTGAAAAAGTTGTTGTCCAATTTGTTCTGAGTGCGCTGATATCCCAAAATGTGGGTCTGCATGACAGAGCTTGGAAGGGAAGGAGCAATGTTTGACTGTTTCAACACAGAATTGTCTGGAATTGAGATTGGACACCATGTCGCATTTGGAGAGCCCCTGATGTGCCTAAACAGTGGAAACCCCCCAATACTAACTCCAACCCAACACACTTCTAACACTAATCCCAACCCTAACCATAACCCTAACCACACCCCTAACTCGAACACACCCCTAACCCTAATCACAACCATAACCACATCCCTAAGCCCAACACACACCAACACACTCCTAACCCTAATCCCAACAATAACCATAACCTTAACCACAGCCCTAACCCTAACAAACCTCTAAATCTAATCCAAACTGGAAATGTAATCCCAACACTAACCCTAACTTTAGCCCCAACCCTAACTTTAGCCCCAGCCCTAACCCTAACTTTAGCCCTAACTTTATTCCCAACCCTAACCCTAAATTTACCCCTAACCCTAAATCAAACTTTAGGCTCAACCCTAACTTTAGCCCCAACCCTAACCCTAATTTTAGCCCCAACCATAACCCTAAATTTAGCCCTAAGCCTAATGGGAAAATGGAAATAAATACATTTTTTATTTTTCCCTAACTAAGGTGGTGATAAAAATGGGTTTGATTTACTATTTATAGCGAGTTTTTATAGCAGGTTTTAATGTTTGGCAGCTGTCACACGCTAAAAGATGCTTTTTCTTACAAAAAATTGTTTTTGCATCAACATATTTTGACAACTATAATTTTTCCACATTTTGGCCCACAGAGTCATGTGAGGTCTTGTTTTTTGCAGGACCAGTTGACATTTTTATTGCTACCATTTTCGGGCACATGACATTTTTTGACTGCTTATTTTTACAACTTTTGGGAGGCAGAATGAACAAAAACAAGCAATTCATGAATTTCTTTTTTGGGGGAGGGGGCGTTTATACCGTTCCGTATGTGGTAAAATTGATAAGGCAGTTTTATTCTTTGGGTCAGTGTGATAACATTGATACCTCATTTATATCATTTTTTTATGTTTTGGCACTTTTATACAATAAAAACTATTTTATATAAAAAATAATTATTTTTACATTGCTTTTTTCTGAGAGCTATAACTTTTTTATTTTTTTGCTCGTTTTTTGCGGGAAAAGATTATGTTTTCAGCGGTACCATGTTTATTTATATCCGTCTTTTTGTTCGGCGGTATGATGATAGAGCATTGTTTTTTTCCCTTTCTAATGGGGTTTACTAAAGGGGTTAACTAGTGGGGCAGTTTTATAGGTTGGGCCGTTGCGGATGCGGCAATACTAAATATGTGTACTTTTATTGTTTTTTTTTTATTTACATAAAGAAATGTATTTATTGGAACAAAATCACATCACATTGTTCTGATGGTCTGAGGGAAGTACGAAGAGAGCCCTTCCCCTGCGTGATGCTTCTCTATGCTGCCAGAACAGTGCGATCTTGCTTGATCACAGTGTTCCGGGTGTTAACCCCTTCATGACCCAGCCTATTTTGACCTTAAAGACCTTGCCGTTTTTTGCAATTCTGACCAGTGTCCCTTTATGAGGTAATAACTCAGGAACGCTTCAATGGATCCTAGCGGTTCTGAGATTGTTTTTTTGTGACATATTGGGCTTCATGATAGTGGTAAATTTAGGTCAATAAATTCTGTGTTTATTTGTGATAAAAAAGGAAATTTGGCAAAAATTTTGAAAATTTCACAATTTTCACATTTTGAATTTTTATTCTGTTAAACCAGAGAGTTATGTGACACAAAATAGTTAATAAATAACATTTCCCACACGTCTACTTTACATCAGCACAATTTTGGAAACAAAATTTTTTTTTGCTAGGAAGTTATAAGGGTTAAAATTTGACCAGCGATTTCTCATTTTTACAACGAAATTTACAAAGCCATTTTTTTTAGGGACCACCTCACATTTGAAGTCAGTTTGAGGGGTCTATATGGCTGAAAATACCCAAAAGTGACACCATTCTAAAAACTGCACCCCTCAAGGTGCACAAAACCACATTCAAGAAGTTTATTAACCCTTCAGGTGCTTCACAGCAGCAGAAGCAACATGGAAGGAAAAAATGAACATTTAACTTTTTAGTCACAAAAATGATTTTTCAGCAACAATTTTTTTATTTTCCCAATGGTAAAAGGAGAAACTGAACAACAAAAGTTGTTTTCCAATTTGTCCTGACTACGCTGATACCTCATATGTGGGGGTAAACCACTGTTTAGGCACACGGCAGGGCTTGGAAGGGAAGGAGCGCCATTTCACTTTTTGAATGAAAAATTGGCTGCACTCTTTAGCGGACACCATGTCACGTTTGGAGAGCACCCGTGTGCCTAAAAATTGGAGCTCCCCCACAAGTGACCCCATTTTGGAAACTAGATGCCCAAAGGAACTTATCTAGATGCATAGTGAGCCCTTTAAACCCCCAGGAGCTTCACAAATTGATCCGTAAAAATGAAAAAGTACTTTTTTTTCACAAAAAAATTCTTTTAGCCTCAATTTTTTCATTTTCCCATGGACAACAAGATAAAATGGATCCTAAAATTTGTTGGGCAATTTCTCCTGAGTACACCGATACCTCACATGTGGGGGTAAACCACTGTTTGGGCACATGGTAAGGCTCGGAAGGGAAGGAGCGCCATTTGACTTTTTGAATGAAAAATTATCTCCATCGTTAGCGGACACCATGTCGCGTTTGGAGAGACCCTGTGTGCCTAAACATTAGAGATCCCCCACAAGTGACCCCATTTTGGAAACTAGACCCCCAATGGAACTAATCTAGATGTGTGGTGAGCACTTTGAACCCTCAAGTGCTTCACAGAAGTTTATAACGCAGAGCCATGAAAATAAAAAAAAAAATTTCTTTTCTTAAAAATGATTTTTTAGCCCGCAATATTTTATTTTCCCAAGGGTAATAGGAGAAATTTGACCTCAAAAGTTGTTGTCCAGTTTCTCCTGAGTACGCTGATACCCCATATGTGGGGGTAAACCACTGTTTAGGCACATGCTGGGACTCGGAAGTGAAGTAGTGACGTTTTGAAATGCAGACTTTGATGGAATGCTCTGCGGGCGTCACGTTGCGTTTGCAGAGCCCCTGATGTGGCTAAACAGTAGAAACCCCCCACAAGTGACCCCATTTTGGAAACTAGACCCCCCAAGGAACTTATCTAGATATGTATTGAGCACTTTGAACCCCCAAGTGCTTCACAGACGTTTACAACGCAGAGCCGTGAAAATAAAAAATCATTTTTCTTTCCTCAAAAATGATGTTTTAGCAAGCAATCTTTTATTTTCTCAAGGGTAACAGGAGAAATTGGACCCCAGTAATTGTTGCGCAGTTTGTCCTGAGTATGCTGGTACCCCATATGTGGGGGTAAACCACTGTTTGGGCGCACGTCAGGGGCTCGGAAGTGAGGGAGCACCATTTGACTTTTTGAATACAAGATTGGCTGGAATCAATGGTGGCGCCATGTTGCGTTTGGAGACCCCCTGATGTGCCTAAACAGTGGAAACCCCTCAATTCTGACGCCAACACACCCCTAACCCTTATCCCAACTGTAGCCGTAACCCTAATCACAACCCTAACCCCAACACACCCCTAACCACAACACACCCCTAACCCTAACCACAACCCTAATTCCAACCCAACCCTAACCCTAAGGCTATGTGCCCACGTTGCGGATTCATGTGAGGTATTTCCGCACCATTTTTGAAAAATCCGCGGGTAAAAGGCACTGCATTTTACCTGCGGATTTACCGCGGATTGCCAGTGTTTTTTGTGCGGATTTCACCTGTGGATTCCTATTGAGGAACAGGTGTAAAACGCTGCGGAATCCGCACAAAGAATTGACATGTGTTAGGAGTCGAGTTTCCTCTGCTGCACAGGGGGAATCTCGATCCGTCTCCGCTGCGGTCTCCCATTCTCCTCCAGCCGCAGTGGAGTCTGCTCAGCAGGGACGTCGATCCCAGCGTCTCGCTCAGTCTGACTCTGTGCGAAGAGTTACTGCTGCTTTTCCTGCTACTGCCATTGAAGCCAGTGCTGGGCAGCGGCGAGTGGACGTTTCTGGATCTAAGTCCTTATTTGCACACACTGAGCATGCCCAGGGCAAGATCTCCTGTTGGAGATCGAGGGTCACATGCTCAGGTACTGCAGCACATCCCATTGGTAGGGTTGAGCGAAACGGGTCGAACATTTTCAAAAGTCGCCGACTTTTGGCTAAGTCGGGGTTTCATGAAACCCGATCCGACCCCTGTGCGGGGTCGGCCATGCGGTACGCGACTTTCGCGCCAAAGTCGCGTTTCAATGACGCGAAAAGCGCCATTTCTCAGCCAATGAAGGTAAACGCAGAGTGTGGGCAGCGTGATGACATAGGTCCTGGTCCCCACCATCTTAGAGAAGGGCATTGCAGTGATTGGCTTGCTGTCTGCGACGTCACAGGGGCTATAAAGAGGCGTTCCCGCCGACCGCCATCTTACTGCTGCTGATCTGAGCTTAGGGAGAGGTTGCTGCCGCTTTGTCAGAAGCAGGGATAGCGTTAGGCAGGGTCCATTAACCACAAAACCGCTTGTGCTGCAGCGATTTGCACTGTCCAACACCACCCTCGGTGTGCAGGGACAGTGGAAGTTTTTTTTTTTTTTTTTCCCCTCAGCGCTGTAGCTCATTGGGCTGCCCTAGAAGGCTCCCTGATAGCTGCATTGCTGTGTGTACGCCGCTGTGCAAACCAACTGCTTTTTTCAAAGCACAAATCCTCTTGTTCCTTCCTTTCTGCACAGCTATCTTTTTTGTTTGTCCACACTTTTTATTTCATTTGTGCATCAGTCCACTCCTTATTGCTGCCTGCCATACCTGGCTGAGATTACTGCAGGCAGGGAGATAGTAGCTGCCTGCCATACCTGGCTGAGATTACTGCAGGCAGGGAGATAGTAATTGTAGGACATTCCCTGTTTTTTTTTTTTTTGGTGGGAGATTAAGATTGGCAATTTGGCATTTCTGCTAGAGTGCCATCCCTGTGTGTGCCATCTCTCTCACATAGTGGGCCATAGAAAGCCTTTTCATTTTTCTGTATTTTTTTTTGTGGGGTGTATAAATTCTCCCTGATAAAAATACAGTGGGAGATTAATATTGGCCTTTGGGCTTGTGTGCCAGTCCTGAGTGTGCCATCTCTCTCACAAATAGTGGGCCATAGAAAGCCTATTTTATTTTTTTTTGGGTTTTATAAATTCTCCCTGAAAAAAAGGGAGATTAATATTGGCCTCTGGGCTTGTGTGCCAGTCCTGAGCGTGCCATCTGTGCCAGCCCTGAGCGTGCCATCTCTCTCACAAATAGTGGGCCATAGAAAGCCTATTTAATTTTTTTTTTGGTTTTATAAATTCTCCCTGAAAAAAAGGGAGATTAATATTGGCCTCTGGGCTTGTGTGCCAGTTGTGAGCGTGCCATCTGTGCCAGTCCTGAGCGTGCCATCTCTCTCACAAATAGTGGGCCATAGAAAGCCTATTTAATTTTTTTTTTGGTTTTATAAATTTTCCCTGAAAAAAGGGAGATTAATATTGGCCTCTGGGCTTGTGTGCCAGTTGTGAGCGTGCCATCTGTGCCAGCCCTGAGCGTGCCATCTCTCTCACAAATAGTGGGCCATAGAAAGCCTATTTAAATTTTTTTTTTGGTTTTATAAATTCTCCCTGAAAAAAGGGAGATTAATATTGGCCTCTGGGGTTGTGTGCCAGTTGTGAGCGTGCCATCTGTGCCAGTCCTGAGCGTGCCATCTCTCTCACAAATAGTGGGCCATAGAAAGCCTATTTAATTTTTTTTTTGGTTTTATAAATTTTCCCTGAAAAAAGGGAGATTAATATTGGCCTCTGGGCTTGTGTGCCAGTTGTGAGCGTGCCATCTGTGCCAGTCCTGAGCGTGCCATCTCTCTCACAAATAGTGGGCCATAGAAAGCCTATTTAATTTTTTTTTTGGTTTTATAAATTTTCCCTGAAAAAAGGGAGATTAATATTGGCCTCTGGGCTTGTGTGCCAGTTGTGAGCGTGCCATCTGTGCCAGTCCTGAGCGTGCCATCTCTCTCACAAATAGTGGGCCATAGAAAGCCTATTTAAATATTTTTTTGGTTTTATAAATTCTCCCAGAAAAAAAGGGAGATTAATATTGGCCTCTGGGCTTCTGTGCCAGTCCTGAGCGTCCCATCTCTCTCACAAATAGTGGGCCATAGAAAGCCTATTTTTTTTTTTTTGGGTTTTAGAAATTCTCCCTGAAAAAAAAAGGGAGATTAATATTGCCCTTTGGGCTTGTGTGCCAGTACTAAGCGTGCCATCTCTCTCTCTCTCTCAGTCAGTGGGCCATAGAACGCCTATTTTTGGTTTTATTTGTTTTCTAAATTCTCCCTGAAAAAATCATTTTATTTTATTTGGTTTCTAAATTCTTCCTGATAAAATCATATTTTTTTTATTATTTTTTTTTCTAAAGTCTCCCTGAAAAAAAAAAAAAAAAAAAAAAAAACAGTGGGAGATTAATATTGGCCTTTCTGCTTGTGTGCCAGTCTTGACTCCTGGGTGCGTCATCTCTCAGTCAGTGGGCCATAGAACGCCTATTTTTGGTTTTATTTGTTTTATAAATTCTCCCTGAAAAAATCATTTTATTTTATTTGGTTTCTAAATTCTTCCTGATAAAATCATATTTTTTTTATTATTTTTTTTTCTAAAGTCTCCCTGAAAAAAAAAAAAAAAAAACAACCAAAAAAAACAGTGGGAGATTAATATTGGCCTTTCTGCTTGTGTGCCAGTCTTGACTCCTGGGTGTGCCATCTCTCTCTCTCTCTCTCTCTCTCTCTCCAATTGTGGTCCATAGAAAGCCTATATTTTTTTTCCTTGATTTGGGTTCCAAAATCTACCAGAGAAAATAACTACATCAATCATTGGTAGAAAAATATTGGCCTCTGGGCTTGTGTGCCACTCCTGACTCCTGTGTGCGTCATCTCTCAGTCAGTGGGCCATAGAACGCCTATTTTTGTTTTTATTTGTTTTATAAATTCTCCCTGAAAAAATCATTTTATTTTATTTGGTTTCTAAATTCTTCCTGATAAAATCATATTTTTTTTATTATTTTTTTTTTCTAAAGTCTCCCTGAAAAAAAAAAAAAAAAACAACCAAAAAAAACAGTGGGAGATTAATATTGGCCTTTCTGCTTGTGTGCCAGTCTTGACTCCTGGGTGTGCCATCTCTCTCTCTCTCTCTCTCTCTCTCTCTCTCCAATTGTGGTCCATAGAAAGCCTATATTTTTTTTCCTTGATTTGGGTTCCAAAATCTACCAGAGAAAATAACTACATCAATCATTGGTAGAAAAATATTGGCCTCTGGGCTTGTGTGCCACTCCTGACTCCTGTGTGCGTCATCTCTCAGTC
This sequence comes from Ranitomeya imitator, assembly GCF_032444005.1. Classification (NCBI taxonomy): domain Eukaryota; kingdom Metazoa; phylum Chordata; class Amphibia; order Anura; family Dendrobatidae; genus Ranitomeya; species Ranitomeya imitator. The sequence goes on along the minus strand of NC_091282.1, from coordinate 329,041,602 downwards.
AGTGGGCCATAGAACGCCTATTTTTGTTTTTATTTGTTTTATAAATTCTCCCTGAAAAAATCATTTTATTTTATTTGGTTTCTAAATTCTTCCTGATAAAATCATATTTTTTTTATTATTTTTTTTTCTAAAGTCTCCCTGAAAAAAAAAAAAAAAAAACAACCAAAAAAAACAGTGGGAGATTAATATTGGCCTTTCTGCTTGTGTGCCAGTCTTGACTCCTGGGTGTGCCATCTCTCTCTCTCTCTCTCTCCAATTGTGGTCCATAGAAAGCCTATATTTTTTTTCCTTGATTTGGGTTCCAAAATCTACCAGAGAAAATAACTCCATCAATCATTGGTAGAAAAATATTGGCCTCTGGGCTTGTGTGCCACTCCTGATTCCTGTGTGCGTCATCTCTCACTCAGTGGCCCATAGAAAGCATATAGTTTGTTACATTTGTTTTCTAAATTCTCCCTGCAAAAATCTATTTTTTTTTATTTTTGGGGTTTCTAAAGTGTTCCTGAAAAAAAAAAAAATAAAAAAAAAATAATAGTGTGACATTAATATTAACATTTGTGCTTCAGTGACAGTCCTGCGTGTGGGGCATCTCTCTAATTTGCAGCCACCAAAAAAAGAGTGTGTAACATTGGGCCTGATTTTCGCTGTGGTCTCACCAACCTGTAAAGGGGTAGCTAAATCATACTGAAGTTATAGCTCACCGTGTAAGTTGTGTGACTGCAACAAATAACGTTAGTTTGGTTACGTTTTTAAAACAATGAGGAAGTCTAGTGGAATAGGTCGTGGCCGGGGGCGTTCATTGTCAGCTGGTAATGAGGGTAGTGGTAGTGGTGGAGCATCAGGTGGTCGTGGGGAAAAAAATATTGCACCTAAGTCTGGAGCTGTGGAGCCAGGTTCGTCGTCCGGCTACACAAGGCCTCGAACGCTCCCTTTTCTGGGATTAGGAAAACCGCTTTTAAAGCCGGAGCAGCAAGAGCAAGTTTTGGCTTATCTTGCTGACTCAGCCTCTAGCTCTTTTGCCTCCTCTCGTGAAACTGGTAAAAGTAAAAGCAGCGCGTCGTTAGTGGATGTTCACGGTCAGGGACAAGTCACTTCCTTGTCCTCTTCAGCAAAAACAACAACAGAGAAGAATGCAGCAGGCGACACAACGGGTTACTCCATGGAGCTCTTTACACATACCGTCCCTGGCTTAGAAAGTGAAGCAGTTAACAGTCCATGCCCATTACAAGTTGAATCTGACATGGAGTGCACTGACGCACAGCCACAGCCAGACTACTATGCTGGTCCTTTGACTCAGACCACAACATTGCCCTCGCAGGGTGCTGATCAAGAATCAGACCCTGATGAGACTATGTTGCCCCATCACGAACGCTATACCACCGAACGACACGGTGACACAGACGAAGTTGCGCAGAAGGTACAAGAAGAGTTATTAGATGACCCAGTTCTTGACCCCGATTGGCAGCCATTGGGGGAACAGGGTGCAGGCGGCAGCAGTTCTGAAGCAGAGGAGGAGGAGGGGCCGCAGCAGGCATCAACATCGCCACAGGTTCCATCTGCCGGGCCCGTATCTTGCCCAAAACGCGTGGCAAAGCCAAAACCTGGTGGAGGACAGCGTGGCCATCCGGTTAAAGCTCAGTCTGCAATGCCTGAAAAGGTATCCGATGCTAGAAAGAGTGCAGTCTGGCATTTTTTTAAACAACATCCAATTGATCAGCGCAAAGTCATCTGTCAAAAATGTTCTACTTCCTTAAGCAGAGGTCAGAATCTGAAAAGTCTCAATACTAGTTGCATGCATAGACATTTAACCACCATGCATTTGAAAGCTTGGACTAACTACCAAACGTCCCTTAAGGTTGTTGCACCCTCGGCCAATGAAGCTAGTCATCAACGCAACATCCCTTCCGGCAGTGTAGGACCACCATTTAGCGCACCACCTGCTGTATCTGTGCAGGTATCTTTGCCAGGCCAAAGCAGTCAGGGTCAGGGAATCACCAGTTTCGTAGTAGGAAACACTGCATCTAGGGCACCGGCGGCAACAATACCATCTCCCACCGTCTCTCAGTCTGCCATGTCCACCGGCACCCCCGCTAGTTCCACGATCTCCAGCTCTCCAGTCCAGCTCACCCTACATGAGACTATGGTTAGAAAAAGGAAATACTTAGCCTCGCATCCGCGTACACAGGGTTTGAACGCCCACATAGCTAGACTAATCTCGTTAGAGATGATGCCCTACCGGTTAGTTGAAAGCGAAGCTTTCAAAGACCTGATGGACTACGCTGTACCACGCTACGAGCTACCCAGTCGACACTTTTTTTCCAGAAAAGCCATCCCAGCCCTCCACCAGCATGTTAAAGAGCGCATCGTCCATGCACTCAGGCAATCTGTGAGCACAAAGGTGCACCTGACAACAGATGCATGGACCAGTAGGCATGGCCAGGGACGTTACGTGTCCATCACGGCACACTGGGTAAATGTGGTGGATTCAGGGTCCACAGGGGACAGCAAGTTTGGGACAGTTCTGCCTAGCCCACGGTCTAGTAAACAGTTGTCTGTAGCCATTCGCACCCCCTCCTCCTCCTCCTCCTCCTCGTCCTCCTGCAGAAGCAAGAGCTCGTCCACAGACCGCAGTCGCACAAACACTCCATCCGCACCTGCCACTGTTGCACACCAGGTCTCCCATTATGGGGCAGCTACTGGCAAACGTCAGCAGGCTGTATTGGCTATGAAGTGTTTGGGCGACAATAGACACACCGCGGAAGTTCTGTCCGAGTTCTTGCAGCAAGAAACGCAGTCGTGGCTGGGCACTGTAGATCTTGAGGCAGGCAAGGTAGTGAGTGATAACGGAAGGAATTTCATGGCTGCCATCTCCCTTTCCCAACTGAAACACATTCCTTGCCTGGCTCACACCTTAAACCTGGTGGTGCAGTGCTTCCTGAAAAGTTATCCGGGGTTATCCGACCTGCTCCTCAAAGTGCGTGGACTTTGCGCACATATCCGCCGTTCGCCTGTACACTCCAGCCGTATGCAGACCTATCAGCGTTCTTTGAACCTTCCCCAGCATCGCCTAATCATAGACGTTGCAACAAGGTGGAACTCAACACTGCACATGCTTCAGAGACTGTGCGAACAGAGGCGGGCTGTTATGTTTTTGTGGGAGGATACACATACACGGGCAGGCAGTAGGATGGCAGACATGGAGTTGTCAGGTGTGCAGTGGTCGAAGATTCAAGACATGTGTCAAGTCCTTCAGTGTTTTGAGGAATGCACACGGCTGGTTAGTGCAGACAACGCCATAATAAGCATGAGCATCCCCCTAATGCGTCTGCTGATGCAAAGTTTGACGCACATAAAGGATCAGGCGTCTGCACCAGAGGAAGAGGAAAGCCTTGATGACAGTCAGCGATTGTCTGGTCAGGGCAGTGTACATGACGAGGTACCGGGCGAAGAGGAGGTGGAGGATGAGGAGGATGATGGGGATGAGTATATTTTTAATGAGGAAGCTTTCCCGGGGGCACGGGAAATTGGTGGCGTGGCAAGGCCGGGTTCTGGTTTTTTGAGGGACACAAGTGACGTAGATTTGCCTGCAACTGCCCCTCAACCAAGCACAACCGCAGATTTGACAACGTGAACTTTGGCCCACATGGCGGATTATGCCTTGCGTATCCTCAAAAGGGACACACGCATTACAAAAATGATGAACGATGACGATTACTGGTTGGCCTGCCTCCTTGATCCTCGCTATAAAGGCAAATTGCAAAATATTATGCTACATGAGAACTTGGAACTAATATTAGCAACAAAACAATCAACTCTTGTTGACCGTTTGCTTCTGGCATTCCCTGCACACAGCGCCCGTGATCGTTCTCACACGAGCTCCAGGGGCCAGCAGACCAGAGGTGTTAGAGGGGCAGAAATCAGAAGTGGCGTTGGCCAGAGGGGTTTTCTGACCAGGTTGTGGAGTGATTTTTCTATGACCGCAGACAGGACAGGTACTGCAGCATCAATTCAAAGTGACAGGAGACAACATTTGTCCAGTATGGTTACAAACTATTTTTCATCCCTTATCGACGTTCTCCCTCAACCGTCATTCCCATTTGATTACTGGGCATCCAAATTAGACACCTGGCCAGAATTGGCAGAATATGCATTGCAGGAGCTTGCTTGCCCGGCAGCTAGTGTCCTATCAGAAAGAGTATTCAGTGCTGCAGGTTCAATACTAACAGAAAAAAGGACTCGTCTGGCTACCCAAAATGTAGATGATCTAACCTTCATTAAAATGAACCACAACTGGATTTCAAAATCTTTTGCCCCACCCTGCCCGGCTGACACCTAGCTTTCCTATGAAAAGGTCTTGCCTGTGGACTATTCTGAATGACTTTTCCAATCTCGTAATTTTCTTCACCTGATTGTCCAGCATACGACATGTTTCCACCTCACGAAATGGCCAAACTCCCCACACGGGGCCGTGCTATCGCCACTTTGCGCTTGGACCCTTGAGAGTGCTGTTTGTCTGAAGAGGTGGGTGTGGCCGCTTTTGGTCGACGGCACTGCCACTGGGTCCCTCATAGTACAATAAAGTGTCTCTGGCGGTGGTGGTGCGCACCCAACGTCAGACACACCGTTGTAATATGAGGGGCCCTGTGCCTGTACCGCCGGCCACAAGACAGTTCCCCCCCCCAGCTCAAACAGTGCTCTACCACTAGCAAAATTATCTCTCACAGCTTCACCAATGTGTAGTCTAGGCGCTGACATCCTTCAATGCCTGGCACTGACAATACCATTGTTTTGACATTTTTGTTATGTTAGGCCTTCGAAGCCTGTCTGCGGTCCCTTCTTTCTACAACTACTACACTGACCAGGCCACTGCTGGCCGTGTTACCCTGGAACCAATTTAAAAGTGCCTACAGTCAGCCCAATTTTGTTATGTTAGGCCTTCGAAGACTGTCTGCCGTCACTCCTTCCACTAGACTTCCACTGACCATACACTGCTGCCCATGTACCCCTGGAACCAATTTAAAAGTGCCTACAGCCAGCCCAATTTTGTTATGTTAGGCCTTCGAAGCCTGTCTGCGGTCACTCCTTCCACTAGACTTCCACTGACCAGACCACTGCTGCCCGTGTACCCCTGCAACCAATTTAAAAGTGCCTACAGCCAGCCCAAGTTTGTTATGTTAGGCCTTTGAAGCCTGTCTGCGGTCACTCCTTCCACTAGACTTCCACTGACCAGACCACTGCTGCCCGTGTACCCCTGGAACCAATTTAAAAGTGCCTACAGCCAGCCCAAGTTTATTATGTTAGGCCTTCGAAGCCTGTCTGCGGTCACTCCTTCCACTAGACTTCCACAGACCAGACCACTGCTGCCCGTGTACCCCTGGAACCAATTTAAAAGTGCCTACAGCCAGCCCAAGTTTGTTATGTTAGGCCTTGGAAGCCTGTCTGCGGTCACTCCTTCCACTAGACTTCCACTGACCAGACCACTGCTGCCCGTGTACCCCTGGAACCAATTTAAAAGTGCCTACAGCCAGCCCAAGTTTGTTATGTTAGGCCTTCGAAGCCTGTCTGCGGTCACTCCTTCCACTAGACTTCCACAGACCAGACCACTGCTGCCCGTGTACCCCTGGAACCAATTTAAAAGTGCCTACAGCCAGCCCAAGTTTATTATGTTAGGCCTTCGAAGCCTGTCTGCGGTCACTCCTTCCACTAGACTTCCACAGACCAGACCACTGCTGCCCGTGTACCCCTGGAACCAATTTAAAAGTGCCTACAGCCAGCCCAAGTTTGTTATGTTAGGCCTTGGAAGCCTGTCTGCGGTCACTCCTTCCACTAGACTTCCACTGACCAGACCACTGCTGCCCGTGTACCCCTGGAACCAATTTAAAAGTGCCTACAGCCAGCCCAAGTTTGTTATGTTAGGCCTTCGAAGCCTGTCTGCGGTCACTCCTTCCACTAGACTTCCACAGACCAGACCACTGCTGCCCGTGTACCCCTGGAACCAATTTAAAAGTGCCTACAGCCAGCCCAAGTTTGTAATGTTAGGCCTTGGAAGCCTGTCTGCGGTCACTCCTTCCACTAGACTTCCACTGACCAGACCACTGCTGCCCGTGTACCCCTGGAACCAATTTAAAAGTGCCTACAGCCAGCCCAAGTTTGTTATGTTAGGCTTTCGAAGCCTGTCTGCGGTCACTCCTTCCACTAGACTTCCACAGACCAGACCACTGCTGCCCGTGTACCCCTGGAACCAATTTAAAAGTGCCTACAGCCAGCCCAAGTTTGTAATGTTAGGCCTTGGAAGCCTGTCTGCGGTCACTCCTTCCACTAGACTTCCACTGACCAGACCACTGCTGCCCGTGTACCCCTGGAACCAATTTAAAAGTGCCTACAGCCAGCCCAAGTTTGTTATGTTAGGCCTTCGAAGCCTGTCTGCGGTCACTCCTTCCACTAGACTTCCACAGACCAGACCACTGCTGCCCGTGTACCCCTGGAACCAATTTAAAAGTGCCTACAGCCAGCCCAAGTTTGTTATGTTAGGCCTTCGAAGCCTGTCTGCGGTCACTCCTTCCACTAGACTTCCACAGACCAGACCACTGCTGCCCGTGTACCCCTGGAACCAATTTAAAAGTGCCTACAGCCAGCCCAAGTTTGTTATGTTAGGCCTTGGAAGCCTGTCTGCGGTCACTCCTTCCACTAGACTTCCACTGACCAGACCACTGCTGCCCGTGTACCCCTGGAACCAATTTAAAAGTGCCTACAGCCAGCCCAAGTTTGTTATGTTAGGCCTTGGAAGCCTGTCTGCGGTCACTCCTTCCACTAGACTTCCACTGACCAGACCACTGCTGCCCGTGTACCCCTGGAACCAATTTAAAAGTGCCTACAGCCAGCCCAAGTTTGTTATGTTAGGCCTTCGAAGCCTGTCTGCGGTCACTCCTTCCACTAGACTTCCACAGACCAGACCACTGCTGCCCGTGTACCCCTGGAACCAATTTAAAAGTGCCTACAGCCAGCCCAAGTTTGTTATGTTAGGCCTTGGAAGCCTGTCTGCGGTCACTCCTTCCACTAGACTTCCACTGACCAGACCACTGCTGCCCGTGTACCCCTGGAACCAATTTAAAAGTGCCTACAGCCAGCCCAAGTTTGTTATGTTAGGCCTTGGAAGCCTGTCTGCGGTCACTCCTTCCACTAGACTTCCACTGACCATACACTGCTGCCCATGTACCCCTGGAACAAATTTAAAAGTGCCTACAGCCAGCCCAAGTTTGTTATGTTAGGCCTTCGAAGCCTGTCTGCGTCCCGTTCTTTCAACTACAACTACACTGACCAGGCCACTGATGGCCGTGTTCCCCTGGAACCAATTTTAACTTGCCTACAGCCAGCCCTATGTTATTATGTTAGGCCTTCGAAGCCTGTCTGCGTCCCGTTCTTTCAACTACAACTACACTGACCAGGCCACTGATGGCCGTGTTCCCCTGGAACCAATTTTAACTTGCCTACAGCCAGCCCAATGTTAGGCCTTTGATGCCTGTCTGCCGTCACTCCTTCCACTAGGCCTCCACTGACCTGTCTACTGCGGCCCGTGTACCCCTTGAACCAACCTAATAAAATATTTAAAAAATTAATTTGATTATAAAAAATAAGATCGTGTTGAGATCTCAAATGCAGACATTTTAACAATCAAAACAAACACACAACAAATATCTGGAACTGTACTACAAAGGTCCAACAGCTACAATTTCTTTCTCCTGCAAGAAGTTAACTGAAAGTTTTTTGGAGTTGTTAACACAGATATGGCATCCACCGAGTGTTGTCCTGTCGCGTCTCCTTTAAATTATTTCCAATAAGATGTTAAACTATTAATTTAATAAAATCAATAATTAAAAAAATAATTGAGTAAGTCAAAAGCACATTGCAAATAAACATTAATTACAAATCAAGAAGCATGGCGCGTCCGAGGGTGAGTAGATACCGAATAAGAATATAATCACCCTCGGACGCGCAATGCTTATTTAAAATAGCCTTCCTTCCTAAGAATCAGCCCTTCCGTGGTGTAGAGAGAGGTTGTGTTACACTCCAAGGTGTTCCCCAGGTTGCCTTTCCTGAGCTTCGATCTTCCGGCTCTCGTTTAGTAGCTGTTGGAAACTACGCTGCATTAGGCCTACTAATTGTGTATGGGTGAAACAGTGGCGCATCTGCGGTCCCTCCTTCCACTAGGCCTCCACTGACCTGTCTACTGCGGCCCGTGTACCCCTTGAACCAACCTAATAAAATATTTAAAAAATTAATTTGATTATAAAAAATAAGATCGTGTTGAGATCTCAAATGCAGACATTTTAACAATCAAAACAAACACACAACAAATATCTGGAACTGTACTACAAAGGTCCAACAGCTACAATTTCTTTCTCCTGCAAGAAGTTAACTGAAAGTTTTTTGGAGTTGTTAACACAGATATGGCATCCACCGAGTGTTGTCCTGTCGCGTCTCCTTTAAATTATTTCCAATAAGATGTTAAACTATTAATTTAATAAAATCAATAATTAAAAAAATAATTGAGTAAGTCAAAAGCACATTGCAAATAAACATTAATTACAAATCAAGAAGCATGGCGCGTCCGAGGGTGAGTAGATACCGAATAAGAATATAATCACCCTCGGACGCGCAATGCTTATTTAAAACAGCCTTCCTTCCTAAGAATCAGCCCTTCCGTGGTGTAGAGAGAGGTTGTGTTACACTCCAAGGTGTTCCCCAGGTTGCCTTTCCTGAGCTTCGATCTTCCGGCTCTCATTTAGTAGCTGTTGGAAACTACGCTGCATTAGGCCTACTAATTGTGTATGGGTGAAACAGTGGCGCATCTGCGGTCCCTCCTTCCACTAGGCCTCCACTGACCTGTCTACTGCGGCCCGTGTACCCCTTGAACCAACCTAATAAAATATTTAAAAAATTAATTTGATTATAAAAAATAAGATCGTGTTGAGATCTCAAATGCAGACATTTTAACAATCAAAACAAACACACAACAAATATCTGGAACTGTACTACAAAGGTCCAACAGCTACAATTTCTTTCTCCTGCAAGAAGTTAACTGAAAGTTTTTTGGAGTTGTTAACACAGATATGGCATCCACCGAGTGTTGTCCTGTCGCGTCTCCTTTAAATTATTTCCAATAAGATGTTAAACTATTAATTTAATAAAATCAATAATTAAAAAAATAATTGAGTAAGTCAAAAGCACATTGCAAATAAACATTAATTACAAATCAAGAAGCATGGCGCGTCCGAGGGTGAGTAGATACCGAATAAGAATATAATCACCCTCGGACGCGCAATGCTTATTTACAACAGCCTTCCTTCCTAAGAATCAGCCCTTTCGTGGTGTAGAGAGAGGTTGTGTTACACTCCAAGGTGTTCCCCGGGTTGCCTTTCATGAGCTTCGATCTTCCGGCTCTCGTTTAGTAGTTGGTGGAAACTACGCTGCATTAGGCCTACAAATTTGGTATGGGGTGTAGAGACAGGTTGTGTTACACTCCAAGGTTTTCACCAGGTTGCCTTTCCTGAGCTTCGATCTTCATGCACTCGTTTAGTAGTTGTAGAAAAGTACGCTGCATTAGGCCTACAAAATGGGTATGGGGTGGAGAGAGATGTTGTGTTACACTCCAAGGTGTTCCCCAGGTTGCCTTTCCTGAGCTTCAATCTTCATGCTCTCGTTTAGTAGGTGTCGGAAAGTAGGCTGCATTAGGCCTAAAAAATGGGGAATGGGGTGGAGAGAGATGGTGTGTTACACTCCAAGGTGTTCCCCAGGTTTCCTTGCCATTGCTTCGGTCTTCCGACTCTCGTTTAGTAGTTGTAGAAAAGTACACTGCATTAGGCCTAAAAAATGGGTATGGGGTGGAGAGAGATGGTGTGTTACACTCCAAGGTGTTCCCCAGGTTGCCTTTCCTGAGCTTCGATCTTCATGCTCTCGTTTAGTAGGTGTCGGAAAGTAGGCTGCATTAGGCCTACAAATTGGGTATGGGGTGGAGAGAGATGGTGTGTTACACTCCAAGGTGTTCCCCAGGTTGCCTTTCCTGAGCTTCGATCTTCATGCTCTCGTTTAGTAGGTGTCGGAAAGTAGGCTGCATTAGGCCTACAAATTGGGTATGGGGTGGAGAGAGATGGTGTGTTACACTCCAAGGTGTTCCCCAGGTTTCCTTGCCATTGCTTCGGTCTTCCGACTCTCGTTTAGTAGTTGTAGAAAAGTACACAGCATTAGGCCTACAAAATGGGTATGGGGTGGAGAGAGATGGTGTGTTACACTCCAAGGTGTTCCCCAGGTTGCCTTTCCTGAGCTTCGATCTTCATGCTCTCGTTTAGTAGGTGTCGGAAAGTAGGCTGCATTAGGCCTAAAAAATGGGGAATGGGGTGGAGAGAGATGGTGTGTTACACTCCAAGGTGTTCCCCAGGTTTCCTTGCCATTGCTTCGGTCTTCCGACTCTCGTTTAGTAGTTGTAGAAAAGTACACTGCATTAGGCCTAAAAAATGGGTATGGGGTGGAGAGAGATGGTGTGTTACACTCCAAGGTGTTCCCCAGGTTGCCTTTCCTGAACTTCGATCTTCATGCTCTCGTTTAGTAGGTGTCGGAAAGTAGGCTGCATTAGGCCTACAAATTGGGTATGGGGTGGAGAGAGATGGTGTGTTACACTCCAAGGTGTTCCCCAGGTTTCCTTGCCATTGCTTCGGTCTTCCGACTCTCGTTTAGTAGTTGTAGAAAAGTACACAGCATTAGGCCTACAAAATGGGTATGGGGTGGAGAGAGATGGTGTGTTACACTCCAAGGTGTTCCCCAGGTTGCCTTTCCTGAGCTTCTATCTTCAGGCTCTCATTAAATTGTGGTTAAATGGAACAACTGCATTTGGCGTACTAGTTGGTTTGGGGCCTACTATCGGTGTCTGCCACTCCTTGCTGTTCTCCTGGTTTCCTGTCCTGAAATTCCATTTTCAGCCTCTCGTTAAGTAGTTGTTAATGTTAGACTGCATTTGGCCTACTAGTTGGGTTGGGGCCTACTATCGGTGTCTGCCACTCCTTGCTGTTCTCCTCCACTGAACAAAGCTGTGCCGCCTGTTTACTACGGTTGCCAATTTTGAACTGCATTTCGACTACTTACTGATTTGGCCCTACTCTCTGTGTCAGCCTCTCATTCCAGTTGTCCTCCACTGCAATGCCCCCTGGTTATTCCTGTGTTACCAATTTTGAACTGCATTTAGCCCACTTTCTTCTTTGGGCCTATATCTGTGTTTCCACTTCATCGTGCCCATTGCCCAGCCAGTGATAGATGAGTCTGCTGGTACATTGACCCATAACGCAACATTCCCCGTGCACGCTACACAACAACATTGTGACCCTGCTGAAAGTCAGGTTGCTCTTCCCGCATACCATACCACCTTACACGGGGACAAAGAGGAAGGTGCAGATGAAAGTGCAGGTTCCTTCATCAGGTGGGGGGAGGAATACTAGTTGGCGACGTCACTGGCACAGGGCCTCTCATAGTACGCAAAAGTGTTGCTGCCGGTGGGAGGCGCCCCCGCCGTGCAAACACACCGCTGTACTTTGAGGGGCCCTGTGCCAGTGCCAATGCCAACGAGTGGGCCCCCCCTGCTTGCTCAGGTTCACAGCACTTGCAAAGTTGAAATACTTACCTCTCCCTGCTCCACTGCCGTGACGTGGTCCAGATTTCCTGGGCCCACTAATTACTTGAACCAGCCCTACCCCCCACAACTTTAGCCAAATGACCCCCAATTTCAAATGCCTTCCAATTATTATAAGGTAAATTACGCTTGACAAGCTTCATTAAGAAGAATGGATGGTTTTGACATTAAAATGGGTACTCTAGGTGTTTTCCTGGCCCCCACTCACTGCCGACTATGCTGCCCCATTGACTTGCATTGGGTTTCGTGTTTCGGTCGATCCCGACTTTACGTCATAATCGGCCGATTTCACTCGACCCGACTTTGGACATAGTCGGGTTTCGCAAAACCCGGCTCGACTCTAAAAAGGTCAAGGTCGCTCAACTCTACCCATTGGTCCTTTTGGCAGGTCCTGAAAGGGCAAAACTTCTGTAGCTGTTTCCTGTGCTGCAGCTATATAAACTGCGCATGACCGCACGGCCATGAACTAGTATTGTCTTGTAAATATGTGTGTGTGTTGTGAGTGAAAGTCGCTCTTTAAATAACCCTCCCTATTGAATGTCTGTTCGCGGAAGGTGTATGTTTGCTATCTAGCGCCCGACTTATCCAACAGCACGTAACACACATTACAGCTACCAGTTGCTGTGTCCGCCAGTACGGCGCCGTGCGCTTGCTCTGCGCTTTCCTGACCCAAGCCTGGGTGGTTAGTGGCGTCCATCTGCGCGGCACCGCACGCACTCTTGTGCCTTTATATTCTTATTTAGTTTCCTTACACACCCAGTTGCGGTGTTGTGCCAGCAAGTGTCTAATCGGACTTCAATCCTAGCTGGGGTTGAGTTCGCTGACTACTTGCTCGCACTGTATGTGCGGTACCGCGGTCCTGTGACGCAACAGGATCGCTTCCTTCACGCAGGGTGTAGTTAACCCGTGTGTGTATACTTGTAGTACCGCCATATAGTCCGTCTTACTAGCAGCAGGGTTTTTACCTGCACGGTGGACCTCGGACTGCGAACGCACCTAGTTCCATTTCACCTTGTACTTGGTGCGTTCCGCCAGTCCTAACAACATGCTGCGGAAAATACAACGCAGCGTTTCCGCGTGGTATTTTCCGCACCATGGGCACAGTGGATTTGGTTTTCCATATGTTTACATGGTACTGTAAACCTGATGGAACACTGCTGCGAATCCGCAGCAGCCAATCCGCTGCGGAACCGCAGCCAAATCCGCACCATGTGCACATGGCCTAATTCTAAAGGTATGTGCACACGCTGTGGAAAACGCTGCGGATCCGCAGCAGTTTCCCATGAGTTTACAGTTCAATGTAAACCTATGGGAAACAAAAATCGCTGTACACATGCTGCAGAAAAACTGCACGGAAACGCAGGGGTTTACATTCCGCAGCATGTCACTTCTTTCTGCGGATTCCGCAGCGGTTTTACAACTGCTCCAATAGAAAATCGCAGTTGTAAAACCGCAGTGAAATGCAAAGAAAAACCGCAGTAAATCCACAGCGGTTTAGCACTGCGGATTTATCAAATCCTCTGCGGAAAAATCCGCAGAGGACCAGAATACGTGTGCACATCCCGAACCCTAACCCTAACCCTACCCCTAACCCTAACCCTACCCCTAACCCTAACCCTACCCCTACCCCTAACCCTAACCCCTAACCCTAACCCTAACCCTAGTTCTTACCCCAACCTTAGTGGAAAAAAAAATTCTTTATTTTTTTATTGTCCCTACCTATGGGGGTGACAAAGGGGGGGGTCATTTACTATTTTTTTTATTTTGATCACTGAGATAGGTTATATCTCAGTGATCAAAATTCACTCTGGAACGAATCTGCCGGCCGGCAGATTCGGCGGGCGCACTGCACATGCGCCCGCCATTTTGGAAGATGGCGGCACCCAGGAAAGAAGACGGACGGACCCCGGGAGGCTCGGTAAGTATAAGGGGGGGGAAGATCAGGGCATGGGGGGGCGTCGGAGCACGGGGGGGTGGATCGGAGCATGGGGGGGTGGATCGAAACACGGGGGGTGGATTGGAGCACGGGGTGGGGGATCGCTGTGCGGGGGGGTGGATCGGAGCACCGGGGGGATCGCTGTGCGGGGGGGATCGGAGTGCGGGGGGTTTGATTGGAGCACGGGGGTGTGATTGGAGCACGGGGGGAGCGGACAGGAGGACGGGGGAGCGGAGCACAGGACGGAGGGGAGCGGACCACAGATCGGGGGGCTGGAGGGGCGATCGGTGGGGTGGAGTGGGTGCACATAAGTGTTTCCAGCCATGGCCGATGATATTGCAGCATCGGCCATGGCTGGATTGTAATATTTCACCAGTTTTTTAGGTGAAATATTACAAATCGCTCTGATTGGCAGTTTCACTTTCAACAGCCAATCAGAGCGATCGTAGCCACGGGGGGGTGAAGGCACCCCCCCTGGGCTAAACTACCACTCCCCCTGTCCCTGGAGATCGGGTGAAATGGGAGTTAACCCTTTCACCCGATCTGCAGGGACGCGATCATTCTGTGGCACAGCATATGCGTCACAGGTCGGATTGGCACCGACTTTCATGACGCAAATGCTGTGTCACAGGTCGGGAAGGGGTTAAAGTCCTGGGAGCAGTCTGTGACTTAGAACCGGGTGACAGCTGTGATAATCAGCTGACACCCGGCCGTGATCAGCCGCGGCTGATCACATGTGTCGTACTATTCCAGCCATGGGAATTAGGGCCCAGGTCACACGGACGGAATAGTACATCTGATGGCAGAAAGGTGTTAATGTCTTGTCATCTTAGTTTGAGCTGCCTCTGAATTGTAAACTGATGCAGAGTATGTTGGCACTAAAGAAATACAAATTATATATATATATATATATATATATATATATATATATACTGTATATACAGTTGTGATCAGAAGTTTACATACCCTGGCAACATTTTTGCTTTCTTGGCCCTTTTCAGAGAAAATGAATGATAACACCAAAACTTTTTCTTACACTAATGTTTAGTGGTTGGGTGAAGCCTGGTAACATGCACAGAAGTTGACACAAATGGGTTTGAATGGCTACTAAAGTTAACATACTCACCTGTATCCTGTTTTCTTGTAATCATGTGTGTGCATAAAAGCTGAGTGAATTTCTGGGATCCAGACAGATTCTTGCATCGCTCATCCAGCCATTGACATTTCTGGATTGTGAGTCTTTTGGAAAGCAAAATAATTGTAAGTGTAAAGGTAGTTGAACTGTGTAATACAGGAAAGAGATACAAAAAAAGATATCCAAGGAATTGATAAAGCCAGTCAGCAGGGTTTGAACTGTAATTAACAATTTAAAAATCAGGGGCTCTGTGAAAAAAAACCATGGTCAGGTAGACCAACAAAAATGTCATCCACAACTGCTAGGAAAATTGTTCAGGATGCAAAGAAAAAAACACAGCATCAGCTGAAATGCACAAAAAGGAGGCACTTGAAGAGAAATGGGCTGCATGGTCGAGTTGCCAGAAGAAAGCCATTGCTGTGCAAATGGCACAAAGTATGCAAATGCAAATTACAATATGCAAAACAACACAGAGACAAGCCACTAAACTTCTGGAACAAGGTAATTTGGAGTGATGAGACCAAAATGAAACTTTTTGGCCTCAACCATAAACATTACATTTGGAAAGAGGTCAACAAGGCCTATGATGAAAGGAACACCATTCCTCCTGTAAAGCATGGAGGTGAATCGCTGATGTTTTGGGGATGTGTGAGCTACAAAGGCACAGGAAACTGTCATGATCCAGACCAGGTTTTGAGTCCTGTTTTCTCTTTTTCCTGGTCTGGTCATGTCAAGAGTTAACCTTTCCCAGCCTCAGTCTGGGCTCAAGTTGGCTTCCTGCAGGCGATGTCAGTTATAGTTTTTAAAAAAAAAAAAAAACACCAAAAACAGGCAAAGATGCTTACCTGTCTAAATAGGCCTCAATACAAATGCACAAGCAGGGTGCAGCAGACCCAAATAAAATAGCAAATGCACAGGTGCAATACCTAATGAAACAGCCAATAAGGGTTTGGCTGTGTGGTACACCAATGCACTGAGATAAGATACTCTGTAAGTGGCGTGTTCACACAACTCTAAAAACAAGAAAAAGAAGCGCACATAGAGTAATACCTTCAGGTGTCGCAATCACGTGGACCCCCACAAAACAGACTCACCTGGTCTGGTTGTGACAGGTCACAACTCCCTTGGATCAGCACGTATGGTCGCAGCAAGCTCCCGGCAAGCAGAACAAATCCACATGGAGAGAAGTAGAACCGGAGAATAGAAGCCGCGCAGACCACAATAAAGGTATCAGAGTTACACACACACTCTGTTTATTAGCCTACGCGTTTCGTGGCCAACAGGCCACTTCATCAGGTTGCCCTGATGAAGTGGCCTGTTGGCCACGAAACGCGTAGGCTAATAAACAGAGTGTGTGTGTAACTCTGATACCTTTATTGTGGTCTGCGCGGCTTCTATTCTCCGGTTCTACTTCTCTCCATGTGGGCGTGTTCACACAAGGAATACAAAGTATCTGGCTACAGCCTATTAATGACGCCCTATGGCGGGCTGCCCAGTGCTAAAATGCATCCCGTGTGAACAGAGGCCACAGTGTGTATTCCTTGTGTGAACACGCCACATACAGAGTATCTTATCTCAGTGCATTGGTGTACCACACAGCCAAACCCTTATTGAAGGCTGGCTGTTTCATTAGGTATTGCACCTGTGCATTTGCTATTTTATTTGGGTCCGCTGCACCCTGCTTGTGCATTTGTATTGAGGCCTATTTAGACAGGTAAGCATCTTTGCCTGTTTTTGGTGTTTTTTCTTGAATGTGTCCTTTTTTGGTGTTTTTCATGTTAGAGTAGGACTGGCAATACGTAAGGACCCTTGGCGTGGGTTGCCAGCTTCCATATTATGGCCCTAATATCAACTAATACCTTACATATATTTATATGTTTTTTTTGCACGTATATTTTTTGCAGGGTGCAGCCAGGCCCAAATTGTTCTGTACACTGTGGCCTCTGTTCACACGGGATGCATTTTAGCACTGGGCAGCCCGCCGTAGGGCGTCATTAATAGGCTGTAGCCAGATACTTTGTATTCCTTGTGTGAACACGCCACATACAGAGTATCTTATCTCAGTGCATTGGTGTACCACACAGCCAAACCCTTATTGAAGGCTGGCTGTTTCATTAGGTATTGCACCTGTGCATTTGCTATTTTATTTGGGTCCGCTGCACCCTGCTTGTGCATTTGTATTGAGGCCTATTTAGACAGGTAAGCATCTTTGCCTGTTTTTGGTGTTTTTTCTTGAATGTGTCCTTTTTTGGTGTTTTTCAGTTATAGTTTTTGCCTAGGGCTGCTGTAGCTGATCCCCATTACTCTTATTTGTCCTGCTGCATTTGCTGTCTGAACCCATGTCTCTGTTTCCCCTATTCCTGCTATTCTGTCTTGACTCAATGTCCCCTTTAGTGTGCTGACTCCCTGGTTTTGACTTGGCTTGTATCCTGACCGGCTTCTTTCTTTTGTCTTCTGGCTTATCCGCTCCTGACTGTTATTGATCCTCTGGCTTGTCTCTGACCATTAGTTTGCCTATTCCTTTGATACTGCACTACAGTCTAAGATCTGACCCAGCTTGTTATACTTTTCTGCTGCCTCTCATGGTAGCCTCACTGCTGCACTTCAGGATAGCTCTGTTTAGGTGCAGTTCTGCTTCCACTCTATTGCCATCTAGTGGAACCTGCACCTGCCTGCATTGCAGCTGTGGCACCCCTGAGGGTCCTGTCGCCACAGAGGTACTACATCTCAGCCAGAGGTGTGATACTCTGCTCTTGAGTAAGTAGGGGGCACTCCCCAAGACCCACACTAGCATCCAACACCACTCCAGGCCAGTAGATCTGGGCAGACCCTATTGAGGGAGAGCCTCATCTCAGTCTGGAGGGGAAAACTAGGTAGAGGGTGTGTGTGGAGAGAGTTACAGTTAGAAGGAGGAGTCAGTTAGTCAGTGAGAAGATGAGTGAAGGAGAGCAGACGTGGTGAGAGAAGCTCCTGAGAGAAGGAAGGAAGGGGTCCTAGGGGCCAGGGAAGTGAGGAATCCACCTGTGGTGCCCGAATTCATGCCGACTGTAGTCAGGTGGAAAGACCAGTTCGCAGTAGGGGAACCGGCCCCCAGACTAGTGGAGGAGCTACAAGATTCAGCTAGCAAGCCAGAGGCTGTGGTATCTGTATGTGCCACAGCCACATCCGCACACATTCGCTTAAAAGTCAGGATCAAGGGGACCAGGAGGATGTCTCCCGACATGATCTGAGGCTACTGGCTTGGGACACTGTGTGTGAGGCACAGGGCAGGAGGGCGAAGCCAGCGTAGAGAGATGACCAGGGAAGAACATAAGAAAGGGAGTCTCGGAAAAGTTAACCCCAAATTACCTGAGTGCCGGCTGGACCACAGACCCAGAGGACACAGCACCCAGCTGGAAACTGTAACTAAGAATTGTGAGTTAACTGTGGAAACTGCACCCTGCTGTGTCCTCAGAATTAGTTACTGCATCACCTGCTCTGTACTACAACATTCACCATCAATGACTTTAGCCCTTTAACTGCCCTGGAGCCTAACTCTACCCATGGAGAGCTGTAACATCCCTGCTGCATCACCAACTGCCCCAGTGGACCTGAACCGCAGCATCATCAATTTCCTTACTGCTGAACACCAAGGCTGGCGTCACTAAACAATCCCCTATAAACTTTATTCCCCCTTCATCTCACTTTTATTGAATGCCCAGGGCCATGGACAGGGTCATTGCTGCCGTGACATCCCTCGAAGAACTGTCCGACCCAGTCGGGGTACCCCAAAGCCCTGGCGAGCGTTCCACAGCATTGTGATATTTGTCAAAGTTGAAGGAAAGATGAATGCAGCATGTTATCAGCAAATACTGGAGGCAAATTTGCATTCATCAGCCCGGAAGCTGCGCATGGGACGTACTTGGATGTTCCATGTGATATAGGAGACCGAGCACACTCTCTTGAATGCAGTGAAGAATTTTAATGCTCGATAAATACAGTAGTCACATCACAAACGTTTCCGTCTGTCAAGACCTTCATCAGTGTGCTACAAAATGAAAATGAATAATATAACAGTGAGGACAAACAAAAATAAATAAAAAATATAAACAAAAATAGCAAATTTCTCTTCTACTAATTTTTGAGATCTTTCTGATGGATACATTTACTGGCTTTCCTTCCTCTCCTTAAGACTCTTATTTATTTATGCAACTTTCAGGAATGTGCATACAATATTTTTTATTTTTGTATATATTTTTGTTTATTTTTATTTGCCCTAACTGTTATATTATGCATTTTCATTTTGTAGCACACTGATGAAGGTCTTGACAGACCGAAACGTTTGTGATGTGACTACTGTATGTATTGCACATTAAAATTCTTCACTGCATACAAGAGAGTGTTCCGGTCTTCTATATCACATTCTACAGTTTGGGAACCTACCAAAGGCACCTCCATCTCTGGCTGTGCTAGCAATTTTCCTGTTGTACATGGACGTTCCAACATGACAATGATCCAAAACACAAGGCCAAGTTGACCTGTCATTGTCTACAGCAGAACAAAGTGAAGGTTCTGGAGCCGCCACCTCAGTCTCCTGACCTCAATATCATTGAGCCACGAGATCTCAAGTGCGCAGTTTATGCTAGACAGCCCAGAAATTTACAGGAACTGGAGGCTTTTTGCCAGGAAGAGGGAGCAGCTTTGCCATTTCATTAAATAAATAATTTCATCCACAGCTACCACAAAAGACTTCAAACTGTCATTGATGTTAGAGGGGAAAATACAAGATATTAAGACATGGAGTATGTGAACTTTTGATCAGGGTCATTTGGATGTTTTGGGTTATCATTAGTGTTGAGCGATACCGTCCGATACTTGAAAGTATCGGTATCGGATAGTATCGGCCGATACCCGAAAAATATCGGATATCGCCGATACCGATATCCGATACCAATACAAGTCAATGGGACATCAAGTATCGGAATGTATCCTGATGGTTCCCAGGGTCTGAAGGAGAGGAAACTCTCCTTCAGGCCCTGGGATCCATAGTGAGGTGTAAAATAAAGAATTAAAATAAAAAATATTGATATATTCACCTCTCCGGCGGCCCCTGGACATCACGCTGGTAACCGGCCGGCTTCTTTGTTTAAAATGAGCGCCTTTAGGACCTGCGAATGACATCGCGGCTTCTGATTGGCAGCGTGCCGCTCATGTGACCGCCATGCGACCAATCAGAAGCCGCGATGTCATTCGCAGGTCCTCAATTCCTAGAATTAGGAGTTTAGTGAATGAGAATGACGTCGCGGCTTCTGATTGGTCGCGTGGCGGTCACATGGGCGGCACGCAACCAATCAGAAGCCGCAACGTCATTCTCAGGTCCTAAAGGCACTCATTTTAAACAAAGAAGCCGGCCGGTTACCAGTGTGATGTCCAGGGGCCGCCGGAGAGGTGAATATATCAATATTTTTTATTTTAATTCTTTATTTTACACATCCCTATGGATCCGATACCGATACCCGATACCACAAAAGTATCGGATCTCGGTATCGGAATTCCGATACCGCAAGTATCGGCCGATACCCGATACTTGCGGTATCGGAATGCTCAACACTAGTTGTCATTATGATTTCAAAAGAGAAAACACAGTAGTTTAACAATAAATGGCTTCACCCAACCACTAACCATGAGTGGAGAAAAAGTTTTGGTGCTATCATTCATATTCTCTGAAAAAATGCAAAGACAGCAAAAATTCTGCCGGGTGTGTAAACTATTGAGCACAACTGTATATATACAGTATGCATTTACTGTACTTATATATAACCCTGCTTAGATCAAAGCTAAGAAATTTAACAGTATACGCCCATTTTGGTTGAAGAGAAAATGTGCACCATTATTACCAAGGGCATAACTTTTGATTGGAGGTGCACAGAAGAAAAGCAAAAACTGTTCCAGAATCAGTGAAGCATCATCAATTGGAGGAGATACTCTCGTTAAACGAAAAAATCCAATGAAAAGTCATGTTTAAAGACTTTGCAAATGATAGTGTAAATCAATACTGATGCCCCAGATGGATTCTAAATTCAAACTATACAAATATAGGTGAGGAAAACAAGAATTCTACATCCTAGTAAGTGGTAAAATGGATAAATACAGTAGTTCTTTTTGTCAAACCTCTATTACTACTGGTTCTGTTTAAATTACTGATTCTTTAGATCCTGTTGTGAACATTTATTGCACATACTGTTGTACTGATTGCTTCTATTCTTGCCAAATAGTGGAAGTAGTGAAATTACTTATGACATTGCAGTCACTGAAGTGACTACTATTTGCAGAGTTAAGAGTAAGTATTGCGCTCTGTGCGTATTGCTATGGTAAGCCGTTACATTAATAGCTCTATAAGTCTATTATAACCTGAAAGAATCCTTCAAATACTTACATGTACTTACGAATAACCATTCCACTAACACAAGAAAGGATGTACAGTGAAGTGGTGCTAAGTCAGATTACAGTGCCTAGTAATCTGACATTTAACAAATGGGCAAAACAGATATTTATGATAACCCTGACAGACGGCTAAGCTGCCTGCTGAAAATGGATAGCAAAAAGCAGATTATTCAGTTCAGATAACTTTGTGACTTTAGTGTCAGTTATTATCCGCTGTTTACATACTGCACTCACTGAAATAACCACAACTGTGGTGTCCTTTTCACTCAATTGCAGCATTTCAGAGGGGAAGAACATGACCTTATATATGTGTCTGTAAATGTCCAAAAAGCGCTTAGCATCCATTAGTAAGATAAAATTAAAGGCAGATTCACAATAAGTTTAATACAAAGTGCCTTCCATTTTTATAGGGGAATGGATATATTTGTATTTATGTTTCAGACGTAAAGTGCAAAAGTAAAAATATGGGAACAACCAGCTCATCCATGCTATATGACTGAGATCCACGGCAAGGGGGAAGCCACTCCTGCTAGACTTGACACTATATAGAACCAATAGAAGGAAAACTCCTCCAGCCAAAAATACAGGTAGAAAAAACAGAACTTTATTCCAGTGCAATTAGAAAATCAATGACATCTTCAATTTCATTCAGCTATATAATATTCTAGCTATTGAACCCGTTCTACGCCCGGGTGGCGAGCATTTATATTGGTATATGGTCTCCATCCTGGTATGTGCTGCTCCATCCTGCGTCCCCATCCTGTCATGAGCTGCTCCATCCTGCGTCCCCATCCTGTCTTGTGCTGCACCCATGCGTCCCCATCCTGTCATGTGCTGCACCCATCCTGCACCCCTATTCTGTCATGTTCTGCTCCATCCTGCGTCCGCATCCTGTCATGTGCTGCTCCATCCTGCATCCCCATTCTGTCATGTGCTGCTCCATCCTGCGTCCCCATCCTGTCATGTGCTGCACCCATCCTGCGCCCCCATCCTGTCATGTGTTGCACCCATCCTGCGCCCCCATTCTGTCATGTGTTGCACCCGTCTGGCACCCCCATTTTGTCACGTGCTGCTCCCATCATGCGCCCCCATTCTGACATGTGCTGCTCCCATCCTGCGCCCCCATTCTGACATGTGCTGCACCCATCCTGCGCCCCATCCTGTCATGTGGTGCTCCCATCCTGCGCCCCCATCCTGTCATGTGCTGCTGCCATCCTGCGCCCCGTTCTCACATGTGCTGCTCCCATCCTGCGCCCCCGTTCTGTCATGTGCTGCTTCTATCCTGCACCTCCGTTCTGTCATGTGCTGCTTCCATCCTGCACCCCCGTTCTGTCATGTGCTGCTGCCATCCTGCACCCCGTTCTGTCATGTGCTGCCCTATTTTGTCATGTGCTGCTTCCATCCTGCACCCCCGTTCTGTCATGTGCTGCTGCCATCCTGCACCCCTGTTCTGTCATGTGCTGCCCTATCCTGTCATGTGCTGCTTCCATCCTGCATCCCCGTTCTGTCATGTGCTGCTGCCATCCTGCGCCCCGTTCTGTCATGTGCTGCTCCCATCCTGCGTCCCTGTTCTGTCATGTGCTGCTTCCATCCTGCACCCCCGTTCTGTCATGTGCTGCTGCCATCCTGCACCCTCGTTCTGTCATGTGCTGCCCTATTCTGTCATGTGCTGCTCCCATCCTGCGCCCCGTTCTGTCATGTGCTGCTCCCATCCTGCGCCACCATTCTTTAATTTGCTTCTCCCATCCATATGCCCCGTACACAGCTCCATAAAGGTTTATGACTGCCATAAGATGCTCCATAGTATATGCGCCCATACACTGCTCCATTATGGTTGATAGCCCCATAAGATGCTCCATAGTGTATGCCCCCGTACACTGCTCCGTAAAGGTTTATGGCCCCCATAAGACGCTCCAGTGTGTATGCCCCATATGCTGCGATATATATATAAAAAAATAACATACTCCCCTATCATCACTGGGCGCCGAGTGCTTGGGTCCTGAGCAGGCGGGGACACCGGCGCGCTGTGGGGGTCAGGTGCCGGTATCACCGCTATCTCAGGCCCCCGACACTTGCTATATTCACCTGGCCCTGATCCAGCGCTGCATGCTGCTTCTTCCGGGTCCTCTGCCTGTGACTGTTCAGTCAGAGGGCGGCGCGCATTAAGCGCGTCATCGCGCCATCTGAACTGTGAACGTCACAGGCAGAGGACCCGGAACACGGAGCCGCACGCAGCGCTGGAACGGGGGACAGGTGAATATACTTACCCTCCTGGCGCGTCCCTGCCTCTCCATTGGAGATCGCGGTGTGCGTTCAGTGCTTACGCATACCGCGATCTCCTGGGAGCATCACTCTGTGGGGTACAGACTGCGCCGGCGCTTGCGCTTGCGCAGTCTATAAAGGCTTCGGACAGAGTGACGCTCCCAGCGTTATATTATAGATATTTCCTATGCATTTCTGACTGTAAACCAGTACTTAGTCATTGATCCGTGGTTAAGGACTGGTTCACAGACAGAAATGTTTATTTATATTTAAATTTATTTTACATAGTTGGATGAAGTTGAAGATGTCATTCATTTTTTAAGAGCACTGGAATAAATTTCTATTTTTTACTTGGATTTTCGTAATGATGAGTTATTTCTATTGCAAAAGTTAAAAAGTACTGTATCTAAATTTGAATCCATGAATGGTATTAAATTATCACATCTAATATAACGCTGGGAGCGTCACTTTGTCCGAAGCCTTCATAGACTGCGCAAGCGCCGGTGCAGTCTGGACCCCACAGAGTGATGCTCCCAGGAGATCGCGGTATGCGTAAACACTGAACGCACACTGCGATCTCCAACGGAGAGGCAGGGACCGCCAGGAGGATAAGTATTGGCTATATTCACCTGTCCCCCGTTCCAGCGCTGCGTGTGGCTCCGTCTCCATGTCCCGGTCCTCTGCCTGTGACATTCAGTTCAGAGGGCGCAATGACGCGCTTAATGCGTGCCGCCCTCTGACTGACCAGTCACAGCCAGAAGACCCAGAAGATGGCGGGGCGCAGCGGTGAAACGGGTCCAGGTGAATATAGCAAGTGTCGGGGGCCTGAGCTAGCGGCGATACTGGCACCTGACCCCCACAGCGCGCCGGTGTCCCCACCTGCTCAGGCCCCCAAGCATTCGGCGCCCAGCGACGATAGATGAGTATGGTATTTTTTTTTAATATATATTGCAGCAGCATACGGGGCATATACAATGGAGCATCTTATGGGGGCCATCAACCATAATGGAGCAGTGTACGGGGGCATATAACATGGAGCATCTTATGGGGGCCATAAACCATAATGGAGCAGTGTACGGGGGCATATACCATGGAGCATCTTATGGGGGCCATAAACCATAATGGAGCAGTGTACGGGGGCATATACCATGGAGCATCTTATGGGGGCCATAAACCTTTATGGAGCAGTGTACGGGGGCATATACCATGGAGCATCTTATGGGGGCCATAAAACTTTATGGAGCCGTGTACGGGGGCATATACCATGGAGCATCTTATGGGGGCCATAAACCATAATGGAGCAGTGTACGGGGGCATATACCATGGAGCATCTTATGGGGGCCATAAACCTTTATGGAGCAGTGTACGGGGGCATATAATATGGAGCATCTTATGGGGGCCATCAACCATAATGGAGCAGTGTACGGGGCATATATTATGGAGCATCTTATGGGGCCATAAACCTTTATGGAGCAGTGTACGGGGGCATATACCATGGAGCATCTTATGGGGGCCATAAACCTTTATGGAGCAGTGTACGGGGGCATATACCATGGAGCATCTTATGGGGACCATAAACCTTTATGGAACAGCGTATGGGGCATACACTATGGAGCATCTTATGGGGCCATCAACCATAATGGAGCAGTGTACAAGGGCATATACTATGGAGCATCTTATGGGGGCCATAAACCTTTATGGAGCAGTGTACGGGGCATATACTATGGAGCATCTTATGAGGGCCATCAACCTTTATGGAGCAGTGTACGGGGCATATACTATGGAGCATCTTATGAAGGCCATAAACCTTTATGGAGCAGTGTATGGGGCATATACTATGGAGCATCTTATGGGGGCAACAAACCTTTATGGAGCAGCGTATGGGGCATATGAATGGGAGCAGCAAATTAAAGAATGATGGTGCAGGATTTGAGCAGCACATGAAAGAACGGGGGCGCAGGATGGGAGCAGCATATGACAGAATAGGGCAGCACATGACAGAACGGGGGCGCAGGATGGGAGCAGCACATGACAGAACGGGGGCGCAGGATGGCAGCAGCACATGACAGGATGGGGGCACAGGATGAGAGCAGCAAATTACAGAATGGAGGCGCAGGATGGGTGCAGCACATGTCAGAATGGAGGCGCTGAATGGGTGCAGCACAAGACAGGATGGGGACGCAGGATGAGTGCAGCACATGACAGGATGGGGACGCAGGATAGGTGCAGCACATGACAGGATGGGGACGCAGGATGTAGCAGCACATGATAGGATGGGGACGCAGGATGGAGCAGCACATGACAGGATGGGGACGCAGGATGGAGCAGCACATGACAGGATGGGGACGCAGGATGGAGCAGCACATGACAGGATGGGGACGCAGGATGGAGCAGCACATGACAGGATGGGGACGCAGGATGGAGCAGCACATGATAGGATGGGGACGCAGGATGGAGCAGCACATGACAGGATGGGGACGCAGGATGGAGCAGCACATGACAGGATGGGGACGCAGGATGGAGCAGCACATGACAGGATGGGGACGCAGGATGGAGCAGCACATGACAGGATGGGGACGCAGGATGGAGCAGCACATGACAGGATGGGGGCACAGGATGAGAGCAGCAAATTACAGAATGGAGGCGCAGGATGGGTGCAGCACATGTCAGAATGGAGGCGCTGAATGGGTGCAGCACAAGACAGGATGGGGACGCAGGATGAGTGCAGCACATGACAGGATGGGGACGCAGGATAGGTGCAGCACATGACAGGATGGGGACGCAGGATGGAGCAGCACATGACAGGATGGGGACGCAGGATGGAGCAGCACATGACAGGATGGGGATGCAGGATGGAGCAGCACATGACAGGATGGGGACGCAGGATGGAGCAGCACATACCAGGATGGAGACCATATACCAATATAAATGCTCGCCACCCGGGCATAGAACGGGTTCAATAGCTAGTTATATTATGTGCTGAACTGGTAAAGTAATATAAATGTGTTGCTAATATTTAAAGATGTCCATAGCATATTTTTGGATTAACCTCAGAAATATCTTTAAAGTGATTTATGGTGTAGTGAAAACATTGCTTGTTGAACTTGTCAGGGCTATCATTTTACACAACTCTTCTCGGTACATTCCATTACAAAGTAGTTTGACCTCCTGGAAACATTGAAGAAAGCTGCTTAATGTGTCCTGTAGTCTTTCATTGTGGCAGTTCCCCAATCTGTAGACCTGCTAAGGAATTTTACAGTCAGGACTGATGATGCTTTCGAAGTCCTATTTGCTTTCTCATCAGTTGCACATAAAACACCCCAGGCTGGGATTCTAAAATAAAACACCCATTGGTTTCAATGTCCAAAGAAATAGCCTGGAAGACATTTCATTCACTAGAAAACCACAGGATCTCAGTGTGATGTGTGACATTAATGACCCCGGGAAGTGAAAGATGTATCTGCAGCCAGAATGTTGCCTCGGAGGATGGCTTGAAAAATGCAACATTTAATCAATGTTCCAGTGCAGGTTTCCTGGAAAGACATGACAAATAACAGGAAAATACTCTACATTTTTATGATGAACACACAAAACATCTATATGCTATACTGTACATTAGCCAAGGCAAGGGAAAGTCATTGATTGGAGATTATCAATGAGATCCAGTTCATTGTAGTTAATCAAGTTAAGTTAATAAGTTGTCTGCTTAGATTGTCTGGTTGTACAATGCTATTATGATCAATGCTCTGCTCAAATTGTGGCAATCTGTAGTTGTGCATTTCTTACAGATGCAGGTGTTGTTATTGTCATATTGATTTTAAAGAACAGAACCAATGTTGGTAATTGCAGCATAATTTATTACATACTGGCTGATCTGAAAATGTGCCGTATTTAATGTCATTGGAATTCTGAGACATACCAGGGCAAAAGAGAGCCACCATTTCAGCCCTGTATTCCTTTGTCTTGCTGATCTTTTAAATGCTTCGATTTTACTGGATCTTTAGAAATACGTATGGTAGAGCATCACAGTGGTAGCTTCTGCTTAACTCTGCATATTAGTGCAATGTTTCTATCCTAAACCAGGCCCTGATACAAATGTGCAGAGACAAAAGGAGATTATGTTTGGATGATGTGGATAAAGCAATGAGATGCATTTTATTGCAGCTCATGCAGACCCTGAATGCTATAAAGAAGCAAGAAATACTCAAATCTCATCTTAAGATCAAGAGCTAAATTCTGGACCAGGTTAAGTGCAAAATAGTAAAAAGAATACAAATATTTTATGGGTAATCAGTTCAATGTTAAGACAGAAGAGTAGATAAAGCTAAAAAAAAATGGGTAAGTGGTACTGGCTTAATGAGTAATAAAATATGAAGCTTCAACTTCCCTAAAAACAGCTTTATCAAATACACTAAAAACTGAACCCGAAACATGGACTTTTTGCTGTATATCTGGTTTCCTGTTCGGGTTTGTTAGTCTAATAAAGTTTATTGAAAGGCATGCTGCGCAGCTAATCAGCAAGCTTTCAGACTGTGGGCACTTTCGGAGCCATAATAACCATGCATGTATTGGCATGGCTGTGATTGTCCATTACAGCATGTGACCTGGCCTTTATAAAGGCCGGATCACAAGAGCCTCTGCCATTATTATTATTATTTTTTATCATAGCGCAGTTTATTCCATGGTGCTTTACATGTGAGGAGAAGTATACATAATAAAAACAAGTACAATATTCTTAAGCAATAGAAGTCACAGCTGGTACAGTAGGAGAGAGGACCCTGCCATGAGGGCTCACAATCTACAAGGGATGGGTGAGGATACAATAGTTGTTGGGTGAGCTGGTCGTGCAGTGGTTTGTTCGATAGGTGGTTACTGCAGGTTGTAGGCTTGTCGGAAGAGGTGGGTCTTCAGGTTCTTTTTGAAGGTTTGGAAGGTAGGCAAGAGTCTGATATGTTGTGATAGAGAGTTCTAGAGTAGGGGTGATGTGCGAGAGAAATCTTGCATGCGATTGTGAGAAGAGGAGATAAGAGGTGAGTAAAGAAGGAGATCTTGTGAGGATCGGAGGTTGCGTGCAGGTAAGTACTGGGAGACGAGGTCACAGAAGTATGGAGGAGACAGGTATTGGATGGCTTTGTATGTCATGGTTAGTGTTTTGTACTGGAGACTCTGGGCAATGGGGAGCCAGTGAAGGGATTGACAGAGGGGAGAGGCCAGGGAATAGCAGTGGGACATGTGGATTAGTCAGGCAGCAGAGTTTAGAATGGATTGGAGGGGTGCCAAAGTGTTCGAGAGGAGGCCACAGAGAAGGAGGTTGCAGTAGTCAAGGCGGGAGATTATGAGGGCATGGACTAGAGTTATTGCAGATTCTTGGTTTAGGAATGCACGGATCTGTGAAATATTTTTGAGTTGAAGGCGGCAGGAAGTGGAAAGGGCTTGGATATGTGGTTTGAAGGAGAGATCAGTGTCAAGGATTACCCAGAGGCAGCGAGCTTGTGGGACTGGGGAGAGAGGGCAGCCGTTTGCTGTAATGGATAGGTTCGTTGGGGGGGGGTCGTGTGAGATGGGGGAAAGATGTTGAATTCTGTTTTGTCCATGATAAGTTTTAGAAATCTAGCAGAGAAGAAGGATGAAATAGCGGATAGACATTGAGGAATTCTGATTAGTAGGGTGGTGATATCTGGTCCAGAGATGTAGATCTGTGTGTCATCAGCATAGAGGTGATACTGAAAGCTGTGAGATTCTATGAGCTGTCCAAGGACATAGGTGTAAAGGCCCCTTCACATTAAGCGACGCTGCAGCGATACCGATAACGATTCGGATCGCTGCAGCGTCGCTGTTTGGTCGCTGGAGAGCTGTCACACAGACCGCTCTCCAGCGACCAACGATGCCGGTAACCAGGGTAAACATCGGGTAACTAAGCGCAGGGCCGCGCTTAGTAACCCGATGTTTACCCTGGATACCATGCTAAAAGTAAAAAAAAACAAACACTACATACTTACCTACCACTGTCTGTCCTCGGCGCTGCGCTCTGCTTCTCTGCTCTCCTCCTGTACTGGCTGTGAGCCGGAAAGCAGAGCGGTGACGTCACCGCTCTGCTTTCCGGCTCACAGCCAGTACAGGAGGAGTGCAGAGCACAGCGCTGGAGGACAGACAGCTGTAGGTAAGTATGTAGTGTTTGTGTTTTTTTACTTTTAGCATGGTAACCAGGGTAAACATCGGGTTACTAAGCGCGGCCCTGCGCTTAGTTACCCGATGTTTACCCTGGTTACCAGTGAAGACATCGCTGGATCGGTGTCACACACGCCGATCCAGCGATGTCTCCAGGGAGTCCAGCGACGAAATAAAGTTCTGGACTTTGTTCAGCGACCAACGATCTCCCAGCAGGGGCCTGATCGTTGGTCGCTGTCACACAGAACGATTTCATTAACGATATCGTTGCTACGTCACAAATAGCAACGATATTGTTAACAATATCGTTATGTGTGAAGGTACCTTAAGTGAAGGAGACCAGGGACTCTAGGACTGAACCTTGCGGGACTCCGACAGATAGGGATTGAGGTGAGGAGGTGATGTGTGAGTGGGAGACGCTGAATGTCTAGTCTGTTAGGTATAATGAGATTCAGGATGGGGCCAAGTCTGTGATGCCAAGGGATGAGAGGGTCTGTAGTAATAGGCAATGGTATACTGTGTCAAAGGCAAAGGACAGGTCCAGGAGGAGGAGGACAGAGTAGTGTCGCTTGCTCTTGGAGGTTAATAGGTCTTTGGTGACCTTAGTTAGGGCAATTTCAGTGGAGTGGTGTGACCGGAAGCCAGATTGTAAGCGGTCGCAGAGGGAGCAGGAAGAGAGATGGGAAGACAGTTCAAGATGGATTTGTTGCTCCAGTAGTTTTGAGGCATAGGGGAGAAGTAATATAGGGCAATAGCTGGATACAGAGGATGGGTCAAGCGAGGGCTTTTTGAGGATAGGTGTGAATGAGGCATATTTAAAGCTTGAGGGGAAAACACCAGATGTTAGTGATAAGTTGAAGAGATGGGTTAGGGTTCGGGATGACGACTGTGGCGAGGTTTGGGATGAAGTAGGATGGGATCTGGTCAAGTGCACAGGTGATGAGATGCGATCTGGAGAGTAGAGTGGAGAGTTGATCTTCTGTAATGGTGGAGTAGTTGGTTTTGGGGGTGGAGGACGGGCAGTTGGTAGGAAGTGCTCTGGGGGTTGTCGACCAAAACTGTCTCTGATGTTATCAATCTTCTGCTTGAAAAATGAGGCAAAGTCTTCAGCTGAGATGAGTGGGGAGGGAGTAGGTGCTGGGGAAAGGAGGAGAGAATTGAAGGTGTTGAATAACTGTTTAGGGTTGTGAGACAGGGAGTGTTAGGAGACGAGTTTCCTCTGCTGCACAGGGGGAATCTCGATCCGTCTCCGCTGCGGTCTCCCATTCTCCTCCAGCCGCAGTGGAGTCTGCTCAGCAGGGACGTCGCTCCCAGTGTCTTGCTCGCTCTCACTCTGTACAGAGAGTTACTGCTGCTTCTTCAGCTCCTGCCATTAAAGTCAGTGCTGGTCAGCGGCGAGCGGACTTCCCTGGGACTAAGTCCTTGTTTGCGCACACTGAGCATGCCCAGAGCAAGATCTCCCGTTGGAGATCGAGGGTCATGTGCTCTGGCTCTGCAGCGCATTCCATTGGTCCTCTTGGCAGGCCCTGGAAGGGCAAAGTTTCTGTGGCCACTTCCTGTCCTGCAATTATATAAACTGCGCATGACTGCACGGCCATGCGCTAGTGTACAATTGAATACGTGTGTTTGTTGTGAGTGCAAGTCGTTCATTAAATACCCCTACCCTATTGTATGACTGTTCGCGTATGGAGTATGGCTGCTATCTAGCGCCCGACAAATCACTCAACGTGTCACACACGTATCAGCGTCTATTGCTGTGACCACCAGTGCGGCGCCACGCGCCAGTAGTGCGCTTCCTGACCCACGTCTGGGTGCTTAGTGGTGCCTGCCAGCACGGCACAGTTCGCACTTCGGTGCTCTAATTATAAGAGTTGCCTAACACACCCTGGTGCGGTGTTGTGTCAGCAAGTGGTCTAATCGGACTTCAATCCTAGTTGGGGTTAAGTTCGCTGACTGCTTGCTCGCCTTCTATGTGCGGTACCGCGATCCTGTGACGCAACAGGATCGCTTCCTTCACTTTGGGTGAAGTTTAACCCACGCGAGTATACTTATGAGTACCGCCATATAGTCCGTCATTACTCAGCAGCAGGTTCCATCTCTGCACGGTGGACCCCGGGCTACGAACGCACCGTACACTATCAGTCTTATTATTTGGTGCGTTCCGCTAGCCCCAACATTACACTAGCGCCAGGGTCTGGCTAGTGATGACGGACAAACAGCAATCCCTGCGGTATATACAGCAGCTGGAGGGTAGGTTGGCGGCTCTCGAGAGCGCAACCTCAGCTGTGGATGTTACCGCAGTTGCTGTACAGGCTGCCAGCGTGGCTGCAGCAACTTTGTCCATTGCCACCCCTGTTCCGACATTTTCTCGCCTCCCGCTGCCAGAAAAATTTTCTGGTAATAGCAAATTTTGTAGGGGATTCGTGAGTCAGTGCTCTATTCATCTCGAGCTTCTGGCTGCACGTTTTCCCACAGAGCGGGCTAAGGTGGGATTTATTGTGTCTCTATTGTCGGACAGGGCGTTGGAATGGGCTACGCCGCTGTGGGAGCGTGGCGATCATGTGGTGCAGAGTGCTCCTCTGTTTTTCAGCACTTTAAAACAGGTCTTTTTAGGACCTCAAGTCACCCATGACACTGCGCTCCAACTGCTGGCATTAACTCAGGGTGAGTCCTTGGTCAGTCATTTTGCCGTCCAATTCCGCACTTTAGCATCTGAGCTGGAATGGTCAGATAAAGCTCTCATCCCCATATTTTGGAGGGGCTTGGCTGACCATGTAAAGGACGCTCTGGCCACTAGGGAGATTCCTGCCACACTGGAGCAGTTAATAACAGTCTCCACTCGAATTGACCTCCGTTTTAACGAGCGGAGGTTAGAGCGAGCCCAGTGTAGGCAGAGGTTTCGGCTGGCTCCTACTTTCACCAAACCTCTGGAATCTCCGGTCCTGGTTCCTGAGTCACATGAGGCCAGGGAAGTGTCACAAGCGGGACCTAAGTCCCGGACCGCTTGTGCACTCAGGGTCTGTCATGTTTGCCAGCAGTCTGGACATTTAGCCACCAGATGTCCTCAGCGGTCGAGGAAACGTCAGTGTCTAGTGGTCGTAGGTGGAGGTACACTAGACACGGCGACGTTTGCCTCTAAATTGTCCTTTAAGGGGACAATTACTATAGGCTCATTCTCCCACTCGGTAGAGCTCTGCGTGGATTCTGGGGCGGAGGGCAATTTTATGTCTTCTGCCTTCGCCCAACGCCACGCAATACCTCTGGTTATGCTAGCTCAACCTGTAACAGTACGAGTGGTGAATGGGTCGACTCTGCCCTCACAGATAACTCACCAGACCATCCCTTTTACTCTGTCCATGTCGCCATCTCATCGGAAGATTATTTCTCTGCTCGTCATTCCAGAGGGAATTGATGAAGTCCTGTTTGGAATACCTTGGCTACGGTACCACTCTCCTCATATCGAGTGGTCCTCAGGCAGAATTCTGGGATGGGGTGAATCTTGTGGGGGTAGGTGTCAGAGGGAGTGCGTTCAGGTAGCTACAACTGAGGTACCCGCAGATCTTTCCTCTCTCCCCAAGCAGTATTGGTCGTATGCAGACGTATTCTCCAAAAAGGCGGCGGAGACCCTTCCACCCCATCACCCCTATGACTGTCCTATTGACCTCTTGCCTGGTGCTGAGCCTCCCCGGGGTCGAGTCTATCTGCTATCTCTCCCGGAGACGGAGGCAATGTCACAGTACATCCAGGAAAATCTGGCAAGAGGGTTCATCAGGAAGTCAGTGTCACCTGCTGGGGCAGGGTTCTTCTTCGTGCAGAAGAAGAGTGGGGAATTGCGTCCATGCATAGACTACAGGGGTCTTAACGCCATCACCGTTAAGAATAAATACCCTTTGCCTTTGATATCTGAACTGTTCGATAGGCTTTGGGGAGCAAGGGTATTTACTAAATTAGATCTGCGGGGTGCTTGCAACCTGATTCGCATCCGTGAGGGGGACGAATGGAAGACGGCTTTTAACACCAGGGATGGGCACTATGAATATCTGGTGATGCCCTTTGGGCTCTGTAATGCCCCAGCCGTTTTCCAAGACTTTGTGAACGATATCTTCCGGGATATGCTTTCCACCTCGGTCGTAGTCTATCTGGATGATATTCTCATCTACTCTCCAGATATTGACTCCCACCGGAGAGATGTTTGCAAAGTCTTCGACCTCCTACGGGCAAACTCCCTCTATGCCAAGTTGGAGAAGTGTATGTTTGAGCAGGAGTCCTTACCTTTCCTAGGCTACATCATCTCAGCCCAGGGATTGGCTATGGATCCTGCCAAACTACAGGCTGTGATGGACTGGCAGGAACCCCATTCTCTTAAAGCGGTGCAGCGCTTTATGGGGTTCATCAATTATTATCGCCAGTTCATCCCGCATTTCTCAACTTTGGTAGCTCCCTTGGTTGCCCTCACCAAGAAGGGGGCGAATCCCAAATTGTGGTCTGAGGAGGTCTCCAAGGCTTTTATCTCTATAAAGTCACACTTCGCTAGCGCTCCCATTCTTCATCGCCCCGATGTTGATAAGCCATTTATCATGGAGGTGGATGCCTCTTCTGTTGGTGCTGGAGCAGTCCTCTTCCAAAAGGATGCTCAAGGTCGGAAGCATCCTTGCTTCTTTTTCTCCAAGACCTTCGCACCAGCAGAGAGGAATTATTCCATCGGGGACAGGGAGTTGCTAGCCATGAAGTTGGCTTTCTCGGAGTGGAGACATCTCTTGGAGGGAGCACGTTTTCCCTTCCAAGTCTTCACAGATCACAAAAATTTGGTGTATCTGCAGACAGCTCAGCGGTTGAATTCTCGCCAGGCCAGATGGTCCTTGTTCTTCTCCCGGTTTCATTTCACCCTCCATTTCCTTTCTGGGGAGAAGAACATTCGGGCCGATGCTCTCTCTCGCTCCGTTGTGTCATCTGCGGAGGAGGAGGAGGAGCCTCGGCTTATTGTCCCCACCGAGAGTTTGAGAACCGTGGCCCCGGTTTCGCTGGAGTCTGTGCCCCCAGGCAAGACTTTTGTTCCATCTAGTTTGCGACCGGAGGTTCTCTCTTGGGCGCACTCGTCCAGGGTGGGTGGACATTTTGGTACCAAAAGGACATCTGAGTTACTGGCGAGGACATACTGGTGGCCGCATATGGCTCGTGATGTCGCGGAGTACGTTCGGGCGTGTGTCTCTTGCGCCAGGAACAAGACTCCTCGGCAACGGCCAGCTGGGTTGCTTTATCCTCTGCCCGTGGCTGACAGGCCCTGGGAGATGGTCGGGATGGACTTTGTGGTTGGCTTACCCAAGTCTCGTAATTGCACCATTATCTGGGTGATCACCGATCATTTTTCCAAAATGGTGCATTTGGTGCCTCTTCCACGGCTACCATCTGCACGGGCATTGGCTGTCTTGTTTATCAAGCATATCTTTCGCTTACACGGTATGCCAGACAAAATTGTTAGTGACCGGGGTCCCCAGTTTGCGTCTCGATTCTGGAGGGAGCTATGTCGTCTACTCAGTATTGAGTTAAATCTCTCTTCGGCATATCATCCCGAGACGAATGGGTTGGTAGAAAGGGCCAACCAGACCTTGGTCACATATCTGCGACATTTTGTTTCTGCCAGACAGGATGACTGGGCATCCTTGCTACCGTGGGCAGAGTTTGCACTTAACAATGCCGTAGCCGACTCTACCGGTCAGACTCCATTCCTCTTAAATTACGGCCAGCATCCGCGTCTTCCTGTGACCATGCCTGTGTCTTCCGCTGATCCCAGGGTGGCAGACTGGGCTGTGGAGGCACGGGACATTTGGGATCGCACGCAGGATGCCATTCGGGCCTCCAAGGAGAGAATGAGGTCCTCCGCCGATGTTCATCGGCGCCCCGCTCCGACTTTTGCCCCTGGCGACTTGGTGTGGCTCTCCGCCCATAACATCAGGCTGCGAGTTGAGTCCACTAAGTTTGCTCCTCGCTACTTGGGTCCCTTCAAGGTTCTCGAACAGGTTAATCCTGTGGTCTACCGCCTGGCTCTTCCTCCACGCTTGGGTATCACCGACACCTTTCATGTGTCCCTCTTGAAACCCGTATACATGTCCCGGTTTTCCGAGTCATCTGCCGGGACATCGGGTTCGTCTACGGACGATTACGAGGTGAACGCTATTTTGGGGTGCAAGGTGGTACACGGCAAAAAGTTTTATTTGGTGGATTGGAAGGGTTATGGTCCAGAGGACAGGTCTTGGGAGCCTGCTGAAAACATTCGGGCCCCACAGCTCATTGCTGCCTTCGAGCGTAGCGAGGCCCAAGGAGGGGGGGGCCCTAGGAGGGGGGGTAATGTTAGGAGTCGAGTTTCCTCTGCTCCACAGGGGGAATCTCGATCCATCTCCGCTGCGGTCTCCCATTCTCCTCCAGCCGCAGTGGAGTCTGCTCAGCAGGGACGTCGCTCCCAGTGTCTTGCTCGCTCTCACTCTGTACAGAGAGTTACTGCTGCTTCTTCAGCTCCTGCCATTAAAGTCAGTGCTGGTCAGCGGCGAGCGCACTTCCCTGGGACTAAGTCCTTGTTTGCGCACACTGAGCATGCCCAGAGCAAGATCTCCCGTTGGAGATCGAGGGTCATGTGCTCTGGCTCTGCAGCGCATTCCATTGGTCCTCTTGGCAGGCCCTGGAAGGGCAAAGTTTCTGTGGCCACTTCCTGTCCTGCAATTATATAAACTGCACATGACTGCACGGCCATGCGCTAGTGTACAATTGAATACGTGTGTTTGTTGTGAGTGCAAGTCGTTCATTAAATACCCCTACCCTATTGTATGACTGTTCGCGTATGGAGTATGGCTGCTATCTAGCGCCCGACAAATCACTCAACGTGTCACACACGTATCAGCGTCTATTGCTGTGACCGCCAGTGCGGCGCCACGCGCCAGTAGTGCGCTTCCTGACCCACGTCTGGGTGCTTAGTGGTGCCTGCCAGCACGGCACAGTTCGCACTTCGGTGCTCTAATTATAAGAGTTGCCTAACACACCCTGTTGCGGTGTTGTGTCAGCAAGTGGTCTAATCGGACTTCAATCCTAGTTGGGGTTAAGTTCGCTGACTGCTTGCTCGCCTTCTATGTGCGGTACCGCGATCCTGTGACGCAACAGGATCGCTTCCTTCATGTTGGGTGAAGTTTAACCCACGCGAGTATACTTATGAGTACCGCCATATAGTCCGTCATTACTCAGCAGCAGGTTCCATCTCTGCACGGTGGACCCCGGGCTACGAACGCACCGTACACTATCAGTCTTATTATTTGGTGCGTTCCGCTAGCCCTAACAGGGAGGATATGAGAGATGAGAAGTAGGTTTGTTTAGCTGTGGTGAGTGTGGCCTTGAAAGAAGTGAGGGACTGTTTGAATGCGATGAAGTTCTCATTGGAGTGGGATCTTTTCCATCTCCGCTCAGCAGCCCTGAAAGCTCGCCTCAGTTCTTTGGTTAGGCTGGTGGGCCAAGGCTGTGTTGATTTTGCGAGCTTTGGTATGTGTGAGAGGGGCAACAGATTGCAAAGCTACAGCTATTGTGGTGTCACATAGAGCAGCAGTGGCATCCGCTTTGTGTAGGGAACTTATTTCTGTAACAGGGAGAAGGGATTCAGAGAAGGAGTGCAGATCGAGGTGTTTAAGAATTGTGCGAGGGTGTGCAAGTTTGCTCTCATGCTCTTATTAATGTAGGGATAGGATGCAGCTGGTGTGAGGGACTGGTAGTGACTGCGCACTCTGCAAAAAGAGCTGTGTGTACTCTGCAACCCATATCTCTGGCAGTACTGTGATAATACTATACTAAAAGCCACTGTGTGTACACTGCACCACCTCTGCCTGTTGGAGTACTGTTATTTAAGCTGTTTGGGTGTACTATGCACCGCCCTGCCTGTGGGAGA
This sequence comes from Ranitomeya imitator, assembly GCF_032444005.1. Classification (NCBI taxonomy): domain Eukaryota; kingdom Metazoa; phylum Chordata; class Amphibia; order Anura; family Dendrobatidae; genus Ranitomeya; species Ranitomeya imitator. Next base: position 329,004,080 of record NC_091282.1, on the reverse strand, counting down.
ACTGTCCTAGAAGCCGCTGTTTGCACTCTGTACTCCCCCGCCTTTGGGAGTACTGTCATTTAAGACACTGCATTCTCTGCACCTCCCGCCTGTGGGAGTACCATCCTTAAGTCCGCGGTGTGTACTCTGCACCCTTACCTGTGGGAGTACAGTCCTTTAAGACACTGTATGTACTCTGCATCCCTCTGACTGTGGAAGTACTGTCCTTTATGATGCTGTGTATATTCTGCATCCTTATCTGTGAGAGTACTGTATTTTAAGCCGCTATGTGTACTCTGCACCCCGTTGCCTCTGGGAGGATTGTCCTTAAAGTCTGTGTGTATACTCTTCATCCCCCTGCCTGTGGAAGTACTGTTACTTTAAGTCACTGTGTGTTTTCTAGTAGACTGAGAAATAAATAATTGGCATTAGCCTCTTATTGCCATTAGTAGGACAAATAAATATTTTTTCTGGACCAGTGTGTGTGTTTTCTAGCAGTCTAGCAAAAAATAATTGTCACCAGCCATCTCGTTGACATTTATAGGCCAAAGAAATAATTTATCTGGACTACTGTCTGTTTTCTAGTAGTTTTGTAAATAAATATATTGCATCAGCCATCTCTTTGCTTTTTCTAGGCCCCAAAAATAATTCTTATCGACTGGTGTGATTTTTTTTATTAGTCTGGGAAATAAATAATTGGCATCAGCCACCTCATTGCCATTTATAGGCCAAAGAAATAATTTTTCAGGAATTGTGTTTTTCTGGTCATTTTGCAAATAAATAATTTGCATCAGCCATCTCGTTGCCATTTATAGGCCAAATAAATATATTTTCTTGACAGCCATGTGTTTTCTAGTAGTTTTGCAAATAAATATATTGCATCAGCAATCTCGTTGCCATTTCTAGACCCTCAAAATAATTTTTCTGGACTGCTGTGTTTTTTATTAGTCTGAGAGATAAATAATTGTTATCAGCTGTCTTGTTGCCATTTCTAGGCCCCAAAATATTTTTTCTGGACTGGTTTGTTTTCTTGTAGTTTTGCGAATAAATATATTGCATCAGCCATCTTGTTACCATTCCCAGGCCCCAAAACTACTTTTTCTGGACTGATGTGTGTTTTTATTAGTTTGTACAATAACTAATTGGCATCAGCTGTCTACTTTCCATTTCTAGACCCCAAAATAATTTATTTGGATTGGTGTGTGCCTTCTAATTGTATGAGAAATAAATTGGCCATCTCATTGCCATTATTAAGCCAAAGAAATAATTTTTCAGTAACGCTGTGAGTTTTCTAGTAGTGTTCCAAAGTAGTGTGTGTCCTAGTAGTTTTGCAAGTACAAATATTGCATCAGCCATCTCGCTGCCATTTCTAGGCCCCAAAACCAATATTTCTGGACTAGTGTTTGCTTTTTATTAGTCTGGGGAAAAAATTATTGACATCAGCCACATTATCGTCATTGATAGGCCAAAGATATCATTTTTCAGTAACGCTGTGAGTTTTCTAGTAGTGTTCCAAATAAATAAATCTACTCTTTCTCCATCTCTTTATGAGTAGTGTTTTGAAAATAAACTTCCAAAAATGAGAAGAGCATCAGAAAAGAGACGTGGACGTAGCTGTGGTGGTGCTGGTGTAGCTACTGATGATGGTGGTGGTGTAGCTGATGCAGAGAGAGGATGTGTGGTTGTTCTTCAACTGCTACGGGCCCAAATACAACACTTTCCTCTAGTGCATGTAGGCAACAGTACGTTATGCTTCCTTTTGTAGGCCCGAATATCTCTGCTAGAATGGTGAGACCACAGCAGAAAGTGCACAGTTGGCACCTGAGGACCATGGTCATCCGGCTTCCACATCACCCTCTTGTCAAGAAGTCTGAGCTCCAAGTCATGCAGCAGTCTCTTCTGCTTTTTGATGACTCTGCTGACTAGGGTTATGTGACCCTTCCACCTTGCTCTGCTCCAGAAGTGTAAGAGACTACGTGCACTGATGCCCAACCACTTGTTAAGTTGAGGATGAGTACAAGGGTGGGCTAGTGCAGACTGGAAAAAAGGACAGGGTTGAGGAATCAGTGGAAGATGATGCAGGGGATTATGAAGTTTTAGACCCCACATTATGCGGGAGCCATCATTGTGATGTGCGCAGTTTGGAGGAAGAGGAGTTGGCCACGCTGAAATAGCAGCACACAAAAAGAGGGATCAGGGTGCAAAGGCACAGCAGGCAGTCCCTAGTCTGTATGTCGGCTGCTACTGCCCTTTGTGCCATTGAAATAAGCACAACAAAGGCATTTCTTTAGGGAATGTGCCGCCAACAACAGACAGCAAGGCACTAGTGTTCTGAACCTGAGCACCACCTGTATGATGAGGCATCTGAAATGAAAGCACAAAGTGCGGTGCAGTACACACCTTAAAAACCATAACAAATCCGGGTTTCCTTCTGCTCCCTCTTCTGCTGCAGTCTCAGCCTCTTCCTCAAGATAATGATCAACAGGGCCACGAACTCAAAGCAAAGAGAGGATGTGACAGAATCACCAACAACAGTGTCTCCAAGCATAGCCACACTGTCCCATGGAAGTGTTCAACTTTCCATCCCCCAAATCCTCAAGAGAAAGAGGAGATACCCCCTTTCCACCCAGAGCCATGTCCTGAATGACAGCATTCCCATTTACAAATTACTGGCCAACTATATAGCCAGAGGACTATTTGTAAGAATGATGATGATGAGGCGGAGGATGTGAAGAAAGAGAAACAGCAGTGTTCACAGCTGGGTGGCAATCAGATCAACTCACGGGAATTACTGGAGCATGTCTGGGGAATGCAGAGTACCCAGATGATATACTTCCCACCAAGGATAGCTTGTCATTGTCTCTGGGCAACCTAGTACAAAAGAGCCAATACATGTTGCAATCCCTGAGGAATGACCGTGAACGTGTTGAATGAACGTGGTGCCCATGCTGTTATCACTGCAGACTACTAGGTCACCATCCTGATGGATCCCAGCTACAAGGACAATATACCATCATTACTTCCATCAGGAATAGGAAGAAAAATAATTATCATGAAGAAGAATGTAGGCACGGAGGTAATTTATTGACCAATTGTGGAACTTTTAAATGTGGCAATTCGAAATGTAAGAGTTGAAAATGGATAAAGTCATGCAAAAATAATGTACATCAAGGGTCACAGGAGAGTGGTTTCTGATGAAAAGGTTTTTTAAATTGTCATAGCTCAAATGTGATTTACAGTATGTCCTACAGTGTCAGTGCAAAATGCATTATGTGGGATGGACCATGATGTCTATGCATCTTAGGATGAACACACATAGGTCAAACATTAAAAATTGAATTATGGATCCCAACCTATTGAGACATTTTTTACATGTACATGTAAGTAACTTGGAGTTTACCATAATAGAACAAATAGCTTTTCAGATAGAAATGAAAGGCTGATAAGCTGAGAACGTTATTGGATTTTTCAATTATCTACATAAGTCCCTGGGGAGTTAAATGAATGCATACAACATACAGGCTAATATGCAATGCATCAGCATTGTATTGGTTAATATGCACTTCACTGACAATGGGACATGATTGCTGTGGAGCTACAGGGCAGCAGAGATGGGGTGAAATGATGAATGAATTTGAGTACCCACACCTGCTTGAGGGGGTTTATAACAATACTGTTCCATTTGAATGTATGTTTTTATGTGTACCTGATGAAGAGATTGGTTCACTATAGAATTGCATTGTTTTAATAAAAACATTGCTTTTAATAATTAATTGGTGTGACAGCGCCATTGGATTGTCATTCTGTTTTTAAAATTTTTGGTTTAGAGCCTCAGAAATGTCATGGATGGCTATCCTGTCTCACAATATAACCTGCTGACTCATTGAAAAGTGGTTAATTTGCTTGACTGCTGCCTTCCTTGGATATGGTACACGTTGCTTCTCTGGAATAGAAACCTTATCCTCCCTTACACATGTGTACTCTGCAACCCCGTGTGTGGGTTGTTCGATATTGGATGGCTGAGAATGAATCCAATTCCTTCACTTTGTGTTTCATTGGGTCCCCACTTAATCATGGCCCCAGTAGGAACAAACAAAAATATTGGATCGAAGTACAATTACATCATCCCTAGCTGAAGTATTCATGTGAGGTTCCCTGTTTTTAACAATAATTTTTAGTGGACATTTAACACGCGTTTTGGCTTTTCTTCCTCAGAAGGGGTGCTCCGAGGAAGAACAAGCCGAAACGCAAGTAAAGGGGTCCACTGTCGCAATTCCAACTGTAGGTAAATATATTTACTGGCAACCCTGACTTAAGCACCACTGAAAATGTCATCTTTGTAAGCAATAACCTCCCTGGCCTGTCTGCGGACTTAAGGCTTGGATTGATGCTACTATAGCTTTATTTTTGATATCCGTCCCTTTTGATCTGCAGCAGAGGCATAGCTAGAGTTATGGTTCAGGGGGGTGAAGCTTCTGAGTGGACCCCTAACCAGGTAACCATGATTACAACTGGGTGATGCATCTTAATAGTGGAAGAGAACCTCAGCAGATAACCGCTCTGTTACTGAAAATAATCTCAATTCACAGACCAACATGGATATTACCGCCATATGGTCAGTGGTAGATACCAGCCCTACAGAACATATAAGAGATCAATGCACAGTTACAGATAATGACTTTTCTGCTGACATTCTTTGTGATGGAATCGTTCACTTTTCATGTCTTTTCCATCAGGCCCAGACCGGCATAACAACTTCTTCCAAACAGGACTCAGCTGCAGAGAATGCAACAAAGACACATTTCACTTCTCACATTCCAGCCTACAAGCCATCACCATCTATTCCAACCTGCACAAACTCCTCATCCTGCTGATACCCCAAAACTGAGCCGCTGCTATGTGTCCCTATTACTGCACCTGCTGTGTTGTTCTGTGTGCCTTCTAAATTCTAAAGCAACCCTCTATAATATAGTAATGCCGGGCGCAAGTGACCTAGAAAACACTGCCCATATTTTGCCCCCTAGAAAGTAATATTGTCCTGTGTGTCCCTTTGACAATCACAGTAACCTGAGTTCCCCTATAACAATAAGTGCCCACTTTACATTTAATAATGCCCCGAGTCTCCAACCGTACAGCTCCCCTATACATAGTATGATGCTCTCTTATACACAGTATAATGACCCCTCACTGTATAGTACCACCCAGACAGTATATTGACCCCCTTAGTAGCCTCCAAACTGTTTGATGGCTCCAACACTGTATGATGGTCCTTTCACTGTAATCCCCACACTGTATGATGGCCCCATAGATAACCTCCATATAGTATAATGTGCCAGATAGTTCCCAATATAGCACAAGGCAGCACCCCCATAGGCAGACCCTGTAGTATAAGGCAGCACCCCTATAGGCAGACCCTGTAGTATAAGGCAGCACCCCATAGGCAGACCATGTAGTATAAGACAGTACCCATATAGGCATACCCTGTAAGTATAAGACAGTTCCCCCATAGGCAGACCCTGTAGTATAAGACAGTACCCCTATAGGTAGACCTTGTAATATAAGACAGTACCCCATAGGCAGACCCTGTAGTGTAAAGCAGCACCCCGTAGGCAGACCCTGTAGTATAAGACAGTACCCCTATAGGCAGACGCTGTTAATATAAGACAGTACCCCCACAGGCAGACCCTGTAGTATAAGACAGTACCCCTACAGGCAGACCCTGTAAGTATAAGGCAGCACCCCATAGGCAGAACATGTAGTATAAGACAGTACCCCTATAGGCAGACCCTGTAAGTATAAAGCAGCACCCCATAGGCAGACCCTGTAGTATAAAGCAGCACCCCCATAGGCAGACCCTCTAGTATAAAGCAGCACCCCCATAGGCATACCGTGTAGTATAAGACAGTTCCCTTATAGGGAGACCCTGTAGTATAAAGCAGCAGCCCCATAGTCAGACCTTCTAGTATAGAGCAGCACCCCCATAGGCATACCCTGTAGTATAAGACAGTTCCCTTATAGGCAGACCCTGTAAGTATAAAGCAGCACCCCAGAGGCAGACACTGCAGTATAAGACAGTACCCTCATAGGCAGACCCTGTAGTATAAAGCAGCACCCCCATAGGCAGACCCTGTAGTATAAGACAGTACCCCTATAGGCAGACCCTGTAAGTATAAGGCAGCACCCCATAGGCAGACCCAGTAGTATAAGACAGTACCTCCATAGGCAGACCCAGTAGTATAAGGCAGCCCCCATAAAAAAAACCACAATAAATACTCACCTCTCTTCCTCCTTGATCCAGCTCATCTCCTGACAGCGGGTGCTGGGCAGTGACGTCATTGTGCCTGCTGTGAGTGTCGGCGATGCCAGACGCTGACAAGGGGGTCATAGGAGAGGGAGCGTAATGCGGTGAGCTGTATCAGCTAGATGCTGTTACAGCTGACCTTGCGATGCCCCATAGCGGCAGAGCAAGGAGATCGATTCTCCTTGCTCTGCGCGCCGATGCAGTTACAGTAGCGTAGCTCCGGGTCGGCCCCCTCAGAGTGCGGGGCCCTGGGGGACCGCCCCCTCTGGTAGCTACGCTACTGATCTGCAGTACAGGTTCAGGACATCTTCCAGCATCACACTCCATTATTTCTAAGTCTTATGCACTTGGCAGTTTTGGAAATATTTTGCACCTTATGTAATATACTGCTCCTTGAGATGTCTGGTTTGATACATATCACCTATTGATATTAACTGCAGCTCTATAAGATATTGCTTGCATTAGGTGTTTACTTTTTTTCTATGCAATTTATATCTAACAATATCTGTATGTACTGACTATTTATTCGCTTGCACAGTGTCTTTTGTTTTATGTACAGCAAGTGTTGCCATCTCCTTTGTCCTATGTTACTATTATGTTTGTACGTTACATTTGTAATTGAATCAAAATAATTAATTATTATCTCGATTTTGTGAGGATCTTTGTTCTTTCTATTAGCTCTCAGTTCTCACGGTCCTCTGTGTTACTACATAGGGCACTATAGGCTCTTGGACTGGAAGTAGCAAGCCTCAGTCTCTGTGAGGGCAATGATAACATTTTTATGCTATTCATGAACTTGCTATTTTACCATGATTGCTATGCTGACAGAACCTTTAACCCCTTCCTGCCATTAGACGTACTATTCCGTCCATGTGGGGTGGGCCCTACATCCCAAGGACTGAATAGTACATCCAGCGCGATCAGCCGCGCTCACGGGGGGAGATCAGCAGATCGCGGCCGAGTGTCAGCTGACTATCGCAGCTGACATCCAGCACTATGTGCCAGGTACAGTCACAGACCGCCCCCGGCACATTAACCCCCGATACACTGCGATCAAACATCCGGCGGCATAGGGAAGCATCGCGCATGGAGGGGGCTCCCTACGTGCTTCCCTGAGACCCTTGGAGCAACGCGATGTGATCGCATTGCTGCGAGGGTCTCTTACCTCCTCCTCCCTGCAGGCCCGAATCCAAAATGGCCACGGGGCTGCATCCGGGTCCTGCAGGGAGGTGGCTTACCAGCGCCTGCTCAGAGCAAGCGCTGGTAAGCGTCCCTGCTGTGCCTGTGTGATCACTGATCTGACACAGTGCACAGCAAAGTTTCAGATCGGCGATCTGTCAATAAAATGTGATGCCCCCCCCCCCCCCACGGGGCAAAGTAGAAAAGTTATAACAATTTTTATAAATGTGTGAAAAAAAATAAAAAAATCCTAAATAAATAATAATAAAAAAAAGGATTGTTCCAATAAATACATTCCTTTATCTAAATAAAAAAAACAAACAATAAAGGTACACGTATTTAGTATTGCCGCATCCGTAACGACCTGTCTTATAAAACTGTCCCACTAGTTTACCCCTTCAGTAAAAAAAAAAAACAAGGCAAAAAACAACGCTTTATTATCATACCGCCAAACAAAAAGTGGAATAACACGCGATCAAAAAGACGAATATAAATAAACATGGTACCGCTGAAAACGTTATCTTGTCCCGCAAAAAACAAGCTGCCATACAGCATCATCAGCAAAAAAATAAAAAAGTTATAGTCCTCAGAATAAAGAGATGCAAAAATAATTATTTTTTCTATAAAATAGTTTTTATCGTATAAAAGCGCCAAAACATAAAAAATGATTTAAATGAGGTATCGCTGTAATCATACTGACCCGAAGAATAAAACTGCTTTATCCATTTTATCAAACACGGAATGGTATAAATGCCCCCCCCCCAAAAGAAATCCATGAATAGCTGGTTCTTGATCATTCCGCCTCACAAAAATCGGAATAAAAAATGACCAAAAAAGTCACGTGCCCGAAAATGTTACCAATAAAAACGTGAACTCTTCGTGCAAAAAACAAGACCTCACATGACTCTGTGGACCAAAATATGGAAAAATTATAGCTCTCAAAATGTGGTAATGCAAAAAATATTTTTTGCAATAAAAAGCGTCTTTTAGTGTGTGACGGCTGCTAGTCATAAAAATCCAATAAAAAACCCTATAAAAGTAAATCAAACCCCCCTTCATCACCCCCTTAGTTAGGGAAAAATAAAAAAAATATAAAGGAGGAACCGCCAGCTTCTAGCGTGCCCGTCCGGAAGCGACGTCGAAGCCGTGGCCGTGTGTGAAAGGGGCGTGGCTGAAGTTCTGACATCACAGCTAGTGGGTGGGCGCATGTGGGAACAACCAATCCAACGCGTTTCGAAGGATGTGATCCTTCTTCGTCAATGCTGGAGTTCCCTCTGAAGCCCATCCTTTTATAGCGCTAGAAGCTGGCGGTTCCTCCAAGCTCCTAACGCCTAGCAAGAAGAACCTTCGGAGGGCAAATGCACCCGCCCTAACCCTCAAAACCACAGGATCCTGCAATACAGAACTCACCACAACTGACCACACTAAGGAGAATTGATACGCCTACCATTCCGGGGTACCACTGTTTTTACGATCAGTAAGTACACGATTGCACATACTAAATTGTTCTAGTACCAGAGGGCATAGCCTTGCTAAATAAACCTGGCCATCAGTACTAAAACGGCCTCCAAGCCAATGTTTATACACTGTGTTTAAACTCCACTAACTTATATCTTTCTCTCCACAGTGAAGGTATCAATCTTGGATTATCCATTCACTCCTCTTTAGGAATACTAATCCTTAGCGCAGGTGAAAAATAATTTATCCTTACTATTTTTTTCTCATAAGCAGGTTGGTACACAGATCCTGCCACCTCACCAGCAGCTGATCCGTTTTTATCCCCCAGTCCCTTTTTCCCCATATACTTCTGAATCCCCCTCGTTGTCATTTAGTAAAGCGCCAGTGTGCATCCCTTTATCCATTTTAAAACCTTAACCCCGGAACTTTTTCCGGCTTTGTGTTTTCGTTTTCACTACCCTTCTTTCCAAAGCCATAATTTTTTTATTTTTCTGTCAATATGGCCATGTGAGGGCTTGTTTTTTGTGGGACAAGTTGTACTTTTGAACAACATCATAGGATTTACCATGTCATGTCAAGCACTAGAAAATGGGGACAAATTCCAAGTGTGGTAAAATTGCAAAAAAAGTGCAATCAGACACTTGTTTTTTTGTTTGGCTTTTTTAATAGGTTCACTAAACAGCCATTATGAATCTCCAGGTCATTTTGAGTCCATAGACTCCAAACATGTCTAGGATCTTTTTTTATCTAAGTCGCAAAAAAAATTCCAATTTTTGTTTTAAAAAAAATTGCGCCATTTTCCGATACCCGTAGCGTCTCCATTTTTCCTATTCTCGGGTGGGGTGAGGTCTTATTTTTTGCATAGCAAGCTGATGTTTTTAATGATACCATTTTGGTGCAGATACGATCATTTGATCGCCCATTATTGCATTTTAATGCAATGTCGCGATGACCAAAAAAAGTAATTTGGGGCTTTTGACTTATTTTATGCCGTTTAGCAATCAGGTTAATCCTTTTCTTTATTGAGAGTATGGGCGATTCTGAACGCAGCGATACCAAATATGTGTATGTTTGATTTTATTTTTATTGTTTTATTTTGAACTAGCTATTGAACCCGTTCTATGCCCAGGTGGCGAGCATTTATATTGGTATTTGGTCTCCATCCTGGTATGTGTTGCTTCCATCCTGTGCCCTAATCTTGTTATGTGCTGCTACCATCTTGCGCCCCCATCCTGTCATGTACTGCTCCCATCCTACGCCCCAGTTCTGTCATGTGCTGCTCCTATCCTGCTCCCCCGTCCTGTCATGTGCTGCTCCCATCCTGTGCCCCGTTCTGTCATGTGCTGCTTCCATCCTGCACCCCCATTCTGTCATGTGCTGCTGCCATCCTGCACCCCCGTTCTATCATGTGCTGCCCTATTCCATCATGTGCTGCTCCCATCCTGCACCACTGTTCTGTAATTTGCTGCTCCCATCCATATGCCCCATACGCTGCTCCATAAAGGTTGATGGCCCCCATAAGATGCTCGATAGTATATGCCCCGTATGCTGCTCCATAAATGTCGATGGCCCCCATAAAATGCTCCATAGTATATGCCCCGTATGCGGCTCCATAAATGTTGATGGCCCCCATAAAATGCTCCATAGTATATGCCCTGTATGCTGCTCCATAAATGTTGATGGCCCCCATAAGATGCTCCATAGTATATGCCCCGTATGCGGCTCCATAAATGTTGATGGCCCCCATAAGATGCTCCTTAGTATATGCCCTGTATGCTGCTCCATAAATGTTGATGGCCCCCATAAAATGCTCCATAGTATATGCCCTGTATGCTGCTCCATAAATGTTGATGGCCCCCATAAGATGCTCCATAGTATATGCCCTGTATGCTGCTCCATAAATGTTGATGGCCCCCATAAGATGCTCCATAGTATATGCCCCGTATGCTGCTCCATAAATGTTGATGGCCCCCGTAAGATGCTCCATAGTATATGCCCCGTATACTGCTCCATAAATGTTGATGGCCCCCATAAGATGCTCCATAGCATTATATGCCCCGTATGTTGCTGCGATATATAAAAAAAAAATAACATACTCACCTATCGTCGCTGGGTGCCGAGTGCTGGGGGGCCTGAGCAGGCGGGGACACCGGCGCGCTGTGGGGGTCAGGTGCCGGAGTCGCCGCTAGCTCAGGCCCCCGACACTTGCTATAGTCACCTGGCCCTGATCCAGCACTGCGTGCTGCTCCGTCTTCCGCATCCTCTGCAATGACTGTTCAGTCAGAGGGCGGCGCGCATTAAGCACGTCATCGCGCCCTCTGAACTGAACATCACAGGCAGAGGACCCGGAAGTCAGAACGGCGCACAGCGGTGGAACGGGGACAGGTGAATATAGCATACTCACCCTCCTGGCACGTCCCTGCTTCTCCGTTGGAGATCGCAGTGTGCGTTCAGTGCTTACGCATACCGCGATATCCTGGTGAATATAGTTTCCTTTGTTATTATGTGAGGACATTTTATTTACCTGGACAACCCATTTCTGTGAATTATAAGCTTAATGCAATGCAGAAATGCATAATGAGCAAACTTCAACATCCAATACTATAGAAGAAAATCCATTATCACAGATGAGCAATGCCTATGATCCTTACAAACTCCAGGAATATTTGTCACTATAAATGAGACCTACACAGACCTGAAAAGCATTAGTCGTGATAGTCTGTGTTTCAGGTCACTAGCAAGGCAACTACATTTCGACCCTATGCAGAAGATAAAACAAAATAAAATGATATATTTGGCTACATTGAAAACTATTAAATCTATGTTGAATACAGGGAATCCATATTTTATTTAAGTTAGAATAGTCAGATATTATAAAAAAAATTACATATAAACCAATTCTGCCCTAGAGATTTAATAATACATGGCATCAGGATAGATGTGCCCAGGATCTACACCAGGAGGTTTCTAAAATATTAGGTTTGAGAATGGTGTTACATTTTTTCCTAAGCATAAACTATATGTTGTCAGGAAGGATATTAATTGATTTATATAGCACGCTCCTAGTATTTTAGTGTTGTGTCAGCTTGTTGTATAGTCATTTTATGATAAAGCTACGGTATTATTTTTCCATCTGTCTGGTGTTTTATTTTAAGATATGTTAAAAAGATTCCCAGAAGTGAATAAATAGAAGCTGGAACTTCAGTGTTATGGGAGGATAAGCAGAATAGTGAAATGATTCTGATTGATTGGTCCTGCAATGCAGAGAGCAAGAAAAACTGTAATAAACAGAACATTTTACAGTGAGCATATTGTAAAAAGACAGACACATCCAGAAATAAGAAGCTAAAAGCACATGCTCATCTTAGGGCACAACTTTACAGTTTACTTTTAGAATTTTATTCAAAGTTAGCTACATTTGTGAATATATTGCCTTACTTATCTTTTACTGATCCTGAATTACAGCTGGTATTATAGTTCAGAGCTGCATTCATAACTCTACAGGCTTCATGGCTGGATTCTCCAGTCATTGCTTTTGAAGTAACCTAGCATGGCAGGGGAAAGATGCAACAAAACAAGTGATGTCCAAGTCTATGGATTGTGATGTCACATGCAATGCGCCTCATGGGTGTTCCAGACAAAATCAGTGCTATCCATGTGTCACAATCTAAAAATGTTTATGCATTCAAAAGTCAGCAATCATCCTCTTTTCTGCATGTGTCTTTACAGACCTCACTCAGTGAGGTTTGGACAAACTGTTCTTCACCAAAGTAGGCTCTTCACATGAATGCAGGAAGACTTCATTCCCCACCAATAACATAGCAATCAGGAAAAAGCTTTTAAGAAATCAGCCTATATCACAATAACTGCCTTTACCCAATTTCAGAATTCACCATAGATGCACATCTTACACACACTACAAGGCTACTAACAACTAACACTGCCACTTATACAAAAGAACATTGCCTAGTTGGATCCAATTACTACAGTTACAATAAGTTGCTGGCTGCATAACACAGCAGGCACAAGTCATATATTGATTGTGTGCATCACATCTCGAAGGGGTTAATAGACAATTTTGCACATTCTTACAATTTTTGCAAAAAACGCCCCAAATCTTTCCACAGGTTGTGTGTAGTGATGAGCGAGCATGTTCGTCACTCGCTTGAGCATCAGTGTGCTTGAGATGCTCGTTTCTCAGCTAGTATATCTAAATGCTAGCATGCAAGCTCTGGTCCATGCCCCACATGTTAGACATGTAACTCATACTCTGAGGGTGCTTTTCAAGATACAGTGGAGTCACAGGCGAGAAAAGAACCAATTTCCACACAGTCCAATCTTTATAACTATTTTACTTAGGAATGAAATCCAAGAAGTATCGTTTCTCCTTGCGGAGAGTGACATGATAAGCATGTCGAGGTGAGGAGACTTAAAGCTGCAATGCTCCTCTGGGAAATATGCAAATTGTCTCTTCAGAGAGGAAGAGAACTAGAACTCTAGTGCCACCTATTGGAAGTAGCAATCCTAACAGTCAATGTCGACCCTTTACCGAGCCTTGTCACATGACTTAGGATAATAGCCAAACCAGAATCTCAATTTGCAGACACTGTGTTTCGGGGTACTGCCCCTCGTCAGTGCAAAGTGGAGATCTGGTTTGGCTGTGTGAGAGGTGTCAGACCGTTATCCAAGAAGTATCGCTTTACCTTGCGGGGTTAATGTGCCAGGAGTGGTCCATGACAGCTCCTATCATATACTGCCAGATGTCAGCTGTGATAATCAGCTGACATCCGGCTGCAATTGATCGCGTATGATGTACTATCCCGACCAAGGAAATTAAGTCCCAGGTCACTTGGACGGGATAGTACGTCCGATGGCAGTAAGGGGTTAGTCAAAAGAAAACATGTTGACAAATCTGGGGGTTCTGGATGCTTATTCTGGCAGGTAATGTGGTCTGCATAGTTAATATACTTAGCTAAGCATAGGTTTTATTCCGGCTTTGTGTCTTTTGGCGCCAAAATATAGTGTGATCTGTGCACGTTTCCTTACGGTGGCGTCCCAGTGAGCTTTGGTGTCCTTATCAGGTCTGCTTTGAACAAAACAATCAGTACACACAGACGGATGTGGAGCTCCTCCAACAGGTGAGCAGTACCAAGGATGCTTGTGGTTTAACTTTTCAACGGAGTGCAGCACCTCTCTCTTCAGGTGCCGGCCTGTTCTGTTCCTTAGCAAATTTAAGGCAGGAATTCCATAGCATCCAGAAAGGTTCTGATCAAGTTCAGCTCCAATCTGCCGCAACTTTTAAATCAGTGGGGTGCTGTCAATAGAGGATGTTATTGTATCCTTCACCAGCACAGCCTCTCTCACTCCTCATTGCTGCAGACTCTGCTCAAGATGGCCACATTTCTTCCTGTGTCTCACATTGTAATCCCTCCTCTGACATCTTATAGGCATATCAGAGTCTTTTAACCATGCTTAACCCCTTCCCGCCCTTTGACGCCACGTAGGCGTCATGAAAGTCGGTGCCAATCCAACCCATGACGCCTATGTGGCGTCATGGAAAGATCGCGTCCCTGCAGATCCGGTGAAAGGGTTAACTCCAATTTCACCCGATCTGCAGGGACAGGGGGAGTGGTAGTACAGCCCAGGGGGGTGGCTTCACCCCCCTTCATCGCTACGATCACTCTGATTGGCTGTTGAAAGTGAAACTGCCAATCAGAGCGATTTGTAATATTTCCCCTATTAAAACTGGTGAAATATTACATTCCAGCCATAGCCGATGCTGCAATATCATCGGCCATGGCTGGAAACACTGGTCTGCCCCCCCCCACCATCACCGATCCCCCCCAGTCCTCCGATCAGTCCTGTACACTGCTTGGCTCCCATCCGTCCTCCTGTCCGCTCCCCCCGTGCTCTTGTCCGCTCCCCCCGTGCTCCAATCCCACCCCCGTGCTGCGATCCAACCCCCCTGCACTCCGATCCACCCCCCGTGCTCCAATCCACCCCCCGTGCTCCAATCCACCCCCCATGCTCCGATTTACCCCCCCGTGCTCCAATCCACCCCCCCGCGCTCCGATCCACCCTGCATGCTCCAATCCACCCCCTGTGCTCCCCCCACCCCATCATACTTACCGAGCCTCCCGGGGTCCATCCGTCTTCTCCATGGGCGCCACCATCTTCCAAAACGGCGGGCGCATGCACAGTGCATTTTGATCACTGTGATAAAACCTATCACAGTGATCAAAATAAAAAAAAGAGTAAATGACCCCCCCCTTTGTCACCCCCATAGGTAGGGACAATAATAAAATAAAGAAATTTTTTTTTTCCACTAAGGTTGGGGTTAGAACTAGGGTTAGGGTTAGGGTTTCGGTATGTGCACACGTATTCTGGTCCTCTGCGGATTTTTCCGCAGCGGATTTGATAAATCCGCAGTGCTAAACAGCTGCGGATTTATGGTGGATTTACCTCGGTTTATCTGCGCATTTCACTGCGGTTTTACAACTGCGATTTTCTATTGGAGCAGTTGTAAAACCGCTGTGCAATCCTCAGAAAGAAGTGACATGCTGCGGAATGTAAACCTCTGCGTCTCCGTGCAGTTTTTCTGCAGCATGTGTACAGCGATTTTTGTTTCCCATAGGTTTACATTGAACTGTAAACTCATGGGAAACAGCTGCGGTCCGCAGCGTTTTCTGCAGCGTTTGCACATACCTTTAGAATTAGGCTATGTGCACATGGTGCGGATTTGGCTGCGGATCCGGAGCGGATTGGCCGCTGCGGATTCGCAGCAGTGTTCCATCAGGTTTACAGTTCCATGTAAACCTATGGAAAACCAAATCCGCTGTGCCCATGGTGCAGAAAATACCGCGCGGAAACGCTGCGTTGTATTTTCCGCAGCATGTCAATTCTTTGTGCGGATTCCGCAGCGTTTTACACCTGTTCCTCAATAGGAATCCACAGGTGAAATTCGCACAAAAAAACACTGGAAATCTGCGGTAAATCCGCAGGTAAAACGCAGTGCCTTTAACCCGCAGATTTTTCAAAAATGGTGCTGAAAAATCTCACACGAATCCGCAACGTGGGCACATAGCCTTAGGGTTAGGGTTGGAATTAGGGTTGTGGTTAGGGTTGTGATTAGGGTTATGGCTACAGTTGGGATTAGGGTTAGGGGTGTGTTGGGGTTAGTGTTGGAGGTAGAATTGAGGGGTTACCACTGTTTAGGCACATCAGGGGTCTCCAAATGCAACATGGCGCCACCATTGATTCCAGCCAATCTCGTATTCAAAAAGTCAAATGGTGCTCCCTCACATCCGAGCCCCGACGTGTGCCCAAACAGTGGTTTACCCCCACATATGGGGTACCAGCATACTCAGGACAAACTGCGCAACAATTACTGGGGTCCAATTTCTCCTGTTACCCTTGTGAAAATAAAAAATTGCTTGCTAAAACATCATTTTTGAGGAAAGAAATTTTTTTATTTTCACGGCTCTGCGTTGTAAGCGTCTGTGAAGCACTTGGGGGTTCAAAGTGCTCACCACATATCTAGATAAGTTTCTTGGGGGGTCTAGTTTCCAAAATGGGGTCACTTGTGGGGGGTTTCTACTATTTAGGCACACCAGGGGCTCTGCAAACGCAACGTGATGCCCGCAGACCATTCCATCAAAGTCTGCATTTCAAAAGTCACTACTTCCCTTCTGAGCCCCGACGTGTGCCCAAACAGTGGTTTAACCCCACACATGGGGTATCAGCATACTCAGGAGAAACTGGACAACCACTTTTGGGGTCCAATTTCTCCTGTAACCCTTGGGAAAATAAAAAATTCTGGGCTAAAAAATTATTTTTGAGGAAAGAAAATGTATGTATTATTTTCACGGCTCTGCGTTATAAACTTCTGTGAAGCACTTGGGGGTTCAAAGTGCTCACCACATATCTAGATAAGTTCCTTGGGGGGTCTAGTTTCCAAAATGGGGTCACTTGTGGGGGGTTTCTACTGTTTAGCCACATCAGGGTCTCTGCAAACGCAACGTGACGCCCGCAGAGCATTCCATCAAAGTCTGCATTTCAAAACGTCACTACTTCACTTCCGAGCCCCGGCATGTGCCCAAACAGTATTTACCCCCACATATGGGGTATCACCCTACTCAGGAGAAACTGGACAACAACACTTGGGGTCCAATTTCTCCTATTACCCTTGTCAATTTTTATATTTTCATGGCTCTGCGTTATAAACTTCTGTGAAGCACCTGGGGGTTTAAAGTGCTCAATATGCATCTAGATAAGCTCCTTGTGGGGTCTAGTTTCCAAAATGGGGTCACTTGTGGGGGAACTCCAATGTTTAGGCACACAGGGGCTCTCCAAACGCAACATTGTGTCCGCTAACAATTGGAGCTAATTTTCCATTCAAAAAGTCAAATGGCGCGCCTTCCCTTCCGAGCCCTGCCGTGTGCCCAAACAGTGGTTTACCCCCACATATGAGGTATCGGCGTACTCGGGAGAAATTGCGCAACAAATTTTAGGATCCATTTTATCCTATTGCCCATGAGAAAATGAAAAAATTGAGGCGAAAAGAATTTTTTTGTGAAAAAAAAGGACCTTTTTCATTTTTACAGATCAATTTGTGAAGCACCTGAGGGTTCAAAGTGCTCTCTATGAATCTAGATAAGTTCCTTGGGGCATCTAGTTTCCAAAATGGGGTCACTTGTGGGGGAGCTCCAATTTTTAGGCACACGGGGGCTCTCCAAACGGGACATGGTGTCCGATAAAGAGTGGAGCCAATTTTTCATTCAAAAAGTCAAATGGCGCTCCTTCCTTTCCAAGCCCTGCCGTGCGCCCAAACAGTGGTTTACCCCAACATATGAGGTATCAGCGTACTCAGGACAAATTGGACAACAACTTTCGTGGTTCAGTTTCTCCTTTTACCATTAGGAAAATAAAAAAATTGTTGCTAAAATATCATTTTTGTGACTAAAAAGTTAAATGTTCATTTTTTCCTTCCATGTTGCTTCTGCTGCTGTGAAGCACCTGAAGGGTTAATAAACTTCTTGAATGTGGTTTTGTGCACCTTGAGGGGTGCAATTTTTAGAATGGTGTCACTTTTGGGTATTTTCAGCCATATAGACCCCTCAAACTGACTTCAAATGTGAGGTGGTCCCTAAAAAAAATGGTTTTGTAAATTTCGTTGTAAAAATGAGAAATCGCTGGTCAAATTTTAACCCTTATAACTTCCTAGCAAAAAAAAAATTTGGTTCCAAAATTGTGCTGATGTAAAGTAGACGTGTGGGAAATGTTATTTATTAACTATTTTGTGTCACATAACTCTCTGGTTTAACAGAATAAAAATTCAAATTGTGAAAATTGCAAAATTTTCAAACTTTTCACCAAATTTCTGTTTTATCACAAATAAACGCAGAATTTATTGACCTAAATTTACCACTAACATGAAGCCCAATATGTCATGAAAAAACAGTCTCAGAACCGCTAGGATCCGTTGAAGCGTTCCTGAGTTTTTACCTCATAAAGAGACACTGGTCAGAATTGCAAAAAATGGGCAGGTCATTAAGGTCAAAATAGGCTGGGTCATGAAGGGGTTAAACAACAGCAACATTTTGTGGCCAGTTTACATTAACTATAAAGTAACAAATCTATTTACAACAAGTACAGAGATTATTATGGCGTGAGTACAAGTATACTCAATTATACTGCTCTGGAGAGCCGACACACATCTCACAGACAGCCAATAAGCATGTGGGGAATGCCTTCGAGTCACTGTAATGCCATAGCCATCTTAACTGTGGGATAACTGTGAATGGCTGGCAGCATTATGTCATTGGGTCTATATAAGACCTGTGATGCTATGCTTGGCACAGTGTACAAATGGGCACAGGCAGAGCAGGGAGAGGAGCTGCACTGCTGAGTTAGAGTTGTAGCTGTGTATAGGCAGGGATTAGACACCATTAATATTTCTGTCAATTGCAACAGCCCTTATTACAGCTAATTATAATCAATATTCATACTGCTGTTAGCAGCACTTAGGGAGAGATTGTCCCAAAGGCATAGTGTAGGGCAGGATAGGGTTAATTTCACATCCTTTGTGCTGCAACTCATACCAAAAGCGCTTCTCAAGGATAATAATACTCTTTTTACTCTTAATTCGGAAAATTGTTCTGAGCAGGGAAATATTATACACCATTTATACTGCATCAGATGTGTGTCACAAGCATACAGCCAGACTTGGCTGGTTATCAATAGCATTGCTATATTGCTCCTGCAGTATAACAAGTCCATCTGAGGTGGGTAAATTTCCTGCAACACTAATTGTGAAATTGTTTTTCAGAAGATGAATATTATATGCCTTTTATACTGCACCAGTTGTGCGTTAAAAGCATATAGTCATCCTTGGTTGTTATCAATAGCATCACTATATTTCTCCTGCACTGTTACAAGTCCATCAGAGATGAGCAAATTTTCCTGCGATAGTGATCATGTGAATATTTTTCAGCAGGGAAATATTATACACCACTCTTGAAGACAGACCAGTGTGAAAAGGTTGTTGGATAGATAGCAGATAATGCTTCCAATCATTTTGACAGTGTCACCCTTTCTTCCACATTGTCCTGTCTCAATAATCATGATTCTGGACCACATAATCCTCACCATGAATCTTTTTCCTCCCACCATGCCGAGGGCCTGGAGAGCTGTTCACATTTGCATTTATAGATTCTGGTCTCTCGCCCAGTTTGTTTCAAGTGGGACATGAGGAGATCACATGTAGTGATGCCCAAATATTTGAGCAGCTATGGTCACAAGAATGTGACGGTGGGAAAATGCAATTATTGTTGCAAGAGGTGGTTGATGATGAGACACAATTGCCAACAATTGATTTTGTTAAGTTACCAAGTCAGGAAGAGGACCGGGGTGAGGAATTGGAAGACTGGGTGGTGGATGATGAAGTCACTGACCAACCACGGAAAATGACATGCAGAGCGAGAACAGCAGCACAAAGGAGGAGGGATCGGCAGCACCACAACAGGCAGTAAGAGGCAGTGGGCTAGCCAGAGACACAGGGTGTGCAACTGTTCCCCAAATGACCAAAATGGGTAAAGTTGCCAGGCCAAGGGTTAGGTTACCCCGAGGCTTTTTTAAAGACAGTCCAGTTAAACCCAAAAATGGCCATTTGCAACATCTTATATACCAGCATCAGCAGTGGCAGCACAACTACCAGCCTGACGACCACCAACATGCGCAGGCACATGACAGCAAAGCACCAGACTAGTTAGGCCGAATGCCAGAATCCAGAAACAGTGTCTGTGGGTGTAGTGTGAACATAAAAACGGACATTTTGAATCCATATTGAAATATGCAGAATGCATTCAAGCAATGACAGAGCAGCATTACTGGTCATACATTTACAGGCAGACAATGCTCATAGTGACAAAATCTTGAGAACTGTTTACTCTCATTGTCTAAAGGTTTTTACCTCACAAATAGTACTACATTTATTGTTTGTTATAATAAAACATGGAGATTCATTTAACCTCTTGTCTGCTGTTGATTTATGTTATCCTTTGAAGCTTTTGAATTGTGTGGATTTATTGTCCCATAGTCTGATGTTTGCTGTGAGTCTCTGATTTATCTTATTCCAAAGGCTGACCACTGGAAGGCAAGGGTAAACCAGACTTACCACATAGTGCACTGCAAATCACTATATAAGGCCAGAGAAACATAACTAAGAAAGAAACAGAAGCTGTGCACCTGTACTTGTGCGTGTTCTATGTTTTTAATACCGGCATAAGAGGGGACGTCCATGCAGTGTTGTAAAATTTCCAGGAGTTCTCTGCCTTGGTGATTGCTTCTCTGATATTCCAGACGGATGATGTTTGAAAAGCTCATTGGTGATGATGAATTTTCTGTCTTGGTGGTTGCTTCTCTGATATATATTAAATAGCTCCTTGGTGACGATGTGAGTATATGTACTTAATCTTTATATGTACGCAGGGTTGGACTGGGCAACCGGAGAACCAGAGAATTCTCCAGTGGGCCCAGGCCCTCACACCTGCTGGCATACCGGGCCAGCAGCTGCCTAGGCTCCCGCTGCTCCAGGAGCCCCCGACCAGTGGGCTGTCGCTAATAGCAGCACACGACGCAGCTGCTATGGGGCCCCTGGTGCCAGCGGAGCAGCAGTGGGTGACAGGAAGCCTAAGCCTGTTCCTTCTGCTAAAGTGAAATGAATATTCATGCTTCCCCATGCACCCATGGGCATGGAGAGGAGTGAATTAATTTCACTATAATTGCGCGCAGCATTTGCTGCATGCTGCAGCTATCACTACCTGTTATCAGGGTCCAAAGACCAGGGCCCACGCTCCCTCTCTCTCAGGGGCCTGTTGTGAGTTCTGTTTTTGGGCTCCCTCTGGTGGTTACTGATGGTACTGGGTGACTTGTGTTCTCTGCGGTCTCTGGTGTCCACCTGTTCCATCAGGTTATGGGAGTTTCCTATTTAACCTGGCTTTTTTGTCATTTCCTCGCCGGCTATCAATGTAATCAGCGTGTCTTTTTTCCTCTGCTCCCTGCGTCTGTTATCTTCAGGACAAGCTAAGTTTTGATTTTCCTGTTCCACGTTTTGCTTAATTTTTGTCTTAGTCCAGCTTGCAGATATGTGATTCCTTGCTGCTGGTTGCTCTAGTGGGCTGAAATTACTCCTCATGTTCCATGAGTTGGCACATGAGTTCAAGTAATTTCAGGATGGTTTTTTGAAGGGTTTTTCGCTGACCGCGCAGTTCACTTTTGTATCCTCTGCTATCTAGCTTTAGCGGGCCTCATTTTTGCTGATTCTATTTTCATAACTACGTATGTGCTTTCCTCTCATTTCACCGTTATTACATGTGGGGGGCTGCTATTTCTGTGGGGTGTTTCTCTGGAGGCAAGTGAGGTCTGTGTTTCTTCTAATAGGGGAAGTTAATCCTTCGGCTGGCGCGAGACGTCTAGGAATCATCGTAGGCACGTTCCCCGGCTACTGCTAGTTGTGTGTTCAAGTTCAGGATCGCGGTCAGCTCAGGTTCCATCACCCTAGAGCTTGTTTTGTTTTTGTGCTTGTCCTTTTGTGATCCCCTGCCATTGGGATCATGACAGGGGCCCCCCACCCCACGCAGCAACTATAGGGCCATAAGCCAGCGGGACCCGTCATCAGCACCACCCCCAGCACGCATTAATGGAGTAGAGAGCATCAGATGATGCTCCCTCTCCCATCATTCCCCTCGCCTCTGACACACAGTGGGTGCTCGATGACGTCACTTCATTGCATACCTGCTGTGTGCGAGACCGACTGCAGCGAGGCTCCTGACATCGGAGCAGAGCCGCCACTGGAATCAGCGTGGGAGCGAGGAGGAAAGGTGAGTATTGTGTTTTTTTATATATGTCAGTGAGTCTGGGGCAGCATTATACTATATGGGGGGCAGCATTATGAGGGGGCAACATTATTCCCTATGAGGGGGCATCATTGTTCCCTATGGTGGCAGCATTACACCCTATGAGGGGACAGCATTATCCCCTATGAGGGGGGCAACATTATACCCTATGCAAGGGGCAGCATTATTCCCAATGGTGGCAGCATTATACCCTGTGAGGGGGCAGCATTATTCTCTATGAGTGGGGCAGCATTATTCCCTATGGGGGCAGCATTATACCCTATGAGGGGGCAGTATTATTCCCTATGAGGGGGCAGCATTATTCCCTATGAGGGGGCAGCATTATTCCCTATGAGGGCAGCATTATACCCTATGAGGGGGGAAGCATTATTCCCTATGAGGGGGTCAGCTTTATTCCCTATGAGGGGGGCAGCATTATTCCCTATGAGGAGCACAGCATTATTCCTTATGGGGGAAGCTACATTATACCCTATGAGGGGGCAGCCTTATTCCCTATGGGGAGATACATTATACCCTATGGGGGCAGCATTATACCCTATGGGGGAGCTGCATTGTATCCTATGAGGGGGGCAGCATGATACTCTGAGGGGGCTACATTATATTCTGTGGGGGCTGCATTATACTATATGAGGGGGGCTGCATTTTATTCTATGGTGGGGCTGCATTATACTCTGAGGCGCTACATTATATTCTGGGGGGCTGTATTATACTATATGAAGGGGGCTGCATTATACCCTATGAGGGGACTAACATTATATTCTATGGGGGGATGCATTATACCTTATGAGGGGGTTGCATTATACTCTATGAGGCTGGTTGCATGGGGGGTACATTATATTCTATGGGGACTGCATTATAGTCCATGAGGGGGCTACATTATACTATATGAGGGGGCTACTTTATATACTATGAGGGGGCTGCATTGTACCCTATGAGCGGGCTACTTTATATTCTATTATATTCTACCCATGCTACATAATTAAGGCATGTACTACCTTATATTATACCCTGATATTAGCGTGTTTTACCACACAATTGGTGGTCTTGCCTTTTTTTCCTATGTAGCTACATAGTGGGCCCCAAGAATGATTTTCTCTGGTGGGCCCAAGGTGCTCCAGTCCGATGCTGTATGCTTATAATCTTTATATGTACTTAACCTTTGTATATCAAAATATACAAAAGTGTACGCAATCATACTATTCCTTTAATATTTTACATTGAAATAAAATGGCGATATATCACAATTAGTAGCCTTTTTTAAAGCTGTATCCAAACCTTAGTACTAAAAACTTGGCAATACAGTGGGTAACACCACTACCTCTTTCCCTGTTTCATGTGAACGCCAAATCCCCTGTCCATGACACAGGCAAAGGTGCCTCCCACCCTGCACCTGTCATTGCACAATTGCAACCATCGTCAGCAGCCACGTCCATGTCCTTGTCCCAGTGCAGTGTTCAGTTGTTTCTACCCCAATTCTTAGAACTCAAGCATAATTACGCAGCCTCCCATCCACAGACCACAATACTAAACGGCCACATTTCCAGACTTCTTGTCCTTGAAATGCTGCCATTTAGGCTTGTGGAGATGGAAGCTTTCCGCAAAATCATAGAGGCGACCGTCCCTCGGTAACCGTCCAGAGCTGCCACTATTTCTCCTGGTGTGCCATCCCTGCTTTACATAAGCACATGTCCCACAACATCAGCCGTGCCCTTACCAAACATGTTCCTGGGAAGATACACTTAACCACGGACATGTGGAAAAGTGCTTGTCGCCAGGAACGCTACATTTCCCTACTGCTACCCCTACTCTGGAACCCTCTACCACAACACATCAGACTCTCGCCTACCATCGAAACCTTCAAAAAGAACCTGAAGACCCACCTCTTCAGACAAGCCTACAACCTGCAGTAACCACCGATCGACCAAACCGCTGCATGACCAGCTCTACCCTCACCTACTGTATTCTCACCCATCCCTTGTAGATTGTGAGCCTTCGCGGGCAGGGTCCTCATTCCTCCTGTACCAGTTATGACTTGTATTGTTTAAGATTATTGTACTTGTTCTTATTATGTATACCCCTCCTCACATGTAAAGCGCCATGGAATAAATGGCGCTATAACAATAAATAATAATAATAATAATAATTTCCCTGACGGAGAAGGAAATGGGTTAAATCTGTGCTGCCATGTGGAAAATATGGAGGATGTCAATCCAAGTGTAGGTGGTTTATTTATTAACATGCTTCAAAGTATACATACTTCTCCCTCAAGACAACCACGATTGTGGATCGGATGACAGCAACGAAACAAAATCCAGTGTTTTTTGGGTTTTTTTCTCGTCTATTCCCATTCACCTCTTTGCACCCAAACATTTGTACATGATTCAGGATTTCATCTTTTTTGTGTCATCCTCCTCTTTCACCGCCATAACAACAGGGTGATCATGCTACCTGCACTATACATTTTTTAAGGTGTTTATGATGCCCACATTAACAATTTTTAGAGGCCTACCTCGAACATTCTTTGATATATATGTATATCCTCCAGGATAAATGTTTTTCAGACCTTGCACCTAGTTAATGGGCATTACTAGTCTAGGATTCCCACTTCTTAATAATGGGAATACAATGCTTTCTGAGGCCCTCCACTATGTCTCTTCAAAGGGGTGCCTCCTTCTAATTTTTGGCGTTCCTAGCACTTAGTGCTTATGCTTTACCAGTGTAGGAGACAAATTCCTTAGTAATGGAAAAAAATGCTTTTCTGAGGCTCCACCTTATAGTTGAGAGAACATGTTTGGAAACCAATAGAAGCGGTGGGTTCTATTAGTAATATATGTTCCAGTGCCTTGTTGTGGGCTGTCAGGTGGTCGTTACATAGGGAGTTCTCACACTGCATACACGATTTTACAGCTGGAACAGGAGAGTTTGTACAGTAAGTACAGAAGATCCTTGTCTCCCCCACATCAGGCTGAGTGGATGCGGAGCACTCCACTATATCCCCAGAAATGTTGATGAAATACCAGTCCTTGGACCTGCTACGTCAAGTTAATCTCTTTCAGGGCAAATTTAAATATATTCTATGTTTTTATACTGATTTCGCTCTTATCTACAATTCATCTAAGATGTGGTGTGGCAGCATTGATAGCATATTACAGCCATCTAGTACGATATTATTGCCTTATAAATTATAATACTTGCAGCTACTTTTTTCTATGCACTCATTCATGTTTTTATGGTGATTTGTACTCAGGAATTCATCAAAGCTGGCAGTGTTACTTGCATTCCTCCAGAGTTTGTTGCTGACATGTGCAACAAAAAATCATTTTAGTGCTGGTATGAATCCCTTATATATTCTACAATAATGCTGCTTTTATCTGCAATTCATGTACAGTAAGGTTTGGCGTGAGGGATAGAATATGACAGACATCTAGTCAGGGGTTATTGCTTAATAAATTCTAAGCCTTGCTGTTGCCTTTTTCATGCACTCATTCATGTTTTTTATGGTGATCAGTCCTAGATATTCATCACAGCAGGCAGTGTTATTTGCATTCTTCCAGAGTAGGTTGCTGCCACGTACAAGAAAATATCTTTTCAGGGGCAGTTGAAATCCCTTCTATATTCTACAATAATACCACTCTTATCTGCAATTTGTCTACATTGTGGTGTGGCACTAGGTGTAGTGTATGACAGGCATCTTATTAGGGATAGTTGCCTTATAATACTTGCTCTGCATTTTACCATAAACTCTTTTACAGATTTGTGTTTTTTACGGTGATCTGTACTCGTAAAAGAATTAATCTTTTCATGGCAGGTTCAAATCCCTTCTATATTGTACAATAATACTGCTCTTATCTGCACTTCATCTAGGGTGACCTGTTGCATTAGGTATAGTGTATTACAGGCATCTAGTATTATTGCCTCATAAATTACAATCGCTGCTGCTCCAACCTAAAAAGAAAACAATTTGAGGTATCATCTATTATATTCCCTATTAATACTGATGTTAGCTGTGTTTAATGTAGGGATAGGTGCTAGGTATCCTCTGCTGGAAATGAGCATTCATTCTGGTTACATAAATCTTTTCCACAGTCCATAATTGATTGCTTTTTTCCATACACTCATTGACAGATTCTTGTTTTTTTACAGTGATCTGTATTGAGAAATTCATCAAAGCAGGCAAAATTAAGTGATTTAATGTGTCCATTCTCAGTTTTAATATAGCAGCTGCATGTATGAGGTAGTGGTGGGAATTGCCACTTCTGAACTCTCCAGTGTTTTTTCTCCATCCATTTCTGGGTGCTTCTTGAAGTATTTTTGGGGTCATTATCCTGCTGGGAGTCCCATGACCTCGGATGCAAACTCAGCTTTTTGACACTGGACACTACATTCCAACCCTAAATCATTTGGGAATCTTCATATTTCATGATGCATTGCAAAACATCAAGGCACCAAGGGCCAAAAGGTAGCAGAACAACCCCAAAATATCTTTGAACCTGCACCATATTTGACTGTAACTACTGTGTTATTTTAATTGAAGGTCTCATTTTATTTACAGTAAACAGTAAAATGACATGCTTTACCAACAAGCTTTATCTTGGTCTCATCTGTCCACATAACACTTGCTGGCCTTTTAAAAATAGTGGGTGTCTCCTGCTGCCCCTCTAAAAATTGTGAGGGTCAACCGCTGTATTGCTACAATTATTATTATTATTATTTATTGTTATAGCGCCATTTATTCCATGGCGCTTTACATGTAAGGAGGGGTATACTGTTGTGAATTCTGTGGCAGAGTTCACTCCTGTGGTCACAAGTGGTACTTCGGCTGATTCTCTCTGGGAGCTTCCGTTTGTGGAGGAAAGTGGTACTGCAGCTTCTGAGTTTCCTCCCTCAGGTGATCTGGTGAGGTCGTTAGCTGCTTCTCTACTTAACTCCACCTAATGCTTTGATTCATGCTTCCTGTCAATGTTCCAGTGTTGGACTTGTGTTTCTCTGGATCATTCCTGTGGCCTGCTGCTCTGCATAGCTAAGTGCTTCTTTGCTATTTGTTGCTATTTTTTCTGTCCAGCTTGTCTATTTGTTTTGCTGGAAGCTCTGGGACGCAAGGGGTGTACCTCCGTGCCGTTAGTTCGGTACGGAGGGTCTTTTTGCCCCCTTTGCGTGGTTTTCTTTAGGGTTTTGTGTAGACCGCAAAGTTATCTTTCCTATCCTCGTTCTGTCTAGAATATCGGGCCTCACTTTGCTGAATCTATTTCATCCCTACGTTTGTCTTTTCATCTTACTCACAGTCATTATATGTGGGGGGCTGCCTTTTCCTTTTGGGGTATTTCTCTGAGGCAAGGTAGGCTTATTTTTCTATCTTCAGGCTAGTTAGTTTCTCAGGCTGTGCCGAGTTGCATAGGGAGCGTTAGGCGCAATCCACAGCTGCCTCTAGTTGTGTTTGGAGAGGATCAGGAATTGCGGTCTACAGAGTTCCCATGTCTCAGAGCTCGTTCTGTTATTTTGGGTTGTTGTCAGATCACTGTGTGTGCTCTGATTGCTATGTACATTGTGTTCCTGAATTGCCTATCACAACAGTATACATAATAAAAACAAGTACAATAATCTTAAACAATACAAGTCATAACTGGTACAGGAGGAGAGGACCCTACCCGTGAAGGCTCACAATCTACAAGAGATGGGTGAGAATACAGAAGGCGAGGGTTGAGCTGGTCATGCAGCGGTTTGGTCGATCGGTGGTTACTGCAGGTTATAGGCTTGTCAGAAGAGGTGGGTCTTCAGGCTCTTTTTGAAGGTTTCGATGGTAGGCGAGAGTCTGATGTGTTGTGGTAGAGGGTTCCAGAGTAGGGGTGATACGTGAGAGAAATCTTGTATACAATTGTGGGAAGAGGAGATAAGAGGGGAGTAGGGAAGGAGGTCTTGTGAGGATCGGAGGTTGCATGTAGGTAAGTACCGGGAGACCAGGTCACAGATGTATGGAGGAGACAGGTTGTGAATGGCATTGTACATCATGGTTATGGTTTTGTACTGGAGTCTCTTGGCAATGGAGAGCTAGTGAAGGGATTGACAGAGGGGAGAAGCTGGGGAATAGCGGGGGGACAGGTGGATTAGTCGGGCAGCTGAGCTTAGAATAGATTGGAGGGGTGTGAGAGTGTTCGAGGGGAGCCCACAGAGCAGGAGGTTGCAGTAGTCAAGGCGAGAGATGATGAGGGCAGGAACTAGAGTTTTTGCAGATTCTTGGTTGAGGAATGAACGGATTCATGAAATATTTTTGAGTTGAAGTCGTCAGGATGTGGAAAGGGCTTGGATATATGGTTTGAAGGAGAGATCAGCATCAAGAATTACCCCGAGGCAGCAAGCTTTTGGGACTGGGGAGAGTGCGCAGCCATTTACTGTAATGGATAGGTTTGTTGGGGGGTCATGTGAGATGGGGGAAAGATGATGAATTCTGTTTTGTCCATGTTAAGTTTCAGAAATCTAGCGCAGAAAAGGATGAAATAGTGGACAGAAATTGAGGGATTCTGGTTAGTAGGGAGGTGATATCTGGTCCAGAGATGTAGATCTGTCTGTCATCAGCATAGAGATTATACTGAAAACCATGAGATTCTATGCGCTGTCCCAGGCCAAAGGTGTAAACGGAGAAGAGCAGGGGCCCTAGGACTGAACCTTGTGGGACTCCGACAGATAGGGGGCCAAGTGAGGAGGTGGTGTGTGAGTGGGAGACGCTGAATGTCTGGTCTATTAGGAATGATGAGATCCAAGATAGGCCAAGTCTGTGATGCCAAGGGATGAGAGAGTCTGTAATAATAGGGTATGGTCCACTGTGTCAAAGGCAGCCGACAGGTCCAGGAGGAGGAGGACAGAGTAGTGTCGCTTGCTCTTGGCGGTTAAGAGGTCATTTTCGACCTTAGTTAGGGCAGTTTCAGTGGAGTGGTGTGACCGGAAGCCAGATTGTAAGCGGTCAAAGAGGGAGCAAGAAGAGAGATGGGAGGACAGTTCAAGATAGACGTGTTGTTCCAGTAGCTTGGAGGTATAGGGGAGAAGTGATATAGGGCGATAGCTAGATACAGAGGATGGGTCAAGAGAGGGCTTTTTGAGGATAGGTGTGATGGAGGCATGTTTAAAGCTTGAGGGGAAAACACCAGTTGTTAGCGATTGGTTGAAGAGATGGGTTAGGGTTGGGATGAAGACTGTGGTGAGGTTTGGGATGAAGTAGGATGGGATCGAGTCAAGTGCACAGGTGGTGAGATGTGATCTTGAGAGTAGAGTGGAGAGTCGATCTTCTGTAATGGTGGAGAAGTTGGTTTTAGAGGTGGAGGGCTGGGAAGTCGAGAGGAAGGGCTCTGGGGGTTGTCGACCAAAACTGTCTCTGATGTTATCAATCTTCTGCTTGAAAAATGAGGCAAAGTCTTCAGCTGAGATAAGTGGGGAGGGAGGAGATGCTGGGGGACGAAGGAGAGAATTGAAGGTGTTGAATAACTGTTTAGGGTTGTGAGATATGAGAGATGAGAAGTAGGTTTGTTTAGCTGTGGAAAGTGTGGTCTTGAAATTAGTGAGGGACTGTTTGAATGCGATGAAGTGCTCGTTGGAGTGGGATCTTTTCCATCTGCGCTCAGCAACACTAGAAACTCGCCTCAGTTCTTTGGTCAGGCTGGTGTGCCAGGGCTGTCTGTTGATTTTGCAAGCTTTGGTATGTGTAAGTGGGGCAGCAGATTCTAAAGCTACAGCTATTGTGGTGTTATATAGAGATGCAGCGTCATCCGCGTGTAAGGAACTTATATCTGTGAGAGGGAGGAGGGATTCAGAGAATGAGTGTAGGTCAAGGTATTTAAGATTAGAGAAGGGAAGAGAATGTGAGAAAGTTGTGGTCAGAGAGAGAGATATGTGAGTTAGAGCGGTTAGATAGGGAGCAGAGGCGGGTGAAGATGTGGTCCAGTGTGTGGCCATCTTTGTGGGTAGCTGCAGAAGACCATTGAGTGAGGCTGAAGGAGGAAGTGAGAGATAGAAGTTTAGTGGCAGCTGATAGGGAACTGTCAATGGGGATGTTGAAGTCGCCCATGATGATAGTAGGGAAGTCCGCAGAAAGGAAATGAAGTAGCCAGGTGGTGAAGTGGTCAAAGAAGGTGGTGGCTAGCCCTGGGGGGGCAGCAGATGACAGCCAGTTGGAGGTTGGAGGGGGAGTAGATGCGCACGGAGTGCACCTCAAAGGAGGGGAGGGTAACAGAGGGTGGAAGTGGAATTGGGGTGATGGAGCAGGTATCTTACAGGAGAAAACCAACTCCTCCACCATGTTTGCTGCTGGGGTGGGGGGTGTGAGAAAGGTGGAAGCCACCATACAAAAGTGCAGCAGGAGAGGCTGTGTCACAAGGGGTGAACCAGGTTTCGGTTGTGGCGAGGAAGGAAAGTTTGGTAGTAACAAAAAGATCATGGATGTAGGAAAGCTTGTTGCAAACATAGCGAGCGTTCCACAGAGCTCCTGTTAGTGGGACTGGGGAAGTGGGGGCTGGGTAAATGGGTATAAGGTTAGAGAGGTTATGGAAGGTTGTGATAGAGCGTGGATGGGAGGTAGAAAGGACTGTGGGAATGTGGTGAGGAGGACCAGGATTTGGAGAGATATCGCCAGCAGTGAGAAGGAGCAGAGAAAGTGTTAGCAGGTGGGAGCAGGAGAGGGCATGAGGGGGCTGTCTGTGTTTTGAGGATTGTATGTTAAGGAACAGTTTTGAGGAGGAGGTGAGGTGGATGGGGAGGATTGAAGAAGAGATGAACAGTTCCTTACTTGGTGTAGGGATCAGGGGAGTTATGAGAAAGTGAAGGATTATAGGGGTTAAAGTGAAAACAAACAGAAACATTGTTTACAGTGTCATTGTCAATTACCTTCAGTTCCCTTCTGGTTCAATTCTGGTTTTAATTCTACATAATCTTCACACTTCTAGGACACACTTATAGGAATCACACTGCAGACTGACGTCTATGCAGACTTGTACTATGCAATATATGTACAACTAAGTGCATTCAGGTGTGAAGCAGAGAGGAGTGGTCTCTGTTCATCTTGGTCAGAGAATTAAGAGTGGACCAGATGTACACAATCAAGCATTGAGTAGACAAGGTCATAAATAACACGGGTGGGGTAAGCTGGGGTTAGCTGAAAGGCATACCATGTGAATGCTAGGTGCAGAGGCAAGTCTATGTGCAAAGCTGGGTGATGTACTATGTGCACTTCATAGACAGACAGCAGGATAGCAGGAGAGCTGGGTGGATGAACATACCTGTCGGAAGAATAGAGATGCTTGTTAGAGTGCGATGGTGGCAGGTAGCAGGGCAAAGTCTGTATACATCTATCTGGTTTTAATTCTACATAATCTTCACACTTTTAGGACACACTTATAGGAATCACACTGCAGACTGCACACTGCAATTAGAGGAAAAGCAACCTTATGGCCCTCTAACAATAGTGAGGGTCGAGTGCTGGCCCTCTAACAATATTAAGGTCCACGAGATGACCCCTTAAAAATAGCGATGGCCACCCGATGACCCAGAAAAATAAATTGTAACTTTCAGAGTCACTCCTTCATAACTTAAAAAGGATGTGTCTGATCATGTCTCACACCCTTCATGGCCACATAAGGTAGTAAAATATTAAAATTACATTTCCTGGTGAACATAGACCAAGGTGCGGAGGAGCATTTTTTTCTTTTATTTACTTTGCCTTATAGACAAGTCATTATCCTGGAAAGAATGTTACTTAAAATGGATTTTACTGGAAACAATGTTATCTTCAGTTTTGTATGTTTTATTCCCAACAGCGATCTGGGATTCAGTGATGCTTCTATAGTTCTTCCCCATGCTGTTCCCATGCCACTTCAGTGCTGTTTCCATCAATTTTAGAAATTTTTAGACACCTCCAGGGGTAAGGGCCACCAGAAAAATACTCGAGTTTCCTATTGACTTCCAATATACTCAATATTCGGATTGAGCACCCTAGCATTACTATTTGTTCGACTCGAGTAACGAGTACCTGAGCAATTTACTGCTCGCTTATCGCTAACTGTGACCCAATCCTAATGTGTTCCATTAATAGCCACTAGGGTTGAGCGAAACGGGTCGAACATTTTCAAAAGTCGCCGACTTTTGGCTAAGTCGGGGTTTCATGAAACCCGATCCGACCCCTGTGCGGGGTCGGCCATGCGGTACGCGACTTTCGCGCCAAAGTCGCGTTTCAATGACGCGAAAAGCGCCATTTCTCAGCCAATGAAGGTAAACGCAGAGTGTGGGCAGCGTGATGACATAGGTCCTGGTCCCCACCATCTTAGAGAAGGGCATTGCAGTGATTGGCTTGCTGTCTGCGACGTCACAGGGGCTATAAAGAGGCGTTCCCGCCGACCGCCATCTTACTGCTGCTGATCTGAGCTTAGGGAGAGGTTGCTGCCGCTTTGTCAGAAGCAGGGATAGCGTTAGGCAGGGTCCATTAACCACAAAACCGCTTGTGCTGCAGCGATTTGCACTGTCCAACACCACCCTCGGTGTGCAGGGACAGTGGAAGTTTTTTTTTTTTTTTTTTTCCCCTCAGCGCTGTAGCTCATTGGGCTGCCCTAGAAGGCTCCCTGATAGCTGCATTGCTGTGTGTACGCCGCTGTGCAAACCAACTGCTTTTTTCAAAGCACAAATCCTCTTGTTCCTTCCTTTCTGCACAGCTATCTTTTTTGTTTGTCCACACTTTTTATTTCATTTGTGCATCAGTCCACTCCTTATTGCTGCCTGCCATACCTGGCTGAGATTACTGCAGGCAGGGAGATAGTAGCTGCCTGCCATACCTGGCTGAGATTACTGCAGGCAGGGAGATAGTAATTGTAGGACATTCCCTGTTTTTTTTTTTTTTTTTTTTTTGGTGGGAGATTAAGATTGGCAATTTGGCATTTCTGCTAGAGTGCCATCCCTGTGTGTGCCATCTCTCTCACATAGTGGGCCATAGAAAGCCTTTTCATTTTTCTGTATTTTTTTTTGTGGGGTGTATAAATTCTCCCTGATAAAAATACAGTGGGAGATTAATATTGGCCTTTGGGCTTGTGTGCCAGTCCTGAGTGTGCCATCTCTCTCACAAATAGTGGGCCATAGAAAGCCTATTTTATTTTTTTTGGGGTTTTATAAATTCTCCCTGAAAAAAAGGGAGATTAATATTGGCCTCTGGGCTTGTGTGCCAGTCCTGAGCGTGCCATCTGTGCCAGCCCTGAGCGTGCCATCTCTCTCACAAATAGTGGGCCATAGAAAGCCTATTTATTTTTTTTTTTGGTTTTATAAATTCTCCCTGAAAAAAAGGGAGATTAATATTGGCCTCTGGGCTTGTGTGCCAGTCCTGAGCGTGCCATCTGTGCCAGCCCTGAGCGTGCCATCTCTCTCACAAATAGTGGGCCATAGAAAGCCTATTTAAATTTTTTTTTGGTTTTATAAATTCTCCCAGAAAAAAAGGGAGATTAATATTGGCCTCTGGGCTTCTGTGCCAGTCCTGAGCGTGCCATCTGTGCCAGTCCTGAGCGTCCCATCTCTCTCACAAATAGTGGGCCATAGAAAGCCTATTTTATTTTTTTGGGGGGTTTTATAAATTCTCCCTGAAAAAAAGGGAGATTAATATTGGCCTCTGGGCTTGTGTGCCAGTCCTGAGCGTGCCATCTGTGCCAGCCCTGAGCGTGCCATCTCTCTCACAAATAGTGGGCCATAGAAAGCCTATTTATTTTTTTTTTTTGTTTTATAAATTTTCCCTGAAAAAAGGGAGATTAATATTGGCCTCTGGGCTTGTGTGCCAGTTGTGAGCGTGCCATCTGTGCCAGTCCTGAGCGTGCCATCTCTCTCACAAATAGTGGGCCATAGAAAGCCTATTTAAATTTTTTTTTGGTTTTATAAATTCTCCCAGAAAAAAAGGGAGATTAATATTGGCCTCTGGGCTTCTGTGCCAGTCCTGAGCGTGCCATCTGTGCCAGTCCTGAGCGTCCCATCTCTCTCACAAATAGTGGGCCATAGAAAGCCTATTTTTTTTTTTTTTTGGGTTTTAGAAATTCTCCCTGGAAAAAAAAAGGGAGATTAATATTGCCCTTTGGGCTTGTGTGCCAGTACTAAGCGTTCCATCTCTCTCTCTCTCTCTCTCAGTCAGTGGGCCATAGAACGCCTATTTTTGGTTTTATTTGTTTTATAAATTCTCCCTGAAAAAATCATTTTATTTTATTTGGTTTCTAAATTCTTCCTGATAAAATCACATTTTTTTTATTATTTTTTTTTCTAAAGTCTCCCTGAAAAAAAAAAAAAAAAACAGTGGGAGATTAATATTGGCCTTTCTGCTTGTGTGCCAGTCTTGACTCCTGGGTGCGTCATCTCTCAGTCAGTGGGCCATAGAACGCCTATTTTTGGTTTTATTTGTTTTATAAATTCTCCCAGAAAAAATCATTTTATTTTATTTGGTTTCTAAATTCTTCCTGATAAAATCACATTTTTTTTATTATTTTTTTTTCTAAAGTCTCCCTGAAAAAAAAAAAAAAAAACAGTGGGAGATTAATATTGGCCTTTCTGCTTGTGTGCCAGTCTTGACTCCTGGGTGCGTCATCTCTCAGTCAGTGGGCCATAGAACGCCTATTTTTGGTTTTATTTGTTTTATAAATTCTCCCAGAAAAAATCATTTTATTTTATTTGGTTTCTAAATTCTTCCTGATAAAATCACATTTTTTTTATTATTTTTTTTTCTAAAGTCTCCCTGAAAAAAAAAAAAAAAAACAGTGGGAGATTAATATTGGCCTTTCTGCTTGTGTGCCAGTCTTGACTCCTGGGTGCGTCATCTCTCAGTCAGTGGGCCATAGAACGCCTATTTTTGGTTTTATTTGTTTTATAAATTCTCCCAGAAAAAATCATTTTATTTTATTTGGTTTCTAAATTCTTCCTGATAAAATCACATTTTTTTTATTATTTTTTTTTCTAAAGTCTCCCTGAAAAAAAAAAAAAAAAACAGTGGGAGATTAATATTGGCCTTTCTGCTTGTGTGCCAGTCTTGACTCCTGGGTGCGTCATCTCTCAGTCAGTGGGCCATAGAACGCCTATTTTTGGTTTTATTTGTTTTCTAAATTCTCCCTGAAAAAATCATTTTATTTTATTTGGTTTCTAAATTCTTCCTGATAAAATCACATTTTTTTTATTATTTTTTTTTCTAAAGCCTCCCTGAAAAAAAAAAAAAAAAACAGTGGGAGATTAATATTGGCCTTTCTGCTTGTGTGCCAGTCTTGACTCCTGGGTGCGTCATCTCTCAGTCAGTGGGCCATAGAACGCCTATTTTTGGTTTTATTTGTTTTATAAATTCTCCCAGAAAAAATCATTTTATTTTATTTGGTTTCTAAATTCTTCCTGATAAAATCATATTTTTTTTATTATTTTTTTTTCTAAAGTCTCTCTGAAAAAAAAAAAAAAAAACAACCAAAAAAAACAGTGGGAGATTAATATTGGCCTTTCTGCTTGTGTGCCAGTCTTGACTCCTGGGTGTGCCATCTCTCTCTCTCTCTCTCTCTCTCTCTCTCTCCAATTGTGGTCCATAGAAAGCCTATATTTTTTTTCCTTGATTTGGGTTCTAAAATCTACCAGAGAAAATAACTACATCAATCATTGGTAGAAAAATATTGGCCTCTGGGTTTGTGTGCCACTCCTGACTCCTGTGTGCGTCATCTCTCAGTCAGTGGGCCATAGAACGCCTATTTTTGTTTTTATTTGTTTTATAAATTCTCCCTGAAAAAATCATTTTATTTTATTTGGTTTCTAAATTCTTCCTGATAAAATCATATTTTTTTTATTATTTTTTTTTCTAAAGTCTCCCTGAAAAAAAAAAAAAAAAAAAAAAAAAAAACAGTGGGAGATTAATATTGGCCTTTCTGCTTGTGTGCCAGTCTTGACTCCTGGGTGTGCCATCTCTCTCTCTCTCTCTCTCTCTCTCCAATTGTGGTCCATAGAAAGCCTACATTTTTTTTCCTTGATTTGGGTTCCAAAATCTACCAGAGAAAATAACTCCATCAATCATTGGTAGAAAAATATTGGCCTCTGGGCTTGTGTGCCACTCCTGATTCCTGTGTGCGTCATCTCTCACTCAGTGGCCCATAGAAAGCATATAGTTTGTTACATTTGTTTTCTAAATTCTCCCTGCAAAAATCTTTTTTTTTTTTTGGGGGGGGTTTCTAAAGTGTTCCTGAAAAAAATAAAAATAAAAAAAAAATAATAGTGTGACATTAATATTAACATTTGTGCTTCAGTGACAGTCCTGCGTGTGGGGCATCTCTCTAATTTGCAGCCACCAAAAAAAGAGTGTGTAACATTGGGCCTGATTTTCGCTGTGGTCTCACCAACCTGTAAAGGGGTAGCTAAATCATACTGAAGTTATAGCTCACCGTGTAAGTTGTGTGACTGCAACAAATAACGTTAGTTTGGTTACGTTTTTAAAACAATGAGGAAGTCTAGTGGAAGAGGTCGTGGCCGGGGGCGTTCATTGTCAGCTGGTAATGAGGGTAGTGGTAGTGGTGGAGCATCAGGTGGTCGTGGGGGAAAAAATATTGCACCTAAGTCTGGAGCTGTGGAGCCAGGTTCGTCGTCCGGCTACACAAGGCCTCGAACGCTCCCTTTTCTGGGATTAGGAAAACCGCTTTTAAAGCCGGAGCAGCAAGAGCAAGTTTTGGCTTATCTTGCTGACTCAGCCTCTAGCTCTTTTGCCTCATCTCGTGAAACTGGTAAAAGTAAAAGCAGCGCGTCGTTAGTGGATGTTCACGGTCAGGGACAAGTCACTTCCTTGTCCTCTTCAGCAAAAACAACAACAGAGAAGAATGCAGCAGGCGACACAACGGGTTACTCCATGGAGCTCTTTACACATACCGTCCCTGGCTTAGAAAGTGAAGCAGTTAACAGTCCATGCCCATTACAAATTGAATCTGACATGGAGTGCACTGACGCACAGCCACAGCCAGACTACTATGCTGGTCCTTTGACTCAGACCACAACATTGCCCTCGCAGGGTGCTGATCAAGAATCAGACCCTGATGAGACTATGTTGCCCCATCACGAACGCTATACCACCGAACGACACGGTGACACAGACGAAGTTGCGCAGGAGGTACAAGAAGAGTTATTAGATGACCCAGTTCTTGACCCCGATTGGCAGCCATTGGGGGAACAGGGTGCAGGCGGCAGCAGTTCTGAAGCAGAGGAGGAGGAGGGGCCGCAGCAGGCATCAACATCGCCACAGGTTCCATCTGCCGGGCCCGTATCTTGCCCAAAACGCGTGGCAAAGCCAAAACCTGGTGGAGGACAGCGTGGCCATCCGGTTAAAGCTCAGTCTGCAATGCCTGAAAAGGTATCCGATGCTAGAAAGAGTGCAGTCTGGCATTTTTTTAAACAACATCCAATTGATCAGCGCAAAGTCATCTGTCAAAAATGTTCTACTTCCTTAAGCAGAGGTCAGAATCTGAAAAGTCTCAATACTAGTTGCATGCATAGACATTTAACCACCATGCATTTGAAAGCTTGGACTAACTACCAAACGTCCCTTAAGGTTGTTGCACCCTCGGCCAATGAAGCTAGTCATCAACGCAACATCCCTTCCGGCAGTGTAGGACCACCATTTAGCGCACCACCTGCTGTATCTGTGCAGGTATCTTTGCCAGGCCAAAGCAGTCAGGGTCAGGGAATCACCAGTTTCGTAGTAGGAAACACTGCATCTAGGGCACCGGCGGCAACAATACCATCTCCCACCGTCTCTCAGTCTGCCATGTCCACCGGCACCCCCGCTAGTTCCACGATCTCCAGCTCTCCAGTCCAGCTCACCCTACATGAGACTATGGTTAGAAAAAGGAAATACTTAGCCTCGCATCCGCGTACACAGGGTTTGAACGCCCACATAGCTAGACTAATCTCGTTAGAGATGATGCCCTACCGGTTAGTTGAAAGCGAAGCTTTCAAAGACCTGATGGACTACGCTGTACCACGCTACGAGCTACCCAGTTGACACTTTTTTTCCAGAAAAGCCATCCCAGCCCTCCACCAGCATGTTAAAGAGCGCATCGTCCATGCACTCAGGCAATCTGTGAGCACAAAGGTGCACCTGACAACAGATGCATGGACCAGTAGGCATGGCCAGGGACGTTACGTGTCCATCACGGCACACTGGGTAAATGTGGTGGATTCAGGGTCCACAGGGGACAGCAAGTTTGGGACAGTTCTGCCTAGCCCACGGTCTAGTAAACAGTTGTCTGTAGCCGTTCGCACCCCCTCCTCCTCCTCCTCCTCGTCCTCCTGCAGAAGCAAGAGCTCGTCCACAGACCGCAGTCGCACAAACACTCCATCCGCACCTGCCACTGTTGCACACCAGGTCTCCCATTATGGGGCAGCTACTGGCATACGTCAGCAGGCTGTATTGGCTATGAAGTGTTTGGGCGACAATAGACACACCGCGGAAGTTCTGTCCGAGTTCTTGCAGCAAGAAACGCAGTCGTGGCTGGGCACTGTAGATCTTGAGGCAGGCAAGGTAGTGAGTGATAACGGAAGGAATTTCATGGCTGCCATCTCCCTTTCCCAACTGAAACACATTCCTTGCCTGGCTCACACCTTAAACCTGGTGGTGCAGTGCTTCCTGAAAAGTTATCCGGGGTTATCCGACCTGCTCCTCAAAGTGCGTGGACTTTGCGCACATATCCGCCGTTCGCCTGTACACTCCAGCCGTATGCAGACCTATCAGCGTTCTTTGAACCTTCCCCAGCATCGCCTAATCATAGACGTTGCAACAAGGTGGAACTCAACACTGCACATGCTTCAGAGACTGTGCGAACAGAGGCGGGCTGTTATGTTTTTGTGGGAGGATACACATACACGGGCAGGCAGTAGGATGGCAGACATGGAGTTGTCAGGTGTGCAGTGGTCGAAGATTCAAGACATGTGTCAAGTCCTTCAGTGTTTTGAGGAATGCACACGGCTGGTTAGTGCAGACAACGCCATAATAAGCATGAGCATCCCCCTAATGCGTCTGCTGATGCAAAGTTTGACGCACATAAAGGATCAGGCGTCTGCACCAGAGGAAGAGGAAAGCCTTGATGACAGTCAGCGATTGTCTGGTCAGGGCAGTGTACATGACGAGGTACCGGGCGAAGAGGAGGTGGAGGATGAGGAGGATGATGGGGATGAGTATATTTTTAATGAGGAAGCTTTCCCGGGGGCACGGGAAATTGGTGGCGTGGCAAGGCCGGGTTCTGGTTTTTTGAGGGACACAAGTGACGTAGATTTGCCTGCAACTGCCCCTCAACCAAGCACAACCGCAGATTTGACAACGGGAACTTTGGCCCACATGGCGGATTATGCCTTGCGTATCCTCAAAAGGGACACACGCATTACAAAAATGATGAACGATGACGATTACTGGTTGGCCTGCCTCCTTGATCCTCGCTATAAAGGCAAATTGCAAAATATTATGCCACATGAGAACTTGGAACTAATATTAGCAACAAAACAATCAACTCTTGTTGACCGTTTGCTTCTGGCATTCCCTGCACACAGCGCCCGTGATCGTTCTCACACGAGCTCCAGGGGCCAGCAGACCAGAGGTGTTAGAGGGGCAGAAATCAGAAGTGGCGTTGGCCAGAGGGGTTTTCTGACCAGGTTGTGGAGTGATTTTTCTATGACCGCAGACAGGACAGGTACTGCAGCATCAATTCAAAGTGACAGGAGACAACATTTGTCCAGTATGGTTACAAACTATTTTTCATCCCTTATCGACGTTCTCCCTCAACCGTCATTCCCATTTGATTACTGGGCATCCAAATTAGACACCTGGCCAGAATTGGCAGAATATGCATTGCAGGAGCTTGCTTGCCCGGCAGCTAGTGTCCTATCAGAAAGAGTATTCAGTGCTGCAGGTTCAATACTAACAGAAAAAAGGACTCGTCTGGCTACCCAAAATGTAGATGATCTAACCTTCATTAAAATGAACCACAACTGGATTTCAAAATCTTTTGCCCCACCCTGCCCGGCTGACACCTAGCTTTCCTATGAAAAGGTCTTGCCTGTGGACTATTCTGAATGACTTTTCCAATCTCGTAATTTTCTTCACCTGATTGTCCAGCATACGACATGTTTCCACCTCACGAAATGGCCAAACTCCCCACACGGGGCCGTGCTATCGCCACTTTGCGCTTGGACCCTTGAGAGTGCTGTTTGTCTGAAGAGGTGGGTGTGGCCGCTTTTGGTCGACGGCACTGCCACTGGGTCCCTCATAGTACAATAAAGTGTCTCTGGCGGTGGTGGTGCGCACCCAACGTCAGACACACCGTTGTAATATGAGGGGCCCTGTGCCTGTAACGCCGGCCACAAGACAGTTCCCCCCCCCAGCTCAAACAGTGCTCTACCACTAGCAAAATTATCTCTCACAGCTTCACCAATGTGTAGTCTAGGCGCTGACATCCTTCAATGCCTGGCACTGACAATACCATTGTTTTGACATTTTTGTTATGTTAGGCCTTCGAAGCCTGTCTGCGGTCCCTTCTTTCTACAACTACTACACTGACCAGGCCACTGCTGGCCGTGTTACCCTGGAACCAATTTAAAAGTGCCTACAGTCAGCCCAATTTTGTTATGTTAGGCCTTCGAAGACTGTCTGCCGTCACTCCTTCCACTAGACTTCCACTGACCATACACTGCTGCCCATGTACCCCTGGAACCAATTTAAAGTGCCTACAGCCAGCCCAATTTTGTTATGTTAGGCCTTGGAAGCCTGTCTGCGGTCACTCCTTCCACTAGACTTCCACTGACCAGACCACTGCTGCCCGTGTACCCCTGGAACCAATTTAAAAGTGCCTACAGCCAGCCCAAGTTTGTTATGTTAGGCCTTGGAAGCCTGTCTGCGGTCACTCCTTCCACTAGGCCTCCACTGACCACACCACTGCTGTCCGTGTACCCCTGGAACCAATTTAAAATTGCCTACAGCCATGTGTTATTATTTTAGGCCTTCGATGCCTGTCTGCGGTCACTCCTTCCACTAGGCCTCCACTGACCACACCACTGCTGCCCGTGTACCCCTGGAACCAATTTAAAATTGCCTACAGCCAGCCCAATTTTTTTATTTTAGGCCTTCGATGCCTGTCTGCGGTCCATTCTTTCAACTACTACTACACTGACCAGGTCACTGCTGCCCGTGTACCCCTGGAACCAATTTAAAATTGCCTACAGCCATGTGTTATTATTTTAGGCCTTCGATGCCTGTCTGCGGTCACTCCTTCCACTAGGCCTCCACTGACCACACCACTGCTGTCCGTGTACCCCTGGAACCAATTTAAAATTGCCTACAGCCATGTGTTTTTATTTTAGGCCTTCGATGCCTGTCTGCGGTCACTCCTTCCACTAGGCCTCCACTGACCACACCACTGCTGCCCGTGTACCCCTGGAACCAATTTAAAATTGCCTACAGCCAGCCCAATTTTTTTATTTTAGGCCTTCGATGCCTGTCTGCGGTCCATTCTTTCAACTACTACTACACTGACCAGGTCACTGCTGCCCGTGTACCCCTGGAACCAATTTAAAATTGCCTACAGCCATGTGTTATTATTTTAGGCCTTCGATGCCTGTCTGCGGTCACTCCTTCCACTAGGCCTCCACTGACCACACCACTGCTGTCCGTGTACCCCTGGAACCAATTTAAAATTGCCTACAGCCATGTGTTTTTATTTTAGGCCTTCGATGCCTGTCTGCGGTCCATTCTTTCAACTACTACTACACTGACCAGGGCACTGCTGGCCGTGTACCCCTGGAACCAACATCAGAAAATATAAAAATAAGTATTTTGCTTATAAAAAAGAAAATACTGGTGAGATATCAAATGCAGACATTTTAACATTAAAAACAAACACACAACTAAAATCTGGTACAGTACTAAAAATGGCCACCAGCTACAATTACTTTCTCCTGCAAGTAGTTAACTGAAAGTTTTTTTAAATTGAAAACACACATATGGCATCCACCGAGTGTTGTCCTGTCGCGTCTTCTTTATATTATTGCCGAGAAGATGCAAAATAATGAAAATAATAAAATCATTAATTACCAAAATAATAGAGAAAGTCAACACCACATTGCAAATAAACATTCATTCCAAATAAAGAAGCAGGGCGCGTCCGAGGGTGAGTATATACCTAATAAGAATCTAATCACCCTCGGACGCGCAATGCTTATTTCCAACAGCCTTCCTTCCTAAGAATCAGCCCTTCCGTCGTGTAGAGAGACGTTGTGTTACACTCCAAGGTGTTCCCCAGGTTGCCTTTCCTGAGCTTCGATCTTCCGGCTCTCGTTTAGTAGTTCTTGGAAACTACACTGCATTAGGCCTTCAAATTGGGTATGGGGTGTAGAGAGAGGGTGTGTTACACTCCAAGGTGTTCCCCAGGTTGCCTTTCCTGAGCTTCGATATTCCGGCTCTCGTTTAGTAGTTGTTGGAAACTACACTGCATTAGGCCTTCAAATTGGGTATGGGGTGTAGAGAGAGGGTGTGTTACACTCCAAGGTGTTCCCCAGGTTGCCTTTCCTGAGCTTCGAAATTCCGGCTCTCGTTTAGTAGTTGTTGGAAACTACACTGCATTAGGCCTACAAATTTGGTATGGGGGAAACATTGACGCATCTGCGGTCCCTCCTTCCTCTAGGCCTCCACTGACCTGTCTACTGCTGCCCGTGTTCCCCTGGAACCAATTTTAAATTGCCTACAGGCAGCCCAATTTATTATGTTAGGGCTTCGAAGCCTGTCTGCGGTCCCTCCTTCCACTAGGCCTCCACTGACCTGTCTACTGCTGCCCGTGTACCCCTTGAACCAACATCATAAAATAAAAAAAAAAGGATTTTGCTTATAAAAAAGAAAATACTGGTGAGATATCAAATGCAGACATTTTGACATTAAAAACAAACAAACAGCTAAAATCTGGTACAGTACTAAAAATGGCCACCAGCTACAATTACTTTCTCCTGCAAGTAGTTAACTGAAAGGTTTTTTAAATTGAAAACACACATATGGCATCCACCGAGTGTTGTCCTGTCGCGTCTTCTTTATATTATTGCCGAGAAGATGCAAAATAATGAAAATAATAAAATCATTAATTACCAAAATAATAGAGAAAGTCAACACCACATTGCAAATAAACATTCATTCCAAATAAAGAAGCAGGGCGCGTCCGAGGGTGAGTATATACCTAATAAGAATCTAATCACCCTCGGACGCGCAATGCTTATTTCCAACAGCCTTCCTTCCTAAGAATCATCCCTTCCGTGGTGTAGAGAGACGTTGTGTTACACTCCAAGGTGTTCCCCAGGTTGCCTTTCCTGAGCTTCGATCTACCGGCTCTCGTTTAGTAGTTGTTGGAAACTACGCTGCATTAGGCCTTCAAATTGGGTATGGGGTGTAGAGAGATGGTGTGTTCCACTCCAAGGTGTTCCCCAGGTTGCCTTTCCTGAGCTTCGATCTTCCGGCTCTCGTTTAGTGTTCTTGGAAACTACACTGCATTAGGCCTTCAAATTGGGTATGGGGTGTAGAGAGAGGGTGTGTTACACTCCAAGGTGTTCCCCAGGTTGCCTTTCCTGAGCTTCGATATTCCGGCTCTCGTTTAGTAGTTGTCGGAAACTACGCTGCATTAGGCCTACAAATTGGGTATGGGGTGTAGAGAGAGGGTTTGTTACACTCCAAGGTGTTCCCCAGGTTGCCTTTCCTGAGCTTCGATCTTCCGGCTCTCGTTTAGTAGTTGTTGGAAACTACGCTGCATTAGGCCTTCAAATTGGGTATGGGGTGTAGCGAGAGGGTGTGTTACACTCCAAGGTGTTCCCCAGGTTGCCTTTCCTGAGCTTCGATCTTCCGGCTCTCGTTTAGTAGTTCTTGGAAACTACACTGCATTAGACCTTCAAATTGGGTATGGGGTGTAGAGAGAGGGTGTGTTACACTCTAAGGTGTTCCCCAGGTTTCCTTGCCATTGCTTCGGTCTTCCGACTCTCGTTTAGTAGTTGTAGAAAAGTACACTGCATTAGGCCATACAAAATGGGTATGGGGTGGAGAGAGATGGTGTGTTACACTCCAAG
The DNA here is from genome assembly GCF_032444005.1 of Ranitomeya imitator. Taxonomy (NCBI): domain Eukaryota; kingdom Metazoa; phylum Chordata; class Amphibia; order Anura; family Dendrobatidae; genus Ranitomeya; species Ranitomeya imitator. The sequence continues at coordinate 328,959,659 of NC_091282.1, read as the reverse complement.
GTGTTCCCCAGGTTGCCTTTCCTGAGCTTCTATCTTCAGGCTCTCATTAAATTGTGGTTAAATGGAACAACTGCATTTGGCGTACTAGTTGGTTTGGGGCCTACTATCGGTGTCTGCCACTCCTTGCTGTTCTCCTCCACTGAACAAAGCTGTGCCGCCTGTTTACTACGGTTGCCAATTTTGAACTGCATTTCGACTACTTACTGATTTGGCCCTACTCTCTGTGTCAGCCTCTCATTCCAGTTGTCCTCCACTGCAATGCCCCCTGGTTATTCCTGTGTTACCAATTTTGAACTGCATTTAGCCCACTTTCTTCTTTGGGCCTATATCTGTGTTTCCACTTCATCGTGCCCATTGCCCAGCCAGTGATAGATGAGTCTGCTGGTACATTGACCCATAACGCAACATTCCCCGTGCACGCTACACAACAACATTGTGACCCTGCTGAAAGTCAGGTTGCTCTTCCCGCATACCATACCACCTTACACGGGGACAAAGAGGAAGGTGCAGATGAAAGTGCAGGTTCCTTCATCAGGTGGGGGGAGGAATACTAGTTGGCGACGTCACTGGCACAGGGCCTCTCATAGTACGCAAAAGTGTTGCTGCCGGTGGGAGGCGCCCCCGCCGTGCAAACACACCGCTGTACTTTGAGGGGCCCTGTGCCAGTGCCAATGCCAACGAGTGGGCCCCCCCTGCTTGCTCAGGTTCACAGCACTTGCAAAGTTGAAATACTTACCTCTCCCTGCTCCACTGCCGTGACGTGGTCCAGATTTCCTGGGCCCACTAATTACTTGAACCAGCCCTACCCCCCACAACTTTAGCCAAATGACCCCCAATTTCAAATGCCTTCCAATTATTATAAGGTAAATTACGCTTGACAAGCTTCATTAAGAAGAATGGATGGTTTTGACATTAAAATGGGCACTCTAGGTGTTTTCCTGGCCCCCACTCACTGCCGACTATGCTGCCCCATTGACTTGCATTGGGTTTCGTGTTTCGGTCGATCCCGACTTTACGTCATAATCGGCCGATTTCACTCGACCCGACTTTGGACATAGTCGGGTTTCGCAAAACCCGGCTCGACTCTAAAAAGGTCAAGGTCGCTCAACTCTAATAGCCACCCTTTGTTTCCCAGCACTCAGCTAGTTGTTAGCCCAGTTAAACTTATTTTCCCCTACTCCCATTTTTCTCATTTTATATGTGAACATTTTATGTTGCTCTGTATCAAACGTTTTTGAAAAGTACATATAGAAGACATCCACTGCATTTCCCTGGTCCAGTTTGGAATCTACTTCCTCATAGAAGCTTGTTAGATTAATTTGACAGGACCGATCCCGTATAAAACCATGTTGCTGCTTGGTGAATAGGTTATCCTTATGGAGATATTCCAGGATAGCATCTCTTATGAAAGCCTGAAGGATTTTTGTTGTGAATTCTGTTGTCGAACTCCCTCCTGTGGTCGTGAATGGTACTTCGGCGAGTTCTGTCCATGGACTCCCTCTGGTGGCTGTGAGTGAAGCTGCTGCTTCTGAGGTTCCTTACACAGGTGACGTGGTTTATCCTTTGGTTGGCTGCTCTATTTAACTCCACTTAGATCGTTACTCCATGCCAGCTGTCAATGTTCCTGCATTGGTTCAGTTCGCTCTTGGATCTTTCTGGTGACCTGTCTTCTCCAGCAGAAGCTAAGTTCCTGATAGTTATTATTTGTTCATTGTTTCCTTGTCCAGCTGGTTATCATGATTTTGTCTTGCTAGCTGGAAGCTCTGGGATGCAGAGTGGCATCTCCGCACCGTTAGTCGGTGCGGAGGTCTTTTTGCACACTCTGCGTGGTCTTTTGTAGTTTTTTGTGCTGACCGCAAAGATACTTTTCCTATCCTCTGTCTGTTTAGTAAGTCTGGCCTCCCTTTGCTGAAACCTGTTTCATCTCTGCGTTTGTGAATTTCATCTTTACTCACAGTCAATATATGTGGGGGGCTGCCTTTTCCTTTGGGGAATTTCTCTGAGGCAAGGTAGGCTTTATTTTCTATCTCTAGGGCTAGCTAGCTCTTAGGCTGTGAAGAGACGTCCAGGGAGTGTCAGGAACGCTCCACGGCTATTTCTAGTTGTTGTGATAGGATTAGGGCCTGCGGTCAGCAGAGCTCCCACATCCCAGAGCTTGTCCTGTGTGAGTTTAACTATCAGGTCGTGCCAGGTGCTCCTAACCACCAGGTCCATAACAGATTTTACCCACAGTAGAGGTTAAATTTACTAGCCTATAAATTTCAGGCTCAGATTTTGTTCCATTTTTGAATATTAGTTCCACATTTGCTATGCTCCAGTCCTGTGGTTCAGATCCTGTTATTTTGAAATTTCTGAATATTAAAAATAATGGACTGTCTATCACTGTGCTTAATTCCTGCAGAACTTTGGGCTATATACGATCCGTGCCTGGGGATTTGTCTACTTTAGTGATTTTGAGGTGGCGCCGTATTTCCAGCTGGATTAAGTAGGTGACATTTAGTGGAGAATTTCTAGTTTCCCTGATCTTGTCATCTGTCATGGGATTTTCTTGAATATATACTGTAGAGAAAAATGAGTTTAACAGATTGGCCTTTCACTCATTTTTTTCCACCATTTCACGTAGACTATTTTCTATGGTGTCATTGCTATAATTTTTCAGTTTCTTACTGTTTAGTTGAAGAATATTTTTGGATTATTTTTACTTTCTTTGGCAATGAATCTATCTGTCTCAATCTTTGCTGCTTTAATTTGATTTTTACAACTTTTTTTCTCTATAATTATTAAAAGCAAACATGTCAGCAGGACTTTCCTAAGTAAACTACAGGCACTGTCAGTTTGGCGCTGTTATACTGATTAAAATGTTACCTGGGGTGAACAAATCCGTTTTGTGGTTCTTGTGTAATCAGTGTTAAAAGTTTTCAGTTAATGATATGCCATGCTCTGGGGTGGGACTGTAGGCATAGTTTTATCTTTTTGCTCTAAGCCAGAGAAAACATGGAAAGACCTGCCCACAGTCTGCCCCAACACAAACAAACATATTCATCATCATAGAGACAGACTATTTGTGTTTGTGGGGCAGGGCTGTGGTCCGGTATTATTTTAATCCGTATAACACTGCCAACCTGACAGCGTCTGTATTTCACTTTGCAAAATCCTTCTGACAGGTTCACTTTAATGCTTCATCACATTCACTACTCTATTTCTTTAAATCTCAAAACGCTATCTTTTTGTCAATCATTACTCCACTCACAGCTCTATTTGGCCATAATTGTTGGCAGATATGCAACAATGGCTGCAGCCCTGCTATGTGTAACACAAGCAATCATAAGATCACAGCTTTTAGTCTCCAATGGAGACTATTGAAGCAAGTGAAAAGCAAAAACAAGTTTTTCAAAATATTAAAAAGAACACACATTTGGTATCACATTTTCAGAATTGCCAGATCTATCAATAAAAAAAATAATTAATCCGATCAGTAAACGGCGTAACAAAAAAAAGGCAAAAAGCCAGAATGATTTTTTTTTCGTTGCTGCAATATTGCAATAAAATGTAATAACTGGTGATCAAAACATCGTATCAACCCCAAACTAGTGTCAGAAAAAACGTCAGCTAGGCGTGCGATAAATAACAATTACTCTATTTATTATAACAAGTGACCTAATTTGAAGCTACAGGATCTCAATACAAAATGTAAAACAGGGTGCCTTGCTTACTATGTGTTATTTCTAAAAAATGTGTTTTAGTATGAGTCAGGAGGCTTAAAGTCACCTCCAGGGCCCATAACCTGGTATGGCTGCTATCTTTTTATTTAAGGCTATACTATTGATCCTATGCACGAGGGGCGATACAAAAGTAATGATAATCGGTTATTTCTATTGCACACAGAAATTAAAATAAAATGTTTTCTTCTCTCTTAGGTACCCACTAGTCAAGGAAAAAAAATCACTTAAATAGACCAAGATTCCCGGGAGCTACATTCATTTGAATATGAACTGCCGAGGAGTGAACATCAAAATGGAAAAAAACAAGCTCAGAGCTGTCATCAAATACCTCTGCTTGAAAAAAATGACTACCAAAGACATACACAGCGACTTGGTGGAAACATTGGGGGACTCTTCTCCCCCATATTCCACAGTTGCATGCTGGGCCAAAGAATTTAAGCTGGGAAGAACATCGACGGAAGATGAACATCGTGAAGGACGCCCATCCACGTCCCTCAATGAAGAAAACGTGAAAAAAGTTGAAGAAGTTGTATTGGCAGATCGAAGAGTGACTATCAGGCATGTAGCTGAGGTCACAGGGATCTCATATGGCAGTATTCAAAGAATCCTTGCAAAAAAATTGCATATGAGAAAGGTCTCCGCACGTTGGGTGCCAAAAATGTTAACCGACGAGCAAAAGAAGAAATGAGTTGACATTTCAATAGCAAATCTCTAAAAGTTCCAAGCAGACAAGGAAAATTTTTTGTCACGTTTTTGACCATGGACGAGACCTGGATCCACCACTTTGATCCCGAAACTAAACAACAATCGATGACATGGAAACGAGCCGACGAACTTATGCCGAAGAAATTCAAAGTGTCAAGCTCAGCAGGGAAGGTTATGGCATCCGTTTTTTGGGACGCTGAAGGAATTATTATGGTGGACTATTTGGAGAAGGGAGCCACTATTACGGGCTCCTACAACGCAGAACAAATAAGAAGATTGCGAGAGGCTATCAAGGAGAAAAGGCGCGGCAAACTGCGGGCTGGAGTGCTGTTTCACCAAGATATCGCGCTGGCTCACAAAGCTGCAGTTGCCATGGCTACCATTCAAGAAGCGGGCTTTGAACTGGTAGAACACCCCCGCTATTCGCCAGATCTAGCCCCCAGAGACTTCTTTCTCTTTCCTCGGCTCAAGGAACACCTCGAGGGCAAGAAATTTGACAACAATAGCGACGTGATAACCGCTATTGGGGATTTTTTTTGAGGGTCAAGATCAAGAATTTTTTTCGAAGGGAATTCTAAGTTTAGAAAAGAGATGGACTAAATGTATAGACTTGTTAGGAGACTATGTAGAAAAATAAAAAAATGTTTTGACTATATTCATTGTGTTTAGTATTGATTATCATTACTTTTGGATCGCCCCTCGTATATATGTGAATAGTAGTCCCTCTTTTTGAACCAAGTCCCCCTGTCTCTCTCTGCTCTTAAAATGTCCCTCTTTTTGACCTTAGGAGCAGATTGCATTTTCTGATTTCCTATATTGAGCCTCAAAGCATCTGCCTGGTTCCTACTTGTATATTGTAGTCCATATTGTATGTATTATTTTATGATTTGGTGCAAGGCTGGTATACGTATGAAATGAATGCACATACAATTGGAAACATTTAGGAATAATCATGTAGCAGGGCAGCGGAGAAGTATGCTTAAGGGTATTGGATGAAGATGATTTTAGAAGCAGCGTGATACAAAATAAGTGGACATTTATCCATGGCTCAGACAGATTCAACAGCTTTACATTATTTCTTCACTTTGCTTCTAATCAGGGAATGGTCCAAGCACAGTAATTTGCCTGCTTGCCGATAATGAAGAGAAGAACATCTTGAAGATGAAGCGTATACAGATTGTGATAGTATGAGTCATTTGGTCCAGAGTTAGATCCCAGATATTAGCTGGCTCTGCGTAGGAGCACATTTGTAATCTTCTACTATATAAAGCTGAATGTGTGTATGTGTGTGTGTGTGTGTGTGTGTGTGTGTGTGTGTGTGTGTGTGTGTGTGTCCGGGATTGGCATCTGCACCGTCGCAGCTACAGCCACAAAATTTTGCACAGTCGCACGTCTGGACCCCGAGAGAGTCATAGGCTATATTGTGAGGCGAAATTTTAACCCCGCGCGTTCCAATTCACCAAACAATTTTGCCCCTATCTACATAATGGGGAAAAAAGTGAAAGGAAAAGTGTTGGAAGCGTCGCAGCTACAGCCACAAAATTTTGCACAGTCACACGTCTGGACCCTGAGAGCGTCATAGGCTACGTTGTGTGGTGAAATATTAACCCCGCGCTTTCCAATTCACCAAACAATTTTGCCCCTATCTACATAATGGGGAAAAAAGTGAAAGGAAAAGTGTTGGAGGCGTCGCAGCTACAGAAACAAAATTTTGCACAGTCACACGTCTGGACCCTGAGAGCATCATAGGCTACGTTGTGAGGTGAAATTTTAACCCCGCGCGTTCCAATTCACCAAACAATTTTGCCCCTATCTACGAAATGGGGGAAAAAGTGAAAGGAAAAGTGTTGGAGGCGTCGCAGCTACAGCCACAAAATTTTGCACAGTCACATGTCTGGACCCCGAGAGCGTCATAGGCTATATTGTGAGGCGAAATTTTAACCCCGCGCGTTCCAATTCACCAAACAATTTTGCCCCTATCTACATAATGGGGAAAAAGTGAAAGGAAAAGTGTTGGAGGCGTCGCAGCTACAGCCACAAAATTTTGCACAGTCACATGTCTGGACCCCGAGAGCGTCATAGGCTATATTGTGAGGTGAAATTTTAACCCCGTGCGTTCCAATTCACCAAACAATTTTGCCCCTATCTACATAATGGGGAAAAAAGTGAAAGGAAAAGTGTTGGAAGCGTCGCAGCTACAGCAACAAAATTTTGCACAGTCACACGTCTGGACCCCGAGAGCGTCATAGGCTATGTTGTGAGGTGAAATATTAACCCCGTGCTTTCCAATTCACCAAACAATTTTGCCCCTATCTACATAATGGGGAAAAAAGTGAAAGGAAAAGTGTTGGAGGCGTCGCAGCTACAGAAACAAAATTTTGCAGTCACACGTCGGGACCCTGAGAGCATCATAGGCTTCGTTGTGAGGTGAAATTTTTACCCCGCGCGTTCCAATTCACCAAACAATTTTGCCCCTATCTACATAATGGGGAAAAAGTGAAAGGAAAAGTGTTGGAAGCGTCGCAGCTACAGCAACAAAATTTTGCACAGTCACACGTCTGGACCCCGAGAGCGTCATAGGCTATGTTGTGAGGTGAAATTTTAACCCCGCGCTTTCCAATTCACCAAACAATTTTGCCCCTATCTACATAATGGGAAAAAAATGAAAGGAAAAGTGTAGGAGGCAAATTGACAGCTGCCAGATGTGAACAAGGGGGACTTAAAGAATGAGAGCGATGGCGCCAAAGAGTATATGCCGTACAGTTGCTAAGGTGGGGCCTCGACATGGGATACTCACCACACACGGGGATATGAACACAGACAAAATGCGCCACACACTACCACGTGCTTGAACACATATTACCCTCAGCACACATTTCACCACAAATACACCAACCTCGCCACATAAAAGTCAAAACACAAAAGTCGCCACTCAAAACTCGCCACGTGCAGAACTCGCCACATGCAAAAACTAGGCTCTTGCAAAACTCGCCACAAGTGCAAAATTCTCCTCATGAAAAAATCGCCACACGCAAAACTTGCACACGCGGAAAAATTGCCACATGCACAAAAGTTGCAACACATGCAAAAGTTGCCTCACAAAAAACTTGCACATACTCAAAAGGCACCAGACATAATACTCGCAACGCGCAAAACTCGCCATGCGCAAAACTTGCTGCACACAACTTGCTACACTAACCTGTCACATGCAACTCGACACACAAAAAGTTGCTACACGCATGTTGCTACACAAAACTCATCTCACAAAAGTCGCTACATGCATGTCGCCACACGCAACTCAACACACACAACTTGACAAACGAAACTCGCCCTAAAACACACACAAGTCTGGTATTATCCTTCAAAAATAAAAATCTGATTAATAAGCAGACAAACTACAACAATTGCACCATATAGGAAATACGGCAGCTGTCAGTCACATGACCTGTCTATTATGTGTATGTGTGAGCTAATATATACTGCCAGGGGGAGGGCTTCCTGTTGGCTGGGGATTTATCAGGCTGCCAATTTAGCTTACAAATACTGAGGTAAAAATACTGAGCAAATAACGTGTGAACGAGGTCTAATACAGGAGGAGATGACACACAGGTATATACTATATACAGGGAGATTACACACAGATATATACTAAATACAGGAGAGATGACACACAGGTATATACTATATAGAGGAGGAGATGACATATAGGTACATATATATATACAGGAGGAGATGACATACAGGTATATACTATATACAGGAGGAGATGACATACAGGTATATGCTATATATAGAAGATGACATGCAGGTATACACTATATGCAGGAGGAGATGACACTCAGATATATACTATATACAGGGGAGATGACACACAGGTATATACTATATACAGGAGGAGATGACATACAGGTATATGCTATATATAGAAGATGATATGCAGGTATATACTATATGCAGGAGGAGATGACACTCAGATATATGCTATATACAGGGGAGATGACACACAGGTATATACTATATACAGGAGGAGATGACATACAGGTATATACTATATATAGAAGGAGATGACATTCAGGTATATACTATATATAGGGGAGATGACACACAGCAGGTATATACTATATACAGGGGAGATGACATACAGCTATATACTATATACAGGAGATGACATACTGATGTATACTATATATAAGGGAGATGACAAACATGTATATACTGAGGTGATGAGGTGAAAATGAGAGGTGTGAGGTGAAAATGAAAAGGTGTGAGTGCAAAATGAGAGGAGTGAGGAAAAATAGTGGAGTGATCAGAAAATTACAGATGTGAGCTTGAAATGACAAGTGTTAGGGGGGAATGAGAGGAGTGAGGGAGAAAATGAGAGGTGTGAGGGAGAAAATGAGAGATGTGAGGGAGAAAATGAAAGATGTGATTGGGAAAATGAGAGGCGTGATGGGAAAATAAGAGAAGTGAGGTGCTATAACTAACCACAGATATTTACTATGCCCAGGCAACGCCGGGCTCTTCAGCTAGTCTACTATATAAAGCTGAATGTGTGTGTGTGTATGTGTGTGTGTATGTCCGGGATTGGCATGTGCACCGTCGCAGCTACAGAAACAAAATTTTGCACAGTCACACGTCTGGACCCTGAGAGCATCATAGGCTACGTTGTGAGGTGAAATTTTAACCCCGTGCTTTCCAATTCACCAAACAATTTTGCCCCTATCTACATAATGGGGAAAAAGTGAAATGAAAAGTGTTGGAGGCGTCGCAGCTACAGAAACAAAATTTTGCACAGTCACACGTCTGGACCCTGAGAGCGTCATAGGCTACGTTGTGAGGTGAAATTTTAACCCCGCGCTTTCCAATTCACCAAACTATTTTTCCCCTATCTACATAATGGGGAAAAGTGAAAGGAAAAGTGTTGGAGGCAAATTGACAGCTGCCAGATGTGAACAAGGGGGACCTAAAGAGTGAGAGCGATGGCGCCAAAGAGTATATACCGTACAGTTGCTAAGGTGGGACACCGACATGGGATACTCACCACACACGGGGATATGAACACACACACAAAATGCGCCACACACTACCATGTGCTTGAACACATATACCACCCTCAGCACACATTTCACCACACATACACCAGCCTCGCCACATAAAAGTCGAAACACAAAAGTCGCCGCTCAAAACTCACCACGTGCAAAACTCGCCACATGCAAAAAATAGGCTCACGCAAAACTCGCCACAAGTGCAAAACTCACCTCGTGGAAAACTCGCCACACGCAAAACTTGCACATGCGGAAAAATTGCCACATGCCCAAAATTTGCAACACATGCAAAAGTTGCCTCGCACAAAACTTGCACATACTCAAAAGGCACCAGACATAAAACTCACCACGCGCAAAACTCGCCATGCGCAAAACTTGCTGCACACAACTTGCTACACTAACCTGTCACATGCAACTCGACACACAAAAAGTTGCTACACGCATGTTGCCACACAAAACTCATCTCACAAAAGTCGCTACATGCATGTCACCACACACAACTCAACACACACAACTTGACAAACAAAACTCGCCCTAAAACACACACAAGTCTGGTATTAGCCTTCAAAAATAAAAATCTGATTAATAAGCAGACAAACTACAAGAGCAACAAATGTACCATATAGGAAATACGGCAGCTGTCAGTCACATGACCTGTCTATTATGTGTATGTGTGAGCTAATATATACTGCCAGGGGGAGGGCTTCCTGTTGGCTGGGGATTTATCAGGCTGCCAATTTAGCTTACAAATACTGAGGTAAAAATACTGAGCAAATAACGTGTTAACGAGGTCTAATACAGGAGATCACACAGGTATATACTATATACAGGGGAGATGACACACAGATATATACTATATACAGGAGAGATGACACACAGGTATATACTATATAAAGGAGGAGATGACATACAGGTACATACTATATACAGGAGGAGATGACATACAGGTATATACTATATACAGGAGGAGATGACACACAGGTATATACTATATACAGGAGTAGATTACAGATTACCTACAGGTATATACTATATACAGGAGGAGATGACATACAGGTATATGCTATATATAGAAGATGACATACAGGTATATACTATATACAGGAGGAGATGACACACAGATATATACTATATACAGGGGAGATGACACACCGGTATATACTATATACAGGAGGAGATGACATACAGGTATATGCTATATATAGAAGATGACATACAGGTATATACTATATACAGAAGGAGATGACATACAGGTATATACTATATACAGGGGAGATGACACACCGGTATATACTATATACAGGAGGAGATGACATACAGGTATATGCTACATATAGAAGATGACATACAGGTATATACTATATACAGGAGGAGATGACACACAGATATATACTATATACAGGGGAGATGACACACCGGTATATACTATATACAGGAGGAGATGACATACAGGTATATACTATATATAGAAGGAGATGACATACAGGTATATACTATATATAGGAGGAGATGACATACAGGTATATACTATATATAGGAGGAGATGACATACAGGTATATGCTATATATAGGAGGAGATGACATACAGGTATATACTATATACAGGGGAGATGACACACAGCAGGTATATACTATATACAGGGGAGATGACATACAGGTATATACTATATACAGGAGATGACATACAGGTGTATACTATATATAAGGGAGATGACAAACATGTATATACTGAGGTGAAAATGAGAGGTGTGAGGTGAAAATGAAAAGGTGTGAGTGCAAAATGAGAGGAGTGAGGGAAAATAGTGTAGTGATCGGAAAATGACAGATGTGAGGTCGAAAAGACAAGTGTTAGGCGGGAATGAGAGGAGTGAGGGAGAAAATGAGAGGTGTGAGGGAGAAAATGAGAGATGTGAGGGGGAAAATTAAAGATGTGATTGGGAAAATGAGAGGCGTGATGGGAAAATAAGAGAAGTGACGTGCTATAACTAACCACAGATATTTACTATGCCCAGGCAACGCCGGGCTCTTCAGCTAGTATAGTGATAAAGCTGGTGCACAGATGTAGAGTAAACATACAACCAATATATTGTAGTATAACTCACAATGAAACACAATGTTATAGCATATACAAAGAGAACATGCCTTAATTTGTATATACATTGCATTATTATTTATGTAAGGCTCTGTTAAAATTAGCATTTTATTTTTTTTGTCATACATTCTCCTAAGTTAATAATAAGCTATGAAATTGACACAAATTTGTATGACTAAGGCCGGCGTCACACTAGGCGTAAGTAAATACGGTCCGTTTTTTATGGCCGTAATACGCAGTAATTGTCCCAAAACACTGTTCGGTATTCAATGCGAGGATGCGATTTTTATGCACAAATTTATCCGTGTGTCATCCGTATGGCATCCGTATGGCTTCCGTACTGCGATTTTTTTTCTCGCAGGCTTGCAAAATGGACATATCATGGATCCATCGGCTCAAATATTCGTAAAAACATAAATACAGTCTATATATATATATATATACATATAAATATATATATATATATATATATGTCAGTGAGACACACACACATATATATATATATATATATAATTGCCTAGAATACTACTTCCTGCAATTTGTGCCAACTTCCGTGGCTTTGTCCGGAGCTAATGTCCGGAGCTAATGTCCGGAGATTAATTGCCTAGAATACTACTTCCTGCAATTTGTGCCAACTTCCGTGGCTTTGTCCGGAGCTAATGTCCGGAGCTAATGTGCGGAGATAATGTCCGGAGCTAATGTCCGGAGCTAATGTCCGGAGCTAATGTCCGGAGATAAGTGACGTCAACAGTGTCCAGTGTCTGATTGGTTGCCGCCTGCTGCGAGCGACCAATCAGAAACGTGCCGTACTGTGACACACTCCGCCCGCCATTTTGGTGTGATTTTTGAATTTTTACCTCACAGCAAGTTTCTACTGCGTGGAGGCGGGCTCAGTGACGTTGCTCTTCAAGCTCCTGCCGAATTTCGTCAAAAAAATGATAATACCATTTACCAAAACTCTATATATTTAGTTGTGAAGTGGTTCAGTGACATTTTCACACCAATTTTGAACTTTTGTTTGGTGTTTTCTCCATATACTGCCTATTATTTTTGTTCTTTCTTACTATTATTTATTAATTGTATTATTCTTACATTTGAATAAATAAAGTATATATGGATTCTAGACTCCCGATTCTTTAGAATCGGGCTGCCATCTAGTATATTTATATTTAATTCAGCGCTAGATAGCAGAAAAGCCGGTAATTCAATTGCCGGCTTTTCCTATCTCCTTCACAAACCTGACAGGATATGAGACATGGTTTACATACAGTACAGTAGACATGGTCCGTGTGTAATCCATAATTTTCGCACCCCCATAGACTTTCATTGGTGTATTTTTTGCGCAATACACTGACAAATGCAGCATGTAACATACCGTATATTACGGATGCGTAATATAAGGCAGATAGGAGCTGCCCCATAGAGAATCATTGGGTCATGTGCAATGCTTATTTTCTTGACGTATTTTCTGCCCTCATACGTCTGTAAAACTCGTTAGTGTGACGCTGGCCTAATTCAGCAGAGGATCAAAATAAAATATAACTTTTAAGTAGTTAGCAACCATAAAAAGGTACCAAAAAATGGGACCTAGTGAAAAGTGCTATAGTGCCAAAAATGTGCAATATGTGAAAAAATGGAATAACTCATAAAATTGTACAAACATTGTGACCACGATATGATAACCCAATTGCCAATGTATTTCAATACTCATAAGCCCGTACAGAGCATTTACATTGGGGACCGTGTCAAACTATATACACGGACCTTGGTGTAAACCATATACTTATATTATTTTGCATTACCCAATATTTATCATAGAGTTCATAGCTTGATAATGCATTGCACAAACATACACATTCAGGAGATTTGTTTTAAACACCAGGAAAGAGGGTATCCAGAATCACCAAGTAACTCTTCTACTAGTATCCCTCTTTTGGATAGCAGCCAATACATTATAGCCAAGAATTAGATTATTAATTTATATTCCACCAAATCAATCAATCAATCATATGTTGGGGACACTCTCATAGGTTTAATACAGAGTTCAGTATCTTTCATCATTATGCTGCCTGTTAGCCAGAAGGAGAATCCCACCACATATTCATTGGGACCACAAGTGACTTCTAACACAAGCCAAATCTGTAATAAATTAGAACAGTCTCACCAAATATAGATGGGGTTGTAAATACCACTTTCCTCCATCATGTAGTGAATGGTGGAAATTCAAAGATGACCTCTCGAGTATCATGGGGCTGCCACCACCAGGAGGTCACGGAAAAACTCAGTTTCCACAAGTTGAAACAGCAACATTTCCAGGGCTACCAATCTGGCTATGTGGGTGTTTAACGTTTTGTAAGAGTGAGAGCCCCTCACAATTAAAAAATAAAGCCAAAACGCTCCATGTGAACATATGCTAAAGGGGAGGTATAATTTGTTTTCTTTATTTTGCATTATACACACGTTATTATGAAGGAAATAATGCTTCTTAGCATTTTTCCCCTTAAAAAAATTTTTTAATTTGGTTTAGTAGGTATTTTAAAAAATCCGTAAAACTAGTGCAATAGTCTGACAACATTATTCCTAGATACCATATGTGAGTCAGAAAGGCATGCAGGCATTTCCTCCATGCTGTTCACTTTTAGTTTTAGCTCTTTTCCATCCATTTCAGCTTTTTTTCTCGTGTCCCCAGGCCTGTTTGTTGGGTCCAGCAGAAATATATATGACTTTCAAATTGACTTGCATTGGATTCGCTATTCGGTACGAATACACGGATATTAGAAAATATGCGTTCTGATCCGAATATTTCACTATTCGAATATCACTAGTACTGAGTCCTAAATGCATGGTAATCTATTGCGGTATGCAGGCTAAGCCCTTAAAAAAATAATCGAATAAGAACTACATCACTTCATCATCACATGGAATGGCATCAAATGCAAGGAAAGCAAACTGACCAGCAAGATGATAAAAGCTCAAGCCATCCATCTCTCCTACTTAGGATCGTCTTTCTGGTAACCAGTCTGCACGTGCAAGAAGTGCCATGTCATTGACATTAGCCTATTGCTTTTAATACATTCTATCTAATGATTTCAAAACCCTCTTATACCTCTTATAATTGTTTCATCAATTGTTCTTTTGTGTGCCAAAGAAACTTGTGCCCAGTTTTCCAATTACACGGAAATTGAACTCTCAATTGATGCCTTTTGGGAAAAAATCATGTACGCTTAGTCTCAATAAAAGATACCAACTATTTTTTGCACTAAAATGCATGTTTGAGCACAGAATGTAACATTTTTCAACAGCAAAATTTTTGTATTACTTGTATCAAGTTTTAGATTCAATGAACTCCCCATCTAATTCTGCTTGTGCAGCACCCACATAGAGCAGGTTAGAAAGGGACAAATAGTTAGAAAGATGCTAAATTGTTTAAAATGAGCAAATCAAAATAATTTTACTACCATGACTGCAAATTTCTTTCAAAAAATTTAATATTTTTTCCCAAATTATTAATACATTTTGGAGAGGGAGAAATAGTATACTACCAAGAAAATCTATGCTTCAAAATCAGTGAAACTTTTACATATTGGCGGGTTGCAACTGCATGTCTGAACAAGCGACTGTTATGTGGTCACTGCCAAGTCAACACATTTTTGTATTTACAGTACTTGAACAGGATAGCTGGCAAAGTAAAATAGTATAAAAAAGACAAAATTGTTTAAAATGATGAAATCAAAATTCTTTGACTTCAATTACCATAATTCTCTTTCAAGAAATTTATTTTTTTCCAACATTATGAAGAAATTTTTAGGGTCGAGGAATTGACATATTAAAGCCGGGGTCACACTTGCGAGTTCAATGCGAGAAACTCGTGCGAGCCTCTTGCATCAATAACCGGCACTGCCGCCGGCACTCAGGACTGGAGCGTTCAGCTGCTTAGAAATACATGCACCACACACTCCGATCCCAAGTGCTGGCAGCAGTGCCGGGACTTGATGAGAGTTTCTCGCATTGAACTCGCAAGTGTGACCCTGGCCTAACAGAAATATCGGCGTTCCTAAATGGGTAAACCAAAATTCACTTCCATTAATGCAATTTTCTTTTCCAACGTGATCATTTTTTTTTTTTCAAGAATTGCTAAAAAAAATTTGAGCTAGGGAAATTGGCATATTACCATGAAAACGTGTGCTCCCTAATTGGTGAAGCTTTTGTAAAGAGAATAGTTGGCAACTGCATTTATGACCAGTTGACCCATGTGAAATCCTTGCAAAGACAAAACTTCCCACATGTGAAACCCCTGTATAGGGCAAGTAAGAAGGAAAAAATTGTCAGAAAAAGCTAAACTGTGCTCATTTGTACCTGAAGTGTGTAATTTCTCTAGCAGATATTTCGAGCTGCGATATCAAAGATGTTTGGCTAAGCAGATTGGATTTTTGAAAATATGTGACTCGGTTTGCTTTGGGCATACAGTCATATTCAGACTGTCCAATGTGTCATCTACTGTATACTATAGTACCAGCTGCCAAGGCTGATATTGCTTGCCCCCACACTGCAAGGGATATCCTTGCCTGCCAATCATAAGTCATCAAACATCTGTTTTTTTTCCATAAATAGAAAGGATAATTTTTGGATGTATTTGAATTAGCCATTGCGTCTTCATTGAGCAAAAACAAAGCTCTTAAAAGTTTTCAAACAGGAATCATTTTTGCTCTCCATGTGTGAAAAATTACCTCTTCTTCTGCCTGTGTAGAAACAGGAGTAAGATATGTATCTGTCCCCTAAAGCAAATAATTTTTAACTGTTTATTTAATTTTAGTATCCTACAAAATCCAAAACTGCAATATCTGGTTAAAAATATTGATGACTACTGCTGTTTCACATCCATTTACACCTAGCCAGATGTCATGTCATAACATAGTCATGACATTTTGAGTGATTCCAATGAAGTCGACAGGTAGTATTAATTTTGTGGTGCTCTATGTGGTCTGTACAGAGCTTTGCTCAATTCTTATTACTATGCATTTTTTCTGCATCATGGGCAGCATGAATCAGAGAAAGTATGGCTTGAAAATCTTGCAGGAGACCATAGGAATAGATATGACTATTTCAGCACTGTACCTGGACAGTTTTTCCCAGCACTTCTGCAATGGGTTGACAGGTTTATGCTAAGTACAAATATTGGAGACCTGTCAGTCACCAGAAGAAAAATGGGAAGAAGATGGCCAGGAGCTCTTCAAACTATATTTTTTAATCCTGTAGCCAGGCTCCAATTCTTGCCTTACGAAAAAGAAAAGCCAGCTCACCTGCCTTAGTTCGTGTGTGGAGCTCGGGTGTTGTCCTGATCAGACGTAGAAAATTCAGAAACCAAGAGGAAAGTCCAGCTCCGATTCTTGTAGACTGTGGTTTGTGCTACATGAATTGTTTGACCTTTAAATGTAACCTGAAATAATTGGGATTATAGAGGTCAAAGCATTGGTGCCCCTGACAATCCTTTATTTATCACCTATCCTTTAATTGGTAATACATGTTTAAGTGGGGAAAAACCTTTCAACCAATGTAGTTTATTAGCCACTAGTTATAACTATTATTTATCTCTTAAGGAAAACTGATAACTTCAGAAAATGTTGGATACTTTACTTTGCAAAATCTTAACTAAAGCATCCTGAAGGGGCATTTTATTTGGCTGCCTCAGATGCACATTTATATAATAATTTGTAACCGCTATGCAATCAACTCAAGTACATTAATTTCTAGTTCAGACTTGATTGACAGATCTTTTACATTCTTTCTTTGGGTTTGGATTTAATTTCATGCTCATTTGGGTACTGCAAGTCGATGCTAAATTGTCCTACTGCATTAAACTTCTGTGCGAACTAAATGCATCCTTTCAAAAGAGATCAACACAATTGAAATAATTTTCACTTCGGGCAGCTCACCAAACTGTGCCTGCTGTTTGGAATTTTTTTTACTCTACTTCACAAACTAATTCTCTGCCATATATATCTGTAATGAATAGAAATCTATTTCATTAAATTAAGGGTGACCTTCGAAAGTGGAAATTCATTTCCTCATTTTACAAATATGCCTGAGATTTAATTTCAGTGTCAGGCTTTGCAAAAGTTTTTTTCTTCTTATCATTTATTTTACAATATTCATTCATTTGAATGCACCATAACAGCTAAGGACTCCTGTGCATAAGGCAGCAGTATCTATAAAGTTGCATATGGGGGTGACTTTAATACGTGATCAGTGCTAGCTATTTACCGCCGGTTTCACACGTCAGTGTCTCCGGTACGTGAGGTGACAGTTTCCTCACATACCGGAGACACTGACAGTTTCCTCACGTACCGGAGACACTGACACACGTAGACACATAAAAATCACTGCATCTGTTCAGATGTCAGTGATTTTTTGCGGACCGTGTCTCCGTGTTTGGCCGTGTGTCAAACACGGAGACATGTCAGTGTTCGTGGGAGCGCACGTATTACACGGACCCATTAAAGTCAATGGGTCCGTGTAAAACACATACCGCACACGGACAACGTCCGTGTGCAGTCCGTGTGCCGTGCAGGGGACAGCGCTACATTAAGCGCTGTCCCCCCCACTGGTGCTGAATCGGCGATTCATATCTTCCCTGCAGCAGCGTTTGCTGCAGGGAAGATATGAATAATACTGTTTAAAATAAAGATGTATCTGCCCTCCCAGCCTCTGTGCGCCCTCCCACCCCCTGTTCGCCGCCCCCCCCGCTGTGCTGAATATACTCACCCGGCTCCCTCGTTGGCTGTCGCTGCTTCCTCTCCTGGCCGCAGCTTCTCCTGTATGCGGTCATGTGGGGCCGCTCATTTACAGTATTGAATATGCGGCTCCACCTCCCATAGGGGTGGAGCCGCATATTCATTACTGTAATCGGCGGCCCCACGTGACCGCATACAGGGAGAAGCTGCGGCCAGGAGAGGAAGCAGCAGCGGCGAGGGAGCGAGCCAGGTGAGTATTTTCAGCACAGCGGGGGGGCGCACACACGCAAACGCTGCTGCAGGGAAGATATGAATTGCCGATTCAGCACGATGCAGGGGACAGCGCTAAACTTTAGCGCTGTCTCCTGCATGGTGCGTGTGGTACCCAGTGGGCACACGGGCGGCACACGTGTGCCGCACGTGTGCCACACTGATGTGCCACGTGTGCGCACGGACACACGGACACGGATAACTCCAGTACCATTTTTGTACGGTACTGGAATTATCTGGACGTGTGAAACTGGCCTACTATAGAATTGTTTTTCCTTTTTTTTCCCTTTGCTATGCCACTGTTTTATATGCACATATATGCACTTGAGTCTGTCTGTCTAGGCATAGTACAATTATTGTGCTGACAGCATGTGTATATATCTAGCAGGGCATATTGAGTCCGGTTTGACCGTTATTTCCTTTTTATTATTGTCTGATTGAAAAATAGGGTCACTGTGGCACAAATTTATATAGGGAACCTGCAAGCTGCTTTGATTGTTATGTATTTGTAATTATATGGCTAGTAGGACTATGAGTATTATTCTCTATACTATGGATCAAATTTTGTAGTCCATGTTGTGAACATTTTTAAAGTGTTTTTAAAAATTGTGTGTTGTTCTAAGAAAAATTAGTTTATTTTTTGGTGATCTCTGGCTTTTTGCATATACTTTCTTGCTCTTTCTGCTATGTCTTTAATGAAATGCATGAGGTGATCCCAGCTTACGCTACTTTCACACTAGCGTTTTTTTCAATACGTCGCAATGCGTCGTTTATGGGAAAAAACGTATCCTGCAAAGTTGTCTGCAGGATGCGTTTTTGCCCCATAGACTAACATTAGCGACGCTTTGCGACGCATTGACACACGTCGCAACCATCGTGCGATGGTTGCGCCGTGTTGTGGCGGACTGCCGGGAGCAAAAAACGTTACATGTAACGTTTTTTGCTGCCAACGGTCCGCCATTTCCGACCGCGCATGCGCGGCCAGAACTCCGCCCCCACCTCCCCGCACCTCACAATGGGGCAGTGGATGCGCTGGAAAAATGCATCCGCTGCCCCCAATGTGCGGCGCATTCACTGCTAGCGTCGGTACGTCGGCCCGATGCACTGCGACGGGCCGAGTCCGACGCTAGTGTGAAAGTAGCCTTAGTTATTTAGTGGATGGTGCCCACTGACATTTATTTACTTGACCTGTTGTTTAAAGGAGCGATTTAAGCCTTCTTTTCTGGGAGCCCTGATACCTCATGCAACAGCTCTATTTTACTTTTCCCAGCCACACTCAGATGGCACAAAAATCAGTTTATTACTGTGCTATTGGTAGAAAAATGTAAGGAAAGTAAAACAAGTAGTTGACTGGTCAACTGACCCACGGTAGAACATTATATAATGGCGCAGAAGCAGTCAGCCATGGGCCATGCTTAAGGAATCAGGGTATGGGCCAGCATTTACAGTTTTTGAATTGAGGTTTCAAGGAAGACATGGTGGGTAAGGGAGCAGTGTAAGTCTTCTTTGCTTGGAGCCTTGATACCTTATGCAGCAGTTCCAGTTTTTTGTAGATGGCACAAATATCAGTTTCATAAAGTACTATTGGTATAAAAATGTAAGAATACTAACACTGTTAGTTGAGTGAAAGAGCAAACCTGCCAGTCTGGGAGCCCTACTTCTACAGGTAATAAACATGAAGGAGACCCAACTTGGATTCTCAACAATTCCAAAAGTATTGTCAAACACCACTAAAGTGGCATCAATTTCCACATAGTAGAAACACTGTAATAGGCCTCTGACACACCTTCCACTATAATCAACCCACCAGATGGAGACCCAACTTGGATATAACAAAATTCAAAAACTTATTGTCAAAAACCACTAAAGTGGCATCAATATCCACAGAGTAGAAACAGTATAAAGGGCCTCTGACACCCCTTTCACTGCAGGCAACCCACCAGATGAAGACCCAACTTGGAGTCTTCACATTTCCAATAATTGCTGTCACACACCACTAAAGTGGTGGCATCAATTTCCACTAAATAGATATAGTATAATGGCCCTCTGACACCCCTTTCACTGCAGGCAACCCACCAGATGGAGACACAACTTAGAGTCTCCACTTTAAAAAAAAAATATTGTCACACACCACTAAAGTGGCATCAGTTTCCGCAGAGTAGAAACCGTATAATAGGCCTCTGACACACCTTTCACTACAGGCAACCCATCAGATGGAGAACCAATTTGGATTCTCCAAATTTCAAAAAATTATCGTTGCACACTACTAAAGTAGCATCAATTTCCACAGAGTAGAAACAGTATAATGGGTCTCTGACACACTTTCCACTACAGGCAACCCACCAGATGAAGTCTCAACTTGGAGTCTCCACATTGCCAATATTTATTGCCACACACCCCTAAAGTGGTATCAATTTTTACAGAGTAGAAATAGTATGATGGCCCTGTGACAAACTTTCCACTGCAGGCAACCCACCATTTAAAAAAATGATTGTCACACGCTACTAAAGTGGCATCAATTTGCACAAAGTAGAAAATTATAATGGCCCTCTGACACCTCTTCCACTACAGGCAACACACCAGAGACACAACTTGAAGTCTCCAGATTTCAAAAAATTATTGTTAAACAGCACTAAGATGGCATCAATTTGCATAGAGTAGAAATAGTATAATGGCTCTCTCACAACTCTTCCACAACAGGCAGCCCACCAGATGGAGACAACTTGGATTCTCCAAATTTCGAGAAATTATTGTCACACGCTACTAAAGTGGCATCAATTTACGCAAAGTAGAAAATTATAATGGCCCTCTGACACCTCTTCCACTACAAGCAACCCACCAGATTGAGAAACAACTTGAAGCCTCCAGATTTAAAAAAAAATATTGTCACACACCACTAAGGCTGTGTGAACAAGTTCCAGATTTTTCGCATTTTTTTGCTATAAAAACACTATAAAACCGCAAAAACAAATGCTCACATTAAGCATCCTATTAATAGAATGCAATCTGCATTTTTTTCCACGGCGGAATTGCATTCCGGAAAAACGTTCAATAATTTTGCGGAATTGCGGGGATTCTGCGCCCATAGACATGTATTGGAACACTTGAAATCCGCAAATATTAAAAATATTTGCGAATTTCAAGCGTATTTGCTGCGATTAAAAATGCAGCAAAATAGGAAGTGACCTCATGGCCATCCCATAAAGACCATCCCATCATGCCCTGCCATGAGCATCCCATAATCCAGGAAGACGAGACTTCATTCCCATCTTCCTGGATCACGGCTTCCAACATGGAGGTGGTATGATCCGAATGAGCCTGGATGTGCCGCTGATGATTAGTGTGGTAACTGTGTGTATGGGTGTGTGTATGTGTGTGTCTCTGTGTGTGGTGTGTTGTATATGCGGTTTATGTGTGTTGCCTGACATAGGCCGATGAGACTAGTAATCCCCTTGGCCTATGTCTGTTCCCTACAAGTAGTGGCAGCAGCCTCAGTTTGATGGGAGCAGTGTTTCCCATCGAACTGTCCCTGCTGTGAAATCCCTTTTTTTATGTCTGGACCCGAATTTAGCGGCGTCCCCCTATTTCCCTAAATGAATTTCCTAATATTTCCCCCTTATATTGTCCCCTAATAATAATTTTCATTGGTGGCCACGGTTACTAATTTCTCTTGGCCCATGTCCCTAAATTGCCTCCTTAATTATTTATTAAATATTAAATTAGTTCCCAAAAAATAATTTGCACCCACCTCCACAGTCCTGTTGACAGGATATAAGAACGTCCTTTTGTGATGGACATATTTGGACAATGTTTGCCCTAATGTTATGTAAAATAAAAGTGTAGGTAAAAGTTTGTTATATATGCTTGTAATATATTTAAAGTTTATAAAAAAAAGTTGGCTTTGAAAAACTGTGTCTGTGGTAATGTTTAAATAAAAACAAAAAGAGTATATGCCTAATTACAGTATGTGAAGAGTGGGTAATGGGATCTGATAACGTGTCAGTGACAAACAGTCAAAAATTAATGGAAACCAGATTTTAAAATTACATTAAAATTTTTATTTATTAACAATTATTTAGTTTTCCATTGTTCACGAAAAAAGGGCCTAGGTTGATTGGGTTTAGGCATCAGATCTTCTCTGCTGTTATCTTCTCTGCTGCACATGCTGGGGACTTGATTCATTGGGTTTATGCATCAGATCTTCTCTGCTCTTCAGGCTGCTCAACACCGACACAGGAGTATTGCCAGTGCACGGCACCTTCAGGACTCATGAAGTGGTTAGTGAAGGTTTCTCTCACACGCACACTCGAGTTACATTGCCTTCCTTGACCCAAGTTGTCAACTACAATTAATTCAGACACCTGTGACTCCTCAACTACCTCTGTACTGTATTCACGAGCGTAGTTGTGGAGTACACAGCATGCCTTTATTACAGTGTCAACGGTCTCCAGATCTAACTGGATGGCAGTGTGAAAGATCCTCCACCGACTACACATGATCCCGAAGGTACATTCCACTTATCTTCGTGCATGGCTAAGCCTATAATTACCAGCAATAAACAAAAAGGAACACAGATAACAATATACCTTTTTTCCCTAATATATTTCACCTCCTTAAATCCTGGTAAAGGAGATGAAAGTGGCCCTTGTCCGCCCACTCGTGAATAATCGGATGCACCCACATTCGCTTTGGTGTCCTCCTCATCCGCCTCCAAGAGCGTTCCTATGGGAGAATATAGTCTTTAGTAGATGGTTTACATGGTACTGTACAATGCGCGAAAAACTGCTGCGAATCTGCAGCATCAGAAACGCTGCGGATCCGCAGCCAAATCCTCAAAGTGTGCACATCTAATTACATTATGTTACCTACTTGCTGTGGTGGTGCAGCAGAAGCAGTAGCTTAAGCAACAAAAGCTGCATGCGTTCTGCGCTAAGATGCCACTGGGGCTGCATGTGTGGCATCTTCAATCCAACAAGAAAGCAAAATGGAGAAGAGGGGTTGTACAAGGAAATTACCTCATGGGAGCCCCTTTTTTAACCAACTTTATGTGTGCAAAAAAAAAAAACAGTTAAAAACGCTAAAAAAAACACATTAAAAAACGCATGCGGAATTCCTGGGAAAGGTGTCCGGTTTTGCTCAGGAAATTCTGCACACATTTCTGAACGTGTGCACATGCCCTAAAGATTGTATAATGACCCTGTGACAACCCTTCCACTACAAGCAACCCACCAGATGGAGACACAACTTGGAGTTTCCACATTTCAAAAAATAATTATCACACACAACAAAAGTGGCATCAATTTCCACAGAGTAGAAAATTATAATGGCCCTCTTACACCCTTTCCACTACAGGCAATTCACCATATGGAGGCACAACTTGGAGTCTCCACATTTCTAAAAATAATTATCACACGCCACAAAAGTGGCATCACTTTCCACAGAGTATTAATAGTATAATGGCCTGCTGATACCTTTTCCACTACAGGTAACCCACGAGACGGAGACACAACTTAGAGTCTCCGCATTTCAGAAAGTTATTGTCACACACCCCTAAGATGGCATCGTTTTCCACAGAATAGAAATAGTACGATAGGCCTCTGACACACCTTCCACTACAGGCAACCCACTAGATGGAGAAACAACTTGGATTCTACAAATTTCCAAATATTACTGTCACACACCACCAAAGAAGCATCAATTTCCACAGAGTAGAAACAGTATAATGGGCTTCGGGCGCACCTTCCACTTCAGGCAACCCACCAGATGAAGTCCCAACTTGGAGTCTCCATATTTCCCAAAATTATTGTCACACACTACTAAACCTGCATAAATTTCCACAGAGTAGAAATAGTACAACAGCCCTCTGGTACCCATTCTGTAACACCCCAGGTAACCGGTTGTTACAGTGGCATTGCTTTCCTCATGGGGAGAGTGATGTCATGCTTGGAAGCAGGGAAGAAAAGCATTTAACAGGTAATCACTAATCAGCACATACAACACCATTCTGACTTAAGGCCAGAAGGGGAGCTCTATACCCAACTTCAGGGAAGCTGCTCTCTCTGGTCAGAAGGAGGAGTCAGTTGCTAGGCAGTTGCTAGGCAGTTAGGAAGAGTTAGTCATTTGCTGAGAGGAGAGCGACGTGTGAGGAAGGAAAGCTAGAGCTGGGCAGAAGAGTGATTTTGCAGCTCCTGGGAAGGAAAGACAGAACAGAGCAACTGACAAAGAGACTGAAAGGCAAAATTAAGATCACAGGAGAATAACTGCGTATGGGCTACCTCCCTGATAGAGCGCAGGCACCGGTGGCTGGAAAATCAAGGTTGTGAGGGGCTCCAAGACTCACAGCAGAAATCATCAGGACAACTGAGCCACAGGTCATTTGCATGCCCTAACACCTGAAGATACAGTGGCATATAGAGCCCAGGTCATGATAGAGACCTTGTAAAAAGGCTCGAGCCACCTGTCCCACTTTCATAAAAGGACAGAAACCTCATGAGGACCTTGTTGGACAGCTATAGGCAGCAAGGAACTACACTACAGCACATGAGGAAAGGCTTCTAATCTGACCTGGTAAGGGGAAATCCCAACTTGCTTCCAAGCCAGCCGGACCAACACCAGCACCTGTGATCTGGTACCCTGGACTGTGGCTGCCTGAACTGCTTCAGTAAAGAGGTAAAGAGACTGCAACCTTGTGTCCTCTGTTTCTTATTACACCATCTTCATCTACTACATCGAGAGCCCTGGGGACCTACTTCACCTGTGGGAAGTTATACCATCTAGCTGCCATAACATCACCCCAGAGGACCCCTTTTGGCAGCATCAGTCCCTACTAACCGAGTACCACAGGTGGCATCACAAACAAACTTTATTCACCAAACTCCTTTTTTAAACCTTTCCTTTTACTTGGGCCAAGGACCGGGTCGCTGCCACCGTGACCACCCCTTTAATTGCAATCGGACCCATTACCGAGTACCCCACTGTCCTGTCGGGTGACTCAACTTGGCGTCACAAACAGGATGGACCAATCCAGCAAACTCAGTCTAGTTCTCCTCAGAGACTGTGCTTAAAAGAGAGACTTCATTAAGTTGCATGCCAGAGACTTTAATGGGTTTCTAAAACATCGCAATCAAAACATCACCATAACTGCATCACACCATAACTGCCACCATAACTGCATCACACTGTGCACTCACTTTAAAAAAAAATTGCCACCAAAAACGGCCGCCATGACAGCGCCACGAGGGGTGCAAGAAAAGAGAAGTGCGCCCCCATCAAGTGTTACTATACAACGAGGACATGTCCATCAGCCTGGGAGGTCCGCCTCCTGATCTGTAATGGTGGGAAACTGAGGAAGAAGAAATCTCACCCCCAGAAAACAGAGCAGGAGCAGTGCGTGAGTGCAGCTGAGGACCCGGAGAGAAAGATGGCGGCCAGTGACCATCCGGAGAATGGAGAAGCAGCCTAGGACTGTCACAGACAAAGGGAGGAAGACCCAGACTTATCACTGCTGGAGGATCTGGACTTCATGGGAGCGCATGTGGAGGAGCTGAGCTACCAGCTCCTGAGCACGGAGCTGACCATTGTGAAGAAATGGAAGGCGGCCCTGCGCAGGAAGACTGCAATGGAGGAGCCGCAGCCTGTCCTGCGATCAGCGTCCACAGCCTCAGCAACAGAGCAGACCGGCACCGGAGGGATCACATCAGAAGCAGGTATGGAGAATGACCCTGCTCCGGGACCAAACCCCCTCCAGTGACAGCTACTGATCACGCTTCAGTGACTGACCTTACCTCAGCCATCAACAGTGCCAATCATCAGGCCGATGAAACACTGGTAGGCCCACTCGCAGCAACATCAGCCCCCCAACCTGGTTGGGGCCACTACAATGACCAGGAATCCGGGATAGAGGGGCTAATGAGAGCACCACTAAAACCCATAGGCACACCAATAGAGGTGAGCACAGAGGGGGTAGTTTTTCAATGGGACAATCCGGGAGCAGAACTGATCGAGTTCCCTGGACAGACCCAACCGGAGGGGTCCCATATAGAAGTCCTCAGCTGGGAGGAGTATAGACACTGTCTATAATTAAAGTAGAAAAAGAAAGATGAAGAGCATGATGCCTGGCATAGGGCCATTGAAGAACACAATCTGTGGGCCAAAGCTCAGGCCCGTATAGTCAAACGAGGTAGCTCAAGGTCCATGAAGACAGGGTGTTATAGTGACTTTCCACCTTCAAAAAGGTTGGGATTTCCTTAGGGAGCCTGGACTATTAGCAGAAGTTTTTTCACCCGACATGACGTCGAATCTCACCTCCTGGAGGGGCACCCAGGCAGGGCTCTGTAGCCAGGGGATCGTGTTACCTATACCCGTCGCTGGGGTGAAAAAGGCTGACACGCCCTAAATGTCAGAAAATGCCAACCGACAGCTACCAATCCTGACAAGTTAATAGCATTAAAATTAGCAGGGCCAAAGCCAGAAAAATCTAATCCATCTGCCAGTAGTGCAGCCCCAAAATCTACAGAGGGCAAATCAGTGCCTCTGACAGTGAAAAAGCAACATATAGTGTGCTCAATGGCTACACAAACTGAACTGGAAACACAGTGCAGGAGCTCTCAGACCCGCATTGTAGGAACGGATCAGATTTACATTATTCCAGGAATCTGACTGGATCCCAAGACTAAAAAGAGTAGTGTCCAGGTGCTACCAAGGGAACCATGAGATTAAATCAGAAAAGCAGTATGATTGTAAATAGATAAAAGTTTTGTTTAACCTGGCCTGGTTTTTGTTAACAGTTCATTTAGTTGTCCACTGAGGCCATGGATGGTGAATGGTCCACAAACACTCCATTGTATATAGTTGGCGCCTCTTAAGGTGCTTCCTACTGGTTTTACAAAGAAACTTTAAAGAAACAGTTGCTAAAGTAGCATTAAATGTTGATTTGTTTACAGACCTGAAGAAAAAGCGGTTTGGCGTGGCCGAAGACAGGGTCATGATACTATGCCTTGTAGCCCACCCAATCCTACGTTGGGGGTTCACGAAATGGGTCCCCCGCCTCTTTGCAGCTGTTAAAATATTGATAAATGACTTGAATATCTGTTACACTTTTAAATGAAAGCTGAATTTGTTGCACTTTATTAAAGTGATAGTGTTTAATGTAGTTATAGAGGTTACCCTGTAAGATAGTGCAGCAAAAAGGCGCTCATGTGTCGGGCGCTTACATGAAGTCCAAGTACATGATGTGTTGGTGGTGGGGTAACACTCAAGGTTGGTTCTTCCGTTCCCTACCACCAACCGTAGACAACAGAGGGGGATCATTACCCTCTTCATCTCCTGACTGTTGCTCACCCATCACCACTTCCTCCTCAATTTGTTCCTTGCCTCCTGCACCTTCACAAACAGTTAGTGTGGTACCATAATGGAGTGCCTCCAGACACAGGGCCGCGGGTTACTCGGTACCGGTCCTGTCTGTCTCAGTTCTGGGGTTGTCACGGTGGCTGGACCCGGTCCGTGACCCTGCTAAGGGGCGTCCAATAAAAGGGGGTGATGGTAGTTTGTCAAGGTTTCGTGACGCCACCTGTGGTGTTCGGTTAGGGTGACCGACACTGCTTAGGGGTCCGCTGGGGTGATGGAATGGCAGCTAGATGGAATGGCAGCTAGATGGTATACCTTCCCACAGGCGAAGTGTGTCCCCAGGGCTTCCCTATAATGTAGATGGTGATGAT
This sequence comes from Ranitomeya imitator, assembly GCF_032444005.1. Lineage (NCBI taxonomy): Eukaryota > Metazoa > Chordata > Amphibia > Anura > Dendrobatidae > Ranitomeya > Ranitomeya imitator. The sequence goes on along the minus strand of NC_091282.1, from coordinate 328,931,378 downwards.
GTGAGGTGCAGTCAATAACGAGAACACAAGGTTGCAGTATCTTTACCTCTTTACTGAAGACTTCAGGATCCTCAATCCAGAGCATGGTTAACAGGGCTGTCAGACCGGCCGGTCCAAAGGCACATCCAGAGTTCCCTTTGCAGGTGGAAATCGTGGCCTACCACTAGCGCCTGTGTGTTGTAGTGCTTCCCTGCTGAGCATTCGGGATAGTCCTCACAAGTTCTGTTCTCGTTCGTTCTAGTTCTTTCTAGTTCTTTCTATTCTCCGTACCCCAGGTTTGTTATGGCTAGGACGCACCCGTTTGATGGGAAGGCTCTGAGCTCTTCCGGGACCCTAGAGATGCCCCTCTCCACGCATTGCCCCCTATGTCTGCTTAGGTGATGTAAGGTAGACAGCCAACCTATAATTAACTGTCCTGCGGTATTTGAAGTAAGGCATAAAGTCAGTTACTTCCTCGGTGTTCCGGGCACCGGCTACGCACCTCAGTAGGATGTTGCCGTTCTCCGGGCACGACTCCTACTGGCTCTCCTTTGTGCTTTGATCTCGTTTCTCACTGTCCACAATATCCTTCGCTTCGTTTCCTTTCTTTGAATGCCGCCACAGATAGCGCAGGTGCGGCTCCGTAACATTCTATCCTTGTCGCTAGGTGCCTGCCAGGTTCCCACGCCTGACAGGGACCCCCCTGAATCTTCCCCCGCAACACCCCCTGCCACAGGATGTTGCCTGAACAAAACCCAGTCAGCTTCTGACTAACTTCCTATCCAACCCCTAGTTTTACCAATGTGAGGAGTGGCCTAATAAATAAATCCCTTTGCTCCCCCTAGTGACCGGAGTGTGAAGTATAATGTGTGCTGGTGATACCTGGTCAGATGAACTCCTTTAGTGTCATCAGATGTACCATCACTCCCCTTAGTGGCAGAGCGATACTACTGCAACGACCAGGTCTCTGGGGCGCTGCAATAAGCCCCCTCAATCGCTGTAATCCAGTATCCCATGGAAACCACCCATGCGATGACAGTCCAGAACTCAGAGATATTGGTATCCCTTCCGCATCCTTCTCCATTGTCACTTCATCTTCTGAGACCACCAACTCCTCACGCAAATTATTCAAAGTGTGCTCCAACATGTAGATGACCGGAATGGTGATGCTGATCATCTTACTAGCCATTTTGAAATTGTGCAGAAAATGGCTTCTGTGCATATTCCACAAGTATTATTTCACCACATACGTACCATGCTATGCAGAAATACATAACGGACCAGGGCTAGTCGCTGTTGCCACAGTCTCTGCAACATGCGCTAAGTGGAATTTCACAGTTTCGGCACTTCGCATACCAACTGGTTATCCGGTAAGATGATCTGCGTGGTGCGAACAATGGAAGTGAGCACACAGCGACCGTGCTTTCTTCAGCGGCGCATCCAGGCTGGGATAGTTGACTGAGATATTGCTGGACCACCAGGTTGAGGATGTAAGCCATTCAAGGCATGTGTGTGAGGTTGCCCAGGTGTATGGCCGCCACCATGTTCACACAGTTATTGCACATGGCCTTCCCTATCTCCAGGTTCAGTGGAAACATTGATTGCTCAAACTCGGCCTTGATAGCTGTCCACAACTCTTGAGCTGTGTGACTGCGGTCATCAAGGCATATTAATTTGAACACTGCCTAATTGCGGTGAGATATGCACTGTTGGTACCCATGTTTCATTAACACATTTCCGACATTTTTTCCCATTTTCTAGTACAAAACATGGTAAAACCCATGAAGTCATTCAAAAGTACAACTCGTTCCGCAAAAAACTAGCCCTCACATGGCCATATTGATGGAAAAATAAAATGTCATGGCTCTGGGAAGAAGAGGAGTGAAAAAAGAGAATGTAGAAACAAAAATATCTCTGGGGGCAGAGGCGTAGCTAGAGCTTCTGCCACCCGGGGCTGTTCCCGAGTTTGGCGCCCCCCCCCCCCCCGGCTCAATACACACAAAGGTTACCAAAAATAGTCAGGACAACACGCACAGGAACATCTTCTCATCGATCATTTAATCAGCATTTGTACAATTCGGAGGCAGAGTACGCGTCCGTGCACCAGTTGGAAGAGTAACATGAGGCCTTATATTTCTGGTGTCCTATGGCGACCCATTGGGTGGTATAACAGGTCGGAGCCCTGTATCAGCGGCAGCAACATGTTGGTGTCAGCACAGCCAGGAAGCTTTAGTAGAAATGTCTGCCATTAAGTAGTTAACCCACGGCCTGTGCAGTCTGAGGGAGGGGAGGCTTAGCTCCTCCTTCACCCCTGCAGATGCCATGGGGCACAGGCCAGACGGGTACGGCCAGTGTGTGGGAAAGAGACTGTGGTGGAGGTGGGGATACATGGAAGGAGGTTGCTGACAGTGAACACTGAGGGGGTGACTAGAGGGTCAGGGTAAATGGGGAGAAGTGTGAGCACAGCCTGTGCCAGATGAGCCGGCTGGGAGCCCACATATGGCCAGTCAGGGTGACACAGTAGCCCTCTGCCCCAGACCAGTCTGCCATAAAGCCTGTGCTGGCGCAGGGGGCTGCCCGAGAAGTGGGGCGCCGTCCCCTCAGTGATACGCCAGGCGCCCATTATTTTCGGGTGCTCCCTTCTCCCCTCCCTCCGGCCCAGTAATTCCCCAGCTGGAGCAGTGGGGAGGTCAGAACAGGAGATCGCACTATGTTACTCAGCATTTCATTCCCAGCGCTGGGACAGGACACATGGGGATCCTTATGGGCTTCTCCTCAGCTCTCACCTCCCCGAGCCGCCGGGCATGGACCTGGGAAGAGCCCCTGGTGCCTCCAGCCTAATTGTGGCTGCTGCCTAATTGTACCGGGCACAGGATTATGCTAGGTGGCTCAGCCCACCCCGTATAGTTCTGCTTACCTGACCGCGCTCCTGCTCTCTCCACGCAGCTGAAGCGTGCACTCGCTGGCAAATGACAATGACGTCAGACGCCGGCGACATGCATGCTGGGACTGACGTCAGCTGCCAGCCTCAGATTGGCTGGCGGCTGTTAACTATTGACGTGCGGGCGTGGGCCCGCACGTCAATAGCGTTAACGTAAACAACTGCAGTGCCGGCCGTGGCCCGGTGACCCACCCCCCTGCGCCCCCCTTCCTACGCCACTGTCTGGGGGTTAAGGGTGAGGTTGACTGCATAGGTGAAGGAGGCAGAAGCAGTAGAGGAAGCATTAGATACAGAGGTTTGTCCTGCAAGCCTTGAGGATTCCAAGACTTGTGGAGCAGCCTATTGACTGGCTGCTTCCACAGCCACCAGTCACCGAATGCCCAGTCAACAAGTTGTAACACCCGTGCCCATGTTTACTCGTCCATGTGTCAGTGGTTAAATACCTCCCTAGCAGACATATATTTTTGTGGGGAAAGGATGATGTCTGCGACATGCTGATGTAGCACAGGCACAACTTTATTAGAGAAGTAATAGTGACTGAGCATCTGGTACTGGGGGACTGCGACGGTCATCAGCTTTCAAAAACCATCTGTATTCACCAGGTGGAAAGGCAGCATTTCTGTGGTCATCAGATTGGAGATGGTGGAGGTCAAGCTCTTAGCTTTGGCATGTGTAGGAAGAAACATTCTTTTACGTGACCAAAACTGCAGACCCAAGGGTTGGCTGCTGTGCAGAGAGAGTGTGGAGCAGGGTGAACAAGACAAACTACTAGACTGTGAGTGAGGTGCAGACATAGATGTTATGATGGATTAAGAAGGATGTGTTGTGTTAGGTGATACAAAAACAGCAGACATCTTCTCTTCCATAACAGGTGACGGACTCTCACTCACCCGGACAGTAGGGTGTAAACAAGTGGATTTTCTGCGGTGGGAGACCTGTATGAAAACAGTTGCCACAGTGATGGAGGAGGAAGAAGCAGCAGATGTGGTTGATGGGACCACCGGTTGTTGGCGAGGCCCACTAGTCAGCAATTTAGAGCAGTGAGATTCCCAGACTTAAACATGTTGATCATGCATGTGCCGGTTCAGGCATGTAGTTGTCAAATTATTGCAATTTTTGCATCTACTGAGTTTTTCTTGCAAATTTGGCAGTTAGCGTGAGTTGGGTCATCTTTTCGGCCTCATAAAAGGCCCAGGCTAGGCATGTCTTGCAGCCCCTGCAAACTGCAGACTCATGACAGCTGCTGGTCAAAGCCTGAATTTTTGCTGAGGATGCAGTGCTTGTCATGGTTGCACCACTCTGTGTGCGGGAACCCACAATGTAACCTCCTTGTTTTCCTCTACCTCCACCTCCTCTGCTGAGCTACTCTTCTGTATACCTCTGGGTTCACACCAAGTGAGATCTCGAACATCATTGTCATCCTCTCTGTTCTCCACCTTCTCACCCTACTCCTCTTCCTGCCCTAACACCACAGTAAAGTTCAGTTGCGCCTCTGGTATCTGACTCTCATCAGGATCACCTCCACCTTCTGTGCTTAACGTCTGGTGACAAGGGTCTGTATTCTGCTGGGACCCTACTTCATCCACCCCAGATCCAACAAGTAAAAATTTTGTGCATCAGTGCAGATGCTTTCCACTCCTGGATTATGTGAATCTTTGGAGCAGACCTCTGATGCCTATGGAATAAAATGTGTGAACATGTCTGCAGAATGGCCCATCTGTGGTTCCCCACAGTCAGTTTGGCGTTTGGAAATTTGTGACGCAGGGGGAAACAAGAGTCACTTGATGCAGCCCTTGCCATCCACTGAAGCACATGTATTTTTTGAGCCTCATTTACAAGGTGTTCCGCTATGTGGCTGCCAAAGAATGGGAGATGAGTAGCCCATCCAGTAACAGATGTTGTCAGTGGTCTTTGGATGGGACTAGACAGTGTTTGTTTAGTTGAGCTTTCAGTAACACCTAACCCATGTACATGTCAAACACCAGCCCTATTCCCCCTTCCACCACAACCTTGCTTTTTCTCCCTAATGTTGTATGTACGCTTCAACTTTTTAAATCTGATTTTTAACAACCTTAGGCCCACAGCTGTCAGTCACCTGTCACTAAATGAACAATCACTATTCATTTTATTAGATAGTGTGCGTGAAAAACACTCTTATACCTTATGATTTTGATGAGCAAATGTGGCATCTGATTCCTTACTACAACACAGTTTTATCCATAATGATTTTGATTAGCAAATAGGGCCTCATAGCTGAACCCTTATATTAGGTCTAACTTTTTTTTAGAGGAAATCTGGCCTTCTATTTCCTCACTACAACACAGTTTTATACCAAATGATTTGGATTTGCAAATAGGGCCTTCTGGCTGACTTCCTATACTAGGCCTAACAATTTTTAAAAGGAAATCTGGCCTTCTGATTCCTCACTTCAACACATTTTTATCCCAATCGATTTTAATTGGTAAGTACGGCCTCCTGGTTGAACTCCTATATTAGTCCTAATGATTTTTAAGAGGAAATCTGACCTGATTCCTCACTGCAACACAGTTTTATCCAAATGATTTGGATGAGCAAATAGGGCCTCCTGGCTGAACCCCTATATTAGGCCTAAAGATTTTTAAGAGGAAACCCGGCTTTCTTATTCCTCACTGCAACACAGTTTTATTCAAAATAATTTGGATTTGTAAATCCAACCTTCTGCTGAAATCCTATATTAGGCCTATCGATTTTTAAAAGGAAATCTGTCCTTCTGAGTCCACACTGCAGCACAGATTTATCCTAAACGATTTGGATTAGCAAATAGGGCCTCCTGGCTTAACCCTTATATTTGGCCTAACGATTTACAAGAGTAAATCTGGCCTTCTGATTCTTGACTGCAACACATTTTTTGCCCAAATGATTTTGATTGGCAAATAGTGCCTCCTGAGACTGCAACACAGTTAGATGCTAGAAGATCGATTTCACACAGGACAGGATCCTATCTAGCTAACTGACAAGTCCACAGCAGCAGCAGAAATAGTAGAAGCGGCTTCGATGCCCTGTGACACTGAGAAAATGCTGACAGCAAAACAAGATTTCTGCTTATAAAATGGACCGGGCCAATCACAGAAGACCTTGGGTCATGATTTTGTAGATGATTTCTGGGCCCTGAATGGTTGCCGGAATGTGCACACATTAAGCAAAGAAAAAAAATATAAAATAACAGTCCATCGCTCCTCTAACCTCTCCACACCTTCTCCCCTCATCAAACACGTCCCCCCGGGACCCCCTGCTCAACATACAGCACCACTATCCTAAACAAAGTAAAACCAAAAGCATCAGTGGAAACTTGATGATTTTCTGAATTGTGACAGAATTTTGGCAACTTTGAACAAAAATGCTTGGAAAACTGAACACTAATTAAATTGTGCTATGTTTGTGCCGAATTTGAGATTGGCACAAAAATTGAGCCTGCAGCCCATACCAAAACCCCTTCTCTGGGATAGTAATATTTTTTTTTCTCTTAATCCTGCAAATTGTTCTGATCATTGAAATACTGTACGCCATATTTACTGCTGCAGTTGCGCATCAAAAGCTAACAGCCAGACGTGGTTGGATCTCAATAGCATTGCTATATTGACCATATAATGAGAAGAAAAATGATGCAGCACTCACCCTTGCGCTTCTTCCAAGTGTGCTCTTTATTCAGCAAACCATACTATACATAGTATGAACCGGCATACGCAGTGATCTGTGAGGGAGCGGGAGTGAGGAGAGACCGGACGAAGGCTGTTTCGCGCTACGGCGCTTCTACGGGTCCATGCTAAAAACAGGTGATGTCATTTCCTTTTTAAGGTTTTGTTTTTTGACTCACCTGATTCTATTAATTACAGTTGTGCAAGTTAAAAACAATGAGATCTCTTATTACAGAATGAACATTTACAAGTATATTACAAAATGAACATTTACAAATGTATTATAAGAACACCGCCATGTCAAGTTTGTCGTTAAGACCCCCCGGGCCCTGTGCGTTTGTTTGTAGGATCCATTTCGCTTCACGCTGCAGCAGTAGGCGGTCATTATTACCGCCGTTTTGTGAACATTTAACTATTTCCAAACCAGCAAACCGCAATTGATCTGGATCGCTATTATGTGTCTCTGCCATATGTTTTACAAAACACACGTGTCCCTTTCCTGTCCGAATTGAGTTATAATGCTCTCGTACTCGGACTGTGAGAGGCTCTCGTACTCGGACTGTGAGAGGTCTAATAGTCTTACCTATATAAAACCGTTGACACGGACAGAAAATTACGTAAACCAGAAATTTACTCTTGCAGGTTATGAAGTCTTTCACAAAATGCTCAATTATACCTATTTGCAAGGGGTTCTCAATTTTATGCAGATGGCATATGCTACAATTGCCGCATCTGTGGTTACCTTGCGGTATGGTTTTTGCTAACCAATTATTTGTTGGTGGTGATACTTTATTTTTTACAACAAGGTCTCCTATATTAATTGATCTTTTATATGAGAATAGAGGACATGTATCCGGGAGATTTCTAAAGTCCACGTCTTTCTGCAGCACATGCCAATTTTTTCGTATTGCTGTTTGTATATCTCTATCTAAAGGGCTATGTTTAAATGTAAATGTGAATCTGCGATTTTTATTTTGATATTCGTTTGCATCTTTTCTTTTTCCATTGTTTTTTCTTTTTTTGCCCTTTTCTAACAGCTGAATTTGGGATAATTTGGCTGCTCTAATTTCTGCTTGTTGGAGAACATCTGTTGGATATCCTCTGTTTGAAAGGGGGGTTTTTAATTCTTCTACCTGAGTTTTATAATTTTCCTCATTATTGTTGATTTTACGTATTCTCACCATTTGACTATATGGAATACTGCGCTTCGTGTGATTCGGGTGGTCACTTTTAAAATGTAAAATGTTGTTCGTCGCTGTGCTTTTTCTGTGGACTTTCGTTACTATATTTTCATTTACAATTTCTATTTTTACATCTAGGAATTCCAATTCTTTTTTATTGAATACTGAAGTAAATTTCATGTTTTCTTTATTATTATTGTTCAGGAAAGTAACAAATTCGTTAAATTTAATTTCTTCGCCATCCCACACCATAAAAATATCATCGGCAAATCTTAAAAAAAGCCGTATGTGCCGAAGGTATGGGTTCTGGGGTCCGGTGACGTACCTCTCCTCAAAAGCTGCTAGATACAGATTTGCGAAGACGCACGCCACCGGAGTACCCATCGCGGTACCAACTTTTTGAAGATACCATCTCTCCATGAACTTGAAAGCATTGTGTGATAAAAACGAACTCCAGACTATCCAGCACAAAAGAAATAAAATTGGCGTCTTTATTTGTATTCATTAGAATGTGATGGACTGCCTCCAAGCCTTTTTGTTGTGGGATTCTAGTGTAAAGGTTTACAATATCTATTGATGCCAGATCAAATGTAGGTTGCCATTGGAAGTCTTTAAGGGCCAGGAGAAAATCTCCTGAATCCTTTACGAAAGAGGGAATTTTTAACAGCAGAGGTTTTAGTAACCAATCTAAAAACTGTGATAAAGGTTCGGTCAGTGATTCTTTGCCCGAGATTATTGGGCGTCCTGGCGGTTTTTCCGCATTTTTGTGAATTTTGGGGATGCTGTACCACTGTGCGAATTTAGGAAGCTCTGGCATTAATTTTTCCGCTCTCCCTCTTGTTAAATTCCCATTTTTCACATATTTTCTTAATAGGCTCCTCAATTTTTCTTTAAATCTATTTGTGGGGTTGCCGTCTAATTAAATATAGGTTTCTGTGTCATCTAGTTTGGATAGTGCTTCTTCTATATAATAAGATCTTTCTAATAGAACAATGTTTCCGCCTTTATCTGCCCTCTCAATGATGGTATCATTCCACATTTGTATCTCTTTTAGGGCTTTTTCTTCCTGTGTTGTTAAATTTCTTAGTGGTTTTTTATATAATATTGCCTCTATATCTTTGATTACCAGGTCTTGGAATAGATCTATTGTATTCCCTGGTGAGATTGGCGGCATCCATTTTGATCTAACTCCTCCCTTGAATGGATCAAATTCTGTACTAGTCGGGGGTATTGGGGCTCTTTCATCTGAATCCTGACCATTCCCACTTAAATTTATTAATAAATGTGTCATTTCTACGTCCCTCAGATCCATGGTAGAATAAGCCATAAAACCTAGGGAACTAATCTCTGCTGGACTGTCTGTGGCGACCGACATAGAAGCTCTCTCGAAGCTGTTTTTGCAAAAATATTTATATAAATGTAACTTTCTTATTCTTTTAAATAAGTCCACTTTGAAGTCGCATAAGTCGAAGGATTCTGGAAGGCAGAAGTTCAAGCCTCTTGACAGTACTTTCTCCTGATGTATTGTCAGTGATTTTTTTGTTAGATTTATAATTTGTAGGGCTTCTTCGTTGTCCTTTGTGGCGCTTTGTTCATTCATCGTCTCCACGAAACTTGTTTGCGTTTTTTTACCGCGCTTTTTTCTCCCTCCCCGTCTGATTTTTTTCTTTCTAAAGGGATGATAGGATTCAGGGTGGGCTTTGAGGTAGATGGTAACTCTTCATTAAAGTCCTCAGCTGTACTGGAATCAGAGTCAGTGATCCAGCCATCTTTCACTATTTTCGATTTTTTTGTGGTGAATTTTCTGGAGCGATTTTTATTGAACAGTTTTTTAGTACCATTTCTATTCCATGAGAAAATCTGCCCCATTTCAAAGTCCCTCTTATCCCGGAGGAATTTTTCTTTTTTCTTTTCTTTGGTTTCCATTTGAATCACAGTTAGCTTTTTTTCCAATTTTTTCTCAAAGTTTTTAAAATTTTCCTTACTAATACGGGAGGATAATTCCTGTTTCGATTTTTTCAATTGTTCGCATATCGAATCATAGTACTTTTCATTTTGTTCCACCACCAGCAACAGTAATTTTTGTGAGCACTCTAGATGAATTTCTTCCCAACCTTTTAAGAATGTGGGGTCATCTTTAAATTGTGAGATGTCTTTATAGACTCTGAGTCCTCGTGGGACTCGATTACATTCAGTATATGATTTTAAAGATTTTATTGTCCAATATAGACGAATTTCTCTTTCTGCCAAAGAGTATATCTTGGATTCCAGCATTTTTGTGCTGATTAATTCTAGTTCATCCTTGTAGTTACACTCTGTAAAAAACTCGACCGCTCCCTCTCTGCCTGCTAATAATGCACTTGGAGCCTCTCGATCCTCAGTTAGATCTGTTGCGCTCTCCATGTTTATTTCCATATTGGAACGATGATGCTTGCTGCGAGACTCGTGCTCTGATCTTTAGAATACAGTGAATGAACAACTTCGTTATACCAAGAAACATACTGTATTCCAGTACAGCTGAGGACTTTAATGAAGAGTTACCATCTACCTCAAAGCCCACCCTGAATCCTATCATCCCTTTAAAAAGAACAAAATCAGACGAGGAGGGAGAAAAAATCGCGGTAAAAAAACGCAAACAAGTTTCGTGGAGACGATGAATGAACAAAGCGCCACAAAGGACAACGAAGAAGCCCTACAAATTATAAATCTAACAAAAAAATCACTGACAATACATCAGGAGAAAGTACTGTCAAGAGGCTTGAACTTCTGCCTTCCAGAATCCTTCGACTTATGCGACTTCAAAGTGGATTTATTTAAAAGCATAAGAAAGTTACATTTATATAAATATTTTTGCAAAAACAGCTTCGAGGGAGCTTCTTTGTCGGTCGCCACAGACAGTCCAGCAGAGATTAGTTCCCTAGGTTTCATGGCTTATTCTACCATGGATCTGAGGGACGTAGAAATGACACATTTATTAATAAATTTAAGTGGGAACGGTCAGGATTCAGATGAAAGAGCCCCAATACCCCCGACTAGTACAGAATTTGATCCATTCAAGGGAGGAGTTAGATCAAAATGGATGCCGCCAATCTCACCAGGGAATACAATAGATCTATTCTAAGACCTGGTAATCAAAGATATAGAGGCAATATTATATAAAAAACCACTAAAAAATTTAACAACACAGGAAGAAAAAGCCCTAAAAGAGATACAAATGTGGAATGATACCATCATTAGGAGGGCGGATAAAGGCGGAAACATTGTTCTATTAGAAAGATCTTATTATATAGAAGAAGCACTATCCCAACTAGATGACACAGAAACCTATATTAAATTAGACGGCAACCCCACAAATAGATTTAAAGAAAAATTGAGGAGCCTATTAAGAAAATATGTGGAAAAGGGGACTTTAACAAGAGGGAGAGCGGAAAAATTAATGCCAGAGCTTCCTAAATTCGCACAGTGGTACAGCATCCCCAAAATTCACAAAAATGCAGAAAAACCGCCAGGACGCCCAATAATCTCGGGCAAAGAATCACTGACCGAACCTTTATCACAGTTTTTAGATTGGTTACTAAAACCTCGGCTGTTAAAAATTCCCTCTTTCGTAAAGGATTCAGGAGATTTTCTCCTGGCCCTTAAAGACTTCCAATGGCAACCTACATTTGCTCTGGCATCAATAGATATTGTAAACCTTTACACTAGAATCCCACAACAAAAAGGCTTGGAGGCAGTCCATCACATTCTAATGAATACAAATAAAGACGCCAATTTTATTTCTTTTGTGCTGGATAGTCTGGAGTTCGTTTTATCACACAATGCTTTCAAGTTCATGGAGAGATGGTATCTTCAAAAAGTTGGTACCGCGATGGGTACTCCGGTGGCATGCGTCTTCGCAAATCTGTTTCTAGCAGCTTTTGAGGAGAGGTACGTCACCGGACCCCAGAACCCATACCTTCGGCACATACGGCTTTTTTTAAGATTTGCCGACGATATTTTTATGGTGTGGGATGGCGAAGAAATTAAATTTAACGAATTCGTTACTTTCCTGAACAATAATTATAAAGAAAACATGAAATTTACTTCAGTATTCAATAAAAAAGAATTGGAATTCCTAGATGTAAAAATAGAAATTGTAAATGAAAATATAGTAACGAAAGTCCACAGAAAAAGCACAGCGACGAACAACATTTTACATTTTAAAAGTGACCACCCGAATCACACGAAGCGCAGTATTCCATATAGTCAAATGGTGAGAATACGTAAAATCAACAATAATGAGGAAAATTATAAAACTCAGGTAGAAGAATTAAAAACCCCCCTTTCAAACAGAGGATATCCAACAGATGTTCTCCAACAAGCAGAAATTAGAGCAGCCAAATTATCCCAAATTCAGCTGTTAGAAAAGGGCAAAAAAAGAAAAAACAATGGAAAAAGAAAAGATGCAAACGAATATCAAAATAAAAATCGCAGATTCACATTTACATTTAAACATAGCCCTTTAGATAGAGATATACAAACAGCAATACGAAAAAATTGGCATGTGCTGCAGAAAGACGTGGACTTTAGAAATCTCCCGGATACATGTCCTCTATTCTCATATAAAAGATCAATTAATATAGGAGACCTTGTTGTAAAAAATAAAGTATCACCACCAACAAATAATTGGTTAGCAAAAACCATACCGCAAGGTAACCACAGATGCGGCAATTGTAGCATATGCCATCTGCATAAAATTGAGAACCCCTTGCAAATAGGTATAATTGAGCATTTTGTGAAAGACTTCATAACCTGCAAGAGTAAATTTCTGGTTTACGTAATTTTCTGTCCGTGTCAACGGTTTTATATAGGTAAGACTATTAGACCTCTCACAGTCCGAATACGAGAGCATTATAACTCAATTCGGACAGGAAAGGGACGCGTGTGTTTTGTAGAACATATGGCAGAGACACATAATAGCGATCCAGATCAATTGCGGTTTGCAGGTTTGGAAATAGTTAAATGTTCACAAAACGGTGGTAATAATGACCACCTACTGCTGCAGCGTGAAGCGAAATGGATCCTACAAACAAACGCACAGGGCCCGGGGGGTCTTAACGACAAACTTGACATGGCGGTGTTCTTATAATACATTTGTAAATGTTCATTTTGTAATATACTTGTAAATGTTCATTCTGTAATAAGAGATCTCATTGTTTTTAACTTGCACAATTGTAATGAATAGAATCAGGTGAGTCAAAAAAAAAAACAAAACCTTAAAAAGGAAATGACATCACCTGTTTTTAGCATGGACCCGTAGAAGCGCCGTAGCGCGAAACAGCAGTCGTCCGGTCTCTCCTCACTCCCGCTCCCTCACAGATCACTGCGTATGCCGGTTCATACTATGTATAGTATGGTTTGCTGAATAAAGAGCACACTTGGAAGAAGCGCAAGGGTGAGTGCTGCATCATTTTTCTTCTCATTATATGGTCTTGTACAAAACTCTGACGATTACATAGCACCACCCACAGCTCACAGTAAGGGAGACCTCATCTGTCCTTCTGAAACAGATCGTTTAAGCGAATCTCCAATTGCGCTATAGTGAAGCTCTGTGCCGATCATCTTTCTGTTCATTGCTATACTGATACTGCAGTTTTACATGTCCATCTGAGGTATGCAAATTTTCCTTAAATAGTAATATTGAATTGAGCCATAGCAATTTTTTTTTCAGCAGTAACATTTTATTCAGCATATATCGTGATAGACTTGGGCCTCAAAACACAAAAAATAGTTTGGTTACAAATAAAATTACTATATTAATACTGCAGTCTTAGGGTATGTTCACACGTTCCTGATTTCCATCCTTTTTTTTCAGGACTGTTTTTTAAAAAACTGCAGCTCTTGGCAGAAAACGCAGGTCCTTTTTTTGGTCCTTTTTTTTGTCCTTTTTTGATGCGTTTTTTGATCCTTTTTTTGATCCTTTTTTTTATGCAGTTTTCTATGCAGTTAAAATGGCTGAAAATACCCTAACCCTACCCCTAACCGTACCCCTACCCCTAACCCTAACCCTACCCCTAACCCTATTCTAACCTTAGTGGAGAAAAAATAAATCTTAATTTTTTTTTATTGTCCCTACCTATGGGGGTGACAAAGGGGGGGGGGGGGTGTCATTTACTATTTTTTTTTATTTTGATCACTGAGATAGATTATATCTCAGTGATCAAAATGCACTTTGGAACGAATCTGCCGGCTGGCAGATTCGGCGGGCGCACTGCGCATGCGCCCGCCATTTTGCAAGATGGCGGCGCCCAGGGAGAAGACGGCCGGACGGACACCGGGACGCCAGGTAAGTATAAGGGGGGGAGATTAGGGCACGGGGGGGCATCGGAGCACTGGGGGGGGCATCGGAGCACGGGGCGGTGGGATTGGAGCACGGGGGGCGGGATCGGAGCACGGGGGGGCAGCCACACTCCGCCCACGCACTTCCGCCCGCTTCCCCGCACTTCCTGCTGCAGCGGTTCGGCACCACAAACCGCAGTAAAACCCGCAGATATTTTTTTCATCTGCGGGTTTTACTGCGGGTTTGACCTCACAATGGAGGTCAATGGGTGCAGAACCGCTGCGGCTCCGAAAAAAGAAGTGACATGGTACTTCTTTTTTACCGCGGCTATTCAGCGCGGCTTTTTTTCCCGATTCCCCGCATCATGTGCACAGTGGTTCCTGTTTTCCATAGGGTACAGTACACTGTACCCTGCATGGAAAACAGCTGCGGAACCGCAGCGGCAAAAACGCTGCGGTTCCGCAGAAAAAAACGCACTGTGTGAACATGGCCTTATAAGTCCATCTTAATTAGGCACATTTTGCTGGCAATATGATATTGAAATTTTTTCTGCAGTGACATTGTATACGCCATTTTTTGTGCTATGGTTGTGCCTCAAACCCTCCCAAAAAAATTGTTTGTAAAAGAAATTGTATTGCTATATTGGTACTACAGTCTTATGCAGTACCTTGCCTTTTCCCACATATCATGCTTCAAACATAAAGATACCAAATGTAAATTATTAGTGAAGAACAACAACAAGTGGAACACAATTGTGAAGCTGAACAAAATGTATTGGTTATTTTAAATTTTTGTGGAAATTCAAAAACTGAAAAGTGGGGCGTGCAATGTTATTCGACCCATTTACTTCAGTGCAGCAAACTCACTCCAGAAGTGCATTGTGGATCTCTGAATGATCCAATGTTGTCCTAATTGCCTAATGATGATAAATATAATCCACCTGTGTGTAATCAAGTCTCCGTATAAATGCACCTGCACTGTGATAGTCTCAAGGTTCTGTTTGAAGCACAGAGAGCATCTTTTCTCAAAGATATCCATAAAATGTAATTTAAAGTTTGCAACAAGCCACCTGGAAGACACACCAAACATGTGGAAGAAGGTGCTCTAGTCAGATGAAACCAAAATCAAACTTTTTGGCAACATGCCAAATGATATGTTTGGCGTAAAGGCAACACAGCTCACCATCCTGAACACACCATCCCCACTGTCAAAAACGGTGGTGGCAGCATTATGGTTTGGGCCTGATTTTCTTCAGCAGGGACAGGGAAGATGGTTAAAATTGATGGGAAGATGAATGGAGCCAAATACATTCTTGAAGAAGACTTGCTGGAATCTGCAAAAGACCTGAGACTGGGACGGAGATTTGTCTTCCAACAAGACAATGATCCCAAACATAAAGCAAAATCTAAAATGGAATGGTTCACAAATAAATGTATCCAGGTGTTAGAAAGGCCAAGTCATAGTCCAGACCTCAATCCAATCGAGAATCTGTGGAAAGAGCTGAAAACTGCTGTTCGCAAACGATCTCCATCAAACCTCACTGAGCTCGAGCTGTTTGCCAAGAAAGAATAGGCAAGAATTTCAGTCTCTCGATGTACAATACTGATAGAGACATATCCCAAGCGACTTGCAGCTGTAATCGCAGCAAAAGGTGGTGCAACAAAGTATTAAGTTAAAAAGGGCTGAATAATATTGCACGCCCCACTTTTTAGTTTTTGAATTTCCACAAAAATTTAAAATGACCAATAAATTTTGTTCAACTTCACAATTGTGTTCCACTTGCTATTGATTCTTCACCAAAAATTTACGTTTGGTATCTTTGTGTTTGAAGCATGATATGTGGGAAAAGGTTGAAAGTTACAGGGGACCGAATACTTTCGCAAGGCACTGTGCATCCAGCAGAAGTGGGCAAATTTTGCTGGCATTGTAATACTGCAATTTTTGTGAGCAGTGAAATTTTATACTACTTCAATATGGGAAAGGGAGAAAATGGTTGTATCAGTAAATATTGTAGCAATTGATAGATAAGGAATGTGAAAATTGATTGTCCACTGAGGTCTGATCCATGATTGTGATACTGCTATGTGGTTTGATGGGCACATTCCATAATTAAAAGGGGTTTTTTTGATTTTCAGTTATCAATGCTGCCTCTCTTCCACTTCTTCCAGTGCTTGTTGTTTTCTGCCGTGCTCATGTCTTGTCAGCACTGCTGCAACCAATCTGAAACTTTGGTAGCTCGTCCCATTTGCGTCAATATGTGACAAAAATGCTGCAAATAACTACAGAAATGAGAACAGAAATGAGCCCGCCTGTGAAGCTAACTACACCGCCTGTATATCTTAATTTTTACTGCATCTAACCCAGTAAATCATTTTGGGCCTAGGAGGAGTGTCTGCACGTCAGCGGAGTAGCCCGCCTGTGAAGCTAGCTACAGCACCTGTGTATCAAAATTTATACTGCATCTAACTCAGTAAATCGTTTTGGGCCTAGGAGCAGTGTCTGCACATCAGCAGAATAGCCCACTTGTGAAGCTAACTACACCCACCACCTGTGTATCTAAATTTTTACTGCATCTAACCCAGTAAATCGTTTTGGGCCTAGTTGCATTTTGTGCTACTCAGCAGAGTACCCCACCCATGAAGCAAGCTACACCGCCTGTTTATCTAAGTACTAATTTTTAACTGCATCTAGCCCAGGCAATACTTTGGGCCTAGTAGCAGTTTCTGCTACTCAGCAGGGTACCTCACCCATGAAGCAAGCTACACGGCCTTCTTGCTTTCTCAATCTAACCCCTCGGCTCTGGGGCGTCTGCTCTCCCTCCAGCTCTCTCCTTCTCACAGGTGGACTACCACGTGTATTCACACTGTGGCAAATCTTTTGGGCCCAGGCATAAGAAGTCGTCGAGGTAATGGATAATATGTGCCCCTTTAGAAACGTCCATGACGACCCATTTGAGGAAGCAACTAAACACCTCAAATAGTGAGCAGGATATGGAGCACCCCATGGGCAAACAGTGATCTATGTAGTATGCTCCTTCAGAGAAGCAGCCCAATAGGTGACACTATTCGGAGGCACAGGTAGTAACTGGAACACCCCCTCAATGTCTGTTTTGGCCATTAGGATGCCCCTTCCCAACTCCTTGACCCGCATGATTGCCTCGTCAAAGGAGGTACAGTGTATAGTACTGTTCTTGGTTCCACGTCGATGTTGTCGCTTACTGACCTGCCCCTTGGATATGACAAATGGTGGATTAGTCTGAATGTGTTGGGTTCCTTTTTTGGCACGACTCCCAGTGGGGATACCACTACGTCTTCTAAGGAAAGTGTTCTAAATGGACCCGCCGCCATTCTACCTAAAGATATTTCTTTTTTAAAAATTTTTGTCACGACGTCTGGGTTTTGGTAGGCTGATTTTTAGATTTTTACTCCAGCCTTTCTTGATTTAAAAGGGCATGAGATGCCTATATCTGTGTCTCCTCCTCCTTTTACTCCTCCACCTCTTTTCATTTCTTTTCGCATGACTATATGTACTTTTGACTTTTCCATGTGTTTGTTGTGTCTTCTGAGCAGTTTGTCAGCTTTTGGACACCTTTTATATTTTCTATGTGTTTTCTATGTGTTTGTATGTGTTTGTGTTTGCCTGCCATTGGTTTCAATGGTGTTTGACAGTGTTTGTCGAATGTTCGACGAACATTCATCAAACACGCCCCAATTCGACGAAACGACCCGAACTCGAGCACTATGGGGGTGGCTCAACACTAACGTACAGTTTAGACAGGCACTCTCCTTCTGGTACACCCGGTTTTTGTATGTCTTACAGCCTATTTCTATTTTAAATGAATATTATTAAAGTTAAGTGATTTTATCTCTTGGACCAGGATTCCTTTTTTCCACATGTGCATCTCTAGGCGTCTGGCAGAGACGCGAATCCGTGCTCAAGATTTCCTGGACTCATAAGGAAATTCATCTAAAGGGTGAGCTGAATATATCTTTTTTTCTACAATATATGAACACATGAAAATCACATCCATATAAAGATACCATAATGTAAATACTATATATCTACTTTATCTAACTTGAAAGACTGTTGTATTTGTAATGATTGATTGGATATTTCTAGCATCCACTAATCATTAAATTAAAGGTCTTATTTTGAATTTTACTTAATAGTAACCCAGTCATCCATAATCTGATTTTACATCTCTGCCTGATTTAATGAAAATCACCCTGAGCAGGGTCGGACTGGCCATCGGGCATTTCCAGCAGATGCCAGAAGGGGCCGGTGGCAGTCGTGGGCCGCTCACCAGCACCGACTCCACCCCCCCCCTGCTGCCGACTCACCCCCCCACCAGTACCGCCGCATTCTATATAACGCCGCTACAGTTGAATGCAATGATGGAGGAGAGAGCATCTGCTGTCGCTCCCTCTCCCATCATTCCCCACTCTGCCTCTGACACTGCGGGTGCGCGATGACGTCATATCAGCACGCACCTGCTGTGTGTCGGGCGGGCAGACTGCAGCTGCTGAGACCGGAGTCAGGAGCAGCGCAGGCACGAGGAGAGGTGAGGAGAGTGTTTTGTTTTTTTTAAATATATCAATGAGTGATAACTGGATTGTGGGGCTACTGGGGGGGCTGTGCTGTATTACATTCTATGGGGGCTGTGCTGCATTACATTCTATGGGCACTGTGCTGCATTACATTCTATGGAGACTGTGCTGCATTACATTCTATGGGGGCTGTGCTGCATTACATTCTATGGGGGGCTGGCTGCATTACATTCGATGGGGGCTGGCTGCATTACATTCTTTGGGGGCTGGCTGCATTACATTCTATGGGGGACTGTATTAAATTATATTGGTGAGGGCTGTATTGCATTCTATGGGGGGGCTGTATTACATTCTATGGGGGCTACATTATATTCTATGGGGACTGTATTATATTCTATGGATGGGCTACATTATATTCTATGGGGGGCTGCATTATGCTCTATGAGGGGGCTACCATATATTATATATGCAGGTGCATTATACTATATGAGGGGGCTGCATTATATTCTCTGGGGGGTTACATTATACTCGGGGCTACAATATATTCTGTGAGGTGGCTGCATTATACTCTAGGGTGGCATCATTATACTATATGTGGGCTGCATTATACTGTATCGAGGACTATGGGGAATACATTATACTATATGAAGAACTATGGTGTGCATTACACAAGGGGAAGTGAATTGTACTACATGGATGACAATGGCGGGCATTATACTGTATGGAGCACTATAAGGAATGTATTATACTATTTGGAGGACTGAGGAGTGTATTATACTATATGGAGGACTGTGGCAGTACATTATACTATATGGAGGACTGAGGAGTGTAGTATACTATATGGAGGAATTGCAGTGTTTTTTAATATATCGAGGACTATGAGGAGTTTATTATACTATGTGGAGAACTATGGGGAATGTATTATACTATATGGAGGACTGAGGAGTGTATTATACTATATGGAGGACTGAGGAGTGTATTATACTATATGGAGGACAGAGGAGTGTATTATACTATATGGAGGACTGAGGTGCACATTATAATATATGGAGAACTATGGGGTGTATTATACTAAACAAGCAAAATGCTGCCTATTCATCGAGTGATTGGATTGTTTATGTGGGAACAGAAATCCTTTTTCTCAGCCGCACATCGCTGGTGTAAACTGTAGTTGTGCTTCTGATACATGATATTGTATGGGGACAGACTTATCTAATTAGGATTGTTCTGTTCCCTTCATTTTTTTCTCAGTTGGTGTAAAGAGGCCGGGAAACAATGGAAAGACTTCAGTATTGTCGATCACATTCGTTTAGCGGCCTGAGATTAGCGCATGTAAATACAACAGAAATGCTTTGCAGGGAGACGAGGCAAGGATGATGAAGACTTGTAGTTAGCACCTGGCGCCTGGGAATAGCGCTAACTCTACTGCTTTTCCCAGTCACCAGAGCATTTAATTCTGGTATGTGTAATGATTTTTAGGGTTGATGTCAGCTGCGTAATGTCAGCTGCTCTCAATCCCTGGTGTAAATAATGGAGAGGTGTCTATCAGACACCCCTACTACTAGCCCAGACCTGGCGGGACCCAGCGACTCTGAAGAGCGGTGACGGTAGTAACAATACCGCTCTTCACAGTCGCCAAGCTTAGTGCAAGACCCGGAATATCTGAAGAGCGGTGACGTTACTGATGTCACCGCTCTTCAGAGTCACCGGGTCTCGTGCTGCGCAGCAGAACCAAAAGTGGCTGTAGGCAAAGTTTATGGAGCATCAGAATGAGGTTCCATAGCCTTTGGTCATCTCATCCCTTCATTATCTACGAGATCCAGTTATGTAGGTAAAGTAGCGGCTTTTCTTAGTACTGCAACTAAAAGCAATAAATAGGACTGAGCTGTAATGCTGGATACAGCTGTGATTATATGTTATATAGTCGTGCTACACTCCCCTCACTTCTTGTAACCTACAAGTGTACAAAGATATTATACAGTCACCATGTGACAAGTGGGCCTGTGTGACTTCAAATGCCAGGGCTGAATTTTAGTCCCAGTTCAGCCCTGCCCCTGAGCTCCCCTCACCTTCTTATGATCAATGAGAGTCAGACTCTCACTTGATAACACATTTATAGCATATCATATGCCTTTACTATCAATGCTCACTTATGAATTTTAATTAAATTGAATTGTTTTATACTTAAGTACCCTTTATATTTGATTAGAGCAAATGATAAGTAAAAAAAGTCATGTATTGTGGAACATCCACTTTAAATGAGGAAACATTTTCCATTAGATTTTGATATTTCTGCAAAGGTTTCCAAGTAGTCACCGATGATTAGAGGTATATGGCTAGCTGTTTGTTTCCTTGTTTTAATAAGATGAGTACAGCACTCTATTTATGTCAGTCCAGTGATTCTACAACAAAAGTCAGCAAGCCATATTTTATGTACTTTGCTTTGTGAGTAGTGCCATTATCATGCAGAAACTGAAAAATGCCTTGGTATTTGTCAAAAATGTTAGAAGACTGCAATTCTGCATAAATCCATTGTATGCTCTAACAATGCGATGTCTTTTTTTAATTAAACCTAGGCTGTGATAAACAGCAATAAACTATTATTCTAACCACAATTACAGTAACAGTAAACAGCCCATCATTCATTTGTGGCATACAGTATTCTCCTGGCAACCCAAACCATGAAGCTCCAGTAAAATATATATCTTGTGCTGACATTGTTTCTGGAGATTCGTTGGCATCAGCTACTCAGTTGAGAATAGATCATTTTGAGTTATGACATACTTGAGCACTTTCCGGAAATCTTACATTGGCGTTATTGTTAGGGTTGAGCGAAACGGGTCGAACATTTTCAAAAGTCGCCGACTTTTGGCGAAGTCGAGTTTCATGAAACCCGATCCGACCCCTGTGCGTGGTCGGCCATGCGGTACGCGACTTTCGCGCCAAAGTCGCGTTTCAATGATGCGAAAAGCGCCATTTCTCAGCCAATGAAGGTAAACGCAGAGTGTGGGCAGCGTGATGACATAGGTCCTGGTCCCCACCATCTTAGAGAAGGGCATTGCAGTGATTGGCTTGCTGTCTGCGGCGTCACAGGGGCTATAAAGGGGAGTTCCCGCCGACCGCCATGTTACTGCTGCTGATCTGAGCTTAGGGAGAGGTTGCTGCCGCTTCGTCAGAAGCAGGGATAGCGTTAGGCAGGGTCCATTAACCACAAAACCGCTTGTGCTGTAGCGATTTCCACTGCCCAACACCACCTTCGGTGTGCAGGGACAGTGGAAGCTCTTTTTTTTTTTTTTTTTTTTCCTCAGCGCTGTAGCTCATTGGGCTGCCCTAGAAGGCTCCCTGATAGCTGCATTGCTGTGTGTACGCCGCTGTGCAAACCAACTGCTTTTTTCAAAGCACAAATCCTCTTGTTCCTTCCTTTCTGCACAGCTATCTTGTTTGTTTGTCCACACTTTTTATTTAATTTGTGCATCAGTCCACTCCTTATTGCTGCCTGCCATACCTGGCTGAGATTACTGCAGGGAGATAGTAATTGAAGGACAGTTCCTTTTTTTTTTTTTTTTTTTTTTTTGTGGGAGATTAAGATTGGCATTTCTGCTAGAGTGCCATCTCTGTCTGTGTCATCTCTCACTCAGTGGGCCATAGAAAGCCTATTAATTTTTTTGCTTGATTTGGGTTCCAAAATCTACCTGAAAAAAATCACTAAATCAATCAGTGGGAGATTAATATTGGCCTCTGGGCTTGTGTGCCACTCCTGACTCCTGTGTGCGTCATCTGTCACTCAGTGGGCCCTAGAAAGCCTATTTTTTGTTTTATTTGTTTTCTAAATTCTCCCTGAAACAATCATTTTTTTACTCTTCGTCACGACAGCACCCCACATGAGAGAGAGGGATCCGCCCATAGGAACAGGAAACCTACAGAATAAAAGGAGGTGGTCCCCTCTCCTCCTCAGTTTAGGTTTCCTGTTCCTATGGGAATCCCAGGACGTACCTACAGAAGATCCTGGGCCATGCACCCGCCTGCGTCGGTCTCTGTAAGGAACGGCAGGGGCTGCGGTTCCAGTAGCAGCGGCGGGGGAGCCACTGTGTACAGCCTCCCCCCTCGTCTGATGGATGGCCATGGTCCGGGTCCGGTCACCGCTGGTCCGCCCGGCTCCATGAGGGCGCGCGCGCTCAAAGCGGCCGGCTAAATAAGCAGCCGCTGCCGCATGGAGGAATGAGCGGCGCGTCTGACCCGGAAGTCGCTGGAGCACTTCCGGGTTCGGGCCGGGGAGGCAGGAGATTCGGCGCCACTTTTAAAAGCTGCAGCGCTACTGTCGGCTGGTGTGTGGATGTGAGTATGGCTTCACCGGCCGACGAAACGCACCTTGTAGTATCAGAGCGCTCTCCTAGTAAGGAGAAAAGCGCCAGGAGCAGCATTAAAGATGGTGGTCGTCAGGAGCGATCTTCCACCAAGCAAAAAGATCCCTCAAAGAATCCGCCTCCAGATCCGGTACCTGTCAGCTTCTCTGGGTGAGTTTAAAGACTTCTCTACCTATATGCTGATGTATGTTCCTCCTATGTCCCCTTCCTTTAGTCCAGGAAAAAGGCACACAAGTCCAAGCACAAAGAATGTGCTTTATGTTCACAGCCCCTTCCAGACTCCTATATGAAGAAGTTATGCTCAGATTGCATCATACTGACCTTGCGTCAGGAAAACATTATGACTCCATCTGACGTTAGAGCCATGATTCGAGAAGAGATGCAGGGACTGTCACAGGCTAGTATCTCTAGCTCCCGCCAACCTAGCAGATCCCCATCTCCGGAAAATCCAGAATCGGAGGAGGTGCATAAGTCCTCAGATTAATCGGAAACTCGGCCGAGTTCATCCGAAGATGAAGGGGGGTTATGTCTGCCTAACAGCAGCGTGGACAGCCTGGTAAAAGCAGTCAGAAACACGATGGGGTGCCCTGATGAGAAAGGGAAAAAATCAGCTCAGGACATTATGTTCGCGGGGTTAGGACAAAGGAAGCGCAGATCCTTTCCCGTTGTCGCAACCGTTAAAGAATTAATTAAAAAAAGAGTGGGACAAACAGAGCGCCAGAGGTTTTCTACCATCTTCCTCTAAAAGGCGATATCCCTTTAGGGACGAGGAGCTGAATACTTGGTCGAAAGTGCCAAAAGTGGACGCAGCTGTAGCCTCAACCTCAAAACAGTCAGTCTTGCCTGTAGAGGATTCAGGGATGCTAACGGATCCGTTGGACCGTAAAGCAGAGGCCCTGCTTAAGAAATCTTGGGAGGCCAATACAGGGGCATTCCGACCAGCCATCTCTGCTACCTGTACGGCGAGATCTCTGCTGGTTTGGATGGAACAACTGGAGGAGCAGATCAGAGGTAGAACTGCAAGAGACTCCATTCTACCAAAGATCCCTCTGATGAAGGAGGCTGTAGCATTCCTGGCAGACGCCTCAGTAGATTCGCTACGCCTAGCAGCCAGGTCAGCTGGCTTAACAAACACAGCCCGGCGAGCACTCAGGTTGAAGAACTGGAAAGGGGACACACAGGCAAAGGCAAAGCTTTGTGCGCTCCCCTGCCAGGGTGAGTTCCTTTTCGGGAAGACTCTGGATGAGATCTTAAAGAAAGCAGGAGAACGGAAGAAAGGTTTTCCTAATCAGTATCTTCCGTCTTACAGGAGAGCATTCAGGAGACGACCCTTTTCCAGGAAACCATTTGAGTAAAGGGATCGCTGGGAGGCGAAAGACCCTAAGCAAAAAGGAGCCCTGTTTACCGGGTCTTACAACGCAAAACGTGGCAAGTACCGCTAACCCTGAAGTAGGCGGCAGATTAAAATTTTTTCTATCCAAGTGGGAACATATAACATCCAACCGTTGGATCCTGGACATTATAAAAGATGGTCTTAAATTAGAATTTTTTAGAATCCCTTGGGATTCTTTTATAATAACATCTCCAAAGGGACAAGAACAACAAGAGGCTCTAGAGTCCGAGATTATTTCTCTCCTATCTAAAAAAGTGTTGGTAGAGGTTCCCCAAGATCAAAGAGGAAGGGGATTTTACTCCCCTTTGTTTTTGATCAAAAAACCAGATGGTTCATTCAGAACCATCATTAATCTCAAGAAATTAAATTCCTTTCTATATAATCGAACTTTTAAAATGGAGTCTATTAGTTCTACCATCAAGCTCTTGTTTCCTAGGTGTGTCATGGCCGGAATCGACCTAAAAGATGCCTATTATCATCTTCCTATACATGCCGAACATCAGCAGTATCTAAGGGTAGCAGTCATCCTGGCAGGACAGGTTCGTCACTTCCAGTATGTAGCAATGCCCTTTGGGCTTTCTATGGCTCCCCGCATCTTTACAAAGGTGATCCTAGAAGTGATGGCTCACTTACGCCAGCAAAACACTCTTATAATACCCTACCTGGATGATTTTCTTGTTATCGGAAATTCCAGATACCAATGTGAAATGCGGTTATCTAATGCGATCTCATCCTTGCAGGGTCTAGGTTGGATCGTGAATTACGAAAAATCCAGGTTGAATCCAGACAACATCCAGATATTTCTGGGAATTCAACTAGATTCTGTAAGTCAGAGGAGTTTTTTGCCACAGTCAAAGAAAATAATTATTCAAACAAAGGTGTCAGAGGCAGTATCAAAGCCCCGTATGACCCTGAGGAAGGCCATGTCCTTACTAGGATCACTGTCCTCATGTATACCAGCCGTACTGTGGGCTCAATATCATACCCGTCAATTATCACTCGCCAGCCCTATGGGTTGGGGCGCACATATGGAAGATAGTCTGATCCAAGACACCTGGAATCAGGCGGAGCAGGAGTGTTCTTCAAATTGGAAGGAGTTAAAAGCAGTTGAATATGCCCTAAATCATTTTCTTCCACAGGTTCAGGGAAAGCATGTGAGAGTTCTGTCAGACAATTCCACCGCAGTGGCGTACATAAACCGTCAGGGAGGTACACGATCAGGAACCCTGATGAATGTAGCAGCAAACATCCTCCAGTTGGCAGAGGTTCATCTTCCATCCTTAACAGCCCTGCACATCAAAGGAGCAGAAAACACCAAGGCGGACTACCTCAGCCGAAACAGGCTACGACAAGGGGAATGGTCATTAAACAAGGACATATTCAACATGATAACAGAAGCATGGGGCGTACCCCAAATAGATCTGTTCGCCACAAGAGACAACAGACAGGTAAAGACATTCGCTTCCCTGAACCTCATGGATCACCCAGATATGTTGGACTCTCTTCACCATCCTTGGAGCTTCAAACTGGCATACGCCTTTCCTCCAATGTCTCTGATACCTCTAGTGATCAGGAAGATCAGGAGGGACCAAGCCAGAGTAATCCTGATTGCGCCCTTCTGGCCAAAAGACCATGGTTCTCGTGTCTCCAGAGCATGTCTCTTTGCGATCCATGGATCCTTCCTTCACACAGGGAACTGCTGTCTCAGGGCCCATTTTTCCACCCGCAAGTGAAAGGTCTTCACTTGACGGCGTGGAATTTGAGAGGCAGTTGTTAAGATCTAGAGGGTTCTCGGAACAACTAGTTAACACCCTATTGTTGAGTAGGAAAAGATCTACCACCGTATTGTACAGCAGGGTATGGAAGAAATTCTTAGATTTTCATACAAAACCATTCTCTAAGCAGATTCCGATAGTTCCGATTCTAGAATTCCTACAAAGAGGAAGAGAATTACGTTTATCGGTGAACACCTTAAGGGTTCAGATCTCAGCTTTAGGAGCCTTGTATGGGGACAACATAGCAGCCAACAAATGGGTCTCCAGGTTTATCAAATCCTGTGAACGTTCCAATCCGGTCCATATTCCCCGTCTACCTCCGTGGGATTTGAATTTAGTCTTAGAGGCCTTAACTGACTCCCCATTTGAGCCACTAGATACCATACCTCTAAAGGTCCTAACATACAAGGTCGCCTTATTGGTAGCCCTTACCTCAGCTAGAAGGGTTAGTGATATCCAGGCTCTATCAGTAGACCCGCCTTTCTTAGTGGTATTTCAGGATAGAATTGTCCTAAAACCTGATCCCTCATACCTCCCTAAAGTAGCATCCACCTATCACAGATCTCAGGAGATAATTCTGCCTTCCATTTTTAATACACCTGTAAACCCAGAACAACATAGGTTGCACACCTTAGATGTCAGAAGAGCTATCCTGACGTATATAGAGAGATCTCAAACATGGAGGCAGAGTAGGGCTCTGCTTATCTCCTTTCAGGGCCTGAGGAAAGGATATGGGATCACAAAGGCTACCATTTCTCGATGGATTAGAGAAGCCATCTGTCTACCCTACACATCAAGGGGCAAAATCCCACCAGTGGGGATTAAAGCGCATTCCACGCGGGCCATGGCTTCTTCTTGGGCGGAACATGCAGATGTACCGATCCATATGATATGTAAGGCCGCAACCTGGTCCTCACCTTCTACCTTTTACAACCATTACAGACTTGACCTTTCTGCTTCCTCTGGTTTGACCTTTGGTAGAGCTATGCTCAGTACAGTAATCCCACCCAAATAATGAATCTCTGAAAATCTCTCATGTGGGGTGCTGTCGTGACGAAGAGTAAAAATCCGGATTACGTACCGGTAATGCTCTTTTAATGAGTCACGACAGCACCCATGTATTACCCTCCCTAAATTATGCACAGCACTTTTCTTTAAGTTCAGAGAAGTAATGGTTGTATAGGGTTAAGAAATTTTTATGTTATTGAATAAGAATGAATACTAACACTTTTGCGGTTCCCTTTTTATACTCTGTAAACTAAACTGAGGAGGAGAGGGGACCGGCTCCTTTTATTCTGTAGGTTTCCTGTTCCTATGGGCGGATCCCTCTCTCTCATGTGGGGTGCTGTCGTGACTCATTAAAAGAGCATTACCGGTATGTAATCCGGATTATTTTCTTTGGTTTCTAAATTATTCCTGAAAAAAATCATTTTTTTGGTATTTTTTTTTTCTCTCAAGTCTCCCTGAAAAAAAAAAAAAAAAAAATCTGTGGGAGATTCATATTGCCCCTTCTGCTTGTGTGCCAGTCTTGACTCCTGGGTGTGCCATCTCTCTCTCTCTCTCTCTCCCCAATTGTGGGCCCTCCTAGTACCCACTGGGTCCCTCCTAGTACAATAAAGTGTCTCTGGCGGTGGTGGTGCGCACCCAACGTCAGACACACCATTGTAATATGAGGGGCCCTGGGCCTGTACCGCCGGCCACAAGACAGTTTCCCCCCACCCCAGCTCAAACAGTGCTCTACCACTTGCAAAATTATCTCACAGCTCCACCAATGTTTAGTCTATGCGTTGACATCCTTCAATGCCTGCCACTGACAATACCATTGTATTGACATTTTTGTTATGTTAGGCCTTCGATGCCTGTCTGTGGTCACTCCTTCCACTAGGCCTCCACTGACCACACCACTGCTGCCCGTGTACCCCTGGAACCAATTTAAAATTGCCTACAGCCATGTGTTATTATTTTAGGCCTTCGATGCCTGTCTGCGGTCACTCCTTTCACTAGGCCTCTACTGACCACACCACTGCTGCCCGTGTACCCCTGGAACCAATTTAAAATTGCCTACAGCCATGTGTTATTATTTTAGGCCTTCGATGCCTGTCTGCGGTCCATTCTTTCAACTACTACTACACTGACCACACCACTGCTGCCCGTGTACCCCTGGAACCAATTTAAAATTGCCTACAGCCATGTGTTATTATTTTAGGCCTTCGATGCCTGTCTGCGGTCACTCCTTCCACTAGGCCTCCACTGACCACACCACTGCTGCCCGTGTACCCCTGGAACCAATTTAAAATTGCCTACAGCCAGCCCAATTTTTTTATTTTAGGCCTTCGATGCCTGTCTGCGGTCCATTCTTTCAACTACTACTACACTGACCAGGTCACTGCTGCCCGTGTACCCCTGGAACCAATTTAAAATTGCCTACAGCCATGTGCTATTATTTTAGGCCTTCGATGCCTGTCTGCGGTCACTCCTTCCACTAGGCCTCCACTGACCACACCACTGCTGCCCGTGTACCCCTGGAACCAATTTAAAATTGCCTACAGCCATGTGTTATTATTTTAGGCCTTCGATGCCTGTCTGCGGTCACTCCTTCCACTAGGCCTCCACTGACCACACCACTGCTGCCCGTGTACCCCTGGAACCAATTTAAAATTGCCTACAGCCATGTGTTATTATTTTAGGCCTTCGATGCCTGTCTGCGGTCCATTCTTTCAACTACTACTACACTGACCAGGGCACTGCTGCCCGTGTACCCCTGGAACCAACATCAGAAAATATAAAAAAAAGTATTTTGCTTATAAAAAAGAAAATACTGGTGAGATATCAAATGCAGACATTTTAACATTAAAAACAAACACACAACTAAAATCTGGTACAGTACTAAAAATGGCCACCAGCTACAATTACTTTCTCCTGCAAGTAGTTAACTGAAAGGTTTTTTAAATTGAAAACACACATATGGCATCCACCGAGTGTTGTCCTGTCGCGTCTTCTTTATATTATTGCCGAGAAGATGCAAAACAATGAAAATAATAAAATCATTAATTACCAAAATAATAGAGAAAGTCAACACCACATTGCAAATAAACATTCATTCCAAATAAAGAAGCAGGGCGCGTCCGAGGGTGAGTATATACCTAATAAGAATATAATCACCCTCGGACGCGCAATGCTTATTTCCAACAGCCTTCCTTCCTAAGAATCAGCCCTTCCGTGGTGTAGAGAGACGTTGTGTTACACTCCAAGGTGTTCCCCAGGTTGCCTTTCCTGAGCTTCGATCTTCCGGCTCTCGTTTAGTAGTTCTTGGAAACTACACTGCATTAGGCCTTCAAATTGGGTATGGGGTGTAGAGAGAGGGTGTGTTACACTCCAAAGGGGTTCCCCAGGTTGCCTTTCCTGAGCTTCGATCTTCATGCTCTCGTTTAGTAGTTGTCGGAAACTACGCTGCATTAGGCCTACAAATTGGGTATGGGGTGGAGAGAGATGGTGTGTTACACTCCAAGGTGTTCCCCAGGTTGCCTTGCCATTGCTTCCGTCTTCCGACTCTCGTTTAGTAGTTGTAGAAAAGTACACTGCATTAGGCCTACAAAATGGGTATGGGGTGGAGAGAGATGGTGTGTTACACTCCAAGGTGTTCCCCAGGTTGCCTTTCCTGAGCTTCTATCTTCAGGCTCTCATTAAATTGTGGTTAAATGGAACAACTGCATTTGGCGTACTAGTTGGGTTGGGGCCTACTATCGGTGTCTGCCACTCCTTGCTGTTCTCCTCCACTGAACAAAGCTGTGCCGCCTGTTTACTACGGTTGCCAATTTTGAACTGCATTTCGACTACTTACTGATTTGGCCCTACTCTCTGTGTCAGCCTCTCATTCCAGTTGTCCTCCACTGCAATGCCCCCTGGTTATTCCTGTGTTACCAATTTTGAACTGCATTTAGCCCACTTTATTCTTTGGGCCTATATCTGTGTTTCCACTTCATCGTGCCCATTGCCCAGCCAGTGATAGATGAGTCTGCTGGTACATTGACCCATAACGCAACATTCCCCGTGCATGCTACACAACAACATTGTGACCCTGCTGAAAGTCAGGTTGCTCTTCCCGCATACCATACCACCTTACACGGGGACAAAGAGGAAGGTGCAGATGAAAGTGCAGGTTCCTTCATCAGGTGGGGGGAGGAATACTAGTTGGCGACGTCACTGGCACAGGGCCTCTCATAGTACGCAAAAGTGTTGCTGCCGGTGGGAGGCGCCCCCGCCGTGCAAACACACCGCTGTACTTTGAGGGGCCCTGTTCCAGTGCCAATGCCAACAAGTGGGCCCCCCCTGCTTGCTCAGGATCACAGCACTTGCAAAGTTGAAATACTTACCTCTCCCTGCTCCACTGCCGTGACGTGGTCCAGATTTCCTGGGCCCACTAATTACTTGAACCAGCCCTACCCCACACAACTTTAGCCAAATGACCCCCAATTTCAAATGCCTTCCAATTATTATAAGGTAAATTACGCTTGACAAGCTTCATTAAGAAGAATGGATGGTTTTGACATTAAAATGGGCACTCTAGGTGTTTTCCTGGCCCCCACTCACTGCCGACTATGCTGCCCCATTGACTTGCATTGGGTTTCGTGTTTCGGTCGATCCCGACTTTACGTCATAATCGGCCGATTTCACTCGACCCGACTTTTGAGATAGTCGGGTTTCGCGAAACCCGGCTCGACTCTAAAAAGGTCAAGGTCGCTCAACTCTAGTTATTGTCATAAGCAGTGCAGAAATTTGGGAAATGGAAACATCTTACCTTTTAACAGTGATGCGTTACAATATTCTACTAATATTTATGTTTGCTATGGGATCACCTGATGAGTTGGATTATCTGAGCTGTAAGTTAAAGTGGACAACACAAACTAAAGGCCATGGCACAGTGGGTAAGACTTCCCAGATGGCACCTATGAACTGTGAGGACAGCAGGTAGACAAGTGGAGAAAGAAATAACAGAAAATACCAAACCAGGAGTGTGGACATGCAAAGGAATTGAAGATTTATAGCCAGTCAAGGACTTGCATCTTTGTTGTTGAGACGGCTATAGAGCAGAGTTCAGTATGCTTACAGCAGATGAAGGGTTAATCAGTAAACACGTGGGGAAAGCTACTGGCAGCAGTTATGGACTGGAAAACCTAGTTTGGGTATAATATGCTGTCTATTGTGGCAGCATTTGTAATGTGAACAGCTTTAGAGAAGACTCAGCTATGCCTACAGAAGATAAATGGTTAGCAGCAGGCTTGAGTCGGAAAACAATTGTTGAAAAACACAAACAGGAGTTTGCAGAAATATCACCCAGCTGAGAGATCTAGCTGGTGAGACAAACTCTAAGAAACATAGTAATTTAACACAAAGCTTAATGAATACTCAGACACACATAGGTGTGTGATTAGGCCTAGAAAGTATAAATTCTATTATAGGACATTTACTAATTTGTAATATTTGCTGTACTGTGCAAAATTTTAGGCAAGTGTGGAAAATTGCTGAAAAGTAATAATGCTTTCAAAAATAAAAGTGGTAACAATTTTCTTTTATCAATTAACAAACTGCAAATTGAATAAACAAGGGAAAAGTTTAACTCAAATCAATATTTTGTGCAACCACTTTTTGCCTTCAGAAAAGAATAAGGACCTCTAAATACACTTGCACACAGTTTTTGAAGAAAATTATCAGCGAGGATGCTTCAAACATCTTGTTGAACTAACCACAGATTTCTGTGGATGTTGTCTTACAAAAATCCTACTGTCTCTTCATGTAATATCAGGCAGACTCAATGACGTTGAGATCAGAGCTCTGTGGGGGCCATATCATGAATTCAAAGACGCCTTGTTCTTATTGACGCGGAAGATAGTGTTTTTTTTTTTTTTTTTAATCAAATAGATTTTTATTGATTTATAAAATGCAATAAACATTTAACAATAACACGTGTTTTACAATTCCCCCCCAGCATTAACCCCCCCTTTACCCAACCCACCCCCCTTCATCCCCATCCCTCCCCCTTTTCCCACTTAGACAGCTCACGTCCTTCTTTTAGAATGTCTTGTAGCATTATATACTTTAGTATAATATAATGTCCTTCACTATGAATTTATATACCATTATTTTATAGGCAAAACCTCCTCAGGCCTATTTTCCCTTAATCTTCTCCTAACGCAATTCCAACCAAGGCGTTCATTGTAAACGTATAAGATGTGGCAAACGAATCCACACTTCCTTCAAGGATGCAGACAATAGCAATGAGTATCACATCAAGTCTAGGATTACCTGTGAATTTACAGGGGGGATTTAAATCCTCAGGTGCCCATGTGATAAAATTTATGTTGGCCGCACAAAAAGGCACCTGAGGGACTGCATTAAGGAGCATTTAGATAACAATAAAGTTACTTATATTAATAAAATGCGCCTTTTAACTGACCTGAGATATAAGAGAATAGCCTCCCCATACAGTTTACAATCCAGCATCTGTCGGTTGTGCACTATAGCTGACAACTTTCTGCATCAGCCACGATCAGTGTTTGCACCATCCAAATCTGTTAAACCCCTTAGATGCTGCTGTAAATAGTGACTACATCATTATATATCGTTAACAGAGTGTGGGGGCTTCCTCTTTATCCCAATTGGTGCCCTCAGATCATGATTTTGTGGTCCTGATGTTTGCCATGGCAATTCACGACCAAATAGCGGCTTTAGAGTCTGACGGCTGTAATAATCTGTTTAGAAGTTAGAGGCATTTAGGTGGTAAAAATACACATTTTCATTTCTGTCATACCACTTTGCATTAATTCCTGTAAAGCACCTGAAAGGTTAATAAACTACCTGACAGCAGTTTTTGATATGTCAGAGGGTGCTGTTTTTAAAATGGTATCACGTTTGGGGGTTTCCCAATATATGAGACCCCTAAAGTCACTTCAAACATGTTTAAGTCCCTAAAATAATTAAGTTAGTAAATTTCCTTGAAAAAAAATGAAAAATTGCTGCTACATTTTTAAACCTCCTAAAATGCTAAAAAAATAAAATAACATTTTACAAATGATGCTGATGTAAAGCAGACATGTGGGTTATTTATTAATTTGTTTTTGAGGTATGACTATCTGAATTAAAGGAATAATCATTCAAATTTTGAAAATTGCTCATTTTTTAACATTTTTCTCAAATTTTTGATATTTTTTATAAAAAAACACAAAACATATTGACCTAAATTTACCATTATCATGAAGTATAATGTGTCACGAAAAAACAGTCTCAAAATCACTGGGATTTGTTGAAGCGTTGCAGAGCTATTACCACATAAAGTGACACTGGTCAGATTTCAAAAATTTGGCTCCGTCACTAAGGGGTGGGACACCCATTACACTTTTATGAAAAACACAACAAATCATATGCGAGTGTCTCTTTTTATGGTATCCAACTAGTATCAAAAAACCCAAGAGGTGGTGATTATATCAAGATTATGTCAAGGGTGGAATCCAAATGGATTTTCACCCTTGACTGTCTAGCACCAAAAGGGTTGAATCAGAGTATAGAGCTTTATGCACTTTAATCAATTAATTTTTATATAGTCGGATCTAAGATGGTGGACGGTCCACTTTTTGAATGACCATTTTTATCTGATGAACTTATTATCAACATAGTATAAAAATATCATTACAATAACCCAATAAAAGAAACGGAGTATAAACCAAAAACCATATGGTCAAAGAATCAGACTCTTGCTATAACCTGCTATAATTTTAGTGAGAATGTAGCGATTACAAGCTACATGCCTCGTAATTCATCATTACATTTAGCACGCAAATTTTATCTCACTCTAGTAAGGGGACTGAAAAAGTTCACAGATTGTGATATCTTTTTATACATGTTTTCATTACTTAGGGGTAAAAATGATATGAAAGTTTATGATATAATAATTATGCCAATGCAGGCGGTTTTAATCTTATGTGGAAATAAAAGATTAATATTAAAGCGTTTTAGTTTTTTGAGTAACCAAAGCTCAGTTTAAATGATGCCCCCCCTTTTTCTAATCTTATTCCTCTAAGCACACACACTTAAACTGCAATCAGGACCAAATATGGCACGGGCTTGTCAGCCTAATGGAAAGAGTTAATCATCCTTTGCAAACCATCACACATCAAATGGTTCCAACAAGCCCCAATTAACTTGCGGGCTTCTGCGCAATCAACCAGTTTCCATTACAGCTGCAGACAGAGGGCAGGCATATCTCTATATAAGGACAGAAGAAGGTGCATGTTCTAACAACCTTGATGAAGAGGGATAGCATCCCTTGAAACGCATTGGTAGCTGTTCCTTCTGCGCACCCGTCCCCTCTAGTTCGGTGATGTCACCTAGGCTCCACCCCTCTTTTTTCGCCGCGAACCTCAGCGCTGTCTCCGGCTGGGGCACGAGAGGTATCGGCGCTCCAAAACCCTGCGGCCATCTGTCCGCAGCCGATGCTGCACAGAAAAAGCCTGAGGATCTGCACAAACATACAAAACAGTGAGTGAGTACTATCAGCCTGAGAGCATTAACAGGTTACATCTATTTGCTTATACTAACATAACAACATCGTGTTAATCCATTATATTAGGCAAATATCTTCCTTCAAGTAGATTTACAAGACACACTCTATGCTCTTTAACAGCTGATCGATCCTGGTTGGCACAGCAAAACACCTGCATATTGGAACACCAACAGGTCATTTATATAACATAAATAACCACAAAACTCATAGTGAGTATACCAAATTGTTATTATTGAAACAGGTTGTAATCACTGTTCCACAACACAACTAATGTGAATTTAAATTTATTTAATTAGTGGGAATCTTTGTGGTCCAAAGGAGCAATACTCAAAAGGTATCACATTTACCACAGACTCCCTGCACGAATTCCTAGCAACGCACAACACAAATGCCAATGAAGTGAGTACAACACCAAAAAATTATCCATATATACCACTTATATTAGTTCAATCCATGTTAGTTCTGTTATCATTTGCGCGGTGATTATCCTTAATTATTACTAAGCCACCTACAATGCTGTTTCTATTCAGTTAATACATTAGGTTTTAACTTAAAGTTGTGCCAAAAGTTTAAATACCCCGGCAGAATTTTTGATTTCTTGGCCTTTTGTCAGAGAATATGAATGATGACAACAAAACTTTTTCTCCACTCATGGTTAGTGGTTGGGTGAAGCCATTTATTGTAAAACTACTGTGTTTTCTCTTTTTAAATCACATGTAAACTTTTTAGCACAACTGTACTGTAGATATGTGTATTATGATGATAAATACCTTTTGGTATAATTGGTTATTCATACTTCTGACTGTGATCCTACAAAATCCATTAATTCGTGCAAGTGTACCTAGATGAATTGATTTTGCTTTGAAGATAAAGGGTGGTCACAATAAAATTTTGATTCAAATTTGGTACTCATTAACTTTGCATTTAGCTGATTGATAGTTCATTTTTATCAATCAGCACTAGGGTTGAGCGACTTTTACTTTTTTAGGGTCGAGTCGGGTTTCGCGAAAACCAACTTTCTCTAAAGTCGAGTCGAGTGAAATCGGCCGACTATGGCGAAAAATCGGGGATCGACCGAAACACGAAACCCAATGCAAAGTCAATGGGAATTTTTTTTTTATTTATTTTATTTTTTTTCTCCCTCTCCCTCTCCCTCCTTTCTCCCTCTCCCTCTCTCTCTCTCTCTCTCTCTCTCTCTCTCTCTCTCTCTCTCTCTCTCTCTCTCTCTCTCTCTCTCTCTCTCTCTCTCTCTCTCTCTCTCTCTCTCTCTCTCTCTCTCTCTCTCTCTCTCTCTCTCTCTCTCTCTCTCATCCCTGAACAGAAAAGCTGGTGTTACACATTGCAAATCGTTACAGCGCACAATCGACAAGATGACGATAGGCGTCCAAGCCCCTAAGACCTATGTCATCACTCTGCCCACGCTCCTTCATTGGCTGAAAAAATGGCGCCAAGCGCTTCATACGAAACGCGACTTTGGCGCGAAAGTCGCGTACCGCATGGTCGACCCCACACAGGTATCGGGTCGTGTTTCATGAAACCCGACTTTGCCAAAAGTCGTCGACTTTTGAAAATGAACGATCCGTTTCGCTCAACCCTAATCAGCACTTCTATTTTTGAAAGCATTCTTAATTTTTCGTAATTTTTCCATCCCACTTGAGGAGTGTACTAGGGTAAAAGAAGAAATGCAGAAAATTTGAGCATTAATCTAAAATTCTATGTATTACTTGGAAAAAAATTGAGGTTATTCCAAGAGATGGTTCCAAAAAGCGTCACTAATAAACTGCATGATACCCTCATTTATATTAATACACTATAAGGAAAAAACATAGGAAATACTATCAACAATATGATGGCTAACTGCTCCCTGTAAACAATGAGGTTGCCACAGCCACTTATAAACAGGGTAATGGCTGCCGCATCCTCCATACATTTTCTTCCACAGCTTATACACAATATGATAGTTCCCACAACTCTAAAAATACAGTATTATGGCCTCATAGCTCTCTTATATACAGTATTAGGGACCAAAAAGCTCCTCAGTATTAATTATGATGTTCCACACAGCTTCCTATACACAGTGTGATGACCTCCACAGCTCCCCATAGAAAGTATGGTGTCCTGAACAACTAGCTTTACAGAGTACAATGACCTCCGTAACTCACTATATACAGCATGATGATCCCAGAGCTATTCATATATGGTATGATGCCCCACAGTTCTCCTAAACATTCAATATGATGGCTCACAACTCTCCTATATACAGTATGATGGTCCACAAAGTTCCTTTTATACAGTATTATAATCCCCACAGCTCCCTATATACAATACAATGGCCTCCAAATCTCCTCATGTATACAATGATGATCCTGCCAGTGTCCTATATATTCAACTGGCCCACGACGACCATCATGATGATGTGTTGCCCTCTTTATGCACTGAAGATGGCACTTTCCCAGAGTTTTTCCAGCAAGATGGTGCACCACTACATTATGGGTGTCAGGTCCGAGCATTCCTACATGAACAGTTTCCTGGAAAGTGGATTGGTCCTCGTGGGCCAGTTAAATGGCCATCAAGGTCTCCCGATCTGACCCCTTTAGACTCTTATCTTTGGGGTCATCTGAAGGCAATTGTCTGTGCTGTGAAGATATAAGATATGCAGCATCTGAAACAACAGATATTGGAAGCCTATGCTAGCATTTCTTCTTGGTGTTGCTATCAGTGTGTCAAGAGTGGGAGAAGAGGGTTGCATTGACAATCCAACACAGTGGGCAGCACTTTGAACACATTTTATGAATGGTCATAAACTTGTAAATAACTCATGAAAGTATAAAGTTACATTAAAACCAAGCACACCATTGTTTTTCTTGTGAAATTCTCAATAAGTTTGTGTCACATGACCAACTTCCCATTGAAAAAAATAAAATTGGATCCAAAATGGCTGACTTCACTGGCTGCCATGGTCACCACACATCTTGAAAAGTTTTCC
This sequence comes from Ranitomeya imitator, assembly GCF_032444005.1. NCBI lineage: Eukaryota > Metazoa > Chordata > Amphibia > Anura > Dendrobatidae > Ranitomeya > Ranitomeya imitator. Next base: position 328,893,662 of record NC_091282.1, on the reverse strand, counting down.
CCCTTCCGTATACTAAAGTCTTACAAACAGGAAGTTGATAGCACCAACCATTCCCCTTTTATTTAGGTGTATCCATATAAATGGCCCACCCTGTATATATATATATATATATATATTTATATATATTATATCCCTGTTGTAGTGACCAGTACGTTGCAGTCACCAGTATATTATGCCCAGCCCATGCTTCTGGATACATGCCCCCATAAATTAGGTGAGCTCTCATCACTACAGAGATGCCAAACATCTGGATGATATATGTGGTTTAGGTACACTGTCTGGCTCAGAAGAGGGGGACATTTAAATTTGGGAGTGCAGAATTTCTTTTAGGGGATGAGTAGCCATAACGCTTTTCCAGAACCTTTGTACTAGCAGTAACGTGGAAGATCCCTATATTTCCGTTAACAGATGACAGACCTGAGTGAGGACTTGCATTTTTTTTGTGGATTGAGTGGAAGCTTTTATTGGGAACATTTAAGTTAACATTTGAGATCACATTTATCCGCCGCTCTACGCTGAGCACTTACTTTGGTGTTACTATCTAAATCTCTGAGTGACGTGACAGATGAAACCCCCTATGGATCCATTCACTATAATGAGGCAGCAGAGTTACTCTGGACTCTGCCTTGCTTCTGTTCAGCGGTGTCCTTCTTTTCAGAGGTGCACATAACTGGCTGACTGCGCTTTTATGTATGACTAAAAAGAGGGACACCGCTGCATCACAGGTCTTATGGAATCCACAGTGTTTCCATCTGCCTCATTATAGGGAATCTTCTGCCACGGGTTCCATCTGAATCACCTATTTCAGAGATTTACACGGAAACTCCGGTGTAAGAGCTCAGTGCAGTGCGTGGTTATTAACCCTTAAAGTACTGTCTCTGGCAAAAGGGCTTAACAAAAATTAACAAAAATTTGTTTATGGACAGCTCCAATAACCATCAATTGAGTAAATAACTAACTGTGCTTTCCAACTGTGGTATTCATTCTATCAATTTAGGCTATTGGACACAAATCTTCATCGTATGATGTATGTTGTTTAATTATATGTACCGTATATACTCGAGTATAAGCCGACCCGAGTATAAGCCGACCCCCCCTAATTTTGCCACAAAAAACTGGGAAAACTTATTGACTCGAGTATAAGCCTAGGGTGGAAATGCAGCATTTACCGGTGAATTTCAAAAATAAAAATAGATCATTATTTCCCCATAGCTGTGCCATATAGTGCTCTACACCATTCATATTTCCCCATAGCTGTGCCCCATATAGTGCTCTGCACCGTTCACTGTGCCCCCTAGCTGTGCCATATACAGTGCTCTGCACCGTTCACTGTGCCCCATAGCTGTGCCATATACGGTGCTCTGCACCGTTCATTGTGCCCCATAGCTGTGCCATATACGGTGCTCTGCACCGTTCATTGTGCCCCCTAGCTGTGCCATATAGTGCTCTACACCATTCATATTTCCCCATAGCTGTGCCCCATATAGTGCTCTGCACCGTTCATTGTGCCCCCTAGCTGTGCCATATACAGTGCTCTGCACCGTTCACTGTGCCCCATAGATGTGCCATATACGGTGCTCTGCACCGTTCATTGTGCCCCCTAGCTGTGCCTTATACGGTGCTCTGCACCGTTCATTGTGCCCCCTAGCTGTGCCTTATACGGTGCCCTGCACCGTTCATTGTGCCCCCTAGCTGTGCCTTATACGGTGCTCTGCACCGTTCACTGTGCCCCATAGCTGTGCCATATACGGTGCTCTGCACCGTTCATTGTGCCCCCTAGCTGTGCCATATACGGTGCTCTGCACCGTTCACTGTGCCTTATACGGTGCTCTGCACCGTTCATTGTGCCCCCTAGCTGTGCCTTATACGGTGCTCTGCACCGTTCACTGTGCCCCATAGATGCTCCACATTAATCTGTGCTGCCGCTGCTACTGCTGCAATAAAAAAAAAAAAAACACATACTCACCTCCCTTGATTGCAGCTCCCAGCGTCTCGTTCCGGCGCCTCCATCTTCCCGGCGTCTCCGCTCTGACTGATCAGGCAGAGGGCGCCGCGCACACTATATGCGTCATCGCGCCCTCTGCCTGATCAGTCAGAGAGCGCAGACGCCGGGAAGATGGAGGCGCCGGCCGGGAAGATGGATCGGCGCCCGGCGGCTGGAACGAGGACAGGTGCATATAACATACTCACCTAGTCCTGGCGATCCTCGCGCTGTCCCCTCCTGTCTTCGGCGCTGCAGCTTCTTTCTCTATCAGCGGTCACCGGCACCGCTGATTAGAGGAATGAATAGGCGGCTCCGCCCCTATGGGAGGTGGAGCCGCTTATTCATTTCTGTAATGAGCGGTCCCACGTGACCGCTGAAGAGAGGAAGAAGCTGCAGCGCCGAAGCCCGTGGGACGGCAGGGACAGCGCGAGGATCGCTGGGACTAGGTAAGTATACCCCAGCGCCCTCAGCCCCTCACCTGCCGACCCCACCGCTACCGTGACTCGAGTATAAGCCGAGGGGGGCACTTTCAGCCCTAAAATTTGGGCTGAAAATCTCGGCTTATACTCGAGTATATACGGTATCTGTTGTTTTGATTATATACTAGTTTACTGCAGCTTGCTGTGCGTGATCAATTTTTTCAATATGTCCAGTAGGTATTTGCCCAATTGATATGGGGATTAGTGTGGATGGTTTTTCATAAAACCAATTACAGCAGATGTTCACACTGTGTAGCTCAGAGATGTTTTTCTATTATAATTTCAACCTTATGAGTCATACACTACCAGGGCTGCTTTTTTGTCTTGTGCAGCTTCATTGTATATGTATTTTCATATGCATCCCTTTGCTTAGATCTCCTATAGACTTGAACAGCGCGGATAACAATACCTCCCAATTTGTTTTTTCTGCAGCTTACTATCTGACTAATATCGCATCTTGAAAATCCTGTCAGTACTTCTATCATCAGACTTCAATGTACCTGCTGGCAGTCAAACTTAGTAATATTGCAATCCTGAAACTGATTTTCATTTAAAAGCTAAACTCATCAAACTAAATGTTTAAAAGTGAAATCTAACATGAACTACAAATTCTTCGTAATTCCCTATCTACACAGTAAATCCATCACACACTAATATATTCTGATGTAGTCATACTGTATTCTAAAGTATTTTACTTCAAAGAAAAGTAATAGAAGAAGTGTCAGAATGTATAAAGTGGAATGTCAGTTATGTATCAATCTAAGCTTCTTTGCACAGTATTGCAGCAGTCGTAGAATAAATGGAGCCCTATTTACATTAGCTGCCTGGCAGTAAATGAGTTATTATTATTGATGTATTGTTTATGCCTGTATCTTGGTGCAATTTACTTTCTGCAAACTGCAGCTTAGTTTTCAGTTAAAAATACACTTTCCAATGTCAGCAATTTCTGTATAAACGGTTTTATTATATGTGGCTAATGATTTAAAGTCAGCCATATAGGGATATCTGACAAATCATCACAAATATAAACATACATTAGAATACCAGTTGTATTTATTCAATATGTTGCTTTATTTATGAGCAGCTTAATGTATAGATAGGTTTATTACACTATTACCAGTCTAAATTGCACAATAGACTAGTATTATGTTCCTCTATGAGTCTTCCAAATAAAATCATGGATTCACTGCTACTAATCCGCAGAATTTATCAGGAAAGCACTCCCTGCCCCCTCTACTACTTTTAACAGTGACTGATGATTGCTGTATACAGTTACTCCGCATCTGTCAGCATATTTACCTTTATTTTGCATCCAAAAATCTTTACATATAAAGGGATCTTCAAAAATGGGTATTGTTGGGCAGTGCTTTAAAAACAAGAAATTTTGCAATTTATCGATTATTAACCCCTTCATGACCCAGCCTATTTTGACCTTAAAGACCTTGCCGTTTTTTGCAATTCTGACCAGTGTCCCTTTATGAGGTAATAACTCAGGAACGCTTCAACGGATCCTAGCGGTTCTGAGATTGTTTTTTCGTGACATATTGGGCTTCATGTTAGTGGTAAATTTAGGTCAATACATTCTGCGTTTATTTGTGACAAAAACGGAAATTTGGCGAAAATTTTGAAAATTTAGCAATTTTCACATTTTGAATTTTTATTCTGTTAACCAGAGAGTTATGTGACACAAAATAGTTAATAAATAACATTTACCACATGTATACTTTACATCAGCACAATTTTGGAAACAAAATATTTTTTTGCTAGGAAGTTATAAGGGTTAAAATTTGACCAGCGATTTCTCATTTTTACAACAAAATTTACAAAACCATTTTTTTTAGAGACCACCTCACATTTGAAGTCAGTTTGAGGGGTCTATATGGCTGAAAATACCCAAAAGTTACACCATTCTAAAAAATGCACCACTCAAGGTACTCAAAACCACATTCAAGAAGTTTATTAACCCTTCAGGTACTTCACAGCAGCAGAAGCAACATGGAAGGAAAAAATGAACATTTAACTTTTTAGTCACAAAAATTATCTTTTAGCAACAATTATTTTTATTTTCCCAATGGTAAAAGGAGAAACTGAACCAAGAAAGTTGTTGTCCAATTTGTCCTGAGTACGCTGATACCTCATATGTGGGGATAAACCACTGTTTGGGCGCACGGCAGGGCTTGGAAGGGAAGGAGCGCCATTTGACTTTTTGAATGAAAAATTGGCTCCACTCTTTAGCGGACTCCATGTCACGTTTGGAGAGCCCCCGCGTGCCTGAAAATTGGAGCTCACCCACAAGTGACCGTATTTTGGAAACTAGACCCCCCAAGGAACTTATCTAGATGCCTAGTGAGCACTTTAAACCCTCAGGTGCTTCACAAATTGATCTGTAAAAATGAAAAAGTACTTTTTTTTCACAAAAAAATTATTTTCGCCTCAATTTTTTCATTTTCACATGGGCAATAGGATAAAATGGATCATAAAATTTGTTGGGCAATTTCTCCCGAGTACGCCGATACCTCATATGTGGGGGTAAACCAGTGTTTGGGCACACGGCAGGGCTCGGAAGGGAAGGCGCGCCATTTGACTTTTTGAATGGAAAATTAGCTCCAATTGTTAGCAGACACCATGTCGCGTTTGGAGAGCCCCTGTGTGCCTAAACATTGGAGCTCCCCCACAAGTGACCCCATTTTGGAAACTAGACCCCCCAAGGAACTTATCTAGATGCATATTGAGCACTTTAAACCCCCAGGTGCTTCACAAAAGTTTATAACTCAGAGCCATGAAAAAAAAAATAATTTTTCTTTCCTCAAAAATGATCTTTAGCCTGGAATTTCCTATTTTGCCAAGGGTAACAGGAGAAATTTGACCCCAATGTTTGTTGTCCAGTTTCTCCTGAGTACGGTGATACCCCATATGTGGGGGTAAACTACTGTTTGGGCACATGCCGGGGCTCGGAATTGAAGTAGTGACGTTTTGAAATGCAGACTTTGATGGAATGCTCTGCGGGCGTCACGTTGCGTTTGCAGAGCCCCTGGTGTGCCTAAACAGTAGAAACCCCCCACAAGTGACCCCATTTTAGAAACTAGACCCCCCCAAGGAACTTATCTAGATATGTGGTGAGCACTTTGAACCCCCAAGTGCTTCACAGACGTTTACAACGCAGAGCCGTGAAAATAAAAAATCATTTTTCTTTCCTCAAAAATGATGTTTTAGCAAGCAATTTTTTATTTTCACAAGGGTAACAGGAGAATTTGGAACCCAGTAATTGTTGCGCAGTTTATCGTGAGTATGCTGGTACCCCATATGTGGGGGTAAACCACTGTTTGGGCACACGTCGGGGCTCGGAATTGAGGGAGCACCATTTGACTTTTTGAATACAAGATTGGCTGGAATCAATGGTGGCGCCATGTTGCGTTTAGAGACCCCTGATGTGCCTAAACAGTGGTAACCCCTCAATTCTACCTCCAACACTAACCCCCCCCACACCCCTAACCCTAATCCCAACTGTAGCCACAACCCTAATTCCAACCCTAACCCTAAGGCTATGTGCCCACGTTGCGGATTCGTGTGAGATTTTTCAGCATCATTTTTGAAAAATCCGCAGGTAAAAGGCAGTGCGTTTTTACCTGCGGATTTTCCGCAAATTTCCAGTGTTTTTTGTGCGGATTTCACCTGCGGATTCCTATTGAGGAACAGGTGTAAAACGCTGTGGAATCCGCACAAAGAATTGACTTGCTGCGTAAAATACAACGCAGCGTTTCCACGCGGTATTTTCAGCACCATGGGCACAGCGGATTTGGTTTTCCATAGGTTTACATGGAACTGTAAACCTGATGGAACACTGCTGCGAATCCGCAGCGGCCAATCCGCTGCGGATCCGCAGCCAAATCCGCACCGTGTGCACATAGCCTAATTCTAAAGGTATGTGCACACGCTGCGGATCCGCAGCAGTTTCCCATGAGTTTACAGTTCAATGTAAACCTATGGGAAACAAAAATCGCTGTACACATGCTGCAGAAAAACTGCACGGAAACGCAGCGGTTTACATTCCGCAGCATGTCACTTCTTTCTGCGGATTCCGCAGCGGTTTTACAACTGCTCCAATAGAAAATCGCAGTTGTAAAACCGCAATGAAATGCGCAGAAAAAACACGGTAAATCCGCAGCGGTTTAGCACTGCGGATTTATCAAATCCGCAGCGGAAAAATCCGCAGAGGACCAGAATACGTGTGCACATACCGAAACCCTAACCCTAACCCTAACCCTAACCCTATTCTAACATTAGTGGAAAAAAAAAATTCTTTATTTTTTTTATTGTCCCTACTTATGGGGGTGACAAAGGGGGGGGGGGTTATTTATTATTTTTTTTATTTTGATCACTGTGATAGATTATATCTCAGTGATCAAAATGCACTTTGGAACGAATCTGCCGGCCGGCAGATTCGGCGGGCGCACTGCGCATGCGCCCGCCATTTAGGAAGATGGCGGCGCCCAGGGAGAAGACGGACGGACCCCGGCAGGATCGGTAAGTATGATGGGGTGGGGGGGAGCACGGGGGGGATCGGAGCATGGGGGGGTGGATCGGAGCGCGGGGGTGGAACGGAGCATGGGGGCGGTGGAACGGAGCACGGGGGGGTTGAACGGAGCACTGGGGGGTGGAACGGAGCACGGGGGGGTGGATTGGAGTGCAGGGGGGTGATTGGAGCATGGGGGGGGTGATTGGAGCACAGGGGGAGCGGACAAGAGCACAGGGGGAGCGAAGCACAGGACGGAGGGGAGCTGGAGCAGTGTACCGGACAGATCTGAGGGCTGGGGGGGCGATCGGTGGGGTGGGGTGGGGGCACATTAGTGTTTCCAGCCATGGCCGATGATATTGCAGCATCGGCCATGGCTGGATTGTAATATTTCACCAGTTATAATAGGTGAAATATTACAAATCGCTCTGATTGGCAGTTTCACTTTCAACAGCCAATCAGAGCGATCGTAGCCACGGGGGGGTGAAGCCACCCCCCCTGGGCTAAACTACCACTCCCCCTGTCCCTGCAGATCGGGTGAAATGGGAGATAACCCTTTCACCGGATCTGCAGAGACGTGATCTTTCCATGACGCCACATAGGCGTCATGGGTCGGATTGGCACCGACTTTCATGACGCCTACGTGGCATCATGGGTCGGGAAGGGGTTAAAAATTTCAGCCATTCTTAGAATATTAACACTTTTGTTTACATGCCGTTGCCTAGGAGAACGACCACCATTGCTAGACAATAGAACATGTGCAGTGTTTAGATGCTCTTTTCTATTGAGCCTGTAATAACTATTTTGAAGCTAGCCAGGTTCACTGGAGTGCACTGTTATCTCTTAATCCTTACCAATTTCAGCGCAGTGCTTACACTTGAGCAGCGGCGGTGGTTTGTCCCCTAGGAAATGAGCAAAATAAGAGTATTCATATCTAAAACAAATGGCTGAAAAATAAAAAACAATACTAAAAAAAATTGCAAAAAAGGTTTTGCTTCCTATTTGAGTTGAGAACAAGACATCATGACTACTAGAATCAGACTATACAGTAGTGTCAACTCGCTTTTTTCTCCACTAGGATAAAATCTTCCTTGAAACAAAGCATAACGCAAATGGTTAGGAATACACCTGCTAAATATGGAACATGTAAGTGCAGAATAAGAAGTTAATGAAGCAGTGGCTCTGAATTCATGGCTTGTACATACAGTACTTAAAAGCCTAATTACCCAACTTGCCTGTTTTATTTCATAGAGATGTATCCTAAATTAGAGGGAATAAGATTTCATTGAAGCACTGCTATGAGATTAAATGCAAAAATGGTGAAACTGTAGATTTCATTCATAAAGACTAAATACATGATTACACACATAAAAACAAGAAATAAAATACAGTATACCTTACATGTACCAGTGAAAAGTGAGGACGCACCAGTAGATGCAGTAGTTTTCCCTGTCCTTATCGGAATGTGTACATTGTTAATTCAGATTGAAGGTAGTAAAAGCTCAATAGAGTTAACATGGAAACAAGGAGCAAATAAACATGTAAAAAAAATATGTGATGAACCTTAATATTTTTAAAGTACCCTTCCTTTACTGTAATGACACCCCCTTGGCATTCTCTCAAGTAGCTTAATTAGTTATTTACCTTCAATGGTTTTCCCACAGTTTTGAAGGAGTTCCCAGAGATGCTGAGCACTTTTTGGTTGCTTTGTATTCAGTCTGCAGCCCAACTAATTCTAAAGTATCTCAGTTAGCTTTTAGGTCGGGTGATTAGTAGGAATGAGCAAACGTGATCGGTGATACTCGGATATCACTCAAGTATCTGGGTGCTCGATTGTACTCATTATTCTGCGCTCATTGGGCGGTGCTCGATGTAAAACTCTAACCCCCGCACATTTGACTCCTGTTAGGCTAAGTTCACATTAGCATTTGAGTCAGCAGCGTGGTGCTGTGGACTTCTTTCCTTAAGCTCCGCCTACTTTGAATGCGTCCTGCGTACCTATCTTTAACATTGGGTACACAAGGACATGCGTTGTATGCGAATGCGTCCATGTGCGTCATTTTGAGGTGCCAGCCGAACACAAGAAAATGCTACTGTCACGGGGTCCTTCTCCGGTATCACACAATCAACAGAGCAACAGAATAGTGAACAATTCCAAAAGCTTCATTTAGGCATAAAACACGAAAGATCCATATACGATCCACCACGCAAAGGATAAGATAGTCCAGAAGCCGAATGCAGTTCACAGGATAAATGTCCAAGGAGATGAGAGTCCAATAATCCAGCAGACAGAGGATAAAAAATGGTCCATATGCTTCTCCTTCTCTCTGACGTGCTGTGTTCACATCATCATTCCACACAAGATTCATCTGTGTCTCATGTCCCTGATATTTACAAGTCCCTCTCCTCATTCACAGGTTAGAGGGTGGGTCGCAGAGACTCATTGTTTCAACAAGCTAGGTTAATATGTCATTAGCATATTAGCAAACAATACTGTGGGGGCTGATATCAGATTGCAGCAACAGCCATTCATCAATAAGCAAATAACTCCTTCTACAAGAGAACACCATGAAAAATAAGTAAAATAGAAATATACACAAAAATGATACCCACATAGCATATCACACCATCACAGGAGCATGTTGAGCTCAGCGGGCACATCAAAATGATGCACGCGGACGCATCCGCATAAAACGCATGTCCCTGCGCACCCAATGTTAAAGATGGGTACGCAGGAACGCATGCGAAAGTAGGCAGAGCTAAAGGAAAGAAGTCCATGGCACCGCGCTGCGGACTCAAACGCTAAATTGAACCAGGCCTTACACAGCCAATAAGCATGCGTGAATTGTCTGCTCGTCACTGTAATGCCTTAGCAATCTTGGTTATGGCATTACTGTGATTGGCTGGCTATGTGACATCATCAGGGATTAAAAATGTACAGGTGCCACCAGGTTTGGCACACTGACGCCATTGCACAGCTTTGTGACACTTTGTATTGGAGGGAGAGAGTGCTTGCCTATTCCTGTGTGCACAATATAAGGAATCAGAGGCCTGCAGTGTTTATCCTGCTGCTGAAGCTGGGCAATCATACTAACAGCCCTTCTAATGGCAAATAGTGTGTTTTACTGCTTGTATCACATGGCAGAATACAGTATGTAGACAGCCCCTTGCAAAATATATAACTGAGGCTTTTTTGTGTTTGTGTGTGAAAAAAAATGTAATATATTGTGTGATACATTTTTGTGTTATCTAACACTCAAAAAAATAGGAGTAAAGACCAAAGAGGGCACCACCACAAATAACCTAGGGTCTACCCGTCACATACAGAAAAAAGTACAAAATGCGTGCAAAAGAAAGGCTGTATGTAATGACAGGGATCATCAAATAGATATAATTTATTGACAAAAACAAGGCAAAAACATGTTAAAATCAATTAAAAAAGCATAAGTAGCTATGAAAAAGGAAAATACAGGACAATAGCATTATACTGTTAGGTTAACTCCTCTGGTCCAACAGGTGTAAATAAGGTAAATTAATTATAAAATAGGTAATAATTCACCAATACACTTTGTATCTATCTAGATGGTACAAATAGTAATATTTATGTTAGAAGCAAACACTGTAGTTTCTTTGCCCCCCAAATTATTGCATATATAGGTAAAATACCCATACGTATGTATAGTAAAACATACATGCAGTGTTATTCCAATAAGTATAGACAATGACCAAAAGGGTCATACAAACGTATGCCCTGTGCAAACTTGCAACAGAAGGTAAAGTGCATGTACAATATTTTAACCTAATGAAAAAAACGGCACAAGAAAATAAACTGCTGGCACAAATAAATTATAAAGAGAAATATTAAGCTGTTGGTGACCTGTTAGGGAAAGAAGACAAGGGTAAGGGCGGCCCCACATGTATCAGCACTCAGGAGTGTGGCTTCATCAGGGAAGGATTGTGGCTAAATGGCCCATTGAGTCATACGTATGATTACCTGGATTTGTTTCAGCTGTATGAGGCGGTCACCTGTATGGTCAATAAAGATTATTGCGCATGTGCGCACCTGAAGTATGGACTAAAGGAGTCACGTGGAATGCATAAATGCATTCAAAGTAGATGGCGAAGGCAGACCCAGAGAAGATCGTCAAAGTGAAAGTAAGGACTTAAGTAACCATGGTGGAACACATCAAATGTGCGGAAAGTAGATGGCGAAGGCAGACACAGGGAAAATTGTCAGAGCTTCTGCGCAAGCATCGGAAATCATCCAGCACATACACAAATGGCCATGAATTACATCACACCCATCACAAATGTCACGCCTGCACATAGGGTACCATATTGTACTCTATTGTACCAAATGTGTATTAACCACAGGCATAAGGATGAAGATGATTGTTAATTATTGTAATCTCCAAAATAGCATATCTAGAATATTGACACCTGATGGTTCAGAAATGTATCAATGTTATTGTTCACAATATATTCTGGGGATACGATATCTATCCCGTCTGAGCCCATGAATAATAGTTTAAACAAATATGTAGAAGCATATAGATATGATCATAAGTAAATGTGAACAATCTATCAGAAATGCAAATAGCAAGCCATAAGGTTCCAAATTTGGGACTACTACATGAATAAAATGATGCTAGGTATATAAAAAAAAATAATACTCGTGTGCAATAGTATACCATACCATATAGGTAAGATATTTCTGAACATATAAACAGTATTATAAAGATCCAATTAACCCCTTTACCCCTAAGGGTGGTTTGCACGTCAATGACCAGGCCAATTTTTACAATTCTGACCACTGTCCATTTATGAGGTTTTAACTCTGGAATGCTTCAACGGATCCTGGTGATTCTGACATTGTTTTCTCGTGACATATTGTACTTCATGATAGTGGTAACATTTCTTTGATATTACCTGCGTTTATTTGTGAAAAAAATGGAAATTTGGTGAAAATTTTGAAAATTTTCCAAATTTGAATTTTTATGCAGTTAAATCAGAGACATGTCATACAAAATACTTAATAGTAACATTTTCCACATGTCTACTTTACATCAGCACAATTTTGGAACCAAAATTTTTTTTTGTTAGGGAGTTATAAAGGTTAAAAGTTGGCCAGCAATTTCTCATTTTTACAACACCATTTTTTTTAGGGACCACATCTCATTTGAAGTCATTTTGAGGGGTCTATATGATAGAAAATACCCAAGTGTGACACCATTCTAAAAACTGCACCCCTCAAGGTGCTCAAAACCACATTCAAGAAGTTTATGAACCCTTCAGGTGTTTCACAGGAATTTTTGGAATGTTTAAATAAAAATGAACATTTAACTTTTTTTCACAAAAAATTTACTTCAGCTCCGATTTGTTTTATTTTACCAAGGGTAACAGGAGAAAATGGACCCCAAAAGTTGTTGAACAATTTGTCATGAGTACGCCGATACCCCATATGTGGGGGTAAACCACTGATTGGGTGCATGACAGAGCTCGTAAGCAAAGGAGATGGGGACACCATGTTGCGTTTGGAGAGCCCCTGATGTGCCTAAATATTGAAACCCCCACAAGTGACACCATTTTGGAAAATAGACCCCCTAAGGAACTTATCTAGATGTGTGGTGAGCACTTTGACCCACCAAGTGCTTTACAGAAGTTTATAATGCAGAACCGTAAAAATAAAAAATCATATTTTTTCACAAAAATTATTTTTTGCCCCCAATTTTTTATTTTCCCAAGAGTGAGAGAAGAAATTGGACCCCAAAAGCTGTTGTACAATTTGTCCTGAGTACGATGATACTCCACATGTGGGGGTAAACCACTGTTTGGGCGCATGGGAGAGCCCGGAAGGGAAGGAGCGCCGTTTGACTTTTCAATGCAAAATTGACAGGAATTGAGATGGGACGCCATGTTGCGTTTGGAGAGCCACTGATGTGCCTAAACATTGAAACCCCCCACAAGTGACACCATTGTGGAAAGTAGACCCCTAAGGAACGTATCTAGTTGTGTGGTGAGCGCTTTGACCCACCAAGGGCTTCACAGAAGTTTATAATGCAGAGCCGAAAAAATAAAACAAAAATTTTTTCCCACACAAATTATTTTTTAACCCCCAGTTTTGTATTTTCCCGAGGGGAACAGGAGAAATTGGACCCCAAAATTTGTTGTCCAATTTGTCCTGAGTGCGCTGATACCCCATATGTGGGGGGAACCACTGTTTGGGCGCATGGGAGGGCTCGGAAGGGAAGGAGCGCCATTTGGAATGCAGACTTAGATGGAATGGTCTGCAGGCATCACATTGCGTTTGCAGTGCCCCTAATGTACCTAAACAGTAGAAACCCCCCACAAGTGACACCATTGTGGAAAGTAGACCCCTAAGGAACGTATCTAGATGTGTGGTGAGCGCTTTGACCCACCAAGGGCTTCACAGAAGTTTATAATGCAGAGCCGTAAAAATAAAACAAATTTTTTTCCCACAAAAATTATTTTTTAGCCCCCAGTTTTGTATTTTCCCGAGGGTAACAGGAGAAATTGGACCCCGACAAGTGACCCCATATTGGAAACTAGACCCCCAAGGAACTTATCTAGATGTGTTGTGAGAACTTTGAGCCCCCAAGTGTTTCACTACAGTTTATAACACAGAGCCGTGAAAATAAAAAATCTTTTTTTCCACAAAAATTATATTTTAGCCCCCAGCTTTGTATTTTCCCAAGGGTAACAGGAGAAATTGGACCCCAAAAGTTGTTGTTTAATTTTTCCTGAGTACGCTGATATCCCATATGTTGGGGTAAACCCCTGTTTGGGCACACGGGAGAGCTCGGAAGGGAAGGAACACTGTTTTACTTTTTCAATGCAGAATTGGCTGGAATTGAGATCGGACGCCATGTCGCGTTTGGAGAGCCCCTGATGTGCCTAAACAGTGGAAACCCTCCAAATTATAACTGAAACCCTAATCAAAACACACCCCTAACCCTAATCCCAACAGTAACCCTAACCACACCTCTAACCCTGACACACCCCTAACCCTAATCCCAACCCTATTCCCAACCGTAAATGTAATCTAAACCCTCACCATAACTTTAGCCCCAACCCTAATTGTAGCCCTAACCCTAGCCCTAACCCTAGCCCTAACCCTAACCCTAACCCTAGCCCTAACCCTAGCCCTAACTGTTATGAACAGGTAATTCAGAACCACAATGGACATAGAAGTACAGAGCACACAAAGTGGCCTGACAATTACCAAAAACAAAGGACGAGCTCTGAGACGTGGGAACTCTGCTGACCGCAATCCCTAATCCTAACACACCACACTAGAGGTAGCCGTGGATTGCGCCTAACGCTCCCTATGCAACTCGGCACAGCCTGAGAAACTAACTAGCCCTGAAGATAGAAAAATAAGCCTACCTTGCCTCAGAGAAATTCCCCAAAGGAAAAGGCAGCCCCCCACATATAATGACTGTGAGTAAGATGAAAATACAAACACAGAGATGAAATAGATTTAGCAAAGTGAGGCCCGACTTACTGAATAGACCGAGGATAGGAAAGATAGCTTTGCGGTCAACACAAAAACCTACAAACAACCACGCAGAGGGGCAAAAAGACCCTCCGCACCGACTAACGGTACGGAGGTGCTCCCTCTGCGTCTCAGAGCTTCCAGCAAGCAAGAAAAACCAATATAGCAAGCTGGACAGAAAAAATAGCAAACAAAAAATAACACAAGCAAAACTTAGCTTATGCAGGATAGACAGGCCACAGGAACGATCCAGGAGGAAGCAAGACCAATACTAGAACATTGACTGGAGGCCAGGATCAAAGCACCAGGTGGAGTTAAATAGAGCAGCACCTAACGACTTAACCTCATCACCTGAGGAAGGAAACTCAGAAGCCGCAGTACCACTCTCATCCACCAAAGGAAGCTCATAGACAGAACCAGCCGAAGTACCACTCTCGACCACAGGAGGGAGCTTGGCCACAGAATTCACAACACCTAACCCTAACCCTAATGGGAAAATGGAAATAAATACATTTTTTAAATTTTTCCTTAAATAATGGGGTGATGAAGGGGGGTTTGATTTACTTTTATAGCGGGTTTTTTTAGCGGATTTTTATGATTGGCAGCAGTCACACACTGAAAGACGCTTTTTATTGCAAAAAATATTTTTTGCGTTACCACATTTTGAGAGCTATAATTTTTCCATATTTTGGTCCACAGAGTCATGTGAGGTCTTGTTTTTTGCGGGACGAGTTGACGTTTTTATTGGTAACATTTTTGGGCACGTGACATTTTTTGATCGCTTTTTATTCTGATTTTTGTGAGGCAGAATGACAAAAAAACAGCTATTCATGAATTTCTTTTGGGGGAGGCGTTTATACCGTTCCACGTTTGGTAAAATTGATAAAGCAGTTTTATTCTTCGGGTCAGTACGATTACAGCGATACCTCATTTATATTTTTTTATGTTTTGGCGCTTTTATACGATAAAAACTATTTTATAGAAAAAATAATAATTTTTGCATCGCTTTATTCTCAGGACTATAACTTTTATTTTTTTGCTGATGATGCTGTATGGCAGCTCGTTTTTTGTGGGACAAGATGACGTTTTCAGCGGTACCATGGTTATTTATATCCGTCCTTTTGATCGCGTGTTATTCTACTTTTTGTTCGGTGGTATGATAATAAAGCGTTGTTTTTTGCGCGTTTTTTTTTTTTTCTTACGGTGTTTACTGAAGGGGTTAACTAGTGGGCCAGTTTTATAGGTCGGGTCATTACGGATGCGGTGATACTAAATATGTGTACTTTTATTGTTTTTTTTTTTATTTAGATAAAGAAATGTATTTATGGGAATAATATTTTTTTTTTTCATTATTTAGGAATATTTTTTTTTTTTTTTTTTTTACACATTTGGAAAAAATTTTTTTTACTTTGTCCCAGGGAAGACATCACAGATCGATGATCTGACAGTTTGCACAGCACTCTGTCAGATCACCGATCTGTCTCAGAGCACTGCAGGCTTCACAATGCCTGCTCTGAGCAGGCTCTGTGAAGCCACCTCCCTCCCTGCAGGACCCGGATGCTGCGGCCATCTTGGATCCGGGCCTGGAGCAGGGAGGGAGGTACGGAGACCCTCGCATCAACGCGATCACATCGGAGGTTAATGTGTCGGGAGCGGTCTGTGACCACTCCTGGCACATAGTGCCGGATGTCAGCTGCGATAGGCAGCTGACACTCGGCCGCGCTCCCCCCATGAGTGCGGCCGATCGCGTATGACGTACTATCCCGTCGGTGGTCATAGGGGCCCACCCCACCTCGACGGGATAGTACGTCAGTTGTCAGGAAGGGGTTAAAAGAATATCTCACACAAGCATATGGAAGTGACTTATAATATTCTATGGAAAAGATATGCTACATATAAATAGCCCCCCCAAATATATATAAAATGATAAAAAGTGTAGTTTGTGAGCGATGAACGAATATGTTCGGAAACGATTATCAAAAATAATATAGGCACAAATATGGCATGAATATAGAACATTCGGATTCAGCGATCGTTTTCCGAGCATATTCGCTCATCTCCACCTATAACCCATATCCCCTTTATCTTGCTGTTATTATGGTGTAAAAAATGTGTGACAACATATGTGAGGGTTTTACCTTTGTCCTGATCTGTTTTGGCTGTTCCAATGTTGGATAGATGTTGTTGTATTCTGTGTCTTAGCTTCTGTGTAGTCTGTCCCACATAAATGTTTGGACATTCAGAGATGATTGCCTAAACCAAATTACGTGTTTTGCAATTATAATATTCCGGTAGACAAATCTGTGTAGGAAAAAAAGGAAGCGTGATTTCAGCAGACACACTCTACAATTTCTGATATGAGCCTCTTGATCTAAATTCCCTATTCTTGGTCTAAATCCCTCCTATTGTTGGGTAAGCCTATTGAAATGGCTGACCTCAAGATGGTGTATAGATTATGTGCTCTTATGGCAATAATCTTTGGATAGGAGGAAATTAATCTTTGTAATCTTAGTTCACTTGCAAGGATGCCCCAATTATTGGCAAAAATTTGATGAATATCCTGACAAAGATTATTAGATGTTGTAACCACTTGATGGTCTTTATTCATGTCTTGATGTTTAGATGTAATCGTCTCCTTCTGATTGGTTTTGTGAGAAAATGTATATGCTTCTGAAATGGTTCTCCATGGAAAACACCTAGCAACAAACCTGTTCGTTAAGTCCTGTGCCTGTTGCTGGAAATCCTATTGGGTGCTGCAGTTTCTACTGAAGCATAGAAATTGCCCCTTGGGAATGCCATTTTTTATGTGTACTGAATGAAAGCTGGAGAGCTTAGGTAATGTAACAAACATTGCTTTTGGCATTCAAAACCAGGTCGTTGTCAGTGAAGATCCATCCAATGATATTTTGAGGTCTTGGAAATATATGAAAGATTATGAGAAGTTCAAAGCAAAAATTATATTCCATGGGTTGTTGTTCATGCTGGCAATGAATTGCTCACATTTCTCCAGTGTAACTGAGCACAGCATTAATATGTCGTCTATGTAAAGAAACCCTCCCACATGTTCTTGAAAAACTGATTGTACTCATACTCTCATCTCTTCCCACCATCTCAAAAAAAGATTGTCTTACAATGACAATGTGACGCATGTAGCCCCTATCGCAGTACTTGAAATTTGTCTATAAATGACACGATTAAAAACAAAATAATTATTTTGTAAGACCATCTGCAGAAGATCCAAAACAAATGAATCATGCCTTCTTTTGCCCGTAGTGTGTAGGTCCAAAAAGTAAGAGACTGCTTTCAGGCCTAAATCATGTCTAATATTTGAATACATTGATTCAACATCCAAGGTTATCAAAAGCGTATCTGCTGGTATGTCCATGTCGTCCAGCTGTCGATGTAGGTGCGATGAATCCCTGACATAGGATGCTAGAGACAAGACCAATAGTTGTAAATAATGGTCCAAATAGATACATGGACACTCAAAATGTTCTCCAATACCCAACACGATTGGCCTACCAGGGGGTTTGCATGGAGATTTGTGCACCTTTGGAAGCATGTAGAATGTCGGGATGACCAGATGATGGTTAGAGAGGAAATCCACTTCTTTTTTGTTGAAGATATTGTTTGGAAAAGCCATAGAAAGTATCCATTCTAGATTTAACCCCTTAAGGATCAGAGATATTTTTGCTTTAGCATTTTCATTTTTTGCTCCCCTTCTTCCCAGAGCCATAACTAATTTAGTTTTTGGTAAAAATGGCCATGTTAGGCTGGTTTCACACTTGCGTTTTGATCTGCAGCGTTTTTAACGCAAACGCATTTAAACGCATTTGGTGCAAAAACGCGTTTAAACACTGCGTTTTTTAGGCGCATGCGTTTTTGCATGTTTTAACGCAAACGCGGCGTTTTGACGTGTTTACAAGCATTTTTTCCTGTGTTTGCGTTTTTGAAACACATGATGAGAAGTGTGTGACAGCTGCCAATCATCAAAATCAACTAGAAAACCCACTATAAACAGAAATACCTAGGGTTAGGGTTAGGATCCCTAGTAACCCTAGGGATCCTAACCCTAACCCTAAAACACAAACTCTAACCCTAAAACACAAACCCTAACCCTAACCCAAACTCTAACCCTAACACAAACTCTAACAAACTCTAACACAAACTCTAACCCTAACCCTAACCTGTTATGATCCGGTGACCTTGGAGCTGCATGAGAACTTTCACTGGAGAAAGTGGCCACCATACTGACCGCAACCCTGAACTTAACACCGCAACTAGAAGTAGCCGTGGAGTGTACCTAACACACCTAGACACCTCGTCACAGCCGGAGAAATAAATTCCCCTAAAGATGGAAATCGGAATACTATCTTACCTCAGAGAAAATCCCCAAAGGATAGACAGCCCCCCACAAATATTGGCGGTGAGTCGGAGAGGAAAAAACATACACAGGCAGAAAAAACAGGATTTAGCACAGGAAGCCACTCTAGCTAGATAGGACAGGATAGGACAGAGTTCTGTGCAGTCAGTATTAAAACCCTTCAAAAAATCCACAGCAGGATATACAAAAACTTCCTACATCTAATTAAAGATGTAGGAGCGTATATCTGCAACTCCAGTGAATCCTACAAACAGAGCAGGAATAAATTGAAACAAGCACACAACAGTGTGCCACAGATACAAAAACAAAACACTTATCCTTGCTGAAATTGGCAGCTAAGCAGGTGAGGCCAGGCAGAGAACGAATACTTCCAAAGAAACATTGACAACTGGCCAGGGCTAAAGGATCCAGCACACCTAAGTATCCCAGTCAGAATTGTAATTATCCGATACACCTGGCCAGGACTGCGAGTCAGAGACAACTGCATTCCCACCAAAAACAACTGGAGGGAACCCAAGAGCAGAATTCACAACACTAACCCTAACCCTAAAACACAAACTCTAACCCTAACCCAAACTCTAACCCTAACCCTAACCCTAAAACACAAACTCTAACCCTAACCCAAAACACAAACTCTAACCCTAACCCTAAAACACAAACTCTAACAAACCCTAACACAAACCCTAACCCTAACACAAACTCTAACACAAATCCTAACACAAACTCTAACCCTAACACACAAACCCTAACACACAAACCCTAACACACAAACCCTAACACACAAACCCTAACACACAAACCCTAACACACAAACCCTAACACACAAACCCTAACACACAAACCCTAACACACAAACCCTAACACACAAACCCTAACACACAAACCCTAACACACAAACCCTAAGGATCCTAACCGTTAGGGTTAGGGTTTGTGTTAGGGTTCGGGTTTGTGTTAGGGTTAGGGTTTGTGTTAGGGTTAGGGTTTGTGTTAGGGTTAGGGTGTTTTCTTGTGTTTTTCTATAAAAACGCATGCAAACGCATGTGCTTAAAAACGCATGCGTTTACATAGACATCAATACGTTTTTTGCCACGAAAAAACGCATGCGTTTTTTTTGCGGCAAAAAAAAGCTGCAAAAATTACTACATGTTGCATTTCTGCAACACAACGCATGCAGAGAAAAAACACATGCGTTGCAAAAACGCGTCAAAACGCATGCAAAAAAAGCTGCATTGTGACTGATCGACGTAATCGCAGGTTGTGCCTGCACATTCATATTTGAGAAGGATCCCTTCTAATCAAAAAGCGCAGTGGTCGGCGCCTGCGCAATACAAGCACCCGGCCACATAACTTTGCTGGTTTACTGCACTTCTACTGCATATACAAGTTGCCATAGATACAAAAAAGGCCAGGTTAGCCATAAAGCTGCGCTTGTGCACATACATTAAAAGGAACTCCTGAGCATAGTAGAGAGTGCCTGCGCAGTATGCCAGCTTAAAAGAATACAGTAGAGATGCAAAAGCCGCCAGACCCCCCAACCCCACAAGCCATACAAACCCACCACCCAGTAGATTGCTGGAAATAACCTCAGCTCGGTCACCAAGACTGCACAAATAAAGTCCCGGTACCAATGATACAAGGGTTTCAAAACGGCGAATTAATGGAACAATACGCCTGCGCAAAAGAAGAGATGGCGATTTGATAGAACAATATGCCTGCGCATATAGATCATAAATAATTAATTCGAAAAAGAGGCACTCAGCTCCACAAGCCATACATGACCCCATCCAACCAAGTGCTGGCCATGGGAGAGAGATGTATGTGTTAGAAAGGGGGGTACTTATCTATAATCAAAGAGGATGTCCCCTATTTCTTAGAGGTAAACATATCAATAAGCGCTATCGCGCCCAAGCAATTGATCAATCAAGGTAATTTTCTGAGTCTGCACAATAAGTGCAGTCCCCCAGCACAGATGATATTAAATGAAAAAAACGGCATATCAATCCAAAGGAAGCGCTTATACCTAAATGCCGAAAAAGACACCTTGTTATGTGTATACATGTTCGTCCGGAAGACAAAAAGCGGACTACCAATAACACTGAGCCAAATGAATAATTGCCCACTCCAACAGGTGGATCCCAAAAAATTCAAAGGATCATGGTCCATTTTACAAGATATAATATCAGAATACAGGCATTATATATGTTACAACTGTCAGATATATATATATATATATATATATATATATATATATATATATATATATATATTTATCAAAAGGGAAGCATATCCTTTAGATAAGCCAACAGAACATATATCAGAAAGATTCAAACACTGATATACGGTGCATAGTATAGCTGACAGCAGACAAAAAACTTGGTAACAGAAGACATGAACAGATAGCTGAATCATAGACACAACTAATGGAACGGGAGTCGAGGGACCAGACATCCTAATGATCCATAATGATTCCAAATATTGAACCTAGGGGAGGATCAAAAAGGGTAAGTATGTCCACAGGATCTGAAACAAGACACAAAGAGCAAATATGTGAGTAAAAAGCAGAAATAGGGGTACAGGGGAAACAGATGACAGGGGTAATAATTCTTCGTATTTGCTTGTAAAAGCCAGTGTACAGAAGTTCCTCGTTCATACCCACCGGGGCCAAACTGTTAAGATTGTAAATCCATTTAGATTCCTTCCTCAGGAGCTCAGACACTACGCTCCCACCACTAATATCAGATTTAACCCCTTCAAGACCCATGACCCTTACTCCCCTAGGTGAACCCCCATGATGGTGTAAAAAATGAGCGGCCAAGGAGGAGAGCTTCTTACCTTTCTCAAAGTCCTTCCGCGCCGTATTAATGCTGGATAAATGCTGTTGCGTCCGGCGCCTAAGTTCCTGTGTGGTATAGCAAACATTCAGCTTCGGGCAACTACAAATTAGAGCATAGACAAGATTCCTTGTATGACAGTTAAAATACGCAGTAACCCGGATCCTGTCTAAGCTGTTTGGGAAACAAATACCCTTGTCGGCTACCACATAGCTGCAAACATTACACCTACCACACAGATAGGATCCATCGATGCTGCTGCCTGTCCCTGTTCTAACAGTCGCCCATCTGAAATGACTTGACACCAGCTCATCCTTCAGATTTCGTGACCTCCTAGCCACCATCCTGGGAGTTTTCGAGAGCCACGGTAAAAGCTTGGGTTCCGTCAGCAAAATATCCCAGTTCTTTTTGAGAATAGCGTACACATCACACCACTGATTGTGATAAGATTGTGACGAGATTGATGGTCCGAGCCGGGGTCCTATTTTTAGACCTCAGTATCTCTTCCCGTGAGACCCGTTGGGAATGTTGGTATGCCTGAGATACAATCCTCCGTGGATACCCCCTAGCCCGGAACCTCCCCGTCAATTTTCGTGATTCCGCCTGAAAGTCAGTCCGGGTGGTGCAATTTCTCCTTATTCTGAGGAATTGGCCCCTAGGTATGCTGTTCCGTAGATGAGCCGGGTGAGCACTTATGTAATGAAGCAGGCTATTCGTGGCTGTTTTTGTCACAAGACCATTTCCCCTAATGGAAATCTTAAGGTCCAGGAAATCCACTAACGTAGCAGAGATGTTTGAGGTCAATTTGATCCCCCAGGGATTGTGATTGAGCTATTCAATGAAAAGATTGCACCCATCAAGAGTTCCGGTCCAGAAAAACAGAATATCATCTATAAATCTGTACCATTTCGGTATGTGCTCTTGGAAAGACCGAAGTTTGTACACATGCTCCTCCTCCCACCACCCCATAAATAAGTTTGCGTACGCGGGCGTGTATTTCGCGTCCATTGCGGTACCCACCGCTTGCCTATAATAGGTGCGATCAAATACAAAATAATTTTTACTCTTCGCCACGACAGCACCCCACTGGAGAGGGATCCACCCTGCAGGAACAGGAAACCTACAGAGAAATAAAAGGGGGCGGTCCGCCTCTCCTCCTCAGTTTAGGTTTCCTGTTCCTGCGGGAATGACAGGACTTCTACAAGGACATACCTGGGCTAGCATGCCACCTGTGCGGTATCCGTGAGAACGGCAGGGGCTGCAGCCTGGAAGCAGCGTTGGGGGAGTTCCGCTAGATGGCTCCCTCCTCGTCTGAAGGATCGTGCAGACGGCCGGGTCTGGGGAGGGCCGCCCGGCATAATCTGCAGCGTGTAGTACGGCAGTGCAGGGGGCCGGCTGGAGTCAGGTAAGGAGAGCGGCAGCGTTCCCATTGCGGTCCGGACCGCATGCGCCGACCACCGTAATACAGACTACCACGGAAGTGGATGGTTGACTTCCGGGGCGTCTAGGCCGGATCTGCGGCGGGGAGTCAGCGCCGATTTGCGCATGCGCACTGCGCAAAAGGAGGGAAAAAAAGGGCGCACTATTTAAACAGCCAAACAAGTGTAATTTCGCGATGCAGAGATGTCATCTCCAGGTGCCATGGACCCCACAGCTGGAGATCCAGTACCCCCCGCCAAAGATCACACCAGAGGATCCTCTGAGACCGCTCGTAAAAGCGACGGATCCAGGACAGGATCTCGACCTTCTGATCCGGTACTAATTGCTTCACTGGGTGAGTTTTTAACTCTGCCTATTAAGCTGACGTTGTCTCCCACCTCTCTCTCTTTTCTCCTTCTCTCACTATGTCTTATTACAATCAGAATAAAAAGCGACAAATAACAAAACATAAGGAATGTGCCTTATGTAGCCAGCCCCTTCCGGACTCATACCCCAAAAAACTTTGTAAAGACTGTTTCAAGGAAATGACACAGGGAGCAGCAGTGTCCATTACGGACTTACATGCCATTATTAGGGAGGAACTAAAAACTATGGCCCAGGATAAACCGCATAAAACTAGATCCAAAACACCTGTCAGACTCCGAAAGTGACCAAACTACACTTTCAGAAGCCTCCCTATCATCATCACCATCATCATTTTCATCAGAGATCAAGGGACGCTCATGTTTTCCCTTAGACAGTGTGGACAATTTGGTAAAATCGATTAGAAATACCATGGGGTGTGAGGAAACAAAGGGTGCGCAAACCACCCAGGATATAATGTTCGCGGGTTTAGCAGAGAGAAAGAGATGTTTTCCAGTTATACCAGCAGTGAAAGCATTAATTAAGAGAGTGGGAGAAACAGGATCAAAGAAGTTTTTTACCCTCTGCGTCAAAACGAAAATATCCATTTAGTGACGAGGAGCTTCTTACATGGACCAAAGTTCCTAAGGTCGACGCAGCCGTAGCTTCTACCTCTAAGCAGTCCACTCTACCTGTGGAGGATGTGGGACTACTTGTCGATCCTTTGGATCGTAAGGCTGAATCATCCCTTAAGCATTCTTGGGAAATGACTACAGGAATATTCAAACCTGCAGTAGCCAGCACAATGCTCATTTGGATTGACCAGTTAGACCAGCAAATTGAGAATAAGGTTTCAAGAGAAAAACTGCGGGCGGCCATCCCCTTAATACGAGGAGCGGCAGCCTTTATGGCGGACGCATCCGCCGACTCTCTCCGTTTGGCAGCAAGATCTGCAGGCCTCGTGAATAATGCAAGATGAGCGCTATGGATGAAAAGCTGGAAAGGGGACGCGCAGTCAAAATCTAAGATATGCGCAATCCCATGTGAGGGTGAGTACCTCTTTGGTAAAACCTTAGACGAAATACTCAAAAAGGCAAAGGGCAGGAAAAAAGCTTTTCCTGACTCCTCTATTCCCTTTTACAGGAGGGCCTTTAAGAGGAGACCGTTTGGCAAAAGGAGGCAAACAGATAGGTCAACAACATGAACCGCTAAAGAGGACAAACAAAGAGGTACCTTGTTTAGAAGACCCAACCCCCCAAAAGACAACAAATACTGAGGATATACCAGTAGGGGGCATATTGAAATTTTTCACCACCCAGTGGAAAAAAATAATAACTAGTTCGTGGGTTTTAAATATTGTCCGAGATGGAATTAAGTTACAATTCTCTCGTGTTCCCCATGAATCATATATTATAACACCCCTCAGCTCACCTGCACAACAACAGGCTCTGGAGCTTGAAATTCAAACCCTGTTATCAAAACGGGTTTTAGTCCAGGTTCCTGAAGAACAGGAAGGTAGGGGATTCTACTCTCCCTTATTCCTGATTTCCAAACCCGACGGTTCATTCAGGACAATCATGAATCTTAAAAACCTCAATTCCTTTATTGAAAACCATACATTTAAGATGGAATCCATTAGATCCACTATAAAACTCCTCTTTCCAAACTGTATGATGGGGGCATGATCTAAAAGATGCTTATTATCATCTCCTTATCCATGACAGATACCAAAAATTCCTCAGGGTAGCAGTGACAATCAACGGCAAGATCCATCATTTCCAGTACAGAGCCATGCCCTTCGGCCTTTCTACAACGCCAAGGATCTTCACCAAGATAATGCTAGAGGTGATGGCCTATCTTCGCCAAAAAGAAACATTAATTGTGCCCTACCTGGATGACTTTTTGGTCATAGGAAATTCAGTTACTCAATGTGCTGACCGCTTGGCTCACGCAATTTCCTCTCTACAGGATCTAGGCTGGATCATCAATACCAACAAATCCAGACTTACTCCACTTTGCCGTCAAGCGTTCTTGGGGTTCCATCTAGACTCCATAACCCAAAAGTGTCTTCTACCTCAGGTAAAGATGCTACTCATCAGACACAAAGTCCTAGCTGCAATAAATAGTCCACGTATATCCCAAAGACAAGCTATGTCATTGCTGGGATCCCTTATTTCTTGTATACCTGCATTGAGTGAAATGGGCTCAATATCATACCCGAACACTGCAACACCAGATTTTACAAGAAGTAAGACGGTTATTTGGTCGCCTAAATGCAAAAATAACCTTGTCACAGGAGGTTTTAACTTCCTTAATGTGGTGGCTAGATTCAGATCATTTGATGAGTGGTGTTCCAAGGGTAATAACGCCATCTCATACCAAAGCCACTGACGCCAGCCCTCACAGATGGGGCTCTCATATGGGGAATGATTTTTGCCAAGGGTTATGGGACATGAAAGAAAGCTGCAACTCGTCTAACCTTAAAGAACTAAATGCAGTAAATACGCCTTATACCATTTTCTCCCACAGCTTTGGGGAAAAGACGTCAGAATCCTTTCCGACAACACCACCACAGTGGCGTATCTAAACAGGCAAGGAGGCACTCGATCAGAGACTCTGATGTCTTCTGCTGGAGAAATCTTGAATCTAGCAGAAAGTCACCTGACATCCCTTACTGCGCTTCACATAAGAGGGGAAAGCAACCAGCAGGCAAACTTCTTAAGTCGACACACCTTGAGACAGGGGGAGTGGTGCCTAAACCATCATATCTTTCAGGACATAGTATCCCTATGGGGTCATCCTCAAATTCTGGACGCTCTCCAAGCCCCTTGGCAGTTCAGTCTGGCATACGCCTTTCCTCCGATCATATTACTACCACAGGTCATACGCAAAATCAGAGAAAAAGGAGCTAGAGTTATACTGATAGCTCCATTCTGGCCCAAGAGACCATGGTTCTCGTGGCTGCAAACCATGTCGGTCTCAGATCCTTGGGTCCTCCCCTTGACACCCAATCTTCTCTTCCAGGGACCGTTTTTTCCACCCCCAGGTGGACAATCTTCATCTGACGGCCTGAAATTTGTCGGAGGGATTGACTGACACACTCCTCCAAAGTAGAAAACCTTCCACCACAAAAATTTATACAAGAATATGGAAGAAATTCCTACAATTCCATACATCTCCCAACATGTCAGAAATTCCAATACAATCTATCCTGGAATTTCTTCAAAAAGGGAGAGAACTAGGTTAAACTGTAAACACTTTAAAGGTTCATGTTTCAGCACTAGGAGCCCTCTATGGCCATAACATTGTGGGAGATAGATGGGTATCCCGATTTATCACAGCCTGCGAACGGATAAATCCAGTTAACATACCTAGAATTCCACCCTGGGATCTAAATTTAGTTTTACAAGCCCTAACAGACTCTCCATTTGAACCAATAAATTCAATACCCATCAAAAGCCTATCACTAAAAACGGCCCTCTTGGTAGCACTGACATCAGCTAGGAGAATCAGTGACATCCAAGCCCTTTCTATAGATCCACCTTTCCTGCTAACTTTTCAGGATAAGTTGATTCTTAAACCAGACTCTTCCTACCTTCCCAAAGTAGCAAAGAAATTCCATAGGTCACAAGAAATAATCTTGCCCACTTTCTTCAGTAATCCCTCCACTCCTGAAGAACAGAAGTACCACACTCTAGATGTTAAAAGAGTAGTGTAAAAGTACATTGAAAGGACCAGCAGCTGGAAACAGTGTAGGGCTCTGTTTATATCCTTCCAGGGTCACAAGAAGGGTCATGGAGTAACAAAAAGCACCTTATCCCGGTGGATCAGAGAGTCTATCAGACTGGCTTATTCCGCGAGGAAAGAAAACCCTCCAGAAGGCATAACGGCGCACTCTACCAGAGCTATGGCATCCTCCTGGGCAGAAAGGGGAGAGGTCCCAATTGAAACTATTTGTAAGGCGGCAACTTGGTCAAATCCTTCTACTTTCTATAATCACTATAAGCTTGACCTATCGTCAACTTCTGACCTAGACTTTGGCAGGACTGTCCTCAGCACGGCGGTCCCCCCCAGGTGATGGTCTCTGAAAGTTCTCCAGTGGGGTGCTGTCGTGACGAAGAGTAAAAAGCCGGATTACTCACCAGTAATGCTCTTTTAGTGAGTCCATGACAGCACCCTCTTACATCCCTCCCTAGATTAATATAGTACATACTATTGAGTAAAATTCTTTTAATCACACATAAGCAAATACATTTGAAAAATGAAATAAATTATATTTGACTAATACTGGTGGTCCTCTGGGTACTCTGAAATCAAAACTGAGGAGGAGAGGCTGACCGCCCCCTTTTATTTCTCTGTAGGTTTCCTGTTCCAGCGGGGCGGATCCCTCTCTCCAGTGGGGTGCTTGTCGTGGACTCACTAAAAGAGCATTACCTGTGAGTAATCCGGCTTTTTCTCAAACACCAATTTCAAAAGGTCAAGGAGGAAGGAGTCATGTTCCCTATCCCTACTAGATATATGGTCTAGGAAAAACGCCACAGCTCTGATAGCCAGAGTATGCTCGATGCTGGTATACAGGGCTTCGACGCCCAACGTCACAATATAGGTGTCTGCCGGTATTTCAAGGTTACTGATTTGTTCAATGAGGTGCATGGAGTCCCTGATATAGGAACCTAGAGAGTAGACAAGGGGTTGTAAGAAGAAATTGAGGTAAGTGCATGGCCTTTCAAAAAGTCCCCCTTTTCCCGATATTATCGGCCTACCTGGGGGGTTATCCAGGCGCTTATGCACCTTAGGGAGCATGTAGAAGGTTGGTACTCTGGGCATATCAGTTGTTAAAAATCCCCTATCTTTCTTGTTGATGATCCCCAGGTCAAAAGCATCTCGAATCAAACGATCCAGATGTCCCTTGAAGACATCCGTTGGATCCGACGGAAGGACCTGGTAATGAGAGTTGTTAGACAGCTGGCGCTTAGCTTCTTATACATAAAGCTCCTTTGGCCAAATCACCACATTGAGAAAGAGATGAAGTGGCTTGTGAAGGTATGCACCCAGTAAATCTCTTTAACTCACCAGGTCCCCTCTCGTTTTCCTCCAGGAGCTCCAGTAGGTCACGAAATGTCTGCCTATCCTCATCCGGCAGTGTGTCTATTACCGAAGGCTTATGGTAAAGTAATTTAAAAGTCAGCTGCCTACAAAAAAGGTGTAAGTCCTTGGTAAGTTCAAATTTATTCAAGGGATTAGTAGGTGAAAAAGAAAGCCTCTTCGAGAATACCGAAACCTCCCCAGGTGACAGGGAATAGGGGGACAGATTAATAATCTGCAACTTACCCGACTCTCCAGTCATGTCTTGCTCAGTCTCAAACTCTAGTACCTCCGGTTGTTCCTCCTGGGATACCTCCTGCGGTTTGGAGACCAATCCTGACTGCTCCGTGCTTTGGGCCTTCCATTTGCAAGGCTTGCGCCTGTTGCATCTGTGGTGGAAAAATTGTAGCTTTGCAGGCATAAGTTTCATAGTTCTGTCTGTTAGCCTTGTTCCACTCTTTTTTTTTTTATTATAACCCCTTAATTCCATATGACGTACTATCCCGTCCAGGTGACCTGGGACTTAATTCTCAGTGACAGGATAGTACGTCATATGCGATCGGCCGCGCTCACGGGGGGCGGCCGGGTGTCAGCTGCCTATGGCACTATGTGCCAGGAGCGGTCACGGACCGCTCCCGGCACATTAACCCCCGGCACACCGCGATCAAAGATGATCGCGGTGTGCCGGCGGTGCAGGGAAGCATCGCGCAGGGAGGGGGCTCCCTGCGGGCTTCCCTGAGACGATCGGTACACGGTGATATACTCACCGTGTACCGAGTGTCTTCTCCCTGCAGTCCCCGGATCCAAAATGGCCGCCGGGCTGCATCCGGGTCCTGCAGGGAGCACTTCCGGGTCAGGATCAGGCTGCAGCTGCAGCTCTAATCCTGCCCGGCTGTATGTCAGATCACCGATCTAACAGAGTGCTGTGCATACTGTCAGATCGGTGATCTGTGATGTCCCCCCCTGGGACAAAGTGAAAAAGTAAAAAAAAAAATTTCCACACTTGTAAAAAAAAAGCAGAAAAAAAAAAATATTATTCCCATAAATACATTTCTTTACAAAACAAAAAAACAATAAAAGTACACATATTTAGTATCACCGCGTCCGTAACGACCCGACCTATAAAACTGGCCCTCTAGTTAACCCCTTCAGTGAACACCGTAAGAAAAAAAAAAAAAAAACGAGCCAAAAAACAACGCTTTATTATCATAACGCTGAACAAAAAGTGGAATAACACGCGATCAAAAAGACGGATATAAACAACCATGGTACCTCTGAAAACGTCATCTTGTCCCGCAAAAAACGAGCCACCATATAGCATCATAACCAAAAACATAAAAAAGTTATAGTCCTCAGAATAAAGCGATGCCAAAATAATTAATTTTTCTATAAAATAGCTTTTATCGTATAAAAGCGCCAAAACATAAAAAAAATGATATAAATGAGGTATCGCTGTAATCGTACTGACCCAAAGAATAAAACTGCTTCATCAATTTTACCAAACGCGGATCGGTATAAACGCCTCCCCCAAAAGAAATTCATGAATAGCTGATTTTTGGTCATTCTGCCTCACAAAAAATCGGAATAAAAAGCGATCAAAAACTGTCACATGTCCGAAAATGTAACCGATAAAAACGTCAACTCGTCCCACAAAAAACAAGACCTTATATGACTCTGTGGACCAAAATATGGAAAAATTATAGGTCTCAAAATGTGGAGACGCAAAAACTTTTTTGCTATAAAAAGCGTCTTTTAGTGTGTGACGGCTGCCAATCATAAAAATCCGATATAAAAAAACGCCATAAAAGTAAATCAAACCCCCCTTCATCACCCCCTTAGTTAGGCTAGGTTCACATTGCATTAATGGGTTAACGCTAACGGACAGCGTTGCACGGCGAAAATGTCACAATTAACGCCGTGCAACGGGTCTGTTAGCACAACCATTGACAGCAATGTGATTTTCGGGTGTAGCGCATCGCTAGAGCGTGCCATTTTCAGCTCGCACTAGCAAGGTGCCATTCTTTTGTGGCGCGCCTCAGACGCTGCTTGCAGCGTCCACGGCACGCCCGAGGTCCGATCCCCGATCTTCCAGACCGGGGACGTTAACGCGACCAGTAAACACGACACCTAAAAAGACATTGCGTTAGCGCAATCCGCTAGTGCTAAACGGATTTCCCTAACGCAATGTGAACCTAGCCTTAGGGAAAAATAATAAAATTAAAAAAAATGTATTTATTTCCATTTTCCCTTTAGGGTTAGGGCTAGGGTTAGGGTTAGGGTTTGGATTACATTTACGGTTGGGATTAGGGTTGGGATTAGAATTAGGGGTGTGTCAGGGTTAGGTGTGTGGTTAGGGTTACAGTTGGGATTAGGGTTAGGGGTGCGTTTGGATTAGGGTTTCATTTATAATTGGGGGGTTTCCACTGTTTAGGCACATCAGGGGCTCTCCAAACGCGACATGGCGTCCGATCTCAATTCCAGCCAATTCTGCATTGAAAAAGTAAAACAGTGCTCCTTCACTTCCGAGCTCTCCCGTGCGCCCAAACAGGGGTTTACCCCAACATATGGGGTATCATCGTACTCGAGACAAATTGGACAACAACTTTTTGGGTCCAAGTTCTCTTGTTATCCTTGGGAAAATAAAAATTTGGGGGGCTAAAAATCATTTTTGTGGGAAAAAAAAGGATTTTTTATTTTCACGGCTCTGCGTTGTAAACTGTAGTGAAACACTTGGGGGTTCAAAGTTTTCACAACACATCTAGATAAGTTCCGTGGGAGGTCTAGTTTCCAATATGAGGTCACTTGTGGGGGGTTTCTACTGTTTGGGTACATCAGGGGCTCTGCAAATGCAACATGACTCCTGCAGACCAATCCATCTAAGTCTGCATTCCAAATGGCGCTCCTTCCCTTCCGAGCTCTGCCATGCGCCCAAACAGTGGTTCCCCCCCACATATGGGGTATCAGCGTACTCAGGACAAATTGGACAACAACTTTTGGGGTCCAATTTATTCTGTTACCCTTGTGAAAATACAAAACTGGGGGCTAAAAAATAATTTTTGCGAAAAAAAAAATTATTTTAACGGCTCTGCGTTATAAACTGTAGTGAAACACTTGGGGGTTCAAAGCTCTCAAAACACATCTAGATAAGTTCCTTAGGGGGTCTAGTTTCCAAAATGGTGTCACTTGTGGGGGGGTTTAATGTTTAGGCACATCAGGGGCTCTCCAAATGCAACATGGCATCCCATCTCAATTCCAGTCAATTTTGCATTGAAAAGTAAAATGGCGCTCCTTCCCTTCCGAGCTCTGCCATACGCTCAAACAATGGTTTACACCCATATATGGGGTATCAGCGTACTCAGGACAAATTGGCCAACAATTTTTGAGGTCCAATTTCTTCTCTTACTCTTGGGAAAATAAAAAATTGGGGGCAAAAAGATCATTTTTGTGAAAAAATATGATTTTTTATTTTTACGGCTCTGCATTATAAACTTCTGTGAAGCAATTGGTGGGTCAAAGTGGTCACCACACATCTAGATAAGTTCCTTAGGGTGTCTACTTTCCAAAATGGTGTCACTTGTGGGGGGTTTCAATGTTTAGGCACATGAGGGGCTCTCCAAACGCAACATGGCGTCCCATCTCAATTCCTGTCAATTTTGCATTGAAAAGTCAAATGGCGCTCCTTTCCTTCCGAGCTCTGCCATGCGCCCAAACAGTGGTTTACCCCCACATATGGGGTATCAGCGTACTCAGTACAGATTGTACAACAATGTTTGGCATCCATTTTATCCTGTTACCCTTGGTAAAATAAAACAAATTGGAGCTGAAATAAATTTTGTGTGAAAAAAAGTTAAATATTCATTTTTATTTAAACATTCCAAAAATTCCTGTGAAACCCCTGAAGGGTTAATAAACTTCTTGAATGTGGTTTTGAGCACCTTGAGGGGTGCAGTTTTTAGAATGGTGTCACACTTGGGTATTTTCTATCATATAGACCCCTCAAAATGACATCAAATGAGATGTGGTCCCTAAAAAAAAAATGGTGTTGTAAAAATGAGAAATTGCTGGTCAACTTTTAACCCTTATAACTCCCTAACAAAAAAAAATTTTGGTTCCAAAATTGTGCTGATGTAAAGTAGACATGTGGGAAATGTTACTTATTAAGTATTTTGCGTGACATATCTCTGTGATTTAAGGGCATAAAAATTTAAATTTGGAAAATTGCAAAATTTTCTAAATTTTCGCCAAATTTTCATTTTTTTCACAAATAAACGCAAGTTATATCGAATAAATGTTACCACTGTAATGAAGTACAATATGTCACGAGAAAACAGTGTCAGAATCGCCAAGATCCATTGAAGCGTTCCAGAGTTATAACCTCATAAAGGGACAGTGGTCAGAATTGTAAAAATTGGCCCGGTCATTAACGTGCAAACCACCCTCGGGGCTTAAGGGGTTAAAAATTCTCCAAACCCCCCCCCAAAATGTATACTGTCTGTTAGGTCAGGCTGAGGCATCTTGTATCTGTGGTGGAAAAATCGTAGCTACGCAGGCATAAGTTTCATAGTACTGTCTGCTAGCCTTGTTCCACTCTTTTATTTTTTTAAAAAATTCTCCAAAAACCCCAAAAATATTTATACAGTCTGTTATGTCAGGCTGAGGCCTGTTGTACCTGTGATGGAATAATCATAGCTTTGCAGGCAATAAGTTTCATAGTTCGGTCTGCTAGCCTTATTCCACTCTTTTTTTTTTTTTTTTTTTTTTTAAATTCTCCAAAAAACAAAAAAAATGTATACAGGCTGTCATGTTAGGCTGAGGCCTGTTGTATCTGTGGTGGAAAAAATCTTAGCTTCGCAGGCATAAGTTTCATAGTTCGGTCTGCTAGCCTTGTTCCACTCTTTAAAAAAAAAAGAAAATTATCTAAAAAACAAAAAAAACATGTATACATTCTGTTATGTCAGGCTGAGGCTTGTTGTATCTGTGGTGGAAAAATCGTAGCTTTGAATGCAAACTGATTAGATATAATTTTGCTCCAAATAAATACATTTGTGTGAGCTTTTGAAATAGTTCAGTAGTCCATTAAAATGGGTAAGGCAAGGGGCAAAAGACGCAGAAGTGGACATCATGCTGATGGTGCATGAATAGGATGAGGCAGAGGGCAAGCTGAAAGTGGGCCACATCAAAGACCCACATCTTCTCGCTCGACCTTCCTGTCTCAGTTTCTAGGGGATCGCACCACACCACTATTAAAGCAAGAGCAGTGTGAAACGGTTGTTGTTTGGATAGCGGATAATGCTCCCAGTCACTTAACCTCCACACGGTCAAATCTGAGTAGCCGTGATTGTGGACTGGATATTCCTCCCCCTGATTCTCCTTCCTTCCACCATGCCGATTACCCTGACACAACTGATCCCACACTTGAACACTCCGAAGAGCTGTTCAGTTTTCCTTTTCAAGATTCCATACTCTCGGCCGGTCAACTTGAAGTGGGGCCAGATGAGATTGCATGTATCGATGCCCAAAGCTTTGACCAGCCATGGTCACATGAAGGCGATGGTGGAAAAGTGTCACAAGAAGTAGACGATGATGAGGCACAATTGCCAGAAAGTCAGGAAGAGGAGCAGGGTGTGAATGTGGAAGACGAAATGATGGATGACATAGCAACTGACCCAACCAGGCAGGAGGACATGAAGAGTGAGTAAAGCAGCACATATGGGGAAGGAGGCATATCATCCAATAGGCAGGAAAAAGCAGTGTGGTGGCCACAGACAGAAGGTGTGCGTCCGTTCCCTGTAACACCAACATGAGGGAAGTTGCCAGTATGGTTATTTTTTAAAGACTCTGCCGATAAGCCCAAACAGGCCATTGGCCGCAACTGCCATGCCCGCATCAGCAGGGGTAGCAAAACTACCAGCCTGACCACCATCAGCATGATCAGGCACATAGCAGCAAAGCACCCAACTTTGTGTGCAGGATGCCAGGCTCCAGGGACACTGTCTGCAGGTGACACCACTGCTTCTTCCACTGTTTTGCATAGAAGCCATTCCCCAGTCCACCGCACATGTGAACATGCCTCTAGCCCTGCACCTGTTGTTGTCCACAGTCAATCAGCACCATCATCAAGCCCGTCCCAATCCTTGTCCCAGCACAGCATTCAGTTGTCTATACCCTAGTCATTGGAACACAAGCCAAAATACCCAGCCAACGCCCCACAGGCCACAGTCCTAAATTCTAACATTTCTCTTCTGTTTGCGCTCAAAATGTTACCTTTAAGGCTCATAGAGATGGAAGCTTTCTGCAACCTGATGGAGGCAGCATCCCTAGGAACTCGGTCCCCAGTTGTCACTATATCTCCTGGTGTGCTGTAGCGGCATTACACCAGCATTTGTCCCACAACATTACCCGTGCCCTCAACAATGCTGTTACTGGGAAAGTCCACCTAACCACTGACACGGGGACAAGTGGGCAGGGCTGGTACATCTCACTGATGGCACACTGGGTTAACATAGTGGAAGCCTGGACCCAGTCGGACTTTGGGATGGAAAACATCTTCCTCATGCCGAAGATTGCGGGCCCTACGTCAATCAGGGTTGCCACCAAAGTCTAAAGCTCCTGCACCTCCTCCTCTTCAGTCTCCATCTCTGAAATCAACACATCAGTCAGAAGCTGGAAGCAGTGCAGCACTGCCTCAGCCAAGAGTCAACAGGCTGTGCTGAAGCTAATCTGCATAGGTGACAAACCGCACAATGCAGAAGAGTTGTGAACAGCGCTGAAGGAGCAGTCAGATATTTGGATTACACCGCTGAACCTACAGCCAGGCATGGTCATGTGTGACAATGACCGGAACCTGCTGGCGGCTCTGAGGCAAGGTGAGCTCACACACGTACCTTGCCTGACCCTTGTGCTTAACCTCGTAGTTCAACATTTTCTGAAAAGCTACCTGGAGCTGCCAGATCTGCTAGTGAAAGTTCGCCGTCTGTCTGCCCATTTTAGAAAGTCAGTTACAGCTTCAGCTACCCTTGCCGTGCTTCTGCAGCATTTGCAGCTTCCAGCTCACCGACTGGTGTGTGATGTCCCCACACATTGAAACTCTATGCTGCATATGTGGGAAAGGATTTGTGAGCAGAAGAGGGCAGTTGTTGACTACCAACATCAACAAGGCTGTCGATATTCAGTTCAGACTCCACACATAAGACCTCAGGAGTGGACATGGATGTCAAACATATGTACCATCCTATAAAACTTTGAGGATTAACCCTGCTGTTGTGTTCGGGTCATAGTGACCCGAACAGACTTTTTGCGGCCCTGTAGATTTTTTTCTGTAAGTCTATAAAACTTGAGACTCCTTGACTTTTCCTCATTTGGGGGGACCTACCTATGAGTATATTTTTTTTTTTTGGCTACTTTTTGCTACACGCAAAAAGTTACACTTGTTGTGTTCGGGTCATAGTGACCCGACATCGTTTTTTACAGCTGTGAGGCCATATTTTCAGTGAAATAAAGGAGTTATAACCTCAGTTGGGTCTATTTATTGCATCTACTATTGTATATCAATTGATTTATTTCCTAAATTATTTCAATGGGGTCGTACACGCGCTCTACCGGGGGTATGCATTGAGATCTGCGCACCATAAAAATGGCTTTATATTGATTATTTTTGGTGCGCAGTCTATTCTAAAATGTAGAGTGCATCCGGAGAGATCACTAGGTGTGCACTACACGTGTATATTATGCGCAGAACGGACTGCTCAGAACGCGCTGTCTAAGACTTTTTTTTGTAAAGCTGAGCTGTAAAGTTTTGCAAATATTTTTTTTTTTGCTAAGTAAGTCTGTCTTCCTGGCTTATCTGCTTGTTTTCAGAAGGGTTCTTATCTTCTCTGCTCTTATCAGTACACATATGCTAGCCCAGACATGTTACCTTTCAGTTTCTTTGGAGAGCAGCTGTGTGCTTCTACCCCCATGGCCTCTTCCAGCATCAAAAGAAAAAGATGCAGCTATGGCCCTTCTACTTGTGACAACAAGACGAGTATAACATGTTCTGGCTGTAAAACATTTCTATGCAAAAATCATGTGTATTGTTTTTCATGCAAGAATCCGTAAATTTATATGATCATGTAAATATATTCACATTGTAATGTTTATTATCTTTAATTTTTTATCACAAAATGTTTGATTTGATTGTTTTTTTTTTTTTTTTTTTACAAAATATGTGTAGTTTTCTATTTTCGTTTTGCTCATTGAATGGAAGTAGTGTATAATCCATATGTTTCGTCAAACTCAATCTGACAGGTGCCCCGCCCCTATCAAAGTGTATCAAAGTGTGTAACCCCTCCCCTCCCCTTGTCTGACGGCTGGTATCCAGCTGTCCCTCCTTGTTTGATTTCCCCTTTTGATATAGTTTGATATAGTTTGATATTATTCCTGTATTTGTTTTATATTAGATTTTATACGTAGCTCGAGCTTGATTCTGTAAGCTGTGTTTTATTCACAGTGTACACATATAGTACAGAACTTTGTTTTATAACACACCCAGCTGTTTATTTGTGTCTCTACTAACCATTAACTAAATGATGGTCACCTTATTTACACAAACAGAAAAGACAGAATTTCTCTTTGGGCCTGTAGCTGTTATCTGAGGGGCATTTGCCGGGCAGTGTGTTTTATTTATGTTTTTATAACGCACCATGTTTGATATTGTTAATTTGATTCTGGGATAACACGTTTAATGTCTCAGGCTTATTTTTGTACAAATCCAGGCTGTTTGCTGATCGATTTTTTTTTTTTTTTTTTTTTTGTATTTGCTTTCTCTTTGTGCCTGTAGTTGTTATCTGAGGGGTCATTTGTTTTTGTATTCGCTTTCTCTTTGTGCCTGTAGTTGTTATCTGAGGGGTCATTTGTTTTTTGTATTCGCTTTCTCTTTGTGGCTATAGGTGTTATCTGTGGGTCATTTGTTTTTGTATTCGCTTTCTCTTTGTGGCTGTAAGTGTCATCTGAGGGTCAGTGGTTTATAAGCGGTGTGTTTTATACGAATATAAAACCAAAGACACGTTATTGTAAAATTTAAAAAGATTTAATTTCTCACAATAAAACAACATCTCAAAGACATTTCAATACTATAAAAATTCTTACAGAATATAAAAAGTAAAAACATTAAATAGTACAATGAACATACATCATTACACTTCTTACAAAATAAATTAGCTTTTTTGATAATCCACTATTAGATGACCGTGGTATATAATTATATCCTAGGATCTGTACGATTACATACGGCATTCTGTACAGAGGTCTCAGGCTTATTTTTGTACAAATCCATGCTGTTTGGTGAACCCCTTTTTGTATGGCCTCTGCTTTTTCTTGTTTTTGTGTAAAATCTCGGTCAGGCAGGCACGAACACACACACACACACACACACACACACAACACAGAACACACACAACACACACACACACACACACACACACAAGAAATAGACATTTAGGACTTATTTATGTTATTACAGTTAGGTCCATATATATTTGGACAGAGACAACATTTTTCTAATTTTTGTTATAGATATTACGACAATGAATTTTAAACAAAACAATTCAGATGCAGTTGAAGTTCAGACTTTCAGCTTTCATTTGAGGATATCCACATTAAAATTGGATGAAGGGTTTAGGAGTTTCAGCTCCTTAACATGTGCCACCCTGTTTTTAAAGGGGCCAAAAGTAATTGGACAGATTCAATAATTTTAAATAAAATGTTCATTTCTAGTACTTGGTTGAAAACCCTTTGTTGCCAATAACTGCCTGAAGTATTGAACTCATGGACGTCACCAGAAGCTGTGTTTCCTCCTTTTTGATGCTCTGCCAGGCCTTCACTGCGGTGGTTTTCAGTTGCTGTTTGTTTGTGGGCATTTCTGTCTGAAGTTTAGTCTTTAACAAGTGAAATGCTGCTCAATTAGGTTGAGATCAGGTGACTGACTTGGCCATTCAAGAATATTCCACTTCTTTGCTTTAATAAACTCCTGGATTGCTTTGGCTTTATGTTTTGGGTCACTGTCCATCTGTAGTATGAAACGACGACCAATCCGTTTGGCTGCATTTGGCTGGATCTGAGCACACAGTATGGCTCTGAATACCTCCGAATTCATTCGGCTGCTTCTTTCCTGTGTCACATCATCAATAAACACTAGTGACCCAGTGCCACTGGCAGCCATGCATGCCCAAGCCATCACACTGCCTCGCCGTGTTTTACAGAGGATGTGGTATGCTTTGGATCATGAGCTGTTCCACGCCTTCGCCATACTTTTCTCTTTCCATCATTCTGGTAGAGGTTGATCTTGGTTTCATCTGTCCAAAGAATGTTCTTCCAGAACTGTGCTGGCTTTTTTAGATGTTTTTTAGCAAAGTCCAGTCTAGTCTTTTTTATTCTTGATGCTTATGAGTGGCTTGCACCGTGCAGTGAACCCTCTGTATTTACTTTCATGCAGTCTTCTCTTTATGGTAGATTTGGATATTGATACGCCGACCTCCTGTAGAGTGTTGTTCACTTGGTTGGCTTTTGTGAATTGGTTTCTCTTCACCATGGAGATTATTCTGCGATCATCCACCACTGTTGTCTTCCGTGGGCGCCCAGGTCTTTTCGCATTGATGAGTTCGCCAGTGCTTTCTTTCTTTCTCAGGATGTACCAAACTGTAGATTTTGCCACTGCTAATATTGTAGCAATCTCTCGGAGGTTTTTTTTCTGTTTTCGCAGCTTAAGGATGGCTTGTTTCACCTGCACGGAGAGCTCCTTTGACCGCATGTTTACTTCACAGCAAAACCTTCCAAATGCAAGCACCACACCTCAAATCAACTCCAGGCCTTTTATCTGCTCAATTGAGAATGACACCTTGAAGGGATTGCCCACACCTGTCCATGAAATAGCCTCAGAGTCAATTGTCCAATTACTTTTGGTCCCTTTAAAAACAGGGTGGTACATGTTAAAGAGCTGAAAATTCTAAACCCTTCATCCAATTTTAATGTGGATACCCTCAAATGAAAGCTGAAAGTCTGAACCTCAACTGCATCTGAATTGTTTTGTTTAAAATTCATTGTGGTAATGTCTATAACCAAAATTAGAAAAATGTTGTCTCTGTCCAAATATATATGGACCTAACTGTATGTTTTTGCACTTTGCCTGTGCTGTCTATAATTTGACTCCTTTTTATTCAAAGACAGCTAACATATGCAGACTTTTAAAGCTTTTTTACATTTCTATTGGTGTTACATTTCTATTGGTGTTACTTTTGCACATGTATTACTGGATTCTTTAAAAATATGAATATTATCTAGTTTACTTATGTTGCAGTATTTTATTTTCCTGGTGTTACTTTTGCACATGTATTACTGGCGTCTTTAAAAAATATGAATATTATCTAGTTTACTTATGTTACAGTATTTTATTTTCCTGGTGTTACTTTTGCACATGTATTACTGTTTTTCTTGTTTTTGTGTAAAATCTCGGTCAGGCAGGCATGAACACACACACACACACAACACAGAACCCACACACAACAAACACACATCATACAAAACACACACAACACATACAACACACACGACAAACATACACACACAACATACAGAACACATACAACACACACAACAAACACACACACACAAGAAATAGACATTTAGGACTTATTTATGTTATTATGTGTTAGGGGTCGAGTTCCCGCTTCTGCACAGGGGGAATCTCGAGCCGCCTCCGCTGCGGTCTCCCATTCTTGTCCAGCCGCAGTGGAGTCTGCTCAGCAAAGACGTCGGTCCCAGCGTCTTGCTCATTCTCACTCTGTTCTGAGAGTTACTGCTGCTTCTCCAGTCTCTGCCATTGAAGTCAGTGCTGGTCAGCAGCGAGCGGACGTCTCTGGGACTAAGTCCTTGTCTGCACGTACTGAGCATGCCCAGCATAAGGTCTCCCGTTGGAGATCGAGGGTCATGTGCTCAGGCTCTGCAGCACATTCCATTGGTCCTCTTGGCAGGTCCTAGAAGGGCAAAAGTGCTGTGGCCACTTCCTGTGCTGCTGCTATATAAACTGCGCATGACCGCACGGCCATGCGCTAGTATTGTTTTACAATTGCTTATGTGTGTATGTTGTGAGTGCAAGTCGTCCTTGGATACCCCTTCCCTATTGAATGTCTGTTCGCGGAAGGTGTATGGCTGCTATCTAGCGCCCGACTTAGCCTACAGCACTAGTCACACATCACAGCGTCCTGTAGCTGTGCCTGCCAGTACGGCGCCGTGCGCCTGCCTTGCGCTTTCCATACCCGAGTCTGGGTGGTTAGTGGCGTCCGTCAGCGCGGCATCGCTCGCACTCTTGTGCACATATATTTCCTAAGGTTCTCTACACACCCAGTTGCGGTGTTGCGCCAGCAGGGGTCTAATCGGGCTCCAATCCCTTCTGGGGTTAAGTCCGCTGACCACTTGCTCGCGCACTTGTGCGGTACTGCGGTCCTGTGAATTAACAGGATCGCTTTCTTCACGCTGGGTGAGGTTAAACCCACGCGTGTATACTTTAGTGTACCGCCATACAGTCTGCAAATTGCTAGCAGCAGGTTCTCACCTGCACGGTGGACCCCGGACTGCGAACGCACCTTTATCATCTGTCTTGGTGCGTTCCGCCAGTCCTAACAGAATACTAGCGCCAGGGTCTGGCTAGTAAAATGGCGGACGACCAGCGTTTACAGCGGTACATCCAGCAGCTGGAGGGAAGGTTGGCGGCTCTTGAGCGTACAACCTCAGCTGTGGATGTCACTGCTGTAGCTGTGCAGGCTGCAAGTGTAGCCGCGGCCAGTTTGTCCACTGCCACCCCTGCTCCGACTTTATCCCGTCTCCCACTACCTGACAAGTTTGCTGGCGACAGTAAACTTTGTCGCGGATTCGTGAGTCAGTGCTCTATACATCTTGAGCTCCTGGCGTCACGTTTTCCTACGGAGTGGGCGAGAGTGGGATTTATCCTATCTCTCTTGTCGGGCAGGGCGTTGGAGTGGGCAACGCCACTCTGGGAGCGAGATGATCGTGTGGTACAGAGTGCTCCTCTCTTCTTGGACACTCTGAAGCAGGTCTTTTTAGGGCCTCGGGTTACCCACGACACCGCACTCCAATTGTTGTCCATTACACAGGGTACCTCCGTGGTCAGCCAGTTTGCCATTCAGTTCGGGACTCTAGCTTCAGAGTTAGAGTGGCCAGACAAAGTTCTTATTCCGGTGTTCTGGAGGGGACTGGCAGACCACGTGAAAGACGCCTTGGCCACTAGGGAGATACCGGCCACACTGGAGGAACTTATTTCCGTGTCTACCCGCATCGACCTCCGTTTTCACGAGCGGAGGTTGGAGCGGACCCAGTGTAGGCAGAGGTTTCGGCTGGCTCCAACTTTCGCCAGACCTCTGGAATCTCCTGTCTTGGCGTCAGATTCTCATGAGGCCATGGAGGTTTCTCGAGCGGGACCTAAATCTCTAGCCGCTCGAGTACCCGTAGTTTGTAATAACTGTCGACAACATGGACATTACGCCAATAAATGTCCGCGGCGGTCGGGAAACGATCGCGTCTAGTGGCCATTGGGGGAGGTTCACTAGACACAGCAGCATTCTCCTCCAAACTGTCCTTTAAAGGGACAATCCTGTTAGGCTCCTCCACTCTTACAGTCGAGCTTTGTGTGGATTCAGGAGCAGAGGGAAGTTTCATGTCCTCTGCTTTTGCTACACGTCATGCTATACCACTGGTCATGCTCGCCAAACCAATAACGGTTAGAGTTGTGAATGGGGCGACACTCCCACTGCAAATCACGCACCAGACAGTCCCGTTATCGCTGTCCATGTCTCCTTCCCACCAGGAGATTATTTCCCTTCTTGTCCTTTCTGAGGGAATGGATGAGATTTTGCTGGGAATACCCTGGCTCCGTTTCCACTCGCCACATATTGAGTGGTCCTCAGGGAAAATATTGGGCTGGAGTAAGTCATGTTTGGGCAGATGTGTGAGTGAGTGTGTACAGGTCTCTTCTACCCAGGTACCCGCAGATCTCTCGTCACTTCCCAGGTATTATTGGTGTTATGCAGACGTGTTCTCTAAAAAGGCTGCTGAGACTCTACCGCCCCATCGCCCTTACGACTGTCCTATCGACCTCTTGCCGGGAGCTGAACCTCCTAGGGGAAGGGTATATCCCCTCTCTCTTCCTGAGACGGAGGCTATGTCTCAATACATTCAGGAGAATTTAGCAAGAGGATTTATAAGGAAGTCAGTGTCTCCGGCAGGGGCGGGATTCTTCTTCGTGCAGAAGAAGAACGGGGAGTTACGTCCTTGCATCGATTACAGGGGTCTCAATGCAATCACTATTAAGAACAAATACCCGTTGCCCCTGATATCGGAGCTCTTTGACAGATTAAGGGGAGCTAAAATTTTCACCAAATTAGATCTGCGGGGTGCCTACAATCTGATTCGCATCCGTGAGGGGGACGAATGGAAAACGGCTTTCAATACCAGGGATGGGCACTATGAGTACCTGGTGATGCCTTTCGGGCTCTGTAATGCCCCAGCCGTTTTTCAGGACTTTGTCAACGATATCTTCCGGGATATGCTTTCCACCTCGGTCGTAGTCTATCTGGATGATATCCTCATCTTTTCTCCAGATATTGACTCCCACCGGAGAGATGTTGGCAGAGTCTTCGAACTCCTACGGGCGAATTCCTTATATGCAAAGTTGGAGAAGTGTGTGTTCGAGCAGGAGTCCTTGCCTTTCCTGGGCTATATCGTCTCGGCCCAGGGATTGGCTATGGATCCTGCCAAACTACAAGCAGTGATGGACTGGCAGGAACCCCATTCTCTTAAAGCGGTGCAGCGCTTTATGGGGTTCATAAATTACTATCGCCAGTTCATTCCCCACTTTTCAACTTTGGTAGCTCCCTTGGTATCCCTCACCAAGAAGGGAGCGAATCCCAAATTGTGGTCCGAAGGGGTCTCCAAGGCCTTCTCTTCTATAAAGTCCCATTTTGCCAGCGCTCCTATCTTACATCGTCCCGATGTGGGTAAGCCATTCCTTCTGGAAGTGGATGCCTCATCCGTTGGCGCTGGAGCAGTCCTCTATCAAAAGGATGCTCAGGGTCGGAAGCATCCATGCTTCTTTTTCTCAAAGACCTTCACACCAGCGGAGAGAAATTACTCCATCGGGGATAGAGAGTTGTTGGCAATGAAGTTGGCCTTTTCGGAGTGGAGACATCTCTTGGAGGGTGCCCGGTTCCCATTCCAGGTTTTCACGGATCACAAGAATTTGGTCTATTTACAAACAGC
This sequence comes from Ranitomeya imitator, assembly GCF_032444005.1. Classification (NCBI taxonomy): domain Eukaryota; kingdom Metazoa; phylum Chordata; class Amphibia; order Anura; family Dendrobatidae; genus Ranitomeya; species Ranitomeya imitator. Next base: position 328,849,782 of record NC_091282.1, on the reverse strand, counting down.
CCAGCGGCTGAATTCTCGTCAGGCCAGATGGTCCTTGTTTTTCTCCCGGTTCCACTTTACCCTACATTATCTCGCCGGGGAGAAGAACATTCGTGCCGACGCTCTCTCTCGCTCCTTCGTGTCAGCTGAGGAGGAGGAGGACGAGCCTCGGCTCATTGTCCCTTCGGAGAGTCTGAGAACTGTAGCTCCGGTTTCGCTGGAGTCTGTGCCCCCGGGCAAGACTTTTGTTCCCATCAATTTGCGTCCGGAGGTTCTCTCTTGGGCTCATTCGTCCAGAGTGGGTGGACACTTTGGGGCTAAAAGGACCTCTGAGCTACTGGCGAGGACGTACTGGTGGCCACATATGGTTCGTGACGTCGGAGACTACGTTCGGGCATGTGTCTCTTGTGCCAAGAATAAGTCTTCCCGACAACGGCCAGCTGGTTTGTTATACCCTCTGCCGGTGGCAGACAGGCCCTGGGAGATGGTCGGGATGGATTTTGTTGTGGGTTTGCCCAAGTCTCGTGGCTGTACCATTATTTGGGTAATCACCGACCATTTTTCTAAAATGGTGCATTTGGTGCCACTTCCCCGGTTACCTTCTGCACGGGCCTTGGCAGCGTTGTTTGTCAAACACATCTTTCGTCTTCACGGTATGCCAGACAAAATTGTCAGTGACCGAGGTCCCCAGTTTGCGTCTCGGTTCTGGAGAGAGCTTTGTCGTCTTCTCAGTATCGAGTTGAATCTCTCTTCGGCTTATCATCCCGAGACGAATGGGTTGGTAGAGAGAGCCAACCAGACCTTGGTCACATATCTGCGACATTTTGTTTCTGCTAAGCAGGATGACTGGGCATCTTTGCTACCGTGGGCGGAGTTTGCTCTTAACAATGCTGTCGCTGATTCTACTGGACAGACTCCATTCCTCCTTAACTATGGTCAGCATCCGAGGGTACCTGTGCCCATGCCCGTGTCTTCCGCCGATTCCAGGGTGGCAGACTGGGCTGTGGAGGCACGGGACATTTGGGATCGCACTCAGGATGCTATTCAGGCTTCCAAGGAGAGAATGAGGTCCTCCGCCGACGCACATCGGCGCCCCGCTCCAACCTTTGCTCCTGGCGACTTAGTGTGGCTCTCCGCCCGTAACATCAGGCTGCGAGTTGAGTCCACCAAGTTTGCACCTCGCTACTTAGGCCCTTTTAAGGTCCTCGAACAGGTTAATCCTGTGGTTTACCGTCTGGCCCTTCCTCCACGCCTGGGTATCACCGACACCTTTCATGTGTCCCTCCTTAAGCCCGTCTACATGTCCCGGTTTTCTGAGTCATCTACTGGGACGTCGGGTTCGTCTACGGACGATTACGAGGTGAACGCGATCTTGGGGTACAAGGTGGTTCGTGGCAAAAAATTTTATTTGGTGGACTGGAGGGGTTACGGCCCTGAGGATAGATCCTGGGAGCCTGCTGAGTATATTCGGGCTCCGCAGCTCATTGCTGCCTTCGAACGTAGCGAGGCCCAAGGAGGGGGGGGCCCTAGGGGGGGGGGTAATGTTAGGGGTCGAGTTCCCGCTTCTGCACAGGGGGAATCTCGAGCCGCCTCCGCTGCGGTCTCCCATTCTTGTCCAGCCGCAGTGGAGTCTGCTCAGCAAAGACGTCGGTCCCAGCATCTTGCTCATTCTCACTCTGTTCTGAGAGTTACTGCTGCTTCTCCAGTCTCTGCCATTGAAGTCAGTGCTGGTCAGCAGCGAGCGGACGTCTCTGGGACTAAGTCCTTGTCTGCACGTACTGAGCATGCCCAGCATAAGGTCTCCCGTTGGAGATCGAGGGTCATGTGCTCAGGCTCTGCAGCACATTCCATTGGTCCTCTTGGCAGGTCCTAGAAGGGCAAAAGTGCTGTGGCCACTTCCTGTGCTGCTGCTATATAAACTGCGCATGACCGCACGGCCATGCGCTAGTATTGTTTTACAATTGCTTATGTGTGTATGTTGTGAGTGCAAGTCGTCCTTGGATACCCCTTCCCTATTGAATGTCTGTTCGCGGAAGGTGTATGGCTGCTATCTAGCGCCCGACTTAGCCTACAGCACTAGTCACACATCACAGCGTCCTGTAGCTGTGCCTGCCAGTACGGCGCCGTGCGCCTGCCTTGCGCTTTCCATACCCGAGTCTGGGTGGTTAGTGGCGTCCGTCAGCGCGGCATCGCTCGCACTCTTGTGCACATATATTTCCTAAGGTTCTCTACACACCCAGTTGCGGTGTTGCGCCAGCAGGGGTCTAATCGGGCTCCAATCCCTTCTGGGGTTAAGTCCGCTGACCACTTGCTCGCGCACTTGTGCGGTACTGCGGTCCTGTGAATTAACAGGATCGCTTTCTTCACGCTGGGTGAGGTTAAACCCACGCGTGTATACTTTAGTGTACCGCCATACAGTCTGCAAATTGCTAGCAGCAGGTTCTCACCTGCACGGTGGACCCCGGACTGCGAACGCACCTTTATCATCTGTCTTGGTGCGTTCCGCCAGTCCTAACAATTATGTTTATGCACTTTGCCTGTGCTGTCGATAATTTGACTCCTTTTTATTCAAAGACAGCTAACATGCAGACTTTTAAAGCTTTTTTACATTTCTATTGGTGTTACATTTCTATTGGTGTTACTTTTGCACATGTATTACTGGATTCTTTAAAAATATGAATATTATCTAGTTTACTTATGTTACAGTATTTTATTTTCCTGGTGTTACTTTTGCACATGTATTACTGTTTTTCTTGTTTTTGTGTAAAATCTCGGTCAGGCAGGCACGAACACACACACACACACACACAACACAGAACCCACACACAACAAACACACATAACATACAAAACACACACAACACATACAACACACACGACAAACATACACACACAACATACAGAACACATACAACACATGCGACACACACAACACACACAACAAACACACAGAACACACACACACACAAGAAATAGACATTTAGGACTTATTTATGTTATTATGTTTATGCACTTTGCCTGTGCTGTCGATAATTTGACTCCTTTTTATTCAAAGACAGCTAACATATGCAGACTTTTAAAGCTTTTTTACATTTCTATTGGTGTTACATTTCTATTGGTGTTACTTATGCACATGTATTACTGGCGTCTTCAACAGTTATGATCCATACCTTTTCTATATAAATATGGGTAAGTGAATACACCATTATAGAACCATTTCGAATCCATGTTTTGTTGAAATTAACTGGGCATACATAAGAAACCGTGCAATATATCTTTATAGAAATAACACTTCTGCACCCACGGGCGCTTCTCAGCAACCCCTGCATCCGGTACTCATCAGGCACTGTGAAATAATGCAAAAATACACTTGTGTGCGGCTGGCGGGATCAACATTTTGCTATTATAAGTTTATGGTTCTGTAAAAGAACACACAACACGTACAGAACACACACACACAACACACAACAAGCACATAATATGAAAAAATGACAATCATTGTATGTGATTTAAAAGACTTTAGTCGCTCACACGTATCACAGAAAGATTTAGTTTAAAAACTGCTTAGTCATGGGGATTTAGATTTATCAGGGGTGATTTAGTTTGAAAGCATACAGCTCCGCGATAATGTCGGGGGTTGGGCAGGCATTTAATAGTCTTTCATATGTATCACAGAAAGATTTTAGTTCCATCTGTGCGAGTTTGCTTTGAGCGTACTGCGCAGCCATATCAGTATACATTTTGACATGGTCATCATCCCACGAAGGACGACCTGTGTAAGGTGTATGTACAGCAACTTTCTGTTTTTTACCTACACGGCGCGTTTCTTTAGAGGTAATACAGGGGCAAAAACGGTAGAAGAGCCTGCAAGAGCAGTATCTGCAGATTGCACAGTCTGGCACACAGGTATATTGAGGGGGTCTATGGGTGACCACATACCCTCGGAGAGCTGTTCAATTTCTCTGTTTTCAGGAGTAACTTGTGGTATGGCGACTGCGCTATTGGCGTCCCGAGTTATGCAGGGACTAGCGTTCTGCGATGCACGAGTATTACACAAAAGTGAGAATCGACTGTATTTCAAGTGAACAGATACCTTTTCTATTCTTGAAACACCTGCATAACGAGCTGCCGCGTCTTTTAGGCACATCGGGTTTCGATGAAATTGCAGGGTTCTTGACATCTATGATCTCCACGTCTGAACCCAGCGTATCGCATGGCTCGGGAACACACCAGTTTTCAGGCATATCGTCAGATGTCTCCGTGTCAGTATCTGTTTGAGAAATTGCGCGTAGTTCGCGTTTACATACAAAGGATTAAAGCAACTGACATAGTATAATATAGTTTTACGGCATAAACATATTTGCGGTGTAAAATTAATATAGCAAGACTTATGTCGCTATATATTAATAATTCAGTATTATATTGGTGGCTACCGCTATTATTTGTTTTATTAATTTAATCATATATTTATTATGACATAATTTGTGTAATACAATAGTTAATAGATGCTATAGTTTTACGCCATAAACAGTATATATTAACATAGATAATAAAAATATATATATATATATATATATATATATATTTAGCTTTCTTACATGTGATACATGAAAGATAAATATCTTTGTACCGTGTTACAATGACATTTTTCCCTATCTAAAAGCAAAAAGGCGCTCCTAATTACCCATGATGAGGTGAAGAGCAGGCCCATTATCGGCTAGCGGCTCCACGGCTTCAATGCGCTCATAATTCTGCGTTATGAAATTATTGCGCCAATCGGGCGACATACACGGCTCTTAAATAAGAAAGAATGCATGAATATATAATTAATATAAATTACTTATAATATAATGACACAATCAGAATGAGTCAATACTCTGTACATTATACACGTATAATACTGAGTTAATACATGCATTAATTGCATGTATGACTGTGTTCTGGGTGTTAACAGAAGGCGTGAGGTGGGGCGTAACTGGGTGTGTTTCTGGGTGTTAACAGCTGGCTTGTTTTCTGACACTCAGGATAAATACAGCTGGCTGTACCACTACAGTACAGCAGACATCCACCAGAAGCCAGACTAGACTAAAAGCAGAACTATTCTAAATGTAAGTATATAAGACAGTTGGCTTATTATTCGCAAATGCTTAATTATATTTAACTATGCATCTCTAAAACCATAATTAAGGATGTTATTTGTTTAATAAGTTAGTGTTATACTGGAAGCTAGCTGCATATTTAGTTGCGCTGTATAATATAGCTTTTACTGCATAAACCATATTTGTGGTACATAATTAATATAGAAAGACTTATGGCGGGGGCATAACCACCATTGTTATCTGACATGTGCTAGCAATTAGTCACGGGTGCCGTATAATGCGGATTTCCTGTAGGTGTGGTCACGGTGGGTGGTAATTTCTCTTTAAATACATGGATAGTTCCTCCAAGCTTGAGAAGCAGAATCTTAAACACCATTTTTCTGGGCCTCTGAACAGCTGCGCTACTCTCTGAAAAAGTAAGTGTTTACTGTTTTATTTGCGGCCTAATATTATCATTGCCTGTAACGCATATTTTTGTAACGTAGTTTTAAACTGTATTTATTGGCGGAGCAGTTATAGATAAAACTTTTCCCCTATTTATTTAAGATAGAAGACCAATACCCTCGCGATCAATGCAGCCCCCTTCTTGCAAGCACACAATTAGGTATTATACGCGTATAATGTACAGAGTATTGACTCATTCTGATTGTGTCATTATATTATAAGTAATTTATATTAATTATATATTCATGCATTCTTTCTTATTTAAGAGCCGTGTATGTCGCCCGATTGGCGCAATAATTTCATAACGCAGAATTATGAGCGCATTGAAGCCGTGGAGCCGCTAGCCGATAATGGGCCTGCTCTTCACCTCATCATGGGTAATTAGGAGCGCCTTTTTGCTTTTAGATAGGGAAAAATGTCATTGTAACACGGTACAAAGATATTTATCTTTCATGTATCACATGTAAGAAAGCTAAATATATATATATATATATATATATATATATATATATATATATATATTTATTATCTATGTTAATATATACTGTTTATGGCGTAAAACTATAGCATCTATTAACTATTGTATTACACAAATTATGTCATAATAAATATATGATTAAATTAATAAAACAAATAATAGCGGTAGCCACCAATATAATACTGAATTATTAATATATAGCGGCATAAGTCTTGCTATATTAATTTTACACCGCAAATATGTTTATGCCGTAAAACTATATTATACTATGTCAGTTGCTTTAATCCTTTGTATGTAAACACGAACTACGCGCAATTTCTCATACAGATACTGACACGGAGACATCTGACGATATGCCTGAAAACTGGTGTGTTCCCGAGCCATGCGATACGCTGGGTTCAGACGTGGAGATCATAGATGTCAAGAACCCTGCAATTTCATCGAAACCCGATGCGCCTAAAAGACGCGGCAGCTCGCTACGCAGGTGTTTCAAGAATAGAAAAGGTATCTGTTCACTTGAAATACAGTCGATTCTCACTTTTGTGTAATACTCGTGCATCGCAGAACGCTAGTCCCTGCATAACTCGGGACGCCAATAGCGCAGTCGCCATACCACAAGTTACTCCTGAAAACATGTGCAAAAGTAACACCAGGAAAATAAAATACTGCAACATAAGTAAACTAGATAATATTCATATTTTTAAAGAATCCAGTAATACATGTGCAAAAGTAACACCAATAGAAATGTAACACCAATAGAAATGTAAAAAAGCTTTAAAAGTCTGCATATGTTAGCTGTCTTTGAATAAAAAGGAGTCAAATTATAGACAGCACAGGCAAAGTGCAAAAACATAATAAAATAAATAAGTCCTAAATGTCTATTTCTTGTGTGTGTGTGTTCTGTGTGTGTGTTGTGTGTGCCGCATGTGTTGTATGTGTTCTGTATGTTGTGTGTGTATGTTTGTCGTGTGTGTTGTATGTGTTGTGTGTGTTTGTATGTTATGTGTGTTTGTTGTGTGTGAGTTCTGTGTTGTGTGTGTGTGTTCGTGCCTGCCTGACCGAGATTTTACACAAAAACAAGAAAAAGCAGAGGCCATACAAAAAGGGGTTCACCAAACAGCATGGATTTGTACAAAAATAAGCCTGAGACCTCTGTAAAGAATGCCGTATGTAATCGTACAGATCCTAGGATATAATTATATACCATGGTCATCTAATAGTGGATTATCAAAAAAGCTAATTTATTTAGTAAGAAGTGTAATGATGTATGTTCATTGTACTATTTAATGTTTTTACTTTTTATATTCTGTAAGAATTTTTATAGTATTGAAATGTCTTTGAGATGTTGTTTTATTGTGAGAAATTAAATCTTTTTAAATTTTACAATAACGTGTCTTTGGTTTTATATTCGTATAAAACACACCGCTTATAAACCACTGACCCTCAGATGACACCTACAGCCACAAAGAGAAAGTGAATACAAAAACAAATGACCCACATATAACACCTACAGCCACAAAGAGAAAGCGAATACAAAAAACAAATGACCCCTCAGATAACAACTACAGGCACAAAGAGAAAGCGAATACAAAAACAAATGACCCCTCAGATAACAACTACAGGCACAAAGAGAAAGCAAATACAAAAAATCGATCAGCCTGGATTTGTACAAAAATAAGCCTGAGACATTAAACATGTGTTATCCCAGAATCAAATTAACAATATCAAACATGGTGCGTTATAAAAACATAAATAAAACACACTGCCCGGCAAATGCCCCACAGATAACAGCTACAGGCCCAAAGAGAAATTCTGTCTTTTCTGTTTGTGTAAATAAGGTGACCATCATTTAGTTAATGGTCAGTAGAGACACAAATAAACAGCTGGGTGTGTTATAAAACAAAGTTCTGTACTATATGTGTACACTGTGAATAAAACACAGCTTACAGAATCAAGCTCGAGCTACGTATAAAATCTAATATAAAACAAATACGGGAATAATATCAAACTATATCAAACTATATCAAAAGGGGAAATCAAACAAGGAGGGACAGCTGGATACCAGCCGTCAGACAAGGGGAGGGGAGGGGTTACACACTTTGATACACTTTGATAGGGGCAGGGCACCTGTCAGATTGAGTTTGACGAAACATATGGATTATACACTACTGATGGATCTGTTTTTTCAGAATAAAAACAAACAAAAAAAGATTTCTAGTTCATTTTTCTTTTTTTTTTTTTACTACCAAACATGTTCACAAACAGTCTAGTAAGCAAAAAGTATAAAAAAAAAATGGAGTTAGAGTGTCTAAAATCAAGGTTTAATAAGCCGGGTCATAGTGACCCGGAACACTACAAGTGTATAGTAAATGCGAACAAAACAGCAGGGTTAAGATGGTGAGCGGCACCATCCCGCTTCTCAGCATTCTGAAAACCTCTCTGCTCACAATTAAAGAGGATGCATTACAGGCAGAGCACGAGAACATGGACCAAGGAACCATACAGGGGGATTACACTCAGCTCAGCCTCATGTCTTCCCAATGTGGATTGGTAAGCAATGGGGAGAAGGAGGAAGAACAGGAGCTACTTTCATGCGCTCTAGACGGTATTACAAGCACAGCTGTCATACTGTCTGTTCAGTGGGGCGCCATGAGGACAGGCAGGATGAGGAGGAGGACAGCATGGTCAGTTGTCCTATTGGTGAGGACACAGAAGTCTTGCCTATTAGCAGTCTGGCACGCATGGCTGACTTTATGTTGCGCTGCATTTCACGTGACCCTCACATTACAAACATTCTTGGTGACACTCATTACTGGTTGGTGACACTTCTAGATCCATGCTACAAGGAGAACTTTCAATCTTTTCTGCCAGAGTCAGAGAGGTGTACTAAAATGTTGCAGTACCAGAGGGCCCTTGTAGTGGAATTACTTAGAAGATTCCCATGTGAGAATGCTGGCAGCAGACGTCAGAGTTTGTTGTACAACTATGGAGTCCAAGCGAGAGAGACAGAAGTACAATCCAGCTCAGGCAGGGGAACAATGGCAAAGTTCTGAGACAGTTTTCTCAGACCCTCCCATCGTGCTGGAACAGAGGCAAGGGGTGCTGTCACAAGAAGTGCAATGTTTGGGAAGATGCTGTTGGAGTACCTTGCAGATCGTACAAACGTCCTCCATGATTCCTCTGTGCCTTTCAATTATTGGGTATCCAAGCTGGACACGTGACCTGAACTGGTTCTCTACGCCTTGGAGGTCCTGGCCTGCCCTGCTGCTAGCGTTCTGTCAGAGCGGGTTTTTAGTGCCGCTGGTGGAATTATAACAGATAAGCGCATCTGTGTCATGTCGGACGCTGTTCACACTAGGGCGTCCGACAGACAGCGGTAATTCCACATTTGTCCACTATACGCTCAGTGGCGCCGGCTACATTTTATCCAGGGTATCCAGGGTTAATCTGGCTGGTAATCTGGTTGGAGGCTGGGTCACGCCCGTGGCCTTTAAATAGTCATTTTGGACTTTGGGCGTTGGCCGATTATAGCTTGTGTCTTGTGCCTGGTGATCTCGGTCTGGAGTGGTGGTCTAAGAGTTGAATTATCGTATCTGGTGGTGTATTATCCTTTGTCGTATTTCTCCTTCCTATATTTGTGTTTATTTTTGCCCTGTGCACATTATAGGGTTTTCCTGTGTGTCTGTGGCGTGGTGCGTTTTTAGTTTTCCCTGTCTGTACTTTCTGTGTAGGTTGTGTGTGGTCTTATCACTGGGTCGCGGGTGGAGGTTTCAGCATAGGGCTGAAACAGGAGTTAGGGTCAGGCCTGGCGGCCCAGACAAGCACACCATCAGTGTAAATTCTGGGAGAGGGACAGACAAGGTTTTCCCTAGTCTGAGGGATATCGCAGGGGCCCAGGTAATCAGCTTTAGTCTACCCAATACCCCTGTCACAATCTGCCTGACATGCTGGCTCTTACAAAAATAAACAAGGGCTGGATTGGGCAAAATGTCTGTACACCACCAAGTAAAAACAGCGAAACATAACATGTAATACATTGCCTTTTTTGTGGAGGGATATTGTTATGCACCTCTCCCCAACCACACATGGCTTTTCGCTTCCTGATTTCGTCTGTTTGGTGTTATCCTCGACCTTATTCTCATCTTCATCATCCACAACCAGTGCAACACCAAGGTGAATGTATTCCATGATGCAAAAGTAACTCAATTTTTGTGCAAGGGTGTTTTTCAGATGCCCATTACTAATTAGAAACCAAAATAAACTCCCCCAGGGGGAACTGTCATCAAAATGAAATGTACATACATTTTTCCCATTTATTCTTATATATTCCAGTTTTAATATCTCTGCACCGTCCTTTTATGACCCAGTGTATACCTCTACAATATGAAAATATTGAAATACTATTATATATTTTTTTATATCCCTGTCTCTGAGCTGTTGCTAGGGACAAACATATCTCGTTAGACACAATCTGGCATCATATATATAAACATGTGTTCGCCCCTCTTTTTTGTTACTTACTTTAATTGGTGGATTCACATCCTTTTTTTAACCCTGCTGTTCTGTTCGGGTCATAGTGACCCGAACAGACTTTTTGCGGCCCTGTAGATTTTTTTCTGTAAGTCTGTAAAACTTGAGACTCCTTGACTTTTCCTCATTTGGGAGGACCTACCTATGAGTATTTTTTTTTTTTCGTTTACTTTTTGCTACACGCAAAAAGTTACACTTATTGTGTTTGGGTCATAGTGACCCGACATCGTTTTTTACAGCTGTGAGGCCATATTTTCAGTGAAATAAAGGAGTTATAACCTCAGTTGGGTGTTGTGAATTCTGTGGCTGAGTTCACTTCTGTGGTCACAAGTGGTATTGCAGTCTCTGGGCTTCCTCCCTCAGGTGTTTTGGTGAGCTCGTTGGCTGCCTTGCTATTTAGCTCCACCTGAGTCTGTCTTCCTTGCTCCTTGTCAATGTTCCAGTGTTGGATCTGAGCTACTGCATCTTTCCTTGGGCCTGCTGCTCTGCTAGATAAGTGCTTCTAGTTTGTTTTCTGTTTTTTCTGTCCAGCTTGCTATTAACTTTTGCTGGAAGCTCTGAGAAGCAAAGGGGTGCACCGCCGTGCTGTTAGTTCGGCACGGTGGGTCTTTTTGCCCCTTTGCGTGGTTTTCGTTTTAGGGTTTTTGGTAGACTGCATAGTTCTCTTTGCTATCCTCGCTCTGTCTAGAATATCGGGCCTCACTTTGCTGAATCTATTTCATTCCTACGTTTGTCTTTTCATCTTGCTAACAGTCATTATATGTGGGGGGCTGCCTATTCCTTTGGGGTATTTCTCTGAGGTAAGTCAGGCTTGTATTTCTATCTTCAGGCTAGTCAGCTCCTCAGGCAGTGCCGAGTTGCATAGGTAGTGATAGGCGCAATCCACTGCTGCTTATAGTTGTGTGAGGATAGATCAGGTACTGCAGTCTACAGAGATTCCACGTCTCAGAGCTCGTCCTATTGTTTTTGGTTATTGCCAGATCTCTGTATGTGCGCTGATTACTGCACGCTGTGTCGCCTGATTGCCAGCCATAACAGTACAAGGAGCCACCCAATGATTCCCAATAGAGGGAAAAAAGAAATCCTGACATCATTTTTTTTTCTTAGCTCTGTCTTCAGTCTTTTTTTTCCCCTAGACATTAGAGTGCTTCAGGACACAGCTGTGGACATGGATATTCAGGCTCTGTGCTCCTCAATGGATAATCTCGTTGTAAATGTACAAAAGATTCAAGATACTATTGATCAGAAATCGATGCTAGAACCAAGAATTCCGATTCCTGATTTGTTTTTTGGTGACAGAACTAAGTTCCTGAGCTTCAGAAATAATTGTAAGCTATTTTTGGCCTTGAAACCTCATTCTTCTGGTAATCCTATTCAACAGGTTTTGATTATTATTTCTTTTTTGCGCGGCGACCCACAGGACTGGGCGTTTTCTCTTGCACCAGGAGATTCTGCATTGAGTAATGTTGATGCATTTTTCCAGGCGCTGGGATTGCTTTACGATGAGCCTAATTCAGTGGATCAGGCTGAGAAAAATCTGCTGGCTTTATGCCAGGGTCAGGATGATGTAGAAGTATATTGTCAGAAATTTAGGAAGTGGTCAGTACTCACTCTGTGGAATGAATCTGCACTAGCGGCTTTGTTCAGAAAGGGTCTCTCTGAAGCTCTTAAGGATGTAATGGTGGGATTTCCTATGCCTGCTGGTTTGAATGAGTCTATGTCCTTGGCCATTCAGATCGGTCGTCGCTTGCGCGAGCGTAAATCTGTGCACCATCTGGCGGTATTGTCTGAGAGTAAACCTGAGCCTATGCAGTGCGACAGGACTATGACTAAAGTAGAACGGCAAGAACACAGACGTCTGAACAGACTGTGTTTCTATTGTGGTGATTCTACTCATGCTATTTCTAATTGTCCTAAACGCACTAGGCGGTTCGATAGCTCTGCCGTTATTGGTACTGTGCAGTCCGGATTCCTTTTGTCCATTACCTTAATGTGCTCTTTGTCATCGTATTCTGTCATGGCGTTTGTGGATTCAGGCGCTGCCCTGAATCTGATGGATTTGGATTATGCTAAACGTTGTGGATTTTTCTTGGAGCCTTTGCGGTGTCCTATTCCGTTGAGAGGAATTGATGCTACACCTTTGGCCAAGAATAAGCCTCAGTACTGGGCCCAGCTGACCATGTGCATGGCTCCTGCACATCAGGAAGTTATTCGCTTTCTGGTACTGCATAATTTGCATGATGTGGTCATGTTGGGGTTGCCATGGCTACAAACCCATAATCCAGTATTGGATTGGAACTCTATGTCGGTAACCAGCTGGGGTTGTCAGGGAGTACATGGTGATGTTCCATTTTTGTCTATTTCGTCATCCATTCCTTCTGACATCCCAGAGTTCTTGTCGGACTTTCAGGATGTATTTGAAGAGTCCAAGTCTGATGCCCTACCTCCGCATAGGAATTGTGATTGTGCTATCGATTTGATTCCTGGTAGTAAATTCCCTAAGGGTCGTTTATTTAATTTGTCCGTACCTGAACACACCGCTATGCGCAGTTATGTGAAGGAGTCCCTGGAGAAGGGACATATTCGCCCATCGTCGTCACCATTGGGAGCAGGGTTCTTTTTTGTAGCCAAGAAGGATGGTTCGCTAAGACCGTGTATTGATTACCGCCTTCTTAATAAGATCACTGTTAAGTTTCAGTATCCCTTGCCATTGATTTCTGACTTGTTTGCTCGGATTAAGGGGGCTAGTTGGTTTACTAAGATTGATCTTCGTGGTGCGTATAATCTGGTGAGAATCAGGCAGGGAGATGAATGGAAAACGGCATTTAATACGCCCGAGGGTCATTTTCAGTATCTGGTGATGCCGTTCGGACTTGCCAATGCTCCATCTGTTTTTCAGTCTTTTATGCATGACATTTTCCGTGAGTATCTGGATAAATTCTTGATTGTTTACTTGGATGACATTTTGATCTTCTCAGATGATTGGGAGTCTCATGTGAAGCAAGTCAGAATGGTTTTCCAGGTACTGCGTGCTAATTCCTTGTTCGTGAAGGGATCAAAGTGTCTCTTCGGTGTGCAGAAAGTTTCATTTTTGGGGTTCATCTTTTCCCCTTCTACTATCGAGATGGATCCGGTTAAGGTTCAGGCCATCCAGGATTGGACTCAGCCGACATCTCTAAAAAGTCTGCAGAAATTCCTGGGCTTTGCTAATTTTTATCGTCGCTTCATCTGTAATTTTTCTAGCATTGCCAGACCATTGACCGATTTGACCAAGAAGGGTGCTGATTTGGTTAATTGGTCTTCTGCTGCCGTGGAAGCTTTTCAGGAGTTGAAGCGTCGTTTTTGCTGTGCCCCTGTGTTGTGTCAACCTGATGTTTCTCTTCCGTTCCAGGTCGAGGTTGATGCTTCTGAGATTGGTGCAGGGGCGGTTTTGTCACAGAGAGGTTCTGGTTGCTCAGTGTTCAAACCATGTGCTTTCTTTTCCAGGAAATTTTCTGCTGCTGAGCGTAATTATGATGTGGGCAACCGAGAGTTGCTGGCCATGAAGTGGGCATTCGAGGAGTGGCGTCATTGGCTTGAGGGTGCTAAGCATCGCGTGGTGGTTTTGACTGATCATAAGAACCTTACTTATCTTGAGTCTGCCAAGCGCTTGAATCCTAGACAGGCCCGTTGGTCGTTATTTTTTGCTCGTTTTGATTTTGTGATTTCATACCTTCCGGGCTCTAAAAATGTGAAGGCGGATGCTCTGTCTAGGAGTTTTGTGCCCGACTCTCCGGGGTTATCTGAGCCGGCGAGTATCCTCAAGGAAGGAGTCATTGTGTCTGCCATCTCCCCTGATTTGCGGAGAGTGTTGCAGAAATTTCAGGCTAATAAACCTGATCGTTGTCCGGCCGAGAAACTGTTCGTCCCTGATAGGTGGACTAGTAAAGTTATCTCTGAACTTCATTGTTCGGTGCTGGCCGGTCATCCAGGAATCTTTGGTACCAGGGAGTTGGTTGCTAGATCCTTCTGGTGGCCGTCTCTGTCACGGGATGTGCGTGCTTTTGTGCAGTCCTGTGGAATTTGTGCTAGGGCTAAGCCCTGCTGTTCACGTGCCAGTGGGTTGCTTTTGCCCTTGCCGGTCCCGAAGAGGCCTTGGACACATATTTCGATGGATTTCATTTCTGACCTTCCCGTTTCTCAAAAGATGTCGGTCATTTGGGTGGTCTGTGATCGCTTTTCTAAAATGGTCCATCTGGTGCCCTTGGTTAAATTGCCTTCCTCCTCTGATTTGGTGCCTTTGTTCTTCCAGCATGTGGTTCGTTTACATGGCATTCCTGAGAATATTGTTTCTGACAGAGGTTCCCAGTTTGTCTCGAGGTTCTGGCGAGCCTTTTGTGGTAGGATGGGCATTGACCTATCTTTCTCCTCGGCCTTCCATCCTCAGACTAATGGCCAGACCGAACGAACCAATCAGACCTTGGAAACATATCTGAGATGTTTTGTTTCCGCTGACCAGGATGATTGGGTGTCATTTTTGCCGTTGGCTGAGTTCGCCCTTAATAATCGGGCCAGCTCGGCTACCTTGGTCTCTCCATTTTTCTGCAATTCTGGGTTCCATCCTCGTTTCTCTTCAGGACAGGTTGAGTCTTCGGACTGTCCTGGTGTGGATTCTGTGGTGGACAGGTTGCAGCAGATCTGGACTCAGGTAGTGGACAATTTGACCTTGTCCCAGGAGAAGGCTCAGCTTTTCGCTAATCGCAGACGCCGTGTGGGACCCCGACTTCGTGTTGGGGATCTGGTTTGGTTATCTTCTCGTCATATTCCTATGAAGGTTTCCTCTCCTAAATTTAAACCTCGTTTTATTGGTCCGTATAGGATTTCTGAGATTCTCAATCCGGTGTCTTTTCGTCTGACCCTCCCAGACTCCTTTTCCATACATAATGTATTCCATAGGTCGTTGTTGAGGAGATACGTGGCACCTATGGTTCCATCTGTGGAGCCTCCTGCCCCTGTTTTGGTGGAGGGGGAATTGGAGTATATTGTGGAGAAGATTTTGGATTCTCGTGTCTCTAGACGGAAACTCCAGTATCTGGTCAAATGGAAGGGTTATGCTCAGGAAGATAATTCCTGGGTTTTTGCCTCTGATGTCCATGCCCCAGATCTTGTTCGTGCCTTTCATGTGGCTCATCCTGGTCGGCCTGGGGGTTCTGGTGAGGGTTCGGTGACCCCTCCTCAAGGGGGGGTACTGTTGTGAATTCTGTGGCTGAGTTCACTTCTGTGGTCACAAGTGGTATTGCAGTCTCTGGGCTTCCTCCCTCAGGTGTTTTGGTGAGCTCGTTGGCTGCCTTGCTATTTAGCTCCACCTGAGTCTGTCTTCCTTGCTCCTTGTCAATGTTCCAGTGTTGGATCTGAGCTACTGCATCTTTCCTTGGGCCTGCTGCTCTGCTAGATAAGTGCTTCTAGTTTGTTTTCTGTTTTTTCTGTCCAGCTTGCTATTAACTTTTGCTGGAAGCTCTGAGAAGCAAAGGGGTGCACCGCCGTGCTGTTAGTTCGGCACGGTGGGTCTTTTTGCCCCTTTGCGTGGTTTTCGTTTTAGGGTTTTTGGTAGACTGCATAGTTCTCTTTGCTATCCTCGCTCTGTCTAGAATATCGGGCCTCACTTTGCTGAATCTATTTCATTCCTACGTTTGTCTTTTCATCTTGCTAACAGTCATTATATGTGGGGGGCTGCCTATTCCTTTGGGGTATTTCTCTGAGGTAAGTCAGGCTTGTATTTCTATCTTCAGGCTAGTCAGCTCCTCAGGCAGTGCCGAGTTGCATAGGTAGTGATAGGCGCAATCCACTGCTGCTTATAGTTGTGTGAGGATAGATCAGGTACTGCAGTCTACAGAGATTCCACGTCTCAGAGCTCGTCCTATTGTTTTTGGTTATTGCCAGATCTCTGTATGTGCGCTGATTACTGCACGCTGTGTCGCCTGATTGCCAGCCATAACAGTTGGGTCTATTTACTGCATCTACTATTGTATATCAATTGATTTATTTCCTAAATTATTTCAATGGGGTCGTACACGCGCTCTACCGGGGGTATGCATTGAGATCTGCGCACCATAAAAATGGCTTTATATTGATTATTTTTGGTGCGCAGTCTATTCTAAAATGTAGAGTGCATCCGGAGAGATCACTAGGTGTGCACTACACGTGTATATTATGCACAGAACGGACTGCTCAGAACGCGCTGTCTAAGACGTTTTTTTTTGTAAAGCTGAGCTGTAAAGTCTTGCAAATATTTTTTTTTTTGCTAAGTAAGTCTGTCTTCCTGGCTTATCTGCTTGTTTTCAGAAGGGTTCTTATCTTCTGTGCTCTTATCAGTACACATATGCTAGGCCAGACATGTTACCTTTCAGTTTCTTTGGAGAGCAGCTGTGTGCTTCTACCCCCATGGCCTCTTCCAGCATCAAAAGAGAAAGATGCAGCTATTGCCCTTCTACTTGTGACAACAAGACGAGTATAACATATTCTGGCTGTAAAACATTTCTATGCAAAAATCATGTGTATTGTTTTTCATGCAAGAATCCGTAAATTTATATGATCATGTAAATATATTCACATTGTAATGTTTATTATCTTTAATTTTTTATCACAAAATGTTTGATTTGATTGTTTTTTTTTTGTTTTTTTTTTACAAAATATGTGTAGTTTTCTATTTTCGTTTTGCTCATTGGATGGATCTGTTTTTTCAGAATAAAAACAAAAAAAAAAGATTTCTAGTTCTTTTTTCTTTTTTTTTTACTACCAAACATGTTCACAAACAGTCTAGTAAGCAAAAAGTATAAAAAAAATGGAGTTAGAGTGTCTAAAATCAAGGTTTAATAAGCCGGGTCATAGTGACCCAGAACACTACAAGTGTACAGTAAATGCGAACAAAACAGCAGGGTTAAATTTCAGGATGATTTATCTTTGTCCCCTCATTCTCCACCACTAGACTTAACGTATTATGTGCTGCTACAGGCAGTCCAATTTTGGCAAGGGTGTCTATGATGCCCATAGTATATTTTAAAAAATGTATTCCCCTTGGGGAAATGTTTGTCAGCCCATGCACTTAGTGTATGGGCATTACAAGTCTGGGAAACACACTCCTTTACATTGGATATAGTTTTTAATGAGGTCTTCAGCAATGTCTCCTCATTCTCCACTACTAGATCACCATTCACCACACTTAACGTGCTCTGCTGCTATAGGCAGTCCAATATTTGGCAAGGGTGTCTATGATGCCTATAGTATATTTTTAAAAAATGTATCCCCTTGGGGAAATGTTTGTCAGCCCATGCACTTAGTGTATGGGCATTACAAGTCTAGGAGACCTGCTCCTTTAAATTTGGCCTAGTTTTTAATGAGGCCTTCCTCCACCTCTCATCATTTTCCACCACTAGATCCCCAGAGTTCACGAATTCCGTGCTGCTACAGACAGTCAATTTTTTGGCAAGAGTGTCTGTGATCCCAATTAAATATTTTTTTTTAAATGTATCCCCCATGGGGAAATGTTTGTCAGCCCATACATTTAGTGTATGGGCATTACAAGTCTAGGAGATCCTTTAAATTGGGCCTATTTTTTAATGAGGCCTTCCTCCACCACTCATCATTTTTCACCACTAGATCACTAGAGTTCACATGTTCCATGCTGCAACAGACGGTAAATTTTTTGTCAAGGGTGTCTATGATCCCCATTAAATATTTTTTAAAAATGTACCCCCACAGGGAAATGTTTGTCAGTCTATACACTTAGTGTATAGGCATTACGAGTCTAGGAGACCGACTCCTTTGTAATGGCACAGTTTTTTTTATGAGGCCCTCCTCCATGTTTCTTCCAAGGGGGATTGGGGTGTGGGCAAATTTGGGTCAAGGCGGCTCTTGTATTCAATGCATAAGAAAACAGTATGGCAGGACCAACTGAAGAATGTGAAGTGGGTTTTCCTGTGGCCATCCAGTACTTGGGTTCAAAGGCTTATTGGGATGCATATAACTTGATAGTAGGGCAGGCCTTGCATTCAATGCAACAATTTTTCAGGAGGCACCCCTTGTGAAAGGGGTATTTGGGTGAGTTATAATTGTTAGCAGCCCAGCCACTCACTTCATAGTCAATAACAGCATAGGAGACCCACTGTTTAATAATGGCCCTTTAAGAATATCAATGCCGCCTGATGCCCCTCTAAAAATAGACTTTAAAACTTTGAGTCCCACTTTCATAAATGAATCAAGATGTGTCTCCTTATGTGTCACACACAACATGGCCAGCTAGGGTTGTTAAATGTTACAATTACATTTCCCAGTGAATGCATTTGTATTGGTTGAAAGCAATGTAACAGTTGAAAAACGCATCAAAAACGCTGCGTGTGAACATAGCCAAAGTGTTGGAGGAGCATTTTGGTCTGAGGTTAATTATTTTGCACACACAAGTCATTACCCTGGAAAGGATGTACTTTAACATATTCCCCAGCAAAATCCAGTTTGGTTTCATTTTTGTATGTTTTTTGGTGCACCTGTAAAATGGCATGAAATTCTGACAACATTGCTTACAGCTGCGACCTTGGAGTCATAAATGCTTCCAGGGGTGATCCCCATGATGTTCCCATGCCCTTTGAGCAGTTTTTCAATCATTTTCAGATGTTTTTAGTCCTTAAAAGGACCCCCGGGGAGGGGTGGGGGTGATAAAAATACTCGGGTTTCCCATAGACTTACATTCGGCTCGTTGCTCGTGTCCAGTACCCAAGTATTCCAATTTGCTGGACCCGAGCAATGAGCACCCAAGCATTTTAGTGTTGCTCATCACTAGTTTTAACATACTGTGTATGTGTACTGAAAATGTGAAAAAAATTCGAAGTGCAGTGAAATTGCAAAACAGTGCAATCCCACAGTTGTTGGTTTTTTTTTTTACAATGTTCGCTAAATGCTAAAACTGACCTGCCATTATGATTCTACAGGTCATTACAAGTTCATAGACACCAAAAATGTATAGATTATTTTTTATTTAAGTGGTGAAAAAAATATTCCAAATTTGTTAAAAAAATATAAATTGTGCCATTTTCCGACCTCCATAACGTCTCCACTAGGGTTGAGCGAAACGGGTCGGTCATTTTCATAAGTCGCCGACCTTTGGCACAGTCGGGATTCATGAAACCCAACCCGATCCCTGTGTGGGCTCGGCCATGCGGTACGCGACTTTCGCGCCAAAGTCGCGTTTCAATGACGCGAAAAGCGCCATTTCTCAGCCAATGAAGGTGGACACAGAGTGTGGGCAGCGTGATGACATAGGTCTCAGTCCCCACCATCTTAGAGAAGGGCATTGCAGTGATTGGCTTGCTGTCTGCGGCGTCACAGGGGCTATAAAGGGGCATTCCCGCTGACAGCCATCTTACTGCTGCTGATCTGAGCATAGGGAGAGGTTGCTGCCGCTTCGTCAGAAGCAGGGATAGCGTTAGGCAGGGTCCATTAACCCCCAAACCGCTTGTGCTGTAGCGATTTCCACTGTCCAACAGCACCTTTTGTTTGCAGGGACAGTGGAGGCTACATTTTTTTTCCTCAGCGCTGTAGCTCATTGGGCTGCCCTAGAAGGCTCCCTGATAGCTGCATTGCTGTTTGTACACCGCTGTGCAAACCAACTGCTTTTTTCAAAGCACAAATCCTGTTGTTCCTTCCTTTCTGCACAGCTATATTATTTGTTTGTCCACAATTTTTATTTAATTTGTGCAGCAGTCCACTCCTTGATATTGCTGCCTGCCATACATTGCTGAGATAACTGCAGGGAGATAGTAATTGTAGGACAGTCCCTTTTTTTTTTTTTCCGTTACATCTGTTCAAGCCACTTTCTGCCACAGAAAATATACTCTAATACAGTGGCCCACATTTATTCACTAGTCTCCCTGAATAAAAAAAAAGGGTGCAGATTAAAATTGGCAAATCTGCATCAGTGGCAGTCCTGTGTGTGGCATCTGTGTCTCATTTTCTGGCTCAGAAAACATAGTCTAACAGTGGGCCTGATTTCTTGCCAATTCTCCCAGAAATAAAAAAAAAATAGTGGGAGATTAATATTGGCATTTGTGCTTCAGTGCCAGTCGTGTGTGCCATCTCTCTCAAATTGTGGGGCACAGAAAGCCTAGTGTCTGTTTTTTTTTTTTTTGGTTTTTAAATTCTCCCTGAAAAAAAATAAATAGTGGGAGATTAATATTGGCATTTGTGCTTCAGTGCCAGTCCTGCGTGTGTGGCATCTGTCTCATTTTGTGCCACAGAAAACCGAGTGTGTAACATTGTGCCTGATTTTCCTTGCAGTCTCACCCACCTATAAAGGGATATCTAAATCCTACAGAAGTTTGAGTTCACCTTGTAAGTTGTTTAACAGTAACAAATACCGTTACTTTGGTTACGTTTTGCAAACAATGAGGAAGTCTGGTGGAAGAGGTTGTGGCCGTGGGCGTTCATTGCCAGCTGGTAATGATGGTAGTGGTGGTGGAGCATCAGGTGGTCGTGGGAAAAACAATATAGCACCCAAGTCTCGAGCTGTGGAGCCAGGTTCGTAGTGTGGCTACACAAGGCCTCGAACACTCCCTTTTCTGGGAGTAGGAAAACCGCTTTTGAAGCCGGAACAGCAAGAGCAAGTTTTGGCTTCCTTGCTGACTCAGCCTCTAGCTCTTTTGCCTCCTCTTCTGAAACTGGTAAATGTAAAAGCAGCGGATCGTTAGTGGATGTTCACGCTCAGGGACAAGCAGCTCCATTGTCCTGTTCAGCAAAAACAACAACAGAGAAGGATGCGTCAGGTGACACAACGGGTTACTCCATGGAGCTCTTTACACATACCGTTCCTGGGTTTGAAAGTGAAACAGTTAACAGGCCATGCCCATTACAAGTTGAATCGGACATGGAGTGCACAGATGCACAGCCACAGCCAGATTACTATGCTGTTCCTTTGACTCAGACCACAACATTGCCCTCGCAGAGTACTGATCCAGAATCAGACCCTGATGAGACTATGGTGCCCCATCACGAACGCTATACCACTGGCTTACACGGTAACACAGACGAAGTTGCACATGAGATAGAAGAGGAGGTCATAGATGACCCAGTTGTTGACCCCGATTGGCAGCCATTGGGGGAACAGGGTGCAGGCGGCAGTAGTTCTGAAGCGGAGGAGGAGGGGCCGCAGCAGGCATCAACATCGCAACAGGTTCCATCTGCCGGGCCCGTATCTGGCCCAAAACGCGTGGCAAAGCCAAAACCAGTTGTTGGACAGCGTGGCCATCCGGTTAAAGAAGCTCAGTCTGCAATGCCTGAAAAGGGATCCGATGCTAGAAAGAGTGCAGTCTGGCATTTTTTTTAAACAACATCCAATTGATCAGCGCAAAGTCATCTGTCAAAAATGTTCAACTACCTTAAGCAGAGGTCAGAATCTGAAAAGTCTAAATACAAGTTGCATGCATAGACATTTAACCACCATGCATTTGCAAGCCTGGACTAACTAACAAACATCCCTTAAGGTTGTAGCACCCTCGGCCAATGAAGCTAGTCAGCAACGCTACATCCCTTCCGTCACTATAAGGCCACCATTTTCCGCACCACCTGCAGTATCTGTGCAGGTTTCGTTGCCAGGCCAAAGCAGTCAGGGTCAGGGAATCACCAGTTTCGTAGTAGGAAACACTGCATGTAGAGCACCGGCAAGAATACCGTCTACAACCGTCTCTCAGTCTGCCATGTCCACCAGCACCCCCGCTAGTTCCACGATCTCCAGCTCTCCAGTCCAGCTCACCCTACATGAGACTCTCGTTAGAAAAAGGAAGTACTCATCCTCACATCCGCGTACACAGGGTTTGAACGCCCACATAGCTAGACTAATCTCGTTAGAGATGATGCCCTACCGGTTAGTTGAAAGCGAAGCTTTCAAAGCCCTGATGGACTACGCTGTACCATGCTACGAGCTACCCAGTCGACACTTCTTTTCGAGAAAAGCCATCCCAGCCCTCCACCAGCATGTTAAAGACTCTAATGTATGAGGAATTAGCTCTCTGTGCACTATTACCTGATCTGTGCTATATATACCGATTGTGTTTTTCCGCATAGGGGTTCATGCATTTACGTATACCAACTAGTTTGGTTTCTATTTTATCTCTATTTTATCTTTATTTTTATTTTATTGA
The DNA here is from genome assembly GCF_032444005.1 of Ranitomeya imitator. Taxonomy (NCBI): domain Eukaryota; kingdom Metazoa; phylum Chordata; class Amphibia; order Anura; family Dendrobatidae; genus Ranitomeya; species Ranitomeya imitator. The sequence goes on along the minus strand of NC_091282.1, from coordinate 328,827,089 downwards.
TATTAAGTGGGTATATATATTTATTTTTCACTACCCCTATTTTTATAGTCCACAGACACTTAGTCAGTGAGGTTACGGAGTAAGAGGATCCAGCGCAGATAATTTGGTTATGCGTTTAGTACAGTTATAGATACAGGAGAGTGGCTCTGTATTTTTTCTGCTGCAGGACTCTGTGAATCTGAAGCGCTACTGGTACCTTTGTCCTGAATTACAAAAACACACTGAAGACCTAGGCCAACCTACAGCGGCACCTACCACCTCTTCAGCTCATGTTGTAGCCTCTTCCTCCAGCTCACACACAGCTGGTTCGGCTTCCTCACAGGATCGCCATGGAAGAACCTCTGGCACTGTTGGACAGTGACACAGTGTAATTCCACCCACAGCACCACGTACCCTGTCAACCTCACACTCCCAGGCCAGTCTACAGACATAGGTAGCACAGGCATGGGAGAAAAGGTGTCCATACTCGGCAAACCACCCCCGAGCACAGGCTCTGAATGCTGGCATTGCAAAACTACTGTCCCTTGAAATGCTATCATTCAGGCTGGTGGAGATTGACACCTTCCATAACTTCATGGCATTGGCACTTCCACAATACAACGTGCCCAGCTGCTTTTATTTCAGCAGGCAAGCCGTTCCTGCCCTGCAAAAGCATGTGGAGGGAAAAATTATACATGCACTACTAAACGCTGTCAGTAGCAAGGTCCACCTGACCACTGATGCGTAGACCAGTCACCATGAACAGGGACGATACCTTTCCCTGACTGCCCATTGGGTAAATGTAATGGAGCCGGGGACAGATCTTGAGAGTGGTGCTGTACGTGTTCTGCCAACTCCAAGAATTGCAGGAATCCAGTCTGCACACATTGACTCCTCCTCATACTCCAGTTCCTCAGAATCACCGCTGCAGGGGCCGTCACAGTCTACCTCCACCTTGACCCATGAACGCTTACCTGTTACGACCGATATGAGCACAGTCGTGGCCAAACATCAACAGGCCATATTGAAATTAATTTCTTTTGGGAATCGAAGCCACACAGTGCAGGAGCTCTGGAATGCCATCAAGCAGGAGAGCGACGTGTAGTTTGTGCAAGCGAATCTCAAGCCAGGCATGGTAGTGTGTGACAATGGCCAAAATTTGGTGGCAGCTCTGGGCCTAGGCAACCTCACTCACATCCCATGTCTGGCACATGTGCTCAACTTGGTCGTGCAGAGTTTTTTGAGGGACTATCCGGATCTTGATGCACTGATGCACAAGGTCCGCCTAGAGTGCGCTAAATTGCGGTGTTCCAGCATGGCAAGATCGCGCATTGCAGCTCTGCAGCACCGATTCCGCCTTCCGGAACAACACATCAAATGTGACCTACCAACCAGGTGGAATTCAACGTTACATATGTTGGAGCGGTTGTGTGAGCAGCAGGCAGCGGTAATGGAGTACCAGCTGCTTCAGGCACAAACAAGTCGCACTGCGCGCCGTTCACACTTCACCATCACTGAGTGGGTCTCTATGAAGGACATCTGCCACTTTTTGCATGCCTTCGATGATTCCAAGCTGATGGCGAGTGCAGATGATGCACTAGTCAGCATGACTATCCCCCTTATCTGCCTGCTTGAACAACACTGCAAGCACAAAGGGACGAGGTTGTAGAAGAGGTGGAGGATGAGGAGTCACAAATGCCACCTGCTTCTGGACAGTCTACGCAACGTGGTTCTCACAAAGGCCTAGGCAGGGGACACTTTGTGAGGATGAGGAGAAGTCAATGGAGGAGGAAGACATCTGTCCAGAGGAGGGACTTACACAATGCTCTAGTAGTCAGTATGTAGAGCAAGGGTGGGGTGATGCAGATCAGGGAGAGATGACACCTCAAGCAGGGGACAGCACTTCTTGGCCAGTTGGCAGTCTGCAGCACATGGTTGATTTCATGCTGCAGTGCCTGAGAAACGACCGCCGCATCGCCCACATTCTCAATGCGGCTGATTGTTGGGTGTACACTGTCCTAGATCCTCGCTACCAGGACAGCTTACAAAGCTTCATAACACCGTTGTCCCAGGAGCGTAAAATGCAGGAGTACCAAGACACACTGGTGCATTCCATCATGTTCTCCATTACAACCGAGAACAGTGCTGCTAGTGCTTTACAAAGCAGCTCATTGCATCGAGGCAGTGGAGAAATCTCTGCACAAAGAGGGAGCAGAAGCAGTGCCTCAGCTCCAGGCAAGACCATTATGGTCCAAATGTGGCAAAGTTTTGTGTGCCCGCCACAATTGTCTACACCATCACAGATGGTTCCAGTCAGCAGGAGACAACATTTCCTTCAGATGGTGACAGACTACATGTTTTGCCCTCTCAGTGTACTCCCAGACAGATATTCCCCCTTCAAGTTTTGGGCTTCTAAGCTGGATACATGGCCAGAGCTTAGCCAGTATGCATTGGAGGTGCTGGCTTGCCCTGCTGCTAGTGTATTATCGGAATGCGTTTTTAGTTCCGCAGGTGGAGTACTAACAGAAGGTTGCATGCGACTATCCTCCAATAACATTGACCGGCTTACTTTTCTGAAAATGAGCAAGGCCTGGATCTCGCAGGATTTTGCCACCCTCTTTCAGATTAAATAATTGATTGGCAACAGTATCCTGGTCTCCTGTTATGTTCATGTTTCTACACTCTGCTTCTAGCATTGACCCTGGGCTCCAACACCACCAGTTGCTGCTCGGAAGTGCCGTCTGCACAGTCAACAGTTGCTCCTCTGTTATTGGGGTTCAGTAATGCCAGCTGCTCCCCTGCTGTGTGTGCAGCAATTTCGCCACTCTGTTTCTAGAATTTTTAGTAACTGCGGCCGGCTCGCAGCCTAGCAATTTTTTTTTCATGTAGACCTTCTGCTGACTATCTGAGTCCCAGCACCTTTAGCTGGTTCTTTGGAAGACAATCTTGAATAGGTCCCCCTGGTTCCAGTACCGTCAGCTGGTTCCAGGCAGAGCCTTTGGCTTAGGTGCCTCCTTCTCGGTATCCGAGCTCCACCAATGTCTGGTGGTCCTTGGTAGTGCTTTCTGGCACGGGTACCTCCTGCTTAGTAACCAGATTCCAGTACCGTCAGCTGGTCCTTGGTAGTTCCATTGGCTCTTGTACCTTCAGCTACCCATCCGGGTTCAAGTGCCGTCAGCTGGTTTTCGGCAGTGTCTTTGGCATGGGTACTCCCTCCTGCCCAGCCTGGTTCCAGCACGCCAGCTGTTTCCAGGTATTGTCAAGGTCACTTTGCTCCAATACATTGTCCTGTCGGGTTGCGGTCGGGTTAGCCAACTCTATGGTGCCTGCAGTTTATGTGCTTCCTATGTGGGCTGCTGGAGCTGGCAATCAAGGCTGGTTCCGTAGTGCCAATAGGACAAGCTCCCCCTGTAGGACTGCAGGTTTTCGGTAACTACGGCTGGCTCGCGGCCTAGCAATTTTTTTTCATGTGGACCTTCTGCTGCCTATCTGAGTTTCAGCACCATTAGCTGGTTCTTTGGAGACAATCTTGAATAGGTCCCTCTGGTTCCAGTACCGTCAGCTGGTTCCAGGCAGAGCCTTTGGCTTAGGTGCCTCCTTCTCGGTATCTGAGCTCCACTAACGTCTGGCGGTCCTTTGTAGTGCTTTCTGGCATAGGTACCTCCTGCTTAGTAACCGGGTTCCAGTACCGTCAGCTGGTCCTCAGTAGTTCCATTGGCTCTTGTACCTTCTGCTACCCATCTGGGTTCCAGTACCATCAGCTGGTTCTCGGCCGTGTCTTTTGCTCTTGTACCTTCTGCTACCCATCCTGGTTCCAGTACCGCCAGCTGGTTCCAGGCAGAGCTTTTGGCTTAGGTGCCTCCTTCTCGGTATCCGAGTTCCACCAACATCTGGGGGTCCTTAGTAGTGCTTTCTGGCACGGGTACCTCCTGCTTAGTAACCGGGTTCCAGTACCGTCGGCTGGTCCTTCGTAATTCCATTGGCTCTTGAACCTTAGGGTAGCCATCCAGGTTCCAGTACAGTCAGCTGGTTCTCGGCAGTTCCTCAGTCTTCTTGTACCTTCTGCTACATTTCCAAGTTCAAGCTTTTGGAAATGGTTTTTGCTAATCACTCTGAATTTCCCTGATGACGATCCTAAAGACGACGACCCTGAAGACCACCCCGAAGAAGACGATGACCCTGGAGACGTCGACCCCGGAGATGACGACCCTGGAGATGATGACCCTGAAGACCACCCCGAAGAAGACAACGACCCTGGAGACGATGACCCCGGAGATGACGACCCTGGAGATGATGACCCTGAAGACCACCCCGAAGAAGACAACGACCCTGGAGACGATGACCCTGGAGACAACGACCCTGGAGACTACCCCGAAGAAGACCAAGAAGCAGAAGAACAAGAAGCTGCAGAACAAAAAGCAGAAGAACATTAAGCATAAGACTAAAAATCAGAGCAAAATATATTATCTAAATTATAGGCAGAAGAAGACTATGCAGTGCATGGAGGTAAGTCCATTCCTCCTCTTGGTGCCCCTGGAAAAAACCTGCTGCTGCAGGCCAAACTGAATGCGGACAAATCCTGTTGTAAATCTTTTGTGACAGGCAGAACGGAAGGTGTAATCTTCAAACTTTTATAGATAACAACTACAGGAATGCCTGTCACAAATAAGAATATGATGAAGAAGAAAAATATGAAGAAGATGAAGAAGTAGAATATGAAGAAGAATAATAGTTGAATAAAAATAAAATGAAGCATGTAAAAAAAAATAATAGGAAGAAGGTGAAGAAGGAAAAGATGAATAAGGTGAAGAAGAAGTTGATGAAAAAGATGCTGCTGCTGAGGATGATGAAGAAGAAAGTGTGGGAGAAGTAAAAAAAGAAGGTGAAGAGCATGAAAGTAGTGAAACATAAATGCCTGACAAAATATAAAAAATCTTAACATAGTCAATATCTTTGTAACTCCGAATGTCTTAAAAAAAAAAAATAATTCCTGCTATTCCATTAGATTGGCATAAACCTCTATGCCTTTAATGTCTCCTCCCCTTACCCCAATACATTCTACAATGTTCTTAGTTGTTTTCCTTCATGTAGAATTAACCTGCAAGGAAAGGAAGGGTTTATTTTAATTCCGATATTTTTGTCCCATTGACTTGCATTGTTATCGGGTATCGGTATCGGCGATATCCGATATTTTTTGGATATCGGCTGATCCAATCCGATACCGATATTTCTGAATATCAGAAGGTATCGCTCAATACTACACAGGACACTAGCTTTTTAAACTATCTGTTTTAGAAACAACCACCTAGCTAGCTAGTTAAAATCTATCAACACTCAGGCCCAGTGTCAGGGGCAGCCTTTCTGTGCTGTGCTAGTGACAAAATGGCACTAAAACAAGATGTCCGCTTTTATATACAGAGGGACATGTGATTTCAGCAACCAATGATGCAAGCCGTTGTGTCAGAACATTGTGGATGTTTACTATACTCTGAATGGCTAGCCACAATGTGCACACATAAAGTTAGAAAAAAAATTTACAAGCACGCCGCTCCTCATCATACACCACCACTCTCCTAGCCAATGAGCTCAAAATAATTTAGTGGTAATGCAAATTTGTTCCCACTCTTGTTAATGTATGTTACTATTTTTTTTCCCAATTTTGTAAAAATTAGCTATTTCTGATCACAAATCCGAATGTGCCATAATCATGCCGAATTTATGTTTGGCGATTTGTTTTTTTAACAATAACATTCAGGAAAATTATTCAAAAATGTATTGGTAATGCATTGCTCATACATAGAGTATTGCATTTTCATGTATACAATTCGGTGAACTCTAGCCCTTCAAAAAATTGTTAAAAATGTATTCGTATTTTATTGCTCATCCATAGAGTATTACGTCTTATTGGGTACATTTCGGTGGTATATTATCCTCCAAAAATTTGCTCAAAAAAGTTATTGGTATTAAACTGCTCATCCATAGAAATTTACATGTTATTGGATAGATTTTGGTGGTTTATAACCCTGCAGAAAATTGTTAAAAAAAAGTATTGACATTATATTACTCATCCATAGAGTGTTTTGACTTATTGGGTGTATTTTGCTGGTATCTAACCCTCAAGAAAATTGATAAAAACATCTATCGGCATTGTATTGCTCATCTATAGAGTATTACATGTCTTGAGTGCATTTGGTGCTATATATAACACTAAAAAAAAAGTGAGAATTTTTTATTGATTCAATTACTGATCCATACAGCATAACGTGTTTGCTGTTACATTTTGGTGTGATATAAAATAAAAAAAAAACTTGAATGATTATAGATGAAATAATTTATCCGTACACTGTTACGCGGTTTTTATAACACTTTGCTGGTGTATTAATCCCTTCACACTGCAGCCCATTTTTGTTTTTTCATTTCTGTTTTTGCCTCCCCTTTACCAAAGCCATAACTCTTTTACTTTTCTGTCTACATAGACATATGAGGACTTTTTTTGTGTGGGATGAATTGTACTTTTGAATGACACTACTCATTTTACCACATAGTGTTCTCGAAAATGGGAAAATAATTCCAATTGCTGTGAAATTGTGAAAAAAGATGAAGGCATTGAAGCTATGGACTGGCCTGCCCATACCCCACACCTAAATCTGATTTAATACATTTGGGACATCATGTCTCGCACCATCCACCAACATCACATTGCACCACAGACTGTCCAGGAGATGGCGGATGCTTTAGTCCAGGTCTGCGAAAGTATTCGGCCACCTGGAACTTTTCAACCTTTTCCCACATATCATGCTTCAAACATAAAGATACCAAATGTAAATTATTGGAGAAGAATTAACAACAAGTGGAACACAATTGTGAAGTTGAACGAAATTTATTGGCTATTTTAAATTTTCGTGGAAATTCAAAAACTGAAAAGTGGGGCGTGCAATATTATTTGGCCCCTTTAACTTAACCCCTTCATGACCATGGGATTTTTCGTTTTTCCATGTTCGTTTTTCACTCCCCTCCTTCCCAGAGCCATAACATTTTTATTTTTCCGTCAATTTGGCCATATTAGGGCTTATTTTTTGTGGGACGAGTTGTACTTTTGAACGACATCATTGGTTTTAGCATGTCGTCTACTAGAAAATGGGAAAAAAATTCCAAGTGCGGTGAAATTGCAAAAAAAGTGCAGTCCCACACTTGTTTTTTGTTTGGCTTTTTTGCTATGTTTACTAAATGCTAAAACTGACTTGACATTATGATTCTCCAGGTCAGTACGAGTTCGTAGACACCTAACATGTCTAGGTTATTTTTTATCTAAGTGGTGAAAAAAAATTCTAAACTTTGCTAAAAAAAAAAAAAAAAAATTGCGCCATTTTCCGATACTCGTAGCGTCTCCATTTTTCGTGATCTGGGGTCGTTTGAAGGCTTATTTTTTGCGTGCCGAGATGACGTTTTTAATTATAGCATTTCGGTGCAGATTCGTTCTTATGATCGCCCGTTATTGCATTTTAATGCAATGTCGCGGCGACCAAAAAAATGTAATTCTGGTGTTTCGAATTTTTTTCCTGCTACGCTGTTTAGCGATCAGGTTAATGCTTTTTTTTATTTGCTGGATCGGGCGATTCTGAGCGCGGCAATACCAAATATGTGTAGATTTGATATTTTTTTATTGATTTATTTTGATTAGGGCGAAAGGGGGGTGATTTAAACTTTTATATTTTTTTTATTTTTTTAACATTTTTTTCAACTTTTTTTTTAACTTTTGCCATGCTTCAATAGCCTCCATGGGAGGCTAGAAGCAGGCACAAAGCGATCGCCTCTGCTACATAGCAGCGATCTGCTGATCGCTGCTATGTAGCAGAAATGCAGGTGTGCTGTGATCGCCGACCACAGGGTGGCGCTCACAGCCACCGGCGATCAGTAACCATAGAGGTCTCAAGGACCTCTATGGTTACAATGGAGATGCATCGCCGACCCCCGATCATGTGACGGGGGTCGGCGATGCCGTCATTTCCGGCCGCCTGGCCGGAAGCGGTGGTTAAATGCCGCTGTCTGTGTTTGACAGCGGCATTTAACTAGTTAATAGGTGCGGGCAGATCGCGATTCTACCCACGCCTATTACGGGCACATGTCAGCTGTTCAAAACAGCTGACATGTCCCGGCTTTGATGCGGGCTCACCGCGGAGCCCTGCATCAAAGCAGGGGATCTGACCTTGGACGTACTATCCCGTCCAAGGTCAGATAGGGGTTAATACTTTGTTGCAGCACCTTTTGCTGCGATTAAAGCTGCAAGTCGCTTGGGGTATGTCTCTATCAGTTTTGTACATTGAGAGACTGAAATTCTTGCCCATTCTTCCTTGGCAAACAGCTGGAGCTCAGTGAGGTTTGATGAAGATCATTTTTTGAACAGCAGTTTTCAGCTGGAAGACAAATCTCCGTCCCAGTCTCAGGTCTTTTGCAGACTCGAAACAGGTCTTCTTCAAAAATGGTCATGTATTTGGCTCCATCCATTTTCCCATTAATTTTAACCATCTTCCCTGTCTCTGCTGAAGAAAAGCAGGCCCAAACCATTTTGCTGCCACCACCATGTCTGACAGTGGGGATGGTGTGTTCAGGGTGATGAGCTGTGTTGCTTTTACGCCAAACATATCGATGGCATTGTTGCCAAAAAGTTTGATTTTGGTTTCATCTGACCAGAGCACCTTCTTCCACATGTTTGGTGTGTCTTCCAGGTGGCTTGCAAACTTTAAACAACACTTTTTATGGATATCTTTGAGAAATGGCTTTCTTCTTGCCACTCTTCCATAAAAGCCAGATTTGTGCAGTGTACGACTGATTGTTTTTCTATGGACAGACTGTCCCACCTCAGCTATAGATCTCTGCCCTCCGAAGAAGCCTACGCGAAACGCGCGTAGGGGCTGGCGTTTCCACGTCCACACCACGACTAATATGGGTGAGGTCCAGTCTTAGACACTTACTTAGACACTTGCTTTTTATGGGTTCCCAGAGGGACAATTAGTGTTTAATTACTATATGGTATACCTACTCCATTGAACCTGTGACCTCAAGTCGTATTGCATTTGGTGTGGTGTGTGGTTTTGTTACCTGTATCCGTTGTTCACACAGTAACCCTATATGGATTGTATGTTCTTGTACTATCAGTTTATCTGATTATTTTAATACATGATGTTATTTAATAAATGTTACAAAAAAGTTTTATCTACTAAAATTAGCAGCTTGTGACTCCTTTTTTCTAATTGCATATATCTAGTCGCTTCCTGTAGCTTTTAATGAGTTCCTGGATCCAGGATGAAGGTATTTGTGACCATTCCTCTTTACAAAACAATTCCAGTTCAGTTAAGTTTGATGGTCACCGAGCATGGACAACCCTCTTCAAATGATCCCACAGATGTTCAGTGATATTCAGGTCTGGGGACTGGGATGGCCATTCCAGAGCAGTGTAATTGTTCCTCTGCATGAATGCCTGAGTAGATTTGGAGCGGTGTTTTGGATTATTGTATTGCTGAAAGATCAATCCCCTGCGTAACTTCAACTTTGTCACTGATTCATGAACATTATCAAGAATCTGCTGATACTGAGAAGAATCCATGCATCTCTCAACTTTAACAAGATTCCCGGTGCCGGCATTGGCCACACAGCCCGAAAGCATAATGGAACCTCCATCAAATTTTACTGTGGGTAGCAAGTGTTTTTCTTGGAATGCTGTGTTTTTTGGCTGCCATGCATAACGCCTTTTTGTATGACCAAACAACTCAATTTTGGTTTCATCAGTCCACAGGACCTTCTTCCAAAAAAGAAATTGGCTTCTCCAAATGTGCTTTTGCATACCTCAGCCGACTCTGTTTGTGGCGTGCTTGCAGAAACGGCTTCTTTCGCATCACTCTCCCATACAGCTTCTCCTTGTGCAAAGTGCGTTGTATAGTTGACCGATGCACAGTGACACCATCTGCAGCACATTGATACTGCAGCTCTCTGGTCTGAGGATTGTTCTCGACTGATCTCACCATTTTTCTTCTCTGCCTTTCTGATGTTTTTCTTGGCCTGCCACTTCTGGCCTTAACAAGAACTTTACCTGTGTTCTTCCATTTGCTTACTATGTTCCTCACAGTGGAAATTGACAGGTTAAATCTCTGAGACAGCTTCTTGTATCCTTCCCCTGAACAACTATGTTGAATAATCTTTGTTTTCAGATCATTAGACAGTTGTTTTGAGGAGCCCATGATGCCACTCTTCAGAGGAGATTCAAACAGGAGAATAACTTGCAAGTGGCCACTTTAAGTAGCTTTCTCATGATTGCATACACCTGGCTATGAAGTTTAAAGCTCAATGAGGTTAGAAAACCAAAAAAGTGCTTTAGTAAGTCAGTAAAAAGTAGGTAGGAGTATTTAAAACAAGAAAATGATAAGGGTGCCCATACTTATGCACCTGTCAAATTTTGTTTGACTGCAGATTGCACATTTTCTGTTAGTACAATAAACCTCATTACAAGGCAGAAACATTACTGTGTCCAACAGTTATTAGATATATGAAACTGAAATAGCTGTTGCAAAAAAATTTTTTTTTTATAAAACATTAAGCTTAAGATTAATAGGGGTGCCCAAACTTTTTCATATAACTGTACTTATCTTCCCCCCCTCTATTTTGGTTTAATCATATCAATATCAATTACCTTTAAGAAAGTGGCATCACAATTGTGATAGATCTTAAAATGTTTGGGGATTGTCTTCAATAAGGAAATGTCCAGATTTTCCTTTGCAGCCTGTATCCCTAAGATATTTTCATGAACATGGACTTTTAATTGACAAATGGTCATCCCCATATATGTCATAGAACATGGGCATGTGGTGTAGTAAATCACTGCCTTAGATGTACACATTATAGCATGTTTGATTATATATGTGTTAGGCCTCGGGATTCTTCCCCTGCACAGGAAAGATCCCAGGCTTCATCTGTCCCTGTGGTCTCCTATTCAGGTTCAGCTGCTGGAGGTGCTGCTCAACAGAGACGTAGTTCTCAGCGTCTTGCTCAGACTTGTGGTGTTCGGTTGGTTTCTGTTGACTTTCCAGCTAACTCTTTTGTAGCCAGTAATATGCAGGTGCACCCTGGTACTTGGGAGGCTATGTCCAGAAATCCCCGTACTGAGCATGTCCGTGATGTGGTGTCTCCCCATTGGTGGTCGGACGTCAGCTGTTCTGGTGAGGTGAACTATGGATCAGGTCCTGTCCGACTGGACATGAACCTTGTGTATAAAAGGTTCTCAGAGGTGCATGCTGGTGGGCTAGTGTAATTTATGTGTGGTTGTTGCCAGTGGATACTCTACAACTCTGCCTGCATGTGTTGTGTGTCTGTCTACCCTTAGGACCATATACGTAGGCAGGCAACTAATGTCAGTGGGGGAAATTAGCCGTTTCCTTAACATCTGGTTCCTACGTGTGTGCGGTTAGCACAGTAGAGTTTCAGAGCAAGCACAGCCATCAGGGTGTTATACGGACCATCTGTTCCATTTCTGTCAGCGAGTGACACAGCTAAGTTGCAGCCTCCATTGCCCAAGCCTTCACTCTTTGGTCAGAAGATGAGACAGGCATGGGCACAGGCAGACGCGGATGTTGACCATAATTTAGGAGGAAAAGGTTCTTACCTGTGGAATCGCAGATAGCATAATTTAAGGCAAATTCCACCCATGGCAGTAGAGACACCCAGTTATCATGAGTAGCGGACACATTCCGTGGCCAGAGTCTGCTCCACTAGCCCATTCATCTCAGGATGGTATGCAGAGGACAGGTTGAGCTCAATACTGTGCAGGTGACAAAGCTCTCTTCAAAAACGAGACGCGACATGGGGACCCCGGTCACTGACAATCTTGTCTAGCATCCCATGAAGGCGGAAATATGTTTAATAAATAATATGGCCAGAGCTCATGTAGATGGGCATACGTGGAAGAGAGACTAAATGCACCATCTCAGAAAAATGGTTGGAAATGACACAAATAACTCTATTTTTATGAGACTTGGGTAGATGCACAATAAAGTCCATCCCCACCATCTCTCAGGGTCTATCCGCCATCGGCAAGTGATAAAGTACACCCCACGGTCTCTTATTGGAAGAACTATTCCTGGCACAGGAGAGAAAGGCCTGCACATATTCTTTTATTCTTCCATTTTCTGTTGGAGCTGCTGGCCTCACGTATCCCGTCTGAACGGGCCAAAGTGGGATTCATAGTATCTCTATTTACGGGCAGGGTGTTGGAGTGGGCTACACCGCTGTGGTAGCGTAATGACCAGCTGATTCAGAGCGCCTCTTGTTTTCTGGATGCTCTAAAACAGTCTTTTTAGGTCCTCAAGTGACTCATGACACCGCGCTCCAACTCCTGGTGTTAACTCAGGGCTCTTCCTCGGTAAGCCAATTTACCATCCAGTTTCGGACTTTAGTGTTCGAGCTGGAGTGGCCAGATAAAGTCCTGATTCCTGTGTTCTGGCGGGTCTTGCTGACCACATGAAAGACGCCCTGTCCACTAGGGAGATTCCCACTACACTGGAGGACTTGATAACGGTGTCCACTCTCATCAATCTTGGGCATGTTGAACCAAGAATGGAGCGAGCACATTGTAGACAAAGGATTCAGTTGGCTCCAACTTTAACTAATCCTTTGGAGTCTCCAGCTCTGTACACCAAGCCAGTGGTGGCCATGGAGGTATTTCAAGCAGAACGCAGGTTGTGTTTCATTTGTCCGCTTTTGATCTGCTTTGTTTATAGGCAGGCATAATGCCAACAAGTGCCCCAGGCGGCAGGGAAACAACCATGTCTAGTGGCTAAGGGAGGAGGCTTATTAGACACAGCGGATGTGTCCTCCAAATTAACCTTTAAGGTGACCCTGTCGTATGGATCAACTACTCACATCACTGAGGCTTGCATGGATTCTGGGGCCGAGGGCAACTTTCTATCTTCCAACTTCACCTGACAGCACACAATACCCAAGTAATGCTCCCGAAGCCAATCACCATTCGGGTGGTTAATGAGGCTGCCCTGTCCACCGAAATCACTCATCAAACCATCCTTCTTATGCTCACATTCTCTCCAAAGCATCAGGAGATAATCTGCTTGTTGGTCATCCCTGAGGGTATTGATGAGGTACTGTTGGGCAAACCCTGATTGCGACGCCATTCACCTCATATAGATTGGGCAACTGGGAACATATTTGGATGGAGTAAGTAATGCGAGGGACAGTGCCTTAGGCCCCACATCCAGGTTGGGTCATCTGAGATCCCTTCAGACCTACCCTCTCTTCCTAGGCACTATTAGCAATATGCAGACGTGTTCTCAAAAATGGCTGTGGAGACTCTTCATCCTCATTGCCCCTACGATTGCCCTATTCTCCTCATTCTAAGGGCAGAGCCTCCTCGGAGGCATGTTTACCCCTTGTCTCTCTCGGAGACTGAGGATTTGTCAGAGTATATCAAGGAGAATCTGGTGAGAGGGTTTATTAGGAAGTCAATGTCTCCTGTGGGGCTGGCCTCTTCTTCATCCAGAAGAAGAGCGGAGAACTTCATCCTTGCAAAGATTATAGGGGTTTTAATGCTATTACCATAAAAAATAAATACTCTTTGCCACTCATCTCAGAGCTCTTCAATAGGCTACGGGGTGCTGGGATTTTCCCTAAATTGGTTCTGTGTGGGGCTGATAATTTAATTCACATACGAGAAGGGGACAAATGGAAGAATGCATTTAATACTCGGGACGGTAATTATGAATATTTTGTGATGCCGTTTGGTCTCTGTAACGATCCGGCAGTCTTCCAGGATTTAATTAACGACATCTTTCGGGAGCTGTTATCCACATCTATAGTGGTGTACCTTGATGACATCCTTATCTACTCTCCAGTCCTTGACACTCACTGAAAAGATGTCTGTAGGGTGTTCGAACTCTAATTGGATAAGTGCGCATTTGAACAGGAGTCTCTGCAGTTTCTAGGGTATATTATCTCTGCCAATGGTTTGGCAATGCCAAGCTAGAGTTGGTGATGAACTGGCAGGAACCATATTCCCTTAAAGCGGTGCAGCGCTTCATGGGATTTATCAATTATTACTGCCAGTTCATTCCCCACTTTTCTACCCTAGCAGCTCCATTGGTAGCCCTCACCAAGAAAGGAACTAACCCTAAGCAGTGGTTCATGGAGGTTTATAAGGCCTTTACTTCCCTAAAGCCCCACTTCACTAGGTGCTACATCAGCCCGATGTGGATACGTCCTTTATCCTGGAAGTGGATGCCTCTTCTGTTGGTGCAGGAGCAGTTCTGTGCCAGAAGGATGCTCACAGTCGGAAACATCCCTGTTTTTTTCTAAGACCTTCTCACTAGCGGAGAGGAATTATGCTATTGGGGACAGGGATTTGTTGGCCATGAAATTGGCCTTCTCGGAGTGGAGACACCTTCTTGAGAGGGCTCGGCACCCCTTCAAGGTTTTCACGAATCACAAGAATCTGCTCTACTTGCAGATAGGTCAACAGCTGAATTCTCGCCAGGCCAAGTGACATAGTAACATAGTAACATAGTTAGTAAGGCCGAAAAAAGACATTTGTCCATCCAGTTCAGCCTATATTCCATCATAATAAATCCCCAGATCTACGTCCTTCTACAGAACCTAATAATTGTATGATACAATATTGTTCTGCTCCAGGAAGACATCCAGGCCTCTCTTGAACCCCTCGACTGAGTTCGCCATCACCACCTCCTCAGGCAAGCAATTCCAGATTCTCACTGCCCTAACAGTAAAGAATCCTCTTCTATGTTGGTGGAAAAACCTTCTCTCCTCCAGACGCAAAGAATGCCCCCTTGTGCCCGTCACCTTCCTTGGTATAAACAGATCCTCAGCGAGATATTTGTATTGTCCCCTTATATACTTATACATGGTTATTAGATCGCCCCTCAGTCGTCTTTTTTCTAGACTAAATAATCCTAATTTCGCTAATCTATCTGGGTATTGTAGTTCTCCCATCCCCTTTATTAATTTTGTTGCCCTCCTTTGTACTCTCTCTAGTTCCATTATATCCTTCCTGAGCACAGGTGCCCAAAACTGGACACAGTACTCCATGTGCGGTCTAACTAGGGATTTGTACAGAGGCAGTATAATGCTCTCATCATGTGTATCCAGACCTCTTTTAATGCACCCCATGATCCTGTTTGCCTTGGCAGCTGCTGCCTGGCACTGGCTGCTCCAGGTAAGTTTATCATTAACTAGGATCCCCAAGTCCTTCTCCCTGTCAGATTTACCCAGTGGTTTCCCATTCAGTGTGTAATGGTGATATTGATTCCTTCTTCCCATGTGTATAACCTTACATTTATCATTGTTAAACCTCATCTGCCACCTTTCAGCCCAAGTTTCCAACTTATCCAGATCCATCTGTAGCAGAATACTATCTTCTCTTGTATTAACTGCTTTACATAGTTTTGTATCATCTGCAAATATCGATATTTTACTGTGTAAACCTTCTACCAGATCATTAATGAATATGTTGAAGAGAACAGGTCCCAATACTGACCCCTGCGGTACCCCACTGGTCACAGCGACCCAGTTAGAGACTATACCATTTATAACCACCCTCTGCTTTCTATCACTAAGCCAGTTACTAACCCATTTACACACATTTTCCCCCAGACCAAGCATTCTCATTTTGTGTACCAACCTCTTGTGCGGCACGGTATCAAACGCTTTGGAAAAATCGAGATATACCACGTCCAATGACTCACCGTGGTCCAGCCTATAGCTTACCTCTTCATAAAAACTGATTAGATTGGTTTGACAGGAGCGATTTCTCATAAACCCATGCTGATATGGAGTTAAACAGTTATTCTCATTGAGATAATCCAGAATAACATCCCTCAGAAACCCTTCAAATATTTTACCAACAATAGAGGTTAGACTTACTGGCCTATAATTTCCAGGTTCACTTTTAGAGCCCTTTTTGAATATTGGCACCACATTTACTATGCGCTAGTCCTGCGGAACAGATCCTGTCACTATAGAGTCCCTAAAAATAAGAAATAATGGTTTATCTATTACATTACTTAGTTCCCTTAGTACTCGTGGGTGTATGCCGTCCTTTGTCTTCTCCAGATTTAACTTCACTATCCATTTTCTGTCTGGGGAGAAGATTTTACACGCTGATGCCCTGTCACGTTCCGTAGTCTCATCCAAAGATGGGGAAGAGCCTTGGCTAATTGTCCCTTCGGAGAGTCTCCGATGTGCTTCCAGCTCCTCCTGGCTGTGTATGCACCTTTTTTGCCTGGCAAGAGCTGAATTGGTCTCAGATTACTATTTAAACCCCTTCTGTTCAGAGGTGCGTCACCCCCTGACAAAGGATTTATCCGAAACGCGTGTTGAGATGTGCACCACACCTCTTCCTTTGGGACCCCCACTATACCTCTCTGATAGGTAATGCTCATTTTCGGGACTATTATGCTTGATCCCTTGTACCATTGTATGGGACTGTGAATCATGTGATTTGAGTAGTAGTTACATTGCTGTCTTATACATTGAATGCATTAGACAATTATTGTCTGTCATGTGACAACTGTATATATATTTATTTTTTTTGGTATCATTTGGGATTTACTTATATTTTGATTATTTAATTAATTTATTCTTAGGCATTTAGTCCCTTTTGCACTTTAGTATTCATACAGTAGTCCCAATCCTGTTTTAAATTATTAATTCTTACTGTTATATTTTGTGTGTGCAGCCACTCTTTTGCATATAGTGCCAATATCTTTGCCAATTCATCCCCAATAAAGCCATTTTTATCTTTACATTATACTGTCCCCCTTTTCATATTTTTGTATATATTATTTATTATTTTATTATTAATTTATTTCATTATTTATTTCTATAATTTTTTTTATTGTAATCTATTTCCAGGACTAAGGCTAAGTGCACACTTTGCGGTTTTTACTGCGGAACCGCGGCGATTTTGCTGCTGCGGGTCCGCAGCAGTTTCCATTGCGTTTACAGTAATATGTAAACCAATGGGAAACCGCAAACCGCTGTGCACATGCTGCGGGAAAAACCGCGCAGAAACGCAGCGGTTTATAACCCGCAGCATGTCACTTCTTTGTGCAGAATCGCAGCGATTCTGCACCCATAGAAATGCATTGATCTGCTTACTTCCCGCATGGGGCTGTGCCCACCATGCGGGAAGTAAGCGGATAATGTGCGGGTTATACCCGGGGTGGAGGAGAGGAGACTCTCCACCATGCCCCGGGAACCATATTTGTGGTTAAAAAAAGAATTAAAATAAAAAATAATGTTATACTCACCTCTCAGCGCTGCACGCGGCCGTCCGGTCTGGGTTGCTGTGCGAGCAGGGCCTGCGGTGACGTCGCGGTCACATGACCGTGACGTCACGAAGGTCCTTCTCGCACAGCATCTTTGGAACCGGACCGCCACCTGCAGTGCCGAGGAGATCGGGACATCAGAGGGTGAGTATATCATTATTTTTTTATTTTTAACATTACTATTGATGCTTCATATGCATATGCAGCATCAATAGTAGGAAATCCCGCAGCAGAAACCGCAGGACAAAACGTGATAAATCTGCAGGGATAACCACAGCGGTTTTGCCCTGCAGATTTATCAAATCCGCTGCGGGAGAACCCACAGGGACCCGACACAACGTGTGAACATGGCCTTAGGGTTAATTATCTTTGAGTGGTTTCCACTCAGTGTGTTCTTTAGGACGTGTATATAATTTTTTAATTTTTATTTTTTATATTTTGTTTTGTTCAGTATATTCTGTTATTTATTTTTATATATTACATCCATTTGCTTTGGTTATTCTATGATATATGCGAGGATGACCATTCATCAATTCAAAGACTGTGTTCGTGAACACATCATAGGGATATAGGCCAGGAAGGAAACTCTGGATGTTTCCTTATTGAAGGAAATCCCAAAACATTTTAAGATCCATCACAATTGTGATGCCTCCCTCTTAGGCCAGCGTCACACACAGCGTATGAAAATACGGTCCGTATATTACGGCCGTAATACGCTGAAAAGTCCCGAAAATAGTGGTCCGTAGCTCCTCCGTAGGCAGGGTGTGTCACCGTTTTTTGCGCATGGCATCCTCCGTATGTAATCCGTTTGGCAGCCGTAATGCGTGTTTTTATCGCAGGCTTGCAAAACCGACATACGGCTATACAAGGGATCCATGTGTAAAAAAAAACAAAAAAAACCCATATATACTGTCTATATATATATATATATATATATATATATATATATATATTTGTCAGTAGACACATATATGTATCTATATTACTATTTCATCCAGCGCGATATAGCAGAAAGCCGGTAATTCAATTACCGGCTTTTGCTTTCTCCTTCCTAAACCCGACATGATATGAGACATGGTTTACATACAGTAAACAATCTCATATCCCCATTTTTTTTGCATATTCCACACTACTAATGTTAGTAGTGTGTATATGCAAAATTTGGCCATTCTAGCTAGTAAATTAAGGGGTTAAATGGCGGAAAAAATTGGCGTGGGCTCCCGCACAATTTTCTCCGCCAGAGTAGTAAAGCCAGTGACTGAGGGCAGATATTAATAGCCTGGAGAGGGTCCACGGTTATTGGCCCCCCCCTGGCTAAAAACATCTGCCCCCAGCCACCCCAGAAAAGGCACATCTGGAAGATGCGCCTATTCTGGCACTTGGCCACTCTCTTCCCATTCCCGTGTAGCGGTGGGATATGGGGTAATGAAGGGTTAATGTCACCTTGCTATTGTAAGGTGACATTAAGCCAAATTAATAATGGAGAGGCGTCAATTATGACACCTATCCATTATTAATCCAATACTAGTAAAGGGTTAAAAAAAAAAACACACACACATTAATAAAAATTAATTTAATGAAAAAAACACAAAGGTTGTTGTATTAATTTATTCTACTCTCAATCCACTCACTGAAGACCCTCGATCTGTAAATCAAAAAAAATAAAAATAAACCAAGAATATGCATACCTTCCGAGGATCTGTAAGGTCCAACGATGTAAATCCATCTGAAGGGGTTAAAATATTTTGCAGGCAGGAGTTCTGTTAATGCAGCTGCTCATGTCTGCAAAACCCCAGTGAATGAAGGTAAAGTAGGTCAATGACCTATATTTAGCTTCATTTGCGGTGAGGCGCCCTCTGCTGGCTGTTCCTAGATCGTGGGAACTATCCTAGAAAGTTCCTATGAGGACAACCAGCAGAGGGCGCCTCTTATGAACTCGAGCCAGGGAGATTTCTAGGAAAGTTCCCACGATCTAGGAACAGCCAGCAGAGGGCGCCTCACCGCAAATGAAGCTAAATATAGGTCATTGACCTACTTTACCTTCATTCTCTGGGGTTTTGCAGACATGAGCAGCTGCATTAACAGAACTCCTGCCTGCAAAATATTTTAACCCCTTCAGATGGATTTACATCGTTGGACGTGACAGATCCTCGGAAGGTATGTATATTGTTGGTTTATTATTCTTTTTTTGATTTACAGATCGAGGGTCTTCAGTGAGTGGATTGAGAGTAGAATAAATTAATACAACGACCTTTGTGTTTTTTTCATTAAATTAATTTTTAATAATGTGTGTTTTTTTTAACCCTTTACTAGTATTGGATTAATAATGGATAGGTGTCATAATTGACGCCTCTCCATTATTAATTTGGCTTAATGTCACCTTACAATAGCAAGGTGGCATTAACCCTTCATTACCCCATATCCCACCGCTACACGGGAATGGGAAGAGAGTGGCCAAGTGCCAGAATAGGCGCATCTTCCAGATGTGCCTTTTCTGGGGTGGCTGGGGGCAGATGTTTTTAGCCAGGGGGGCCAATAACCATGGACCCTCTCCAGGCTATTAATCTCTGCCCTCAGTCACTGGCTTTACCACTCTGGCGGAGAAAATTGTGCGGGAGCCCACGCCAATTTTTTCCGCCATTTAACCCCTTAATTTACTAGCTAGAACGGCCAAATTTTGCATAGGCACACTACTGACATTAGTAGTGTGGAATATGCAAAAAAAAATGGTGATATGAGATGGTTTACTGTATGTAAACCAGGTCTCATATCATGTCGGGTTTTAGGAAGGAGAAAGCAAAAGCCGGTAATTGAATTACCGGCTTTGTGCTATCTCGCGCTGGATGAAATATTAATATATATACATATATGTGTCTCAATGACATACAGTTAGGGCCAGAAATATTTGGACAGTGACACAAGTTTTGTTATTTTAGCTGTTTACAAAAACATGTTCAGAAATACAATTATATATATAATATGGGCTGAAAGTGCACACTCCCAGCTGCAATATGATAGTTTCCACATCCAAATCGGAGAAAGGGTTTAGGAATCATAGCTCTGTAATGCATAGCGTCCTCTTTTTCAAGGGACCAAAAGTAATTGGACAATGGACTCTAAGGGCTGCAATTAACTCTGAAGGCGTCTCCCTCGTTAACCTGTAATCAATGAAGTAGTTAAAAGGTCAGGGGTGGATTCCAGGTGTGTGGTTTTGCATTTGGAAGCTGTTGCTGTGAGCAGACAACATGCGGTCAAAGGAACTCTCAATTGAGGTGAAGCAGAACATCCTGAGGCTGAAAAAAAAGAAAAAATCCATCAGAGAGATAGCAGACATGCTTGGAGTAGCAAAATCAACAGTTGGGTACATTCTGAGAAAAAAGGAATTGACTGGTGAGCTTGGGAACTCAAAAAGGCCTGGGCGTCCACGGATGACAACAGTGGTGGATGATCGCCGCATACTTAATTTGGTGAAGAAGAACCCGTTCACAACATCAACTGAAGTCCAGAACACTCTCAGTGAAGTAGGTGTATCTGTCTCTAAGTCAACAGTAAAGAGAAGACTCCATGACAGTAAATACAAAGGGTTCACATCTAGATGCAAACCATTCATCAATACCAAAAATAGACAGGCCAGAGTTAAATTTGCAGAAAAACACCTCAAGAAGCCAGCTCAGTTCTGGAAAAGTATTCTATGGACAGATGAGACAAAGATCAACCTGTACCAGAATGATGGGAAGAAAAAAGTTTGGAGAAGAAAGGGAACGGCACATGATCCAAGGCACACCACATCCTCTGTAAAACATGGTGGAGGCAACGTGATGGCATTGGCATGCATGGCTTTCAATGGCACTGGGTCACTTGTGTTTATTGATGACATAAGAGCAGACAAGAGTAGCCGGATGAATTCTGAAGTGTACCGGGATATACTTTCAGCCCAGATTCAGCCAAATGCTGCAAAGTTGATTGTACGGCGCTTCATAGTACAGATGGACAATGACCCCAAGCATACAGCCAAAGCTACCCAGGAGTTCATGAGTGCCAAAAAGTGGAACATTCTGCAATGGCCAAGTCAATCTCCAGATCTAAACCCAATTGAGCATGCATTTCACTTGCTCAAATCCAGACTTAAGATGGAAAGACCCACAAACAAGCAAGACCTGAAGGCTGCGGCTGTAAAGGCCTGGCAAAGCATTAAGAAGGAGGAAACCCAGCGTTTGGTGATGTCCATGGGTTCCAGACTTAAGGCAGTGATTGCCTCCAAAGGATTTGCAACAAAATATTGAAAATAAAAATATTTTGTTTGGGTTATGTTTATTTGTCCAATTACTTTTGACCTCCTAAAATGTGGAGTGTTTGTAAAGAAATGTGTACAATTCCTACATTTTCTATCAGATATTTTTGTTCAACCCTTCAAATTAAACGTTACAATCTGCACTTGAATTCTGTTGTAGAGGTTTCATTTCAAATCCAATGTGGAATGTGTGTCGAAAATTGTGTCACTGTCCAAATATTTCTGGCCCTAACTGTATATATATATATATATATATCTCTATTCTATGTGTACACATTTATTCTACCTATTCTACTGGAAGCTGTCAGTGTGATTTTACTGTACACCGCAATGAATTACGGGCTTTTCTCTCTAACACCGCTGCGCATTCCTCGCAAGTCACACTGCTGGTCCGTGTGTAATCTGTATTTTTGGGGCTTCCATAGACTTTCATTGACGTTTTATTTGCGCATTACGGTGACAAACGCAGCATGCTGAGATTTTCTACGGCCGTAGAAAGCCGTATAATACTAATCAGTTTAATACGGCAGATAGGAGCAGGGGCATAGAGAATAATTGTGCCGTATTTTTTGCGAGTTTTACGGACGTAGTTTCTGCGCTCTTACGTCCGTAAAACTCGCAAGTGTGACGCCGGCCTTGAAGGTAATTGGTATTGATATCTTTCCCCCCTCTCATATGGTTTAATTATAAGTATACACCTGGCTAGGATAGAGACAAAATGGATATGGACATTAGATACTATGTCCCCGAAGGGATTGAATGAATATTTGAACTATTGTCTTTTATACCATAGAACCTGCTTTGTGTGAAATTTCATTGGTTTGAAATAAAAAACAAAAACTGGCCTGCTACAGTTGTACACTTTCTCAATATTTTAATGATGACACTGCTTGTAATTTTTTGCAGGCTTTACACTTTATGTGGAGCTTTTATGAGTGTAGGAGTACCACAATTATACTTTGCTCAAAAAATTGAATGAGGTACTTCAGTTGATGCCTTCAAGGTTGGATGGATGACCTTGCTGGTAATATTTGGCAGGCTTTGCACTGTGTACAATTTTTATGAGTGGAGGTGTACCACAACTATACTTTTTTTTCACAATATTTGAATGAAGCACTACAGTTGGTGACTTCAAGAGTGTATGGATGACTCTACTTGTAATGTTTGGCAGGTTTTGCACTTATTGCATAGAATTTATGAGTCGAGGAGTAGCACTACGTGATAATTTGAACAGAATGTGTATGAGGCCCTTATTTATATCTAATACAAGTTGTGTCTGAGTCCCTCTTACATCACATTTTTGACAGTTGTTGCTTCCTTTATAAATTACAATGACATTTCCAATTTTTTACTAAAAATGTCAATTTTGGTTTACTTCAATTGTTATTTTTTTTTCTTTAAATATTTTACATTTTTGCATTATATACATGTCATGCAGGAAAAAATGTGTTAGGGTTGGCGGAACGCACCGAATATATTTATTAGCTGAGATAGGTGCGTTCGCAACGCGGGATGCAAGGTGCAGGAAAGAACCTGCTGCTAAGCAAGGCGGCGAAGCAAATTAGTACAAACAAACTCTGTTACTTCACAGAGCCCGTAGTAAAGAGAACGCTGTGCCCTGTTTAGCTCATAGGGGACACAGCTACTGTGTAGAGCCGACAGTGGTCATGCAGTCCAACCAACACGCAGCTCCTCTCCGGTGGAGCCGGAATTCTAATGGCTTATTTCAGCCCGGGTCCCTGACTGCATACACAAAACTCCTCGCCGGAGGTGCCAGCATTCTAGGGGCTTATTTCAGCCGCGTCCCTGACCACACACACAACCACACTGGTGCTGAGCTTGTACATATTTGATACTAGCGCATGGCCGTGCGGTCATGAGAACCTTTTATAGCTGTAGCACCTACAGGACCTTCCAAGAAGGACCAATGGAAGGCCGCCACAGAACTTGATCAGGTACAGGACCTTCCTGAAGGACCAATGGAAGTTGCTGCAGTACCTGAGCATGTGACCCTTGATCTCCACTGAGAGAACTTACCCTGGGCATGCTCCGTGTGTGCAAAGCAGGACTTAGTCCCAGAAAGCCTGCTCGCCGCAGACCAGTGCAGGGTACAATAGTAGAGCCTGGAGAGGCAGCAGTAACCCTTTGCACAGTATCAGATTCAGTGAGACGCTGGGACCGACGTCTCCACTGAGCAGGCTCCATTGCGGCCAATGCAGAATGGGAGACCGCAGCAGACATGGTTCGAGATTCCCCCAGTGTAGCGGTGGGAACTCGACTGCTAACATTACCCCCCTACTAGGGCCCCCCTCCTTGAGCCTCCTATGCTCAAAAGCAGCAATGAGCAGCGGAGCCCGAATGTGCTCCACAGGTTCCCAGGTTCTATCTTCTGGACCTTGACACTTCCTGTCCACCAGATAAAATTTCTTGCCACGTACCACCTTGCACCCCACGATAGCATTCACCTCAAACTCATCTGTGGATGAACCCAATGTCCTGGCAGGTGACTCAGAAAACCGGGACAAATGAATGGGCTTTAAGAGGGAAACGTGAAAAGTGTCGGTGATACCATGGAGTGGAGGATTAGTCAAACGGTAGACCACAGGGTTGACCTGAACGGGCCAATGTAGCAAGGCGCAAACTTAGTGGACTCAACTCGCAGCCTGATGTTTCGGGCGGAGAGCCACACTAAGTCGCAAGGAGCAAACGTCAGAGCGGGGCGCCGGTGTGTATCAGCAGAAACCCTCATTCTCTCCTTGGAGGCCCCAAATGTCACGTGTCTCCACCGCCCAGTCTGCCACCCTGGAATCGGTGGAGGACACAGGCATGGGCACAGGGACACGCGGATGCTGGCCGTAATTAAGGAGAAAAGGAGTCTGCCCAGTGGAATCAGCTACAGCGTTGTTCAAGGCAAATTCCGCCCAAGGTAGCAAAGATGCCCAGTCATCCTGCCTAGCAGAGACAAAATGCCGCAAGTATGTCACCAGAGTCTGGTTGGTCCTCTCTACCAACCCATTTGTCTCGGGATGGTATGCAGAGGAGAGATTCAACTCTATGCTGAGTAAACGGCAGAGCTCTCTCCAAAACCGAGATACGAACTGGGGACCCCGGTCACTGACAATTTTATCAGGCATTCCATGTAAACGGAAAATATGCTTTATGAACAACACCGCCAAGGCCCGTGCAGAAGGTAACCGTGGAAGCGACACCAAGGGCACCATTTTAGAGAAATGATCGGCGACAACCCAGATAACGGTGCAGCTACGAGACTTGGGTAAGCCCACCACGAAATCCATCACGACCATTTCCCAGGGCCTGTCTGCCACCAGTAGGAGGTAAAGCAACCCAGCAGGCCGTTGACGAGGAGACCGATTCTGGGCGCAGGAAACGTATGCCCGAATATAGTCCCCGACATCACGGGCCATATGCGGCCACCAGTACGTTCTTGCCAAAAGCTCAGATGTCCTTTTGGTCCCAAAATGTCCACCAACTCTGGACGAGCCCAAGCGAGAACCTCCGGTCGCAAATTCGCTGGCACAAAAGTCTTGCCCGGGGGCACAGACTCTAGCGAAACCAGAGCTACAGTTCTCAGGCTCTCAGAAGGGACACTAAGCTGAGGCTCCTCCTCCTCAGATGACACTACGGAGTGGGAGAGAGCATCGGCGCAAATGTTCTTCTCCCCGGAGAGAAAATGAAGAGTAAAATGAAACCGGGAGAAGAACAGGGACCATCTAGCCTGGCGAGAATTCAGCCGCTGGGCCGTCTGTAGATATACCAAGTTCTTGTGGTCAGTGAAAACCTGGAAGGGAAAGCGAGCTCCCTCCAAGAGGTGTCTCCACTCTGAGAAAGCCAACTTCATGGCTAGCAACTCCCTGTCCCCGATGGAATAATTCCTCTTCGTCAGTGTGAAGGTCTTGGAGAAGAAGAAGCAAGGACACTTCCGACCTTGAGCATCCTTTTGGATAAGGACTGCTCCAGCACCAATGGATGAGGCATCCAGCTCTATGATAAATGGCTTATCTACATCGGGGCGATGCAGAATGGGAGTGCTAGCGAAGTGTGACTTAACCCGAGAGGAAGGCCTTGGAGACATCCTCTGACCACAACTTGGGATTTGCTCCCTTCTTGGTGAGGGCAGCCAAGGGAGCTACCAAAGTTGAGAAGTGTGGGATGAACTGACGATAGTAATTAATGAACCCCAAAAAGTGCTGCACCGCTTTAAGTGAATGGGGTTCCTGCCAGTCCATCACAGCCTGTAGCTTGGCAAGATCCATAGCCAAACCCTGGGCAGAGATGATATAACCAAGGAAAGGCAAGGACTCCTGCTCAAACACACACTTCTCCAACTTGGCGTAGAAGGAGTTTGCTCGTAAGAGGTCGAAGACTTTGCGAACATCTCTCCGATGGGAGTCAATATCTGGAGAGTAGATGAGAATATCATCCAGATAGATTACGACCGAGGTGGTGAGCATATCCCGGAAGATGTCATTCACAAAGTCTTGGAAAACGTCTGGGGCATTACAGAGCCCGAAGGGCATCACCAGATGTTCATAGTGCCCATCCCTGGTGTTAAAAGCAGTCTTCCATTTGTCCCCCTCACGGATGCGAATCAGGTTGTAAGCACCCCGCAGATCTAATTTTGTAAATACCCTTGCTCCCCGTAGCCTATCAAAAAGATCAGATATCAGTGGTAGTTTGTACTTGTGATGGCGTTAAGAACCCTGTAGTCTATGCATGGACGTAAGTCTCCACTCTTCTTCTGCGCGAAGAAGAACCCAGCCCCTGCAGGTGACACTGACTTCCTAATAAATCCTCTTGCCAGATTCTTTTGGATGTACTGAGACATTGTGTCCGGGAGAGATAACGGATAAACTCGACCCCGGGGAGGCTCAGCACCAGGCAAGAGGTCAATAGGACAGTCATAGGGGCGGTGAGGCGGAAGGGTCTCTGCAGGCCTTTTGGAGAACACGTCCGCATAGGGCCAATAGTGCTTGGGGAGAGAGGAAAGATCTGCGGGTACCTCTGTTGTAGCAACCTGAACGCACTCCCTCTGACATCTACCCTCACAGGATTTACTCCATCCCAAAATTCTCCCTGAGGACCACTCTATATGAGGAGAATGATAGCGTAGCCATGGTATCCCAAACAGGACCTCATCAATTCCCTCAGGAATGGCTAATAGAGAGATAATCTCCTGATGTGATGGAGACACAGAGTGAAAGGAATGGTTTGGTGGGTAATCTGTGAGGGTAGTGTCGACCCATTTACCACTCGAACGGTTATTGGTTTGGCAAGCATCACCAGGGGTATTGCGTGATGCTGGGCGAAAGCGGATGACATAAAATTACCCTCCGCCCCAGAGTCATAGTAACATAGTAACATAGTTAGTAAGGCCGAAAAAAGACATTTGTCCATCCAGTTCAGCCTATATTCCATCATAATAAATAAATACCCAGATCTACGTCCTTCTACAGAACCTAATAATTGTATGATACAATATTGTTCTGCTCCAGGAAGACATCCAGGCCTCTCTTGAACCCCTCGACTGAGTTCGCCATCACCACCTCCTCAGGCAAGCAATTCCAGATTCTCACTGCCCTAACAGTAAAGAATCCTCTTCTATGTTGGTGGAAAAACCTTCTCTCCTCCAGACGCAAAGAATGCCCCCTTGTGCCCGTCACCTTCCTTGGTATAAACAGATCCTCAGCGAGATATTTGTATTGTCCCCTTAGCATAGCTCTACCATAAGAGTGGATGGGCCTATGGTAATTGTCCCCTTGAAGGACAACTTAGAGGCAAACGTCGCCGTGTCTAGTGTACCTCCTCCAACTGCCACTAGACGCTAATGTTTCCCCGACCCCTGAGGACACTTGGAGGCAAGATGTCCTGACTGCCGGCAAACATAACAGACCTTAAGTGCACAAGCGGACTGGGACTTGGACCCCGCTCGTGTCACCTCTATGGCCTCATGTGACTCGGATGCCTGGACTGGAGATTTCAAAGGTCTGGCGAAGTTGGGAGCCAGCCGAAACCTCTGTCTACACTGGGCTCGCTCCAACCTTTGCTCATGAAAACGAAGGTCTATGCGAGTTGATACAGCTTTGAGCTCCTCCAGTGAGGCGGGAATCTCCCTAGTGTCCAAAGCGTCCTTCACATGGTCAGCCAGCCCCCTCCAAAATACAGGAATGAGGGTTTTATCTGGCCATTCCAACTCAGACGCTAATGTTCGGAAGTGTACGGCAAAATGGCTGACCATAGTTGAACCCCGAGTCAAAGCCAGCAGTTGGAGCGCTGTATCATGGGTGACTTGAGGTCCTACAAAGACCTGTTTCAGAGTGTCCAGAAACCGAGGAACACTCCGCATCACATGATCGTTGCGCTCCCACAGCGGTGTAGCCCACTGTCCAACAGGAGAGAGATTATGAATCCCACCTTTGCCCGCTCTGTAGTAAAACGTGCAACCAGGAGCTCAAGGTGTATACCACACTGGCTCATGAAACCCCTACAGGACTTACTGTCCCCAGAGTATTTCTCAGGCAATGAGACAAAGTCGGAACAGAGGTGGCAGTGGGTAAAGCTACTGCAGCCACGCTAGCAGCCTGAACAGCTATTGCGGTAACATCCACCGCCGAGGTTGCACGCTCAAGAGATGCCAACCGGCCCTCCAGCAGCTGGATGTACCCCTGCAATCGCTGTTCATCCGCCATTACTTAGCCAGATCCTGGCACTAGTATACTGTTAGGGTTGGCGGAATGCACCGAATATATTTATTAGCTGAGATAGGTGCGTACGCAACCCGGGATCCACCGTGCAGGAAAGAACCTGCTGCTAAGCAAGGCGGCGAAGCAAATTAGTACAAATGAACTCTGTTACTTCACAGAGCCCGTAGTAAAGAGAACGCTGTGCCCTGTCTAGCTCACTGGGGACACAGCTACTGTGTAGAGCCAACAGTGGTCATGCAGTCCAACCAACACGCAGCTCCTCTCTGGTGGAGCCGGAATTCTAATGGCTTATTTCAGCTGAGTCCCTGACTGCATACACAAAACTCCTCGCTGGAGGAGCCAGCATTCTAGGGGCTTATTTCAGCCGGGTCCCTGACCACACACATGACCACACTGGCACTGAGCTCGTACATATTTGATACTAGCACATGGCCGTGTAGTCATGAGAACCTTTTATAGCTGTAGCACCTACAGGACCTTCCAAGAAGGACCAATGGAAGGCTGCCACAGAACTTGATCAGGTACAGGACCTCCCTGGAGGACCAATGGAAGTTGCTGCAGTACCTGAGCATGTGACCCTTGATCTCCACTGAGAGATCTTACCCTGGGCATGCTCAGTGTGTGCAAAGCAGGACTTAGTCCTAGAAAAGCCTGCTCGCCGCAGACCAGTGCAGGGTGCAATAGTAGAGCCTGAAGAGGCAGCAGTAACCCTTTGCACAGTATCAGATTCAGTGAGACGCTGGGACCGACGTCTCCGCTGAGCAGGCTCCACTGCGGCCAATGCAGAATGGAAGACCGCAGCAGACATGGTTCGAGATTCCCCCTGTGTAGCGGCGGGAACTCGTCTCCTAACCGAATGTTTCTTAATATTTTTTTCATGCAAACTCCAATTTCTTCTCGATTTTAAATGGTTTTTGGCAGTCATAAATGTGGAGTAAAAATGTGACACATTTCTTCTCAGCAGCGATTTGGTAGCCAGAGATGTTTCCAGGGGTCATCCCTATCCTGTTCTCCCTCCATTCAGCACTTTTTCCATCCATTTTCACTGCCTCCAGACCACTTCATAGGGTCTAGCGGAAAAATGCTCGGATTTCACATTGATTCCCCTTAGACTTGTTTCTCAAAAACAGCACTCAAGAATTAGTAATTGCTCGGTTCGAGTAATGAGCATCCAAACATTTTAGTGCTCGCTCACCTCTAGTGATTATGAATGCGATGCCATCTGACACAGCACTCCAACTTTTCCTTTTGTGGTCAAATAGGACTTATATAGGCTGGGATTTTGTTTGAAGTTATCTTATTGCTATAGAAATCATTGTCACACTATGTGCAAACTAGCTGAAATGGCACAGAATGCTATGTCAGCCATGCTGGGTATGTGTGCTATGACTTTTACATAAATCAGCAATAGTGACACCACAAAAGCACCCCACACCATTGCTCCTCCCTCTACATGCTTCAGGGTGGGCACAACAAGTGTAGAAACCATCTGCTCCCCTTTTGTGCTTTCACCTAGCCAAACCAGAGCTTACACTTTGCAGTGATTAGGGGCAGCTTTAAACACTGTGTCTATAAATTGAATTTCTAGTTTGGCTTTTATCCTAAGTCATGTGGTAAGGCTTGTTAAAGGGTCGATACTGACTTTTAGGATAGCTATTTCCAATAAGTGATATTAGAGTTTTAGCTCTCTTCGTCTCTGAATAGGCAATTTTCATATTTAATTTCCTAGAGGAACATTGCTTAAGTCTCCTTACATTGGAATGTTGGGCTTGGACTGTCACCCTCCACAAGGAGAAATGCTACCCCTTCGATACTGGTCAGACACCTCTTACCTAGCCCTCCTACAGGCCTGGACAGAGAGAACAGAGATCCAAGCCATGATTAGGAGATGTGAAAGCTGCGAGGCTGGTGATTTATAATAAAATAATAATATATCTTTAGAAGAATGGAGGGGTGGGGGAGGTGAGCAGCTCCTGTAGAGAAACAATATGGAAATCAATGGGCTGAAGAGAGCAAACTGGGATGTTAAAAATTAACCCCTCTTTTGGAATGTAGTTCCTGCGCACTCTCTGCCCGGCAATCTGGGTTGGTGTCCATGGAAATTTATTATTGAAGAAGGACAGGAGAAAGACAGCAGAAAGAGAAAACAAGTCAATTGTAAACTTGCTTATTTTCTTGTTATTTATTAATTAAAGCAATTTAAGAACTTGAGAACTCCCCTGCAAGAGGTTTTTTTCAATGCTATTATTTAGTGTATAAATAATTTACTAGCAGGTAATGTTTTCTTCCAAAAGTTGTCTCTTATACAGATTTTATTATTTGCTTGGTGTGAAAGTATGACAAATGGTTGAGCATTAACTTAAAGGTTTTGAAAACTAGGAACAGATATTGCTTTTTTGCTTTGTGACAAGCATTCTATGGGACTGCACAGGAATAAAAAGTATTGTGGAGCATTTAGGACATACATCAAACAACATAGAAAACGGAGCTGAGCCGAGCAGTGAAGACATGAATTCATCACAATGTTTAATATTATTGGTTGATCATTCTCAAATAGTCAACGCAAAAAACACAAACGCTACTATTTTTCTTATGTCTCTGAAAATGTTGTATTTCATCTCAGGGACAATGTATAAGAAATAAAATGAAAAGTGCTTCTGAAATATGGTTCTTTATACTGCAAAGGTGTCTTATATAATTTAGGTGGCCTGTCGATAAACAGTATTACAAAAATAATTTATTTTTTATTAATGCTGTATACAGAGCAAAAATCTGATATGGCTGCAAAATAAGTCCCTACAGCTGTGTATTATGGAGCTATTTACACTCTGTGTTGTTGCATGGTACAATAGTACAGCATTGCATTTATAGAAATATAACTTACTAGCATACCTTTATATGTGGCTTCACATTAAATTATGTCATATGAAAACATTCAGAAATATTTGCTTACAGAGAGATATTTGTCAATGAAGCAGAGCGCAACAGTTAGACGCTGCTTATTGGAATACAATACTCTCTTTAAAACTATGGTCCCAATTCATCATTTGTGGCTTCTTTGAAGTTATTTTTCTTTTTCTTGTCCTATAGTGTTCATTGACGGTTTTGGTGTCAAATTCTTCAAAAAAGCATATGTGGTTCATCAATTTTGTACAACATAAAAAATAATCTTTATTTTTGTCTTTAAATTGTTTTGTGCCTTTACTAGCACAAAAAGTCACATGTCACAAGCATTGCACAGAAAATAGAAATTATCAGGCATAAACTCACAGCAGAGGGAAAAGTACAGTGTAATTGCGCAAAAATGTGACTTTTTAAAAAGTCACAATTCATGAATTGACTGTAAACATTTAGAAACCCTAAATCCTGCACAACTTAGCACACATAAAAAAGCTATCATGTAAAACAGACTTAAAAAATTATAAATTAAAAAAAGAGTTTGGCAAAAACTACACAAAATAAGGTGTAATTTCAGCAATAATCAAGTCTTTCATTTTCTTGTAAATGCTGCAGACCTTCATATATAGTTAATTGTAATGAGGTAAAATTACCTGATAATATTTCATGCTGTCCTTTGTTAGATCGATGTTGACCTGCTGACAAATTCCTTTAAACATTGAAAATTCTGATAATTATTTTATATTCATTTTTATCACTTAATGTTAAGCAGAATTTAGTCTATTGACTAGCTGCTACAGGTAAGTTATGTTATGATAGAGCTTTTTGTAATATGCATTATTAGTAGTGTTGAGCATTCCGATACCGCAAGTATCGGGTATCGGCCGATACTTGCGGTATCGGAATTCCGATACCGAGATCCGATACTTTTGTGGTATCGGGTATCGGTATCGGATACATAGAGATGTGTAAAATAAAGAATTAAAATAAAAAATATTGATATATTTACCTCTCCGGCGGCCCCTGGACTCAGCGCGGGTAACCGGCAGGCTTCGTTGTTCAAAATCAGCGCATTTAGGACCTGAGAATCACGTCCCGGCTTCTGATTGGTTGCGGGCCGCCCATGTGACCGCCACGCGACCAATCACAAGCCGCTACGTCTTTGAAAGTCATTAACGCGCTCATTTTTAAAAATGAGCGCGTTAATAGCTTGCGGTGACGTCGCGGCTTGTGATTGGTCGCGTGGCGGTCACATGGGCGGCCCGCGACCAATCAGAAGCCGGGACGTGATTCTCAGGTCCTAAAAGCGCTGATTTTGAACAAAGAAGCCTGCCGGTTACCCGCGCTGAGTTCAGGGGCCGCCGGAGAGGTAAATATATCAATATTTTTAATTTTAATTCTTTATTTTACACATCCCTATGGATCCCAGGGCCTGAAGGAGAGTTTCCTCTCCTTCAGACCCTGGGAACCATGAGAATACCTTCCGATACTTGATGTCCCATTGACTTGTATTGGTATCGGATATCGGTATCGGCGATATCCGATATTTTTCGGGTATCGGCCGATACTATCCGATACCGATACTTTCAAGTATCGGACGGTATCGCTCAACACTAATTATTAGTAGTAGCATCTAATCATAACTAGATACTGTATATACTCAAGTATAAGCTGATCTGAGCATAAGCCGGGGCACCTAGTTTTTCCACGGAAAACTGGGTAAGCTTATTGACTCAAGTATAAGCCTGGTATGCACTTCCCCCTCATCCCTGCCTGTCCTGGTATGTGGCTCCCCTGTCCTGTCCTGCTATGCATGGCTCCCCCTGTCCTGTCCTGCTATGCATGGCTCCCCCATCCTGTCCTGGCATGTGGCTCCCCTGTCCTGTCCTGCTTTGTGACTCCCACATCCTGTCCTGGTATGTAGCTCCCCCTGTCTTGTCCTGGTATGTGTGGCTACCTTTGTTGTATGCATGGCACCCCCGGTCCTGCATTGCTCACCTCCCCCGGTCCGCATTTCTCAGTTTACCTGGTCCCGCATTGCTCAGCTCCCCTGGTCCCACATTGCTCAGCTTCCCCAGTACCACTTCCTCGGCTCACTCGCCCCCCTATGACTCGGCTCCTCCCATCCCCTGGTTGTATGCATGGCTCACATTGCCCCCGTCCCCATCATAGTAACCCTCCTTGTGCCTGAATCTCCATCCCTGCACCTCCGTTGTCTGGCGCAGGCGGCTCTTCTCTCCTCTGCTCAGCGGTCATGTGGTACCACTCATTAAGGTAATGAATATGCGCTTTAAGTCCATATTCATTACTTTAATAAGCGGTACCACATGACCGCTCAGCACAGGAGAGGAGAGCCGCTGGTGCCGGGACAATGGAGATGCAGGGATGGAGATGCAGTGATGGAGGGTGAGTATGATCTCTTCTGTTAGCCGGTGGCTGCATCCTCAGTTGTCACTGTGCCACAGTCGCTGCCCCCTCCCCCACTGGCGTTTTGGACGATGACTCGTTTATAAGCCGAGGGGGGCATTTTCAGCACAAAAATTGTGCTAAAAAATCTCGGTTTATACACGAGTATGGGAATTTGCTGTTTTTAATAACAACATTAAATAATTCTGCTCACTTTATTCAGCCCTTATGCCTTGATCAACAGATGCAAACACAATATTTTGCCTGTCCTGTCCCCCCACACAGTATGATATCCCCACAACCCCTCAAACAATGTAATTCCCCTTCAAAGAAGTGTGATGTCCTTCTCCTCCTCCTAGTTAATGATAAACTTACCTGGAGCAGCCAGTGCCAGGCAGCAGCTACCAAGTCAAACAGGATCATGGGGTGCATTAAAAGAGGTCTGGATACACATGATGAGAGCATTATACTGCCTCTGTACAAATCCCTAGTTAGAACGCACATGGAGTACTGTGTCCAGTTTTGGGCACCGGTGCTCAGGAAGGATATAATGGAACTAGAGAGAGAACAAAGGAGGGCAACAAAATTAATAAAGGGGATGGGAGAACTACAATACCCAGATAGATTAGCGAAATTAGGATTATTTAGTCTAGAAAAAAGACGAATGAGGGGCGATCTAATAACCATGTATAAGTATATAAGGGGGCAATACAAATATCTCGCTGAGGATCTGTTTATACCAAGGAAGGTGACGGGCACAAGGGGGCATTCTTTGCGTCTGGAGGAGAGAAGGTTTTTCCACCAACATAGAAGAGGATTCTTTACTGTTAGGGCAGTGAGAATCTGGAATTGCTTGCCTGAGGAGGTGGTGATGGCGAACTCAGTCGAAGGGTTCAAGAGAGGCCTGGATGTCTTCCTGGAGCAGAACAATATTGTATCATACAATTATTAGGTTCTGTAGAAGGACGTAGATCTGGGGATTTATTATGATGGAATATAGGCTGAACTGGATGGACAAATGTCTTTTTTCGGCCTTACTAACTATGTTACTATGTTACTATATTATCACCCAATCTGTGTTGAGAAGATGAGATGAGGCTGGGCTGTGTAGCATCACCCAGTATACTTCTTTGTTCCATATCAACTTTCTCCGCCTGAAAAGCCTCCTCTTTGATTGTGAGCAGTGAGTGTTTCAGTAGACAGAGAAGTGCGATGGCGATGCTGATTATGGTGTCATCGACGCTCACCATCTTGGTTGAGTCCTCAAAGTTTGGAGAATCGCACAGATGTCAGACATTCATTACCACTCATCAGCTCTTAAGTGCGGAAGCTGACAGATGGCCATGGTGTAGCTGGTATTTAACTACTCCCCTCTGCTGCTTACAAAACCTTTCCAATAGATATAATGTTGAGTTCCAATGCATGGTGACATAAAACACCAGTCAGTGAGCTGGAAGTTGCAAATGCTGCTGAGGCACTGCCAGGGCAGCAGCAGTTGTAGCTGACTTGCAGAAATTGTCACATATGCATTGAACTGCTCAGGCAGATCTGTGTAGCTTTTGACAAAACGCTGAACCACTAAATTGAGCATGTGGGCCAGGCATGGTACGGGTACAAGGTTGCCAAGCTTCGGAGCTGCCATCAGTTTATGGCAATTCCTACACACACGACCATGCTTGGTTGTAGGTTCAGGGCCGAGAGCTACAGATATGTCTGCTATGTTAGACCTTTCAACAACTCCATGACACTGTGTGTTTTGACACCTAAGCAGGTCAGCTTTAATAGAGCTTGTTGCCGCTTGGCCAATGCAGAGATGCAGTGATTCTATCCTGTGACTGATATTGACATTTCTGAGATGGAGGGTGATCAGGAATAGGAGGTGCAGAAACTGCTGTAGAAGGTGGGGGCAGCCCTGATTGAACCAAGGCCCACAATCCTTGGTGTTGTGTTAGGTCTCGAGTTCCCGCTTCTGCACAGGGGGAATCTCGAGCCATCTCCGCTGCGGTCTCCCATTCTTATCCAGCCGCAGTGGAGTCTGCTCAGCAGGGACGTCGGTCCCAGCGTCTTGCTCAGTCTCACTCTGTACAGAGAGTTACTGCTGCTTCTTCAGCTTCTGCCATTAAAGCCAGTGCTGGTCAGCGGCGAGCGGACTTCTCTGGGACTAAGTCCTTGTCTGCACACACTGAGCATGCCCAGGGCAAGATCTCCCGTTGGAGATCGAGGGTCATGTGCTCAGGTCCTGCAGCACATTCCATTGGTCCTCTTGGCAGGTCTTGGAAGGGCAAAGTTTCTGTGGCCACTTCCTGTGCTGCAACTATATAAACTGCGCATGACCGCACGGCCATGCACTAGTGTACATTTGCATATGTGTGTTTGTTGTGAGTGCAAGTCGTCCTTGGATACCCCTTCCCTATTGAATGTCTGTTCGCGGAAGGTGTATGGTTGCTATCTAGCGCCCGACTTATCCTACAGCACGAATCACACAATACAGCGTCCAGTTGCTGTGACCGCCAGTACGGCGCTGTGCACTTCCTCTGTGCTTTCCTTACCCAAGCCTGGGTGGTTAGTGGCGTTCATCAGTGCGGCACCGCATGCACTCTTGTGCCCTAATATTGTTATTCAGCTTCCTTACACACCCAGTTGCGGTGTTGTGCCAGCAAGGGTCTAATCGGACTTCAATCCTAGTTGGGGTTGAGTTCGCTGACTACTTGCTCGCGCTCTATGTGCGGTACCGCGATCCTGTGACGCAACAGGATCGCTTCCTTCACGCTGGGTGAAGTTTAACCCATGTGTGTAAACTTATGAGTACCGCCATATAGTCCGTCATTACTTGGCATCAGGTTCCATCTCTGCACGGTGGACCCCGGGCTGCGAACGCACCATACTCTATCTGTCTTTGTATTTGGTGCGTTCCGCTAGCCCTAACATTACACTAGCGCCAGGGTCTGGCTAGTAATGACGGACAAACAGCAATCCTTGCGGTATATCCAGCAGCTGGAGGGTAGGTTGGCGTCTCTTGAGAGCGCAACCTCAGCTGTGGATGTTACCGCAGTTGCTGTACAGGTTGCTAGCGTGGCTGCAGCAACCCTGTCCATTGCCACCCCTGCTCCGACATTTTCTCGCCTCCCGCTGCCAGAAAAATTTTCTGGTGATAGCAAATTTTGTAGGGGATTTGTGAGTCAGTGCTCTATTCACCTTGAGCTCCTGGCTGCACGTTTTCCCACAGAGCAGGCTAAGGTGGGATTTATAGTGTCTCTCTTGTCGGACAGGGTGTTGGAATGGGCTACGTCGCTGTGGGAGCGTGGCGATCATGTGGTGCAGAGTGCTCCGCTGTTTCTGAGCACTCTGAAACAGGTCTTTTTAGGACCTCAAGTCACCCATGATACTGCGCTCCAACTGCTGGCATTAACTCAGCGTGAGTCCTTGGTCAGTCATTTTGCCGTCCAATTCCGCACTTTAGCTTCTGAGCTGAATTGGTCGGATAAAGCTCTTATCCCCATATTTTGGAGGGGCCTGGCTGACCACGTTAAGGACGCTCTGGCCACTAGGGAGATTCCTGCCACACTGGAGGAGTTAATAACTGTCTCCACTCGAATTGACCTCCGTTTTAACGAGCGGAGGTTAGAGCGAGCCCAGTGTAAGCAGAGGTTTCGGCTGGCTCCTACCTTCGCCAAACCTCTGGAATCTCCGGTCCTGGTTCCTGAGTCACATGAGGCCAGGGAAGTGTCACAAGCGGGATCTAAGTCCCGGACCGCTTGTGCACTCAAGGTCTGTCATGTTTGCCAGCAGTCAGGACATCTAGCCACCAGATGTCCTCAGCGGTGGAGGAAACGTCAGCGTCTAGTGGTAGTAGGTGGAGGTACACTAGACACGGCGACGTTTGCCTCTAAATTGTCCATTAAGGGGACAATTACTATAGGCTCATTCTCCCACTCGGTAGAGCTCTGCGTGGATTCTGGGGCGGAGGGCAATTTTATGTCTTCTGCCTTCGCCCAATGTCACACAATACCCCTGGTTATGCTAGCTCAACCAGTAACAGTACGAGTGGTGAATGGGTCGACACTGCCCTCACAGATTACACACCAGACCATCCCTTTTACTCTGTCCATGTCGCCATCTCATCAGGAGATTATATCTCTGCTCGTCATTCCTGAGGGAATTGATGAGGTCCTGTTGGGAATACCTTGGCTACGGTACCACTCTCCTCATATTGAGTGGTCCTCTGGCAGAATCCTGGGATGGGGCGAATCTTGTGGGGGTAGGTGTCAGAGGGAGTGCGTTCAGGTTGCTACTACAGAGGTACCCGCAGATCTTTCCTCTCTCCCCAAGCAGTATTGGTCTTATGCAGACGTGTTCTCCAAAAAGGCGGCGGAGATCCTTCCGCCCCATCGCCTCTATGACTGTCCTATTGATCTCTTGCCTGGTGCTGAGCCTCCCCGGGGTCGAGTCTATCCGTTATCTCTCCTGGAGACGGAGGCAATGTCACAGTACATCCAGGAAAATCTGGCAAGAGGATTCATTAGGAAGTCAGTGTCACCTGCTGGGGCAGGGTTCTTCTTCGTGCAGAAGAAGAGTGGGGAATTGCGTCCATGCATAGACTACAGGGGTCTTAATGCCATCACCGTTAAAAATAAGTATCCTTTGCCCTTGATATCTGAGCTCTTCGATAGGCTTCGGGGAGCAAGGGTATTTACTAAAGTAGATCTGCGGGGTGCTTACAACCTGATTCGCATCCGTGAGGGGGACGAATGGAAGACGGCTTTTAACACCAGGGATGGGCACTATGAATATCTGGTGATGCCCTTCGGGCTCTGTAATGCCCCAGCCATTGTCCAAGACTTTGTGAACGATATCTTCCGGGATATGCTTTCCACCTCAGTCGTAGTCTATCTGGATGATATTCTCATCTACTCTCCAGATATTGACTCCCACCAGAGAGATGTTTGCAAAGTCTTCGACCTCCTACGGGCAAACTCCCTCTATGCCAAGTTGGAGAAGTGTATGTTTGAGCAGGAGTCCTTACCTTTCCTAGGCTACATCATCTCTGCCCAGGGATTGGCTATGGATCCTGCCAAACTACAGGCTGTGATGGACTGGCAGGAACCCCATTCTCTTAAAGCGGTGCAGCACTTTATGGGGTTCATTAATTATTATCGCCAGTTCATTCCGCACTCCTCAACTTTGGTAGCTCCCTTGGTTGCCCTCACCAAGAAGGGGGCGAATCCCAAATTGTGGTCTGAGGAGGTCTCCAAGGCCTTTAACTCTATAAAGTCACACTTCGCTAGCGCTCCCATCCTACATCGCCCCGATGTTGATAAGCCATTTATCATGGAGGTGGATGCCTCTTCTGTTGGTGCTGGAGCAGTCCTCTTCCAAAAGGATGCTCAAGGTCGGAAGCATCCTTGCTTCTTTTTCTCCAAGACCTTCTCACCAGCAGAGAGGAATTATTCCATCGGGGACAGGGAGTTGCTAGCCATGAAGTTGGCTTTCTCGGAGTGGAGACATCTCTTGGAGGGAGCACGTTTTCCCTTCCAAGTCTTCACAGACCATAAAAATTTGGTGTACCTGCAGACAGCCCAGCGGTTGAATTCTCGCCAGGCCAGATGGTCCTTATTCTTCTCCCGGTTTCATTTCACCCTGCATTTTCTTTCTGGGGAGAAGAACATTCGGGCCGACGCTCTCTCTCACTCCGTTGTGTCATCTGCGGAGGAGGAGGAGGAGCCTCGGCTTATTGTCCCCACCGAGAGCTTGAGAACTGTAGCCCCGGTTTCGCTAGAGTCTGTGCCTCCGGGCAAGACTTTTGTACCATCCAGTTTGTGACCGGAGGTTCTCTCTTGGGCACACTCGTCCAGGGTGGGTGGACATTTTGGTACCAAAAGGACATCTGAGTTACTGGCGAGGACATACTGGTGGCCGCATATGGCTCGTGATGTCGCAGAGTATGTTCGGGCGTGTGTCTCTTGCGCCAAGAACAAGACTCCTCGGCAACGGCCAGCTGGCTTGCTTTATCCTCTGCCGGTGGCGGACAGGCCCTGGGAGATGGTCGGGATGGACTTTGTGGTGGGCTTACCCAAGTCTCGTAACTGCACCATTATCTGGGTGATCACCGACCATTTTTCCAAAATGGTGCACTTGGTGCCTCTTCCACGGCTACCTTCTGCACGGGCGTTGGCTGTCTTGTTCGTCAAGCATATCTTTCGCCTACACGGTATGCCAGACAAAATTGTTAGTGACCGGGGTCCCCAGTTTGCGTCTCGATTCTGGAGAGAGCTTTGTCGTCTACTCAGTATTGAGTTGAATCTCTCTTCGACATATCATCCCGAGACGAATGGGTTGGTAGAGAGGGCCAACCAGACCTTGGTCACATATTTACGACATTTTGTTTCTGCCAGGCAGGATGACTGGGCATCCTTGCTACCGTGGGCAGAGTTTGCACTTAACAATGCCGTAGCTGACTCCACCGGTCAGACTCCATTCCTCCTAAATTACGGCCAGCATCCGCGTGTTCCTGTGCCCATGCCTGTGTCTTCTGCTGACTCCAGGGTGGCAGACTGGGCTGTGGAGGCACGGGACATTTGGGACCGCACGCAGGATGCCATTCGGGCCTCCAAGGAGAGAATGAGGTCCTCCGCCGATGTTCATCGGCGCCCCGCTCCGACCTTTGCTCCTGGCGACTTGGTGTGGCTCTCCGCCCGTAACATCAGGCTGCGACTTGAGTCCACTAAGTTTGCTCCTCGCTACTTGGGTCCCTTCAAGGTTCTCGAACAGGTTAATCCTGTGGTCTACAGTTTGGCTCTTCCTCCACGCTTGGGTATCACCGACACCTTTCATGTGTCCCTCTTGAAACCCGTATACATGTCCCGGTTTTCCGAGTCATCTGCCGGGACATCGGGTTCGTCTACGGATGATTACGAGGTGAACGCTATTTTGGGGTGCAAGGTGGTACGCGGCAAAAAGTTCTATCTGGTGGATTGGAAGGGTTATGGCCCAGAGGACAGGTCATGGGAGCCTGCTGAAAACATTCGGGCCCCACAGCTCATTGCTGCCTTCGAGCGTAGCGAGGCCCAAGGAGGGGGGGGCCCTAGGAGGGGGGGTAATGTTAGGTCTCGAGTTCCCGCTTCTGCACAGGGGGAATCTCGAGCCATCTCCGCTGCGGTCTCCCATTCTTATCCAGCCGCAGTGGAGTCTGCTCAGAAGGGACGTCGGTCCCAGCGTCTTGCTCAGTCTCACTCTGTACAGAGAGTTACTGCTGCTTCTTCAGCTTCTGCCATTAAAGCCAGTGCTGGTCAGCGGCGAGCGAACTTCTCTGGGACTAAGTCCTTGTCTGCACACACTGAGCATGCCCAGGGCAAGATCTCCCATTGGAGATCGAGGGTCATGTGCTCAGGCCCTGCAGCACATTCCATTGGTCCTCTTGGCAGGTCTTGGAAGGGCAAAGTTTCTGTGGCCACTTCCTGTGCTGCAACTATATAAACTGCGCATGACCGAACGGCCATGCACTAGTGTACATTTGCATATGTGTGTTTGTTGTGAGTGCAAGTCGTCCTTGGATACCCCTTCCCTATTGAATGTCTGTTCGCGGAAGGTGTATGGTTGCTATCTAGCGCCCGACTTATCCTACAGCACGAATCACACATTACAGCGTCCAGTTGCTGTGACCGCCAGTACGGCGCCGTGCACTTCCTCTGTGCTTTCCTTACCCAAGCCTGGGTGGTTAGTGGCGTTCGTCAGTGCGGCACCGCATGCACTCTTGTGCCCTAATATTGTTATTCAGCTTCCTTACACACCCAGTTGCGGTGTTGTGCCAGCAAGGGTCTAATCGGACTTCAATCCTAGTTGGGGTTGAGTTCGCTGACTACTTGCTCGCGCTCTATGTGCGGTACCGCGATCCTGTGATGCAACAGGATCGCTTCCTTCACGCTGGGTGAAGTTTAACCCACGTGTGTATACTTATGAGTACCGCCATATAGTCCGTCATTACTTGGCAGCAGGTTCCATCTCTGCACGGTGGACCCCGGGCTGCGAACGCACCATACTCTGTCTTTGTATTTGGTGCGTTCCGCTAGCCCTAACATGTTGGTAGCACGTATTCCATCCAAGGGTCCGACTGGGTCCCAACTTCTACAATGTTCACCCAGTGCACCATTAGGGAAATGTAGCATTCTTGGCCACAAGCAATTGTCAAGGTGTTCATGGGTGATTCGACCTTCCCAGTCACAGTGTTGGTCATGGCACTACTGATGTTATGGGACACTTGCTTGTGCAAGGCAGGAATGAAACACCAGGAGAACTGTAGTGGTGGCTGGGGACCAAGTACTGAGGGACGGCCGCTGGGGACTGAATACCGAGGGATTGCCATTGCCACGAGGTTGCGGAATGTTTCTGTCTCCGAAAGTCTAAATGGCAACAATTCCAGGGCAAGCAGCCTGGGCATATGGCTGTTTAGTATTGTAGCTAGTGTTGAGCATTCCGATACCGCAAGTATCGGGTATCGGCCGATACTTGCGGTATCGGAATTCCGATACTGAATTCCGATACTTCCCGCGTATCGGATACCGGAATCGGAAGTTCCCAGAATTCAAATTGAACGCAGCAGCCAATGAGGAATGAATGAAAGTGTGGGCACATCCTGTTTAGCATGGTGGGCATGTAAGTACTGGCAAGGCTGGGATTGGCTGCTGAAATGATGTCACTCTGCACTATAAAAAAGCGCTGCCGCCATTTTGCGCTCACTCTGCTGTGATTTCAGTTAGGGACAGGACGCTGTGTTCTAACTGAGGGCCAGTTGAGCTTGCTAATTGCTTTATTTTCCTTTCCAAAGGCTAATTTAGCAAAACGCTGTGTGTTCTTCACTGTTCACCTTGCTCTTGCCTTGCAGCGCTGTTTTAACAGCGTTCTGCAAGGTCTCTGTGTGTGTGTGTGTGTGCAGCTCACTCTGTAGTCTGTGTGCAGCCATATACCCGGTTGTATTCAGCTCAGGGGGGGTTCACACTGCCTCACACAGTTGTTCTTTTTTGCTCTTAGTGCAGCCTGCTGCACATTTTTTCTCAAATTTCCTATTAGTGTTTTTCCACCAGTCTCCAGCTCTATTGTGGAAAAACACTACATAGGATAACCTAGAGGGGGGTTTTTGGGCCTTGCAGCGCCGTTTACGGCTGTCTGCACGGTCTCCGTGTGAGCCCAGCTCGCCCTGTAGTCTGTGTGCAGCTATAGCCGGTTGGATTCAGCTCAGGGTTCGTTACTGGCTCATACCTTGAGAAAAATTTTCCTTTTTTTCAAATAGTGCAGCCTGTTTAAAATTTGAAAAAAAAAATTCCTATTAGTGTCTTTCCACTCGTATCCAGCTAAATAGTGGAAAAACACTATATAGGATAACCTAGAGGAGGGTTTTTTGGCCTTGCAGCGCCGTTTACGGCTGTCTGCACGGTCTCCGTGTGATTTAAACTAGCTCTGTAGCCCGATCTGCACCAAAAAAAAAGTTAAGTTCACCAAACACAACTTAACACTTGTGTAGGCCACATTTGAAAAATAATAAAGTTTAGTCCACAATTTACAACATTAGTGTTTCTTACACCTGTTAGGAGGAGCATTACAGGAATAAGCACACTAAGGCCTTAGTACTTTTCTGCTTATCTTTATCTGTCAACCAAGATGAAGAGGGCAGGGAGTAAGGCACGTGGGCGTGGGCGCGGAGCAGGGAGAGGAGCAGGGAGAGGACGTGGTGATTCTGTGCCTGCTGTGGGCGCCTGTGACTCGTCGTCACTCAGTTTCAGCAGGGAACAGTCCTTCATGCGCAGCTTTGTCGGAGAGCGCCGTGCACCGCTGCTGCGTGAAGACCAAATTGAAGCCGTTGTCGGGTGGATGGCAGCTAACGCCTCGGCATCGACTTCAGTTAGTGCCACATCCTCTCAGGCACAGAGCACTGGAGAGCAGCCATCTGTCTCTTCACCACCTGCCAAATTGACCAGGCAGTCAGAGAGCCCAGGACAGGAGCCGTCTCTACTTCTGTTCTCTGAATCTC
This sequence comes from Ranitomeya imitator, assembly GCF_032444005.1. Taxonomy (NCBI): domain Eukaryota; kingdom Metazoa; phylum Chordata; class Amphibia; order Anura; family Dendrobatidae; genus Ranitomeya; species Ranitomeya imitator. The sequence continues at coordinate 328,783,433 of NC_091282.1, read as the reverse complement.
TTGGCTTGGAAACAGGGGGCCAGCCAAGCAGCATTGGAGAAATGGAAGAAGAGGCAGTGTGCAGTGATGCCCAACACCTTTTTCTCTCTGACTCTGAAGAGGCAGGTGGGCCAGTGCCTCCGGTGACCACAGCGCAGTACGCATCTGATGATGAAACTCAGGTGCCGCTTTCTCGTGCGTACTGTGCTGCTGAGACTACCCAGGAGGAGCAGTTGGTGGCAGAGGGTAGTGGAGATGATGAGGTCCTTGACCCATCGTGGCGTGAGGAACAGGAAGGTGGTGGGAGCAGCTCAGAGGAAGAGCTTCCTCTTACGGGCCAAAGAGGGAGAGGGAGGGGGAAGACTGCGGAGCCTGTAGCCTCCACTTTGGCACCCGTTAGGAGCCTGTCTCTTTCCAAAGCCAAAAAGGGCGCTCCCAAGACTTGCAGTGCCTGGTCCTTTTTTGACACAGTTGCAGATGACATTTGTTTTGTCAAATGCAAGCTGTGTCATCATAAAGTAAAAAGAGGGAAAAATGTCAGCAACCTCAATACCACAAATATGTGGAAACATGTGCGGACCAGGCACGCGGTGGAGTTACAGAAACACACTGAAGATGTAGGCCAACCAACATTGGCAGCTACCACCTCTTCAGCTCGTGTTGCCTCTTCCTCCAGCTCACGCACAGCTGGTTTGGCTTCCTCCCAGGATCGCCATGGAAGAACCTCTGGCACTGTTGTCCAGAGACCTTGTGTAATTCCACCCACAGCACCACCTTCCCAGTCATCCTCACACTCCCAGTCTACTCTACAGCCATCGGTAGTACAGGCATGGGAGAAAAGGCGGGCATTCTCGGCCAACCACCCCCGAGCACAGGCTCTGAATGCAGGCATTGCCAAACTGTTGTCCCTGGAAATGCTCTCGTTCAGGCTTGTGGAGACTGACAGCTTCCGTGACTTGATGGCATTGGCAGTCCCACAGTACAAGGTGCCCAGCCGCTTTTACTTCAGCAGGCAGGCTGTCCCTGCCCTGCACAGGCATGTTGAGGCAAACATAAAACATGCGCTACTGAACGCCGTCAGTAGCAAGGTCCACCTCACCACCGATGCGTGGACCAGTCAGCATGGACAGGGGCGATATGTTTCCCTCACTGCCCATTGGGTTAATGTTGTTGAGCCAGGTACAGATCGTGCGAGTGGCGCAGGACGTGTCCTGCCCACTCCAAGGATTGCAGGAATCCAGTCTGTACGCATCGACTCCTCCTCTTACACCAGTTCCTCTGATTCCTCTCTGCAGGATCCGTCACAGTCCACCTCCACATGGACCCGTGAACGTTTACCTATGACCGACATGAGCACAGCCGTGGCCAAACGTCAGCAGGCCGTCTTGAAACTAGTTTCATTGGGGCATCGAAGCCACACAGCGCAGGAGCTCTGGAATGCCATAAAGCAGGAGAGCGATGTGTTGTTACTGCCAGCGAATCTCCAGCCAGGCATGGTAGTGTGTGACAATGGCCGAAATCTGGTGGCAGCTTTGGCCCTTGGCAACCTCACTCACATCCCATGTCTGGCACATGTGCTCAATTTGGTTGTGCAGAGTTTTCTGAGGGACTATCCGGATCTTGATGCCCTGCTGCACAAGGTCCGCCTAGAGTGTGCTCACTTGCGGCGTTCCAGCTTGGCCAGATCCCGCATTGCTGCTCTGCAGCGCCGATTCCGCCTTCCGGAACACCGCATCATATGTGACCTACCTACCCGGTGGAATTCCACGTTACATATGTTGGAGCGGTTGTGTGAGCAGCAGCAAGCAGTTATGGAGTACCAGCTGCATCAGGCGCAAAGAAGTCGCAGTCAGCGCCGATCAGACTTCACAACCACAGAGTGGGCCACTATGAAGGACGTCTGCCAGGTTTTGCGTCCTTTTGATTATTCCACGCGGATGGCAAGTGCAGATGATGCACTAGTCAGCATGACTGTCCCCCTTATCTGCCTGCTTCAGCAAACTTTGCAAGGGTTAAGGGATGATGTGGTGGAAGAGGTGGAGGATGAGGAGTCACCTTTTCCATCAGCTTCTGGAGAGTCAGCGCCACGTGGTTCCTCACAAAGGGGTACGCAGGGGCCAATTTGTGAGGAGGATGAGGAGGAGTCAATGGAGGAGGAAGAGCTCCGTCCAGAGGAGGGAGCGACACAATTGTCCAGTGGTCAGTGTGTACAGCGAGGGTGGGGTGATGACGAGCGGGCAGAGATCATGTCTCAAGCAGGGGACAGCGTTTCTGGGCCAGTTGGCACTCTGCAGCACATGGTGGATTTCATGCTGCAGTGCCTGAGAAACGACCGCCGCATCGACCACATTCTCAACATGCCTGATTATTGGGTGTTCACCCTCCTCGATCCTCGCTACCGGGACAACGTCCAAAACCTCATCCCTGCGTTGACCCGGGAGCGTAAATTGCGGGAGTACCACGACACACTGGTGAATTCCATCATCTTCTCCTGTCCAACTGAGAGGAGTGCTGCTAGTGCTTTACAAAGCAGCTCAGTGCGTCGAGGCAGTGGGGGAGGCTCTGCCCAAAGAGGGAGCAGAAGCAGTGCCTCTGCCCAAGGCAAGCCCAGTATGGCACAACTCTGGCACACTTTTGTGTGCCCGCCCCAAATGTCTACACCATCACCGGCGGCTCCAGTCAGCAGGAGGCAACGGTTCCGTCAGATGGTGACAGACTACATGGCTTGCCCTCTTACTGTACTCCCAGACGGCTCTTTTACCGTTCAAGTTTTGGGTCTCTAAGCTGGATACATGGCCAGAGCTAAGCCAGTATGCATTGGAGGTGCTGGCTTGCCCTGCGGCTAGTGTCTTATCGGAACGTGTCTTTAGTGCCGCAGGTGGTGTACTAACAGACCGTCGCATGCGACTATCCTCCGATAACGTTGACCGGCTTACTTTCCTGAAAATGAACCAGGCCTGGATCTCGCAGGAATTTGCCACTCCTCTGCCTGATTAAGTAATTGGGTGTCATCCAGGTCTCCTGCTGTGTTCATCTTTCTACCACCTGAACTGCTATTCCTGGGCTCCAACACCGCCAGTTGCGGCTCAGAAGTGCAGGCTGCACAGTAAAAACATACGACCCAGTGTTATTGGGTTTCAGTAACGTCAGCTGATCCCCAGCTGTGTAGCCGGCAATGTGTCCTGCGACCGCCATGCTGGCACAACAACCTAAATGTAAGGGAACCTGTCCCCCCCCCCCCCCCGTCGTTTGTTACTGAAAGAGCCATCTTGTGCAGCAGTAATGCTGCACAAGGAAAAGGTAGCTTTTTTTTTTAGCTCTTTGCACACGCAGAACTTAACACTTATAAAATGTGTTCACTGATACCGTTATACCGTCCCGGAGCTGGGACTTTCCTTCGTAATGTGACGCAGCACAGCCGTCATTCCTACCCCCTTGGTGCCATGCGCTGCCTCCTCAGCGTTGTTTTAAGCTGTCACGGAGCCTGCGCTGTTCTGTTATCCCTTGGGCATGCCCTATTTGCGCTGCCTGTCTTCTGACATAATTTGGTGTCAGGCTGGCTGCGCCTGTGCGGCCGCGGTGCCCGAGATCCCGCCTCGCAGTGTCTTCTGATTGAGTCACACTGCGGGCCTGGGATCCATGGGCATGCGCAGTGCATATCTTCCCCTCGGGCTCTCGCTCATTTCCCTCCGCCTTCTTTAGACTGTGCGCCGTCAGCTGATCCCTAGCATGCCACGGCCGTGACACCGCACAGTCTGAAGAAGAGGGAAGGAGGGGAGTGAGAGTCGAGGTTATGCACTGTGCATGCCCATGGTTCCAAGGCCCGCAGTGGGATTACGTTAGATGAGACTGCGAGGTGGGATCTGGAGCAGCGTGGACGCACAGGCACTGACAGCCTGACACCAAATTATGTCAGAAGACAGGCAGCGCTAATTGGGCATGGCCAAGGGCTAACAGAACAGCGCAGGCTCCGTGACAGCTTAAAACAACGCTGAGGAGGCAGCGCACGGCATCAAGGGGATAGGAATGACAGCTGTGCTGTGTCCCATTACGAAGGAAATTCGCACCTCCGGAACGGTTTAACGGTATAAAGGGACACATTTTTAGTGTTTACTTCGGTGTTTGCAAGGAGCATAATTAAAAGAGCAACCTTTTCCTTTTGCATCCTTAGTGCTGCACAACATGGCTCTTTCAGCTACAAACGTCTTGGGGGGGGGGTTAAAGGTTTCCTTTCAACTTGCTCCAATCAGGCTTCGGCCTACACTCTGTTCCTCCTGCTGTCCCAGGGCTCTAACACCGCCAGTTGGTGCCTGGAAGTGCTGTGTGCACAGTCAACAGTCGCTCCTCTGTTATTGGGGTTCAGTAACGTCAGCTGATCCCCAGCTGTGTGTGCGGCAATACCTCCAATCTGCTCCTCCTGCTGTCCCTGGGCTCTAACACCGCCAGTTGGTGCCTGGAAGTGCTGTGTGCACAGTCAACAGTCGCTCCTCTGTTATTGGGGTTCAGTAACGTCAGCTGATCCCCAGCTGTGTGTGCGGCAATACCTCCAATCTGCTCCTCCTGCTGTCCCTGGGCTCTAACACCGCCAGTTGGTGCCTGGAAGTGCTGTGTGCACAGTCAACAGTCGCGCCTCTGTTATTGGGGTTCAGTAACGTCAGCTGATCCCCAGCTGTGTATCCGGCAACGTGTCATGCGACCGCCACGCTGGCACAACTAAAATGTAAGGGGACCTGTCCCCCCCCCCTAGGCGTTTGTTACTGAAAGAGCCACCATGTGCAGCACTAATACTGCACAAGGGAAAGGTCGCTCTTGAAATTATGCTCCTTGCAAACGCTGAACTACACACTCATGTAATGTGTCCCCTCACACCGTCCAACCGTCCCGGAGGTGGGACTTTCCTTTGTAATGTGACGCAGCACAGCCGTCATTGCTACCCCCTTGGCACCGTGCGCTGCCTCCTTAGCGTTGTTTGATTCCGTCATGGACCCTGCGCTGTTATGTTATCCCTTGGCCATGCACAGTTTGCGCTGCCCGTCCTCTGACATCATTTGTTGTCGTCCTGGCTGCGCCTGTGCGTCCACGCTGCCCGAAATCACACCTCGCAGTGTCGTCTAATGTGATCCCACAGTGGGCCTGGTATCCATGGCCATGCGCAGTGCATATACTAGCCTCTCACTCCCCTTCTTCACGCTTCTTCAGACTAGGCGGCGTCAGCTGATCCCTAATAGCATGCCACGGCCGTGACGCCGCACAGTCTGAAGAAGTAGGAAGGAGGTGAGTGAGAGGCGATGATATGCACTGCGCATGCCCATGGATCCCTGGCCCGCAGTGGGACTACATTAGATGACACTGCAAGGTTGGATCTCGGGCAGCTTGGACGCACAGGCACTGCCAGCCTGACACCTACATGATGTCAGAAGACGGGCACCGCTAACTGTGCATGGCCAAGGGATAACATTACAGCGCGGGCTCCGTGACAGAACCAAACAACGTTGAGGAGGTGGCGCCCGGCACCAAGGGGGTTGGAATGACGGCTGTGCTGTGTCACATTACAAAGGAAAGTCCCACTTCCGGGATGGTTTGACGGTGTGAGGGGACACATTATATGAGTGTGTACTTCAGCGTTTGCAAGGAGCATAATTTTCGGAACAACCATTTTCCATGTGCAGTATTACTGCTGTACAAGATGGCTCTTTCAGCAACAAATGCCTGGGGGGGGGGGTTAAAGGTTCCCTTTCAACTTGCTCCACTGCAGGCTTCGGCCTACACTCTGCTCCTCTTTGATTCCCTGGGTTTCAACACTGTCAGTTGACACCTGGAAGTGTTGTCTACACAGAAAAAACACTAGGTGATGTGTCAGTGGGGTTCAGCACCGCCAGCTGTTCCCCTGCTGTGTAGTCGGCAACGTGTCCAGCACAAGCCACGCTGGCACAACAGAACAAAAGCTGCCACCAGTGCAGGCTTCGGCCTACACTCTGCTCCTCTCCTCCTCCTGCTGACCCTGGGCTCAAACACCGCTAGTTTTTGCCCGGAAGTGCTAGCTGCACAGAGAAAAACACCAGCCAATGTGTTAGTGGGGTTCAGCAACGCCAGCTGTTCCCCTGCTGTGTAGCCGGCAACGTGACCTGCAAATGCCATGCAGGCACAGGAACTGAAATTAAAAGGGAACCTGGCCCCACCCCCCAGGTGTTTCTATGTATAACAGCCACCTAGTACAGCAGTACTGCTGCATTTGTACAAGGTGGCTGACTTTTTCTCCTTGCCCACGTGGAACTCAACACGTACAAAATGTGTCTCATTGAGACCATTCCACTGTCCCTGAGGTGTGACTTTCCTTTGTAATGATACGCAGCACCCCCCTTGGTAGCGTTTCCCGTCTTTTGTCATCATGGTTAGCTGGCTGCGCCTGTGCATCCGCCCTGCTAGAAACAACGCCCCTCGTTGTCATATTTATTTTGTCAGCGAGGGTGTGGTTTATGGGCACGAGCAGTGCATATGTTCGCCTGTCTTAACTCATCTCCTTCCACCTTCTTCAGACTGTGCGGCCTCCTGGCCGTGGTAGGCGATAAGGGATCAGCTGAGGCCGCCCAGTCTGGAGCAGGTGTAAGGACATGTGTAAGCGGCAAACCTATTTACTGCACAAGGCCACAAATCCCAGCCACGCAGTGTGATTTTTTGAAAACACACTGTGGGTCTGGGATTCATGTCCATCGCTAACCGCAACGGCCGACATGAAATGAGGTCAGAAGACAGGAAGCGCTCACAGCGCATGGCCAAGGGATCACAATAGCGCAGACTCCTGTACAGCAAATAACAACGCTCAGGAATCTGCGCCCAGTACCTAGGTGAAAATTTTGACACCTGTGCTGCGTCTCGTTAAAAAGACAAGTCACGCCTCCACAACTGTTTGACAGTATAATGGGCTAAATAGTGTACGTGTTTTAGTCAGCGTGTGCAAGGAGCAAAACAAATAGAGCAACCTTTTACTTGTGCAGCATTAATGCTGCACAAGGTGTGGCTCTTGTACCTTGCAACACCTGAGGGGGGTTAAAGGTAACCTTTGAAATTGGTTCAACTAGGCTTCGGCCTACACTCTGCTCCTCTACTCCTCCTGCTGACCCTGGGCTCAAACACCGCTAGTTTTTGCCCGGAACTGCTAGCTGCACAGAGAAAAACACCAGCCAATGTGTTAGTGGGGTTCAGCACCGCCAGCTGTTCCCCTGCTGTGTAGTCGGCAACGTGTCCAGCACAAGCCACGCTGGCACAACAGAACAAAAGCTGCCACCAGTGCAGGCTTCGGCCTACACTTTGCTCTTCTCCTCCTCCTGCTGACCCTGGGCTCAAACAACGCCAGTTTCTGCCCGGACATGCTAGCTGCACAGAGAAAAACACCAGCCAATGTGTTAGTGGGGTTCAGCACCGCCAGCTGTTCCCCTGCTGTGTAGCTGGCAACGTTTCCTGCAAACGCCACGCAGGAACATGAACTGAAATTGAAGGGAGCCTGCCCCCCACCCCCCCAGGTGTTTCTATGTATAACAGCCACCTTGTACAGCAGTACTGCTGCATTTGTACAAGGTGGCTGACTTTTTCTCCTTGCACACGTGGAACTCAACAAGTACAAAATGTGTCTCATTACAGACCATTACAATGTACCTGAGGTGTGACTTTCCTTTTTAATGACACGCAGCACCCCCATTGTTAGCGCTGCCCGTCTCCTGACATCATTGGTTGGCTGGCTGTGCCTGTGCGTCCCCCCTGCCCGACACAACGCCCCCCGTTGTCTCATATTTTGACTGCGAGGGTGTGATTGATGGGCACGAGCAGTGCATATGTTCCCCTGTTTTCACTCCCCTCCTTCCGCCTTCTTCTGACTGTGCGGCCTCATGGCCGCGGCATGCGATAAGGGATCAGCTGAGGCCGCCCAGTATGAAGCAGGTGTAAGGACATGTGTGAGCGGCGAACATATTTACTGCACAAGGCCACGAATCCCAGCACCGCAGTGTGACTTTAGGAAAAGCCACTGTGGGTCTGGGATTTATGGCCATCGTTAACCGCACCGGCCAACATGAAATGAGGTCATGAGACGGCCTGCACTAACAGGGTATTGCCAAGGGATAACACAAGAGCGCAGTTTCCTGTACTGCAAATAACAACGGTAAGGAATCTGCGCACAGCACCTAGGTGTAAATTTGTACACCTGTGCTGCGTCACCTTAAAAAGACTAGTAGTCACGCCTCCACTACTGTTTGACAGTATAATGGGCTAAATAGTGTACGTGTTTAATTCAGCGTGTGCAAGGAGCAAAATTAAATAGAGCAACCTTTGACTTGTGCATCATTAATGCTGTTCAAGGTGTGGCTCTTGTACCTTGCAACACCTGAGGGGGGGGTTAAAGGTAACCTTTGAAATTGGTTCAACTAGGCTTCGGCCTACACTCTGCTCCTCTACTCCTCCTGCTGACCCTGGGCTCAAACACCGCTAGTTTTTGCCCGGAAATGCTAGCTGCACAGTGAAAAACACCAGCCAATGTGTTAGTGGGGTTCAGCACCGCCAGCTGTTCCCCCGCTGTGTAGCCGGCATCGTGTCCAGCACAAGCCACGCTGGCACATGAACTGAAATTGAAGGGAGCCTGCCCCCCACCCACAGGTGTTTCTATGTATAACAGCCACCTTGTACAGCAGTACTGCTGCATTTGTACAAGGTGGCTGACTTTTTCTCCTTGCCCACGTGGAACTCAACACGTACAAAATGTGTCTCATTAGAGACCATTACAATGTCCCTGAGGTGTGACTTTCCTTTGTAATGACACGCAGCACCACTCTTGTTAGCGCTGCCCGTCTTTTTACATCATTGGTTAGCTGGCTGCGCCTGTGCATCTCCCCTGCTCGAAACAACGCCCCTCGGTGTCTTATTTTTTTGGACAGCGAGGGTGTGATTGATGGGCATGTGCAGTGCATATGTTTGCCTGTGTTCACTCATCTCCTTCCGCCTTCTTCAGACTGGGTGTCCTCATGGCCGCGGCAGGCGATAAGGGATCAGATGAGGCCGCCCAGTCTGAAGCAGGTGTAAGGACATGTGTGAGCGGCAAACATATTTAGTGCACCAGGGCACGAATCCCAGCACCGCAGTGTGATTTTTTAAAAACACACTGTGGGTCTGGGATTCATGTCCATCGCTAACCGCAACGGCCAACATGAAATGAGGTCATAAGACAGGAAGCGCTCACAGCGCATGGCCAAAGGATCACAAGAGCGCAGACTCCTGTACAGCAACTAACAACGCTCAGGAAGCTGCGCCCATGCAAAAAGGTGTTGTTTTCGACACCTGTGCTGCTTTTCTTTAAAAAGACAAGTCACGCCTCCACTACTGATTAACAGTATAATGGGCTAAATAGTCTACGTGTTGCATTCAGCTTGTGCAAGTAGAAAAATTAATAGAGCAACCTTTTACTTGTGCAGCATTAATGCTGCAGAAGGAGTGGCTCTTGTACTTTGTAACACCTGAGGGGGGGTTAAAGGTAACCTTTGAAATTGGTTCAACTAGGCTTCGGCCAACACTCTGCTCCTCTCCTCCTCCTGCTGACCCTGGGCTCTAACAACGCTAGTTTTTGCCCGGAAATGCTAGCTGCACAGAGAAAAACACCAGCCAATGTGTTAGTGGGGTTCAGCACCGCCAGCTGTTCCCCCGCTGTGTAGCCGGCATCGTGTCCAGCACAAGCCACGCTGGCACAACCGACCAAAAGCTGCCACCAGTGCAGGCTTCGGCCTACACTTTGCTCCTCTCCTCCTCCTCCTGCTGACCTTGGGCTCAAACACCGCTAGTTTTTGCCCGGAAATGCTAGCTGCACAGAGAAAAACACCAGCCAATGTGTTAGTGGGGTTCAGCACCGCCAGCTGTTCCCCTGCTGTGCAGCTTGCAACGTGGCCTGCAAACGCCACGCAGGCACATGAACTGAAATTGAAGGGAGCCTGGCCCCCACCCCCAGGTGTTTCTATGTATAACAGCCACCTTGTACAGCAGTACTGCTGCATTTGTACAAGGTGGCTGATGTTTTCTCCTTGCCCACGTGGAACTCAACAAGTACAAAATGTGTCTCATTACAGACCATTACAATGTCCCTGAGGTGTGACTTTCCTTTCTAATGATACGCAGCACCCCCCTTGGTAGCGCTTCCCGTCTTCTGACATCATTGGTTGGCTACTTGCGCCTGTTCGTCCGCCCTGCCTGAATAAAATGCTCCTCGTTGTCTTAATTATTTTGACTGCGAGGGTGTGATTGATGGGCACGAGCAGTGCATATCTTCGCCTGTCTTAACTCATCTCCTTCCGCCTTCTTCAGACTGTGCAGCCTCATGGCCGCGGCATGCGAGAAGGGATCAGCAGAGGCCGCCCAGACTGAAGCAGGTGTAAGGACGTGTGTGAGCGGCCAAAATATTTACTGCTCAAGGCCACGAATCCCAGCACCGCAGTGTGGCTTTATGAAAAGACACTGGGGGTCTGGGATTTATGGCCATCGTTAACCGCACGGGCCAACATGAAATGATGTCAGAAGATGGGCAGCGCTAACAGGGCATTGCCAAGGGATAACACAAGAGCGCAGACTCCTGTACAGCAAATAACAACGCTCAGGAAGCTGCGCCAAGCACCAAGGCGTTATTTTGGACACCTGTGCTGCGTCTCATCAAAAAACCAAGTCACGCATCCACTACAGTTTGACTGTAGAATGGGGTAAATTGTGTATGTCTTTCATTCAGCGTGTGCAAGTAGACAAATTAATAGAGCAACCTTTCACTTGTGCAGCATTAATACTGCACAAGGTGTGTCTCTTGTACTTTGTAACACCTGAGGGGGGGGATAAAGGTTTCCTTTGAAATTGGTTCAACTAGGCTTCGGCCTACACTCTGCTCCTCTCCTCCTCCTCCTGCTTCAACACGGGCTCTAACATCGCTAGTTTTTGCCCGCAAGTGCTAGCTGCACAGAGAAAAACACACGCCATTGTGTTAGTGGGGTTCAGCAACGCCAGCTGTTCCCCCAGTGTGTAGCCGGCAAAGTGTCCTGCAAACGCAACGCAGACACAAAGCTGCCTCCAGTGCAGGCTTCGGCCTACACTCATCTCCCCCTGCTTACCCTTTGCTCCAACACCGCTAGTTGGGGCTCTAGGAAGACAATCTTTAATAGGCAAGGCAACGCATCTGGGTTCCAGCACCGCCAGCTGGTTCTCGGCAGTGTTCTTGTCACAGGTACTCCCTCGTGCCAAGCCTGGTTTCAGCACCGTCAGCTGTTTCCGGGTTGTGTCAACTTCACTGAGACGCCTATGCTTGCCCCGTCGTGGTGCGGTCGAGTTAGCCAACTCCAGGGTGCCTCCAGTTTAGGAGCTTCCTATGTGGGCTGCGTGAACTGGTAGTCAAGGCTGGTTCTGTAGTGCCAGTAGGCCCAGCTCCCCCTGTAGGACTGTTGGGGTTCGGTAACTGCGGCTGCCTCGCGGCCTAGCTGTTCTCTCCTCTCCTGTGGGCCTTGGGGTCCACCACCTGGTTCCAGCACCGTCAGCTGGTTCCGGGCCGAGCCTTTGGCTTAGGTGCCTCCTCCTGGGTATCCGAGTTCCGCCAACGCCAGGCGGTCCTTGGTAGTGCTTTTAAGCGCGGGCACCTACAGCTTAGTAACCGGGTTCCAGCACCGTCAGCTAGTCCTCGGTCGTGCCATTGGCTCTTGCACACTGGGGCAACGCATCTGGGTTCCAGCACCGCCAGCTGGTTCTCGGCAGTGTTCTTGTCACAGGTACTCCCTCGTGCCAAGCCTGGTTTCAGCACCGTCAGCTGTTTCCGGGGTGTGTCAACTTCACTGAGACGCCTATGCTTGCCCCGTCGTGGTGCGGTCGGGTTAGCCAACTCCTGGGTGCCTCCAGTTTAGGAGCTTCCTATGTGGGCTGCGTGAACTGGTAGTCAAGGCTGGTTCTGTAGTGCCAGTAGGCCCAGCTCCCCCTGTAGGACTGTTGGGGTTCGGTAACTGCGGCTGCCTCGCGGCCTAGCTGTTCTCTCCTCTCCTGTGGGCCTTGGGGTCCACCACCTGGTTCCAGCACCGTCAGCTGGTTCTGGGCCGAGCCTTTGGCTTAGGTGCCTCCTCCTGGGTATCCGAGTTCCGCCAACGCCAGGCGGTCCTTGGTAGTGCTTTTAAGCGCGGGCACCTACAGCTTAGTAACCGGGTTCCAGCACCGTCAGCTAGTCCTCGGTCGTGCCATTGGCTCTTGCACACTGGGGCAACGCATCCGGGTTCCAGCACCGCCAGCTGGTTCTCGGCAGTGTTTTTGTCACAGGTACTCCCTCGTGCCAAACCTGGTTTCAGCACCGTCAGCTGTTTCCGGGTTGTGTCAAGCTCACTGAGACACCTATGCTTGCCCCGTCGTGGTGCGGTCGAGTTAGCCAACTCCAGGGTGCCTCCAGTTTAGGAGCTTCCTATGTGGGCTGCATGAACTGGTAGTCAAGGCTGGTTCTGTAGTGCCAGTAGGCCCAGCTCCCCCTGTAGGACTGTTGGGGTTCGGTAACTGCGGCTGCCTCGCGGCCTAGCTGTTCTCTCCTCTCCTGTGGGCCTTCGGGTCCACCACCTGGTTCCAGCACCGTCAGCTGGTTCTCGGCAGTGTCTTTTGCTCTTGTACCTTCTGCTCCCCATCCTGGTTCCAGTACCGTCAGCTGGTTCCGGGCAGAGCCTTTGGCTTAGGTGCCTCCTTCTGGGTATCCAAGTTCCACCAACGTCAGGTGGTCCTTGGTAGTGCTTTCAGGCACGGGTACCTCCTGCTTAGTAACCGGGTTCCAGTAACGTCAGCTGGTCCTTGGTAGTTCCATTGGCTCTTGGACCTTCGGCTACCCATCCGGGTTCCAGTACCGTCAGCTGGTTCTCGGCAGTGTCTTTTGCTCTTGTACCTTCTGCTCCCCATCCTGGTTCCAGTAACGTCAGCTGGTTCCGGGCAGAGCCTTTGGCTTAGGTGCCTCCTTCTGGGTATCCGAGTTCCGCCAACGTCAGGCGGTCCTTGGTAGTGCTTTTTAGCACGGGTACCTCCTGCTTAGTAACCGGGTTCCAGTAACGTCAGCTGGTCCTCGGTAGTTCCATAAGCTCTTGAACCTTCGGGTAGCCATCCGAGTTCCAGTTCCATCAGCTGGTTCTTGGCATTTTCTCAGCCTTCTTGTACCTTCTGCTACATTTCCAAGTTGAAGACCCTAACGTCGACGACCCGGAAGACCACCCCGATGATGACGACGGCGGAGACGACGACGGCGGAGACGACGACGGCTGAGACGACGACGGCGGAGATGACGACACTGGAGACGACAACATGGAAGACCGAGAAGCAGAAGAACAAGAGGCTGCAGAACAAAGAGCAGAAGAACATTAAGCATAAGACTTAATATCAGAGCAAAAGATATTATCTCAATTATATGCAGAAGAAGACTAAGCAGTGTATGGGGGTGAGTCCGTTCCTCCTCGTGGTGCCCCTGGATAAAGCCTGATGCTGCAGGCCAAACTGAACGCGGACAAATGTAACTTTTGTGACTGGCAGAACGGAAGGTGTAATCTTCCAACTTTTATAGATAACAACTACGGGAATGCCTGTCACAAATGAGAATATGATGAAGAAGTAGAATAGGAAGAATAATAACAGTGGAATAAAAAGAATATGTAGAATAGGAAGAATAATAATAGTTGAAGAAAATGAATATGAAGAATGTAATAAAAAAAAAAATATAGGTAGAAGATGAAGAAGAAGATGAATAAGGTGAAGAAGTTGATGTCAAAGATGCTGATGATGATGAAGATGAAAGTGTGGGAAAAGGAAAAAAAAGAAGGGGAAGGTCGTGGAATAGTGAAACATCAATATCTGACAAAATAAAAAAAATTTACATAGTCAATATCTTTTTCAATCCGAACGTCTTTAAAAAAAAAAAAATCATGCTATTCTATTTGATTGGACTAATCCTCATTGCCTTTAATGTCTCCGCCACCTCCCCCATACATCCTACATTATTCTTAGTTGTTTTCCTTCATGTAGAATGAACCTACAAGGAAAGAAAGGGTTTATTTTAATTCCGATATTTTGGTCCCATTGACTTGCATTGGGATCGGGTATCGGTATCGGCGATATCCGATATTTTTTGAATATCGGCCGATCCAAACCGATACCGATACTTTCCGATATCGGAAGGTATCGCTCAACACTAATTGTAGCCTGTTAGTGGGTGGCTGTGTATTTATGCTTGCGCTCCAAGAACTAGGGCAGGGACAACTGAGCACTGATCTGGGACAAGGACATGGACATGGTTGCTGGCAGTGGTTACAAGTGTGCAATGACAGGTGCAGGGTGGGAGGCATCTTCACCTACATAATGGACAGGGAATTGACGTGCACGTAGAACACAGGAAGAGACAGTGCTGTCACCCACAGACTCTGTTCCTGGACCCTAGCGTTCAGCCCCATTATTTGAATGCTTTGTTTGCATGTGGCTCAGCATGCTGGTGGTGGCCAAGCTGGTACTTGTGCTGCCCCTGCTAAAGCTGGCATGGCAGATGTTACAAATATCCTTTTTCGGGTTAACTGTACTCGCTCGAGCATTAAAGGAATACTCGCCAATAGTGTTGAGCGATACCTTCCGATATCCAGAAGTATCGGTATCGGATTGGATAGGCCGATATCCCAAAAATATCGGATATCGCCGATACCGATACCCGATACCAATGCAAGTCAATGGGACAAAAATATCGGAATTAAAATAAACCCTTTCTTTCCTTGTAGGTTAATTCTACATCAAGGATAACAACTAAGAATAATGTAGGATGTATTGGGGGAGGTGGAGGAGACATTAAAGGCATAGAGGTTTAGCCCAAGCTCCTCTATGCAATCCTGTAGTGTTTTCCCACAATCTAGCTGTATACGGATGAAAAACCACTAATAGGATAAATTTGAACAAATGTGCAGCAAGCTGCACTTAATTGAAAACGGACAATGGAACGATATGAGGCAGTGATGCACCCTGAGCTGATTACAACCTGCGGTGGCTGCAGACCAGACTACAGAGTGAGCTGCACTCACACAGACACCTTGCAGACACCTGTGAACAGCGCTGCAAGGCAAGAACAAGGTTTTCACACAGCGGTTGCTAAATTAACCTGGGTAAAGCACAATGAAGCAAATCGCTATCTCTAAACTGGCCCTCAGTCAGAATACAGCGTCCTGTCCCTAACTGAATTCACAGCAGAGTGAACCCAAAATGGCGGCAGCAACTTTTATAGTGCATCATGACATCATTTCAGCAGCCAATCACAGTCATGCCAGTAGTTACATGCCTACCATGCAGAACAGGATGTGCCCACACTTCAAATCAATCCTCATTGGCTGAATTCTGGCTGTTTGAATTATGGGAACTTCTGATCCTGGTATCCAATATACTGAAAGTATCGGAACTCGGTATCGGAATTCCGATACCGCAAATATTGGCTTATACCCGATACTTGCGGTATCGGAAGGCTCAACACTACTCGCCAAGTAATGAGCATCCTGAGAACACTGATGCTCAAGCGAGACACGAGTAGGGATGAATACGCTCACTCATCACTAATATTCAAGCATTTGAATGGTCCATTCATAGTTCAAACCTAAGTCCCATTGAGAATCTGCGGAAAGACTTGAAAATTGCTGTTTATAACTGATTTCCATCCATATTCATAGAGCTAAAGCTTTTTTGCAAAGAAGAATGGGCAAAAATGTAAGCCTCTAGAATTGCAAAACTGCTAGAAAGATATCCGAAAAGACTTGCAGCAGTAATTAGAGAGAAAGGTGGTGCTACAAAGTATTGACTCAGGGGACTGAATAAAAATGCACATCACAATTTTCAGATTTATATTTTTTAAGTATTCTTGCTACTTAGTGTTGGTATATCACATAAAATTAAAATAAAATACTTTTACTTTTGGGTATAACGTGAAACAATGTGGAAAAGTTTAAAAAGTGTAATTTTTAAAGGCAAGTGCTAAGAGGGGTTAATCGGTCATGTTATGGGTTAGGTTTTAGTGAACAGTTGAAGAGTGGGTGGGTGGCTGTTCACCATATTCAAAGCCTTCTGTCCCAGCATTAGATGTGAAAGCTGCAGAGCTGTATTTTGTAATAAGGAAAGCTGAACCTTTTTATGCTTGTTTCCTGAGTGAGCAGATCCCAGCAGCAACATGGACTGTGCCATATGTTATGTTTTGTTTTCCTGTTAGACTAGAAAGGTCGTGTTTATTTTGCTAACTGTGCACTGGTTTATGCAATATATTTAATAAAGCAGCAGGTGATTTAAAGAGACAACATTCCTGTGTGTACCGCTGTGTGCAGTCAAGTGAGCTAATCTACCACAGTTTGTGCGGGCAGTGTGGGCAACTTTCCCAGGAAGCACATGTGTTGTCTATGGACAATCCGCATATCTTCTGTGAAGGCGGCCATAAGCCAGGAAGTAAAATAAGGCAGCATGGAGGAGGTGATTAACCACTTAATGACCGCCAATACGTCTTTTAACTGACCTGAGATATAAGAGAATAGCATCTTCATACAGGTGACAATGCAGCAGCTGTCGGCTGTACACTATAGCTGACAACTTGCTGTATCAGCCACGATAAATGTTGGCACCGTCCATATCTGTTTAACCCTTTAGATGCTGCTGTCAATAGTGACTACATCATTATAAATGGTTAACAGAGTGTGGGGGCTCCCTGTTTATCCTAATTGCACGCCCCACTTTTCAGTTTTTGAATTTCCACAAAAATGTAAAATAACCAATAAATTTCATTCAACTTCACAATTGTATTCCACTTGTTGTGGATTTTTCACCAAAACTTTACATTTGGTATCTTTATGTTTGAAATATGATATGTGGGAAAAGGTTGAAAGTTCCAGGGAGCCAAATACTTTCGCAAGGCACTGTATCTCAGCTGTGTCCTGCAGACCATGTCAGTTATAGTTTTTGCCTAAGGCTGCTGTAGCTGACTCCGATTGCTCTGATTTGTCCTGCTGCATTTGCTGTCTGAACATATGTCTCTGTTTTCCCCAATTCCCGTCTTGACTCAATGTTTCCCTTTTGTGTGCTGACTCCCTGATTTTGACTTGGCTTGCATCCTGACCTGCTTCTGTCTTTTGTCTTCTGGCAAATCCACTTCTGACCGTTACTGTTCCACTGGCTTGTCTCTAATCATGAATTTGCTTTGGTACTGCTACTGCGCTACAGTCTAGGATCTGACCCGGCTTGTTTGACTATTCTCATGGCAGCCTCACTGCTGCACTGCAGGCCATCTCTGTTTAGGTGCAGTCCTGCTTTCACTCTACTGCCATCTAGTGGAGCCTGCACCTGCCAGCATTGCAGCAGTGTGACATTCTGTTACCCATTATAGAGCTCCCATTTGACCGGATTGCCATGGACCTTTTTAGGCCCCTAGTTAAGTCTGCCAGGGGACACCAATATATCCTGGTAGTCATGGACAACATAAAATGGAACATGGAGGCAGTTTCCCTGAGAAACTCCTCTGACAGTAGTTTACCTCGAGAGCTTTTCCATTTTTTCTCCTGCACAAGCCTTCCAAAGGAGATCCTGATGGACTAAGGAACACCGTTCATGTCCAAAGCGATAAGAGAGTTATGTAAGGCTCTTTAGATTACACAACTCATGACACCGGTGTACCATCTGTAGATAGATGGCCTGGTGGAGAGGTTCAATAAGACTTTGAAATCCATGCTTAAGAAGGTCATGGAGAAGGATTTCTAAGACTGTAATTGCCTACTCCAGTACCTGCTGTTCTCTATTAGGCAAGATCCACAGGCCTCTACAGGGTTCCCACAATTTGATCTGTTATATGGACGGCACCCTCAGGGACTTCTAGACATTGCGATGGAGACCTAAAAAGCAGAGTATACACCACACCAGAGCACCATTGAGTATGTCATCCAGATGCAGGACAGGATCACAAAGCTGGTGCTGGCTGTGAGGGAGAGCCTCCTTAAAGCACAAGAGGCCCAGGCAAGGATCTACTATAGGTCAGTGAGGCTGTGACAATTTAGCCCTAGAGACTGGGTATTTGTGCTGATCCCCATGGTGGAAATTAAATTTCTAGCAGAGTGACAGGAGCCATATGAGATGGCTGAGAAGCTGAGTGATGTCAACTACAAGGTCAACTAGCCAGGAAGAAGAAAGCTGTACCAGGTGTACCACAACAACCTGCTTAAACTGTGACAAGACAGGGAACTGGTGAAAGTTACGTGCCTGAGGACCAATCCTGAAGCTAATGTCAAGGGTTTCACTGTGGCAGAGACACTGTCACCGGCCCAAAAACAACAGTGCCGAAAACTGCTTCAGCAGAACTGGGACCTGTTTTCAGATTTGCCAGGACGTATGCAGGTTGTAGAGCATAGTATCCTAACAGGACCACATGTGCGAGTGAAACAAAAGCTGTATTGAGTCCCCAAAGCCCGCTGCAAGGTGATTTTGAAGGAGGTGAGGAGGATATTGAGCCTTCTGTAATGACTACAGGAAATTAAATAAGGTGTACAAATTCAACGCATATCTGATTTCCAGGGTTGATAAACTTCTGGAAAGACTATTGTCAGAGATCAGCCCACTAAGAAAAAACGCAGTCATACGTCCTTGAGGAAGGCAGTAGCCGAAAAGTGCGTCGGGGTGGACGGATGTGCGGTATCTGTACACTGTGATCATTACTTTCTTTGGTATGTATATCTTTTACACCTTTACTATATATGGTGATATGATCAGGTTGACCAAAAAGTGAATGATGATATTTATCCATTTATGTGCACCTTACAGTATATGGTCTCTGATTGTATATATACTTTCCTGTTATGTGATATGCATACTGATATTCGCCTCCGTCCTGTGTTTATATGCTGAAGGTGACACGGGGGAGTATCCCTATCTGCTGTTTTTATACCTGTCATGTTTAATAAAGATTTTCTGTAATTTATATTTACTTGGACGTATGACTGCGTTTTTTCTTAGTGGGCTGTTCTCTGTGAATATGCAGTTTTGTCCATGATGGTCTTATCCAGTCCCCCCCTTTTTATATACAAGTAATTAAGTCCCTATTGGGAGTAATAATATTATCTTTTTGGTGACTGGTATGTACTCCATGAAATTTTCTTGGTAAAGACTATTACCAGATATATCACCACCCTGGACCTAACAAAAGGTTACTGGCAAATTCTCTTGTCCCAAAGTGCCAATGAGAAGATGGCCTTCTCTATACCTTACGGCTACTACCAGTATACCAGAATGTCTTTCAGGCTGTAGAGAGCCCTGGCTACCTTCCAAAGGGCCATGGACCGGGTCCTAGTACCTTGCAATAAGTACACCTCAGCTTACCTCAAACAATATTGTTGTCAGGACTCTGGATTCCCTGTTTTATTTGTGGTACTTTTTGCCCTTTTCCAAAATGGCATCTGCTGCCTCACTTCTGCTCATGTGATCCACCTTCCCTGTCTATATAAGCCTGGTTCACATCCAACTCCTTGCTTGCGTATTCTGCTAGAATTCCTGGCTTGTGCTACAAGAGACTTTCCTCTTCAGATACTCCGGCTCCGCCTCCTCAGCAATCCGTTGCCAGCTCTCAGTGGTGTCTGTGCTGCAAGCTGTTTTTGCCTGTGTTTCTCTGTAATCTTCTCCTGCCTGCTAGGACACATAAGCTCTACCTGCTACAGCCAATCTAGCTTGGTATCCGCTGCCAGTTTGTTTGACTATTTCTGGACTCGAAGCTCTGCACTGCTTCTGCACTCTTTTCTAGTGACTGCCAACCCTAGTATGAACTGTGTCTTATAGTGATGAGCGAGTATACTCGGTACTCGAGATTTCCCGAGCACGCTCAGGTGTCCTCCGAGTATTTGTAAGTACTTTGAGACTTAGTTTTCAGCGCCGCAGCTGAATGATTTGCATCTGTTAGCCAGCATAAGTACATGTGGGGGTTGCCTGGTTGCTAGGGAGTCCCCACATAATCAAGCTGGCTAACAGATGTAAATCATTCAGCTGCGGCGATGAAAACTAAATCTCCGAGTACTTATAAAAACTCGGAGGACACCCGAGCGTGCTCAGGAAATCTCGAATACTGAGTATGCTTGCTCATCATTAGTGTCTTAGGATCTGCTTCACCCCAGAGGGTGCTACACCCATAAGACTTTGCTTGCAGCAGAGCTGCAAATGAACTATTCCTAAGAAGGACCTTATTTGCTATTTACTTGAACTGTTGTGCACAACCTGCATTGAAGTTTGTGCATATAAACACTGACTCTGCCTGCAGCAGAGCTGCAAATGCATTTCTCCTGATATCATCTTGTTTGCGGTGTTTGAACTTGCTCAAGCCTTGCACCTGTATTTATTTTGTATAATACAGACTTTACACTGCACTTTGGTTCAGCTGCCTTATTTGTCTCAAGCCAAGAGATTCCTGAGTGTACCACTATAATTGTTACAATTGTGATATTTAGCCCAGATTTTGAAAGTCACCAGTAGAAGGTCCAAGCTGGAATGGTTGCATTGAGGAAGACAGGGTTTACCATAAACCCAAAGAAGTGTGGCATGGGGAAAGATGACGCAAAATACTTAAGCCGCATCGTTTGAAGAGGTGAAATATTGCCGCAAGTGAACAAGGTAGATATACTGTCCTCATACAGGTTAGCATGGTGTGCAATGAGACACATAGCTAACCCCCCTGTCTTCTTTAAGAAAAGGAGGCTGTAAAGTTTTAACCTTCTTTTATTGCTTGTAGATAGAGTTGAGCGACCTTGACCTTTTTAGAGTCGAGCCGGGTTTCGCGAAACCCGACTATCTCAAAAGTCGGGTCGAGTGAAATCGGCCGATTATGGCGAAAAGTCGGGATCGACCGAAACACGAAACCCAATGCAAGTCAATGGGGCAGCATAGTCGGCAGTGAGTGGGGGCCAGGAAAACACCTAGAGTGCCCATTTTAATGTCAAAACCATCCATTCTTCTTAATGAAGCTTGTCAAGCGTAATTTACCTTATAATAATTGGAAGGCATTTGAAATTGGGGGTCATTTGGCTAAAGTTGTGTGGGGTAGGGCTGGTTCAAGTAATTAGTGGGCCCAGGAAATCTGGACCACGTCACGGCAATGGAGCAGGGAGAGGTAAGTATTTCAACTTTGCAAGTGCTGTGATCCTGAGCAAGCAGGGGGGGCCCACTTGTTGGCATTGGCACTGGCACAGGGCCCCTCAAAGTACAGCGGTGTGTTTGCACGGCGGGGGCGCCTCCCACCGGCAGCAACACTTTTGCGTACTATGAGAGGCCCTGTGCCAGTGACGTCGCCAACTAGTATTCCTCCCCCCACCTGATGAAGGAACCTGCACTTTCATCTGCACCTTCCTCTTTGTCCCCGTGTAAGGTGGTATGGTATGCGGGAAGAGCAACCTGACTTTCAGCAGGGTCACAATGTTGTTGTGTAGCATGCACGGGGAATGTTGCGTTATGGGTCAATGTACCAGCAGACTCATCTATCACTGGCTGGGCAATGGGCACGATGAAGTGGAAACACAGATATAGGCCCAAAGAATAAAGTGGGCTAAATGCAGTTCAAAATTGGTAACACAGGAATAACCAGGGGGCATTGCAGTGGAGGACAACTGGAATGAGAGGCTGACACAGAGAGTAGGGCCAAATCAGTAAGTAGTCGAAATGCAGTTCAAAATTGGCAACCGTAGTAAACAGGCGGCACAGCTTTGTTCAGTGGAGGAGAACAGCAAGGAGTGGCAGACACCGATAGTAGGCCCCAACCCAACTAGTAGGCCAAATGCAGTCTAACATTAACAACTACTTAACGAGAGCCTGAAAATGGAATTTGAGGACAGGAAACCAGGAGAACAGCAAGGAGTGGCAGACACCGATAGTAGGCCCCAAACCAACTAGTACGCCAAATGCAGTTGTTCCATTTAACCACAATTTAATGAGAGCCTGAAGATAGAAGCTCAGGAAA
The DNA here is from genome assembly GCF_032444005.1 of Ranitomeya imitator. NCBI lineage: Eukaryota > Metazoa > Chordata > Amphibia > Anura > Dendrobatidae > Ranitomeya > Ranitomeya imitator. Next base: position 328,761,454 of record NC_091282.1, on the reverse strand, counting down.
GGCAACCTGGGGAACACCTTGGAGTGTAACACACCATCTCTCTCCACCCCATACCCATTTTGTAGGCCTAATGCAGTGTACTTTTCTACAACTACTAAACGAGAGTCGGAAGACCGAAGCAATGGCAAGGAAACCTGGGGAACACCTTGGAGTGTAACACACCATCTCTCTCCACCCCATACCCAATTTGTAGGCCTAATGCAGTGTAGTTTCCAAGAACTACTAAACGAGAGCCGGAAGATCGAAGCTCAGGAAAGGCAACCTGGGGAACACCTTGGAGTGTAACACACCCTCTCTCTACACCCCATACCCAATTTGAAGGCCTAATGCAGTGTAGTTTCCAAGAACTACTAAACGAGAGCCGGAAGATCGAAGCTCAGGAAAGGCAACCTGGGGAACACCTTGGAGTGTAACACACCCCCTCTCTACACCCCATACCCAATTTGAAGGCCTAATGCAGCGTAGTTTCCAACAACTACTAAACGAGAGCCGGAAGATCGAAGCTCAGGAAAGGCAACCTGGGGAACACCTTGGAGTGTAACAAACCCTCTCTCTACACCCCATACCCAATTTGTAGGCCTAATGCAGCGTAGTTTCCGACAACTACTAAACGAGAGCATGAAGATCGAAGCTCAGGAAAGGCAACCTGGGGAACACCTTGGAGTGTAACACACCCTCTCTCTACACCCCATACCCAATTTGAAGGCCTAATGCAGTGTAGTTTCCAAGAACTACTAAACGAGAGCCGGAAGATCGAAGCTCAGGAAAGGCAACCTGGGGAACACCTTGGAGTGTAACACACCCTCTCTCTACACCCCATACCCAATTTGAAGGCCTAATGCAGCGTAGTTTCCAACAACTACTAAACGAGAGCCGGAAGATCGAAGCTCAGGAAAGGCAACCTGGGGAACACCTTGGAGTGTAACACACCCTCTCTCTACACCCCATACCCAATTTGAAGGCCTAATGCAGTGTAGTTTCCAAGAACTACTAAACGAGAGCCGGAAGATCGAAGCTCAGGAAAGACAACCTGGGGAACACCTTGAAGTGTAACACAACGTCTCTCTACACCACGGAAGGGCTGATTCTTAGGAAGGAAGGCTGTTGGAAATAAGCATTGCGCGTCCGAGGGTGATTATATTCTTATTAGGTATATACTCACCCTCGGACGCGCCCTGCTTCTTTATTTGGAATGAATGTTTATTTGCAATGTGGTGTTGACTTTCTCTATTATTTTGGTAATTAATGATTTTATTATTTTCATTGTTTTGCATCTTCTCGGCAATAATATAAAGAAGACGCGACAGGACAACACTCGGTGGATGCCATATCTGTGTTTTCAATTTAAAAAACCTTTCAGTTAAATACTTGCAGGATAAAGTAATTGTAGCTGGTGGCCATTTTTAGTACTGTACCAGATTTTAGTTGTGTGTTTGTTATTAATGTTAAAATGTCTGCATTTGATATCTCACCAGTATTTTCTTTTTTATAAGCAAAATACTTTTTTTTTTATTTTATGATGTTGGTTCAAGGGGTACACGGGCAGCAGTAGACAGGTCAGTGGAGGCCTAGTGGAAGGAGGGACCGCAGACAGGCTTCGAAGCCCTAACATAATAAATTGGGCTGCCTGTAGGCAGTTTAAAATTGGTTCCAGGGGAACACGGGCAGCAGTAGACAGGTCAGTGGAGGCCTAGTGGAAGGAGGGACCGCAGACAGGCTTCGAAGGCCTAACATAATAAAATGGGCTGGCTGTAGGCAATTTAAAATTGGTTCCAGGGGAACACGGGCAGCAGTAGACAGGTCAGTGGAGGCCTAGTGGAAGGAGGGACCGCAGACAGGCTTCGAAGGCCTAACATAATAAAATGGGCTGGCTGTAGGCAATTTAAAATTGGTTCCAGGGGAACACGGGCAGCAGTAGACAGGTAAGTGGAGGCCTAGTGGAAGGAGGGACCGCAGACAGGCTTCGAAGGCCTAACATAATAAATTGGGCTGCCTGTAGGCAATTTAAAATTGGTTCCAGGGGAACACGGGCAGCAGTAGACAGGTAAGTGGAGGCCTAGTGGAAGGAGGGACCGCAGACAGGCTTCGAAGGCCTAACGTAATAAAATGGGCTGGCTGTAGGCAATTTACAATTGGTTCCATGGGAACACGGGCAGCAGTAGACAGGTCAGTGGAGGCCTAGTGGAAGGAGTGACGGCAGACAGGCATCAAAGGCCTAACATCATAACATTGGGCTGTTGGCAATTTAAAATTGGTTCCAGGGGTACACGGGCAACAGTGGTCTGGTCAGTGGAAGTCTAGTGGAAGGAGTGACGGCAGACAGGCATCAAAGGCCTAACATAATAACATTTGGCTGTTGGCAATTTAAAATTGGTTCCAGGGGTACACGGACAACAGTGGTCTGGTCAGTGGAAGTCTAGTGGAAGGAGTGACGGCAGACAGGCTAAGAAGGCCTAACATAACAAAATTGGGCTGGCTGTAGGCAAGTTTAAATTGGTTCCAGGGGAACACGGCCAGCAGTGGCCTGGTCAGTGTAGTAGTTGTAGAAAGAACGGACCGCAGACAGGCTTCGAAGGCCTAACATAACAAAAATGTCAAAACAATGGTATTGTCAGTGCCAGGCATTGAAGGATGTCAGCGCATAGACTAAACATTGGTGAAGCTGTGAGAGATAATTTTGCTAGTGGTAGAGCACTGTTTGAGCTGGGGGGGGAACTGTCTTGTGGCCGGCGGTACAGGCCCAGGGCCCCTCATATTACAATGGTGTGTCTGACGTTGGGTGCGCACCACCACCGCCAGAGACACTTTATTGTACTATGAGGGACCCAGTGGCAGTGCCGTCGACCAAAAGCGGGCACACCCACCTCTTCAGACAAACAGCACTCTCACGGGTGCTGGCGCAAAGTGGCGATACCACGGCCCCGTGTGGGGAGTTTGGCCATTTTGTTAGGAGTAAACATGTCGTATGCTGGACAATCAGGTGCAGAAAATTACGAGATTGGAAAAGTCATTCAGAAGAGTCCACAGGCAAGACCTTTTCATAGGAAAGTTAGGTGTCAGCCGGGCAAGGTGGGGCAAAAGATTTCGAAATCCAGTTGTGGTTCATTTTAATGAAGGTTAGATCATCTACATTTTGGGTAGCCAGACGAGTCCTTTTTTCAGTTAGTATTGAACCTGCAGCACTGAATACTCTTTCTGATAGGACACTAGCTGCCGGGCAAGCAAGCTCCTGCAATGCATATTCTGCCAATTCTGGCCAGGTGTCTAATTTGGATGCCCAGTAATCAAATGGGAATGACGGTTGAGGGAGAACGTCGATAAGGGATGAAAAATAGTTTGTAACCATACTGGACAAATGTTGTCTCCTGTCACTTTGAATTGATGCTGCAGTACCTGTCCTGTCTGCGGTCATAGCAAAATCACTCCACAACCTGGTCAGAAAACCCCTCTGGCCAACGCCACTTCTGATTTCTGCCCCTCTAACATCTCTGGTCTGCTGGTCCCTGGAGCTCGTGTGAGAACGATCACGGGTGCTGTGTGCAGGGAATGCCAGAAGCAAACGGTCAACAAGAGTTGATTGTTTTGTTGCTAATATTAGTTCCAAGTTCTCATGTGGCATAATATTTTGCAATTTGCCTTTATAGCGAGGATCAAGGAGGCAGGCCAACCAGTAATCGTCATCGTTCATCATTTTTGTAATGCGTGTGTCCCTTTTGAGGATACGCAAGGCATAATCCGCCATGTGGGCCAAAGTTCCAGTTGTCAAATCTGCGGTTGTGCTTGGTTGAGGGGCAGTTGCAGGCAAATCTACGTCACTTGTGTCCCTCAAAAAACCAGAACCCGCCCTTGCCACGCCACCAATTTCCAATGACCCCGGGAAAGCTTCCTCATTAAAAATATACTCATCCCCATCATCCTCCTCATCCTCCACCTCCTCTTCGCCCGCTACCTCGTCCTGTACACTGCCCTGACCAGACAATGGCTGACTGTCATCAAGGCTTTCCTCTTCCTCTGGTGCAGACGCCTGATCCTTTATGTGCGTCAAACTTTGCATCAGCAGACACATAGGGGGATGCTCATGCTTATTATGGCGTTGTCTGCACTAACCAGCCGTGTGCATTCCTCAAAACACTGAAGGACTTGACACATGTCTTGAATCTTCGACCACTGCACACCTGACAACTCCATGTCTGCCATCCTACTGCCTGCCCGTGTATGTGTATCCTCCCACAAAAACATAACAGCCCGCCTCTGTTCACACAGTCTCTGAAGCATGTGCAGTGTTGAGTTCCACCTTGTTGCAACGTCTATGATTAGGCGATGCTGGGGAAGGTTCAAAGAACGCTGATAGGTCTGCATACGGCTGGAGTGTACGGGCGAACGGCGGATATGTGCGCAAAGTCCACGCACTTTGAGGAGCAGGTCGGATAACCCCGGATAACTTTTCAGGAAGCACTGCACCACCAGGTTTAAGGTGTGAGCCAGGCAAGGAATGTGTTTCAGTTGGGAAAGGGAGATGGCAGCCATGAAATTCCTTCCGTTATCACTCACTACCTTGCCTGCCTCAAGATCTACAGTGCCCAGCCACGACTGCGTTTCTTGCTGCAAGAACACGGACAGAACTTCCGCGGTGTGTCTGTTGTCGCCCAAACACTTCATAGCCAATACAGCCTGCTGACGTTTGCCAGTAGCTGCCCCATAATGGGAGACCTGGTGTGCAACAGTGGCAGCTGCGGATGGAGTGGTTGTGCGACTGCGGTCTGTGGACGAGCTCTCGCTTCTGCAGGAGGACGAGGAGGAGGAGGAGGAGGAGGAGGAGGAGGGGGTGCGAACGGCTACAGCCAACTGTTTCCTAGACCGTGGGCTAGGCAGAACTGTCCCAAACTTGCTGTCCCCTGTGGACCCTGAATCCACCACATTTACCCAGTGTGCCGTGATGGACACGTAACGTCCCTGGCCATGCCTACTGGTCCATGCATCTGTTGTCAGGTGCACCTTTGTGCTCACAGATTGCCTGAGTGCATGGACGATGCACTCTTTAACATGCTGGTGGAGGGCTGGGATGGCTTTTCTGGAAAAAAAGTGTCGACTGGGTAGCTCGTAGCGTGGTACAGCGTAGTCCATCAGGTCTTTGAAAGCTTCGCTTTCAACTAACCGGTAGGGCATCATCTCTAACGAGATTAGTCTAGCTATGTGGGCGTTCAAACCCTGTGTACGCGGATGCGAGGCTAAGTACTTCCTTTTTCTAACCATAGTCTCATGTAGGGTGAGCTGGACTGGAGAGCTGGAGATCATGGAACTAGCGGGGGTGCCGGTGGACATGGCAGACTGAGAGACGGTGGGAGATGGTATTGTTGCCGCCGGTGCCCTAGATGCAGTGTTTCCTACTACGAAACTGGAGATTCCCTGACCCTTACTGCTTTGGCCTGGCAAAGAAACCTGCACAGATACTGCAGGTGGTGCAGAAAATGGTGGCCCTACACTGCCGGAAGGGATGTTGCGTTGATGAGTAGCTTCATTGGCCGAGGGTGCTACAACCTTAAGGGACGTTTGGTAGTTAGTCCAAGCTTGCAAATGCATGGTGGTTAAATGTCTATGCATGCAACTTGTATTGAGACTTTTCAGATTCTGCCTTCTGCTTAAGGTAGTTGAACATTTTTGACAGATTACTTTGTGCTGATCAATTGGATGTTGTTTAAAAAAAATGCCAGACTGCACTCTTTCTAGCATCGGATACCTTTTCAGGCATTGCAGACTGAGCTTTAACCGGATGGCCACGCTGTCCTCCAACAGGTTTTGACTTTGCCACGCATTTTGGCCAAGATACGGGCCCGGCAGATGGAACCTGTTGCGATGTTGATGCCTGCTGCGGCCCCTCCTCCTCCGCTTCAGAACTGCTGCCGCCTGCACCCTGTTCCCCCAATGGCTGCCAATCGGGGTCAAGAACTGGGTCATCTATTACCTCTTCTTGTAGCTCGTGTGCAACTTCGTCTTTGTCACCGTGTCGGTCGGTTGTATAGCGTTCGTGATGGGGCAACATAGTCTCATCAGGGTCTGATTCTTGATCAGCACCCTGCGAGGGCAATGTTGTGGTCTGAGTCAAAGGACCAGCATAGTAGTCTGGCTGTGGCTGTGCATCAGTGCACTCCATGTCAGATTCAACTTGTAATGGGCATGGACTGTTAACTGCTTCACTTTCTAAGCCAGGGACGGTATGTGTAAAGAGCTCCATGGAGTAACCCATTGTGTCGCCTGCTGCATTCTTCTCTGTTGTTGTTTTTGCTGAAGAGGACAAGGAAGCGACTTGTCCCTGACCGTGAACATCCACTAACGACGCGCTGCTTTTACTTTTACCAGTTTCACGAGAGGAGGCAAAAGAGCTAGAGGCTGAGTCAGCAAGATAAGCCAAAACTTGCTCTTGATGCTCCGGCTTTAAAAGCGGTTTTCCTACTCCCAGAAAAGGGAGGGTTCGAGGCCTTGTGTAGCCAGACGACGAACCTGGCTCCACAGCTCCAGACTTAGGTGCAATATTTTTTTTCCCACGACCACCTGATGCTCCACCACTACCACTACCCTCATTACCAGCTGACAATGAACGCCCCCGGCCACGACCTCTTCCACCAGACTTCCTCATTGTTTTAAAAACGTTACCAAACGAACGGTATTTGTTGCTGTCACACAACTTACACGGTGAGCTATAACTTCAGTATGATTTAGCTACCCCTTTACAGGTGGGTGAGACCACAACGAAAATCAGCCACAATGTTACACACTCTGTTGTTGTTGGCAACAAATGAGATGGCACACACGCAGGACTGTCACTGAAGCGCAAATGTAAATATTTATCTCCCACTGATTTGTGTTTGTTTTTTTTTAAAAGGGAGACTTCAGAAAAAAAAAAAATTAAAAAAAAATTATTTTTTACAGAAGAATTTATAAAACAAATAAAATGAAATGATTGTTTCAGGGAGAATTTAGGAAAAAAAAAAGGCTTTGTAGGGCCCACTGAGTGAGAGAGGACGCACACAGGAGTCAGGAGTGGCACACAAGCCCAGAGGCCAATATTAATCTCCCACCGATTGATTTAGTTATTTTTTTGGGTAGATTTTGGAACCCAAATCAAGCAAAAAAATTAATAGGCTTTCTATGGCCCACAATTGGGGAGAGAGAGAGAGATGGCACACCCAGGAGTCAAGACTGGCACACAAGCAGAAGGGGCAATATGAATCTCCCACAGATTTTTTTTTTTTTCAGGGAGATTTGAGAGAAAAAAAAAATACAAAAAAAATGATTTTTTTCAGGAATAATTTAGAAACCAAAGAAAATAAAATGATTGTTTCAGGGAGAATTTAGAAAACAAATAAAACAAAAAATAGGCTTTCTAGGGCCCACTGAGTGACAGATGACGCACACAGGAGTCAGGAGTGGCACACAAGCCCAGAGGCCAATATTAATCTCCCACTGATTGATTTAGTGATTTTTTTTTGGTAGATTTTGGAACCCAAATCAAGCAAAAAAATTAATAGGCTTTCTATGGCCCACTATTTGTGAGAGAGATGCCACACTCAGGACTGGCACACAAGCCCAGAGGCCAATATTAATCTCCCATTTTTTTTTTTTTCCAGGGAAAATTTATAAACCCAATAAAAAAAATAATAATAAATAGGCTTTCTATGGCCCACTATCTGAGAGAGAGAGAGATGGCACGCTTAGGACTGGCACACAAGCCCAAAGGCCAATATTTATCTCCCACTGATTGATTGATTGATTTTTTCAGGTAGAATTATGAACCCAAATCAACCAAAAAAATAAATAGGCTTTCTATGGCCCACTATTTGTGAGAGAGATGGCACGCTCAGGACTGGCACACAAGCCCAGAGGCCAATATTAATCTCCCACTTTTTTTTTTTTCCAGGGAAAATTTATAAACCCAATAAAATAATAAAAAAATAGGCTTTCTATGGCCCACTATCTGAGAGAGAGAGAGATGGCACGCTTAGGACTGGCACACAAGCCCAAAGGCCAATATTAATCTCCCACTGATTGATTTAATGATTTTTTCAGGTAGAATTTAGAACCCAAATCAAGCAAAAAAATTAATAGGCTTTCTATGGCCCACTGAGTGAGAGATGACACAGACAGAGATGGCACTCTAGCAGAAATGTCAATCTTAATCTCCCACAAAAAAAAAAAAAAAAAAAAAAAAAAGGAACTGTCCTTCAATTACTATCTCCCTGCAGTAATCTCAGCCAGGTATGGCAGGCAGCAATAAGGAGTGGACTGATGCACAAATTAAATAAAAAGTGTGGACAAACAAACAAGATAGCTGTGCAGAAAGGAAGGAACAAGAGGATTTGTGCTTTGAAAAAAGCAGTTGGTTTGCACAGCGGCGTACACACAGCAATGCAGCTATCAGGGAGCCTTCTAGGGCAGCCCAATGAGCTACAGCGCTGAGGAAAAAAAAAAAAAAAAAGGAGCTTCCACTGTCCCTGCACACCGAAGGTGGTGTTGGGCAGTGGAAATCGCTACAGCACAAGCGGTTTTGTGGTTAATGGACCCTGCCTAACGCTATCCCTGCTTCTGACGAAGCGGCAGCAACCTCTCCCTAGGCTCAGATCAGCAGCAGTAACATGGCGGTCGGCGGGAACTCCCCTTTATAGCCCCTGTGACGCCGCAGACAGCAAGCCAATCACTGCAATGCCCTTCTCTAAGATGGTGGGGACCAGGACCTATGTCATCACGCTGCCCACACTCTGCGTTTACCTTTATTGGCTGAGAAATGGCGCTTTTCGCGTCATTGAAACGCGACTTTGGCGCGAAAGTCGCGTACCGCATGGCCGACCACGCACAGGGGTCGGATCGGGTTTCATGAAACTCGACTTCGCCAAAAGTCGGCGACTTTTGAAAATGTTCGACCCGTTTCGCTCAACCCTACTTGTAGATATGACAGGAAAGGGTGAAACTATAGGATGCAATAATAGAAGCATTTCAGAATATATAACTGCACAGAGCATAAAACACATAGTCTGCAATACACAGTTACATGAGGTAATACACAGGTAACATGAGGTAATACAAACTGATGATTACCTACTTAGAACAGAAAATATATTGATAAACACAGGACTGTAACACACAGATAGTGGCTTACCAACTATGGTTAGAGCAGGCTGTTTAACCCCTTTACCCCCAAGGGTGGTTTGCACGTTAATGACCGGGCCAATTTTTACAATTCTAACCACTGTCCCTTTATGAGGTTATATCTCTGAAACGCTTCAACAGATCCCACTGATTCCGACAATGTTTTCTCGAGACATATTGTACTTCATGTTAGTGGTAACATTTCTTTGACAGAACAGTAGAGGCAATCCAAAATTGGCTGCAACCAGTCTCCAAGATACAGGTTAGAGCATTTCTTGGAATTGTGGGATACTACTGGCATTTTATCCTGAATTTTGCCATGATAGTCACACCCCTGGTCAACCCTTTTAAGGTAACAACATCATGGTTGAGCTGAAGCCCCCCTCGTGTAAGCATTCAGTCTTGATCGCACCTGACTTCAGTAAACAATTCTTGGTAAAGATATATGCCTCAGATGTTGGGTTAGGTGCCGTGTTGTCACAGGAATACTGGTGAGTAGTGTTGAGCGATACCGTCCGATACTTGAAAGTATCGGTATCGGATAGTATCGGCCGATACCCGAAAAATATCGGATATCGCCGATACCGATATCCGATACCAATACAAGTCAATGGGACATCAAGTATCGGAAGGTATTCTCATGGTTCCCAGGGTCTGAAGGAGAGGAAACTCTCCTTCAGGCCCTGGGATCCATAGGGATGTGTAAAATAAAGAATTAAAATAAAAAATATTGATATGCTCACCTCTCCGGCGGCCCCTGGACTTCACACTGCTAACCGGGAGGCTTCTTTGTTTAAAAAGCGCGCCTTTCGGACCTGTGAATGACGTCCCGGCTTCTGATTGGTCGCGTGCCGCCCATGTGACCGGCACGCGACCAATCAGAGGCCGCGACGTCATTCGCAGGTCCTCAATTCCTATAATTAGCAGTTTTGTGAATGAGAATGACGTCGCGGCTTCTGATTGGCCGCGTGCCGGTCACATGGGCAGCACGCGGCCAATCAGAAGCCGCAACGTCATTCTCATTCACAAAACTGCTAATTCTAGGAATTGAGGACCTGCGAATGACGTCGCGGCCTCTGATTGGTCGCGTGCCGGTCACATGGGCGGCACGCGACCAATCAGAAGCCAGGACGTCATTCACCGGTCCGAAAGGCGCGCTTTTTAAACAAAGAAGCCTCCCGGATAGCAGCGTGAAGTCCAGGGGCCGCCGGAGAGGTGAGCATATCAATATTTTTTATTTTAATTCTTTATTTTCCACATCCCTATTGATTCGATACCGATACCCGATATCACAAAAATATCGGATCTCGGTATCGGAATTCCGATACCGCAAATATCGGCCGATACCCGCTACTTGCGGTATCGGAATGCTCAACACTACTGGTGAGCGAACGTGCTCAGTGATACTCTGACATCACTCAAGTATCTAGGTGCTTGCATGTGCTCAGCACTTGTTGAGCACTGGATGGTGCTTGGATTGAATACTTGAATCCCTCACCCCTGCATTTTTGGTGCCTGATATACAGCCAATAAGGGAGGATAGCAGGCCAGTCATTATAATAACTTAGCCATCTTGGTAGTGCAATTACTGTGATTGCCTCATCAGAGGCACAGCTCAGGGACAGTTTTGATTGGAGGGAGAGAATAGTTGTCCTGGTCTGTGTGCCAAGTTTTAGAAGTAAGAGTCCTCTGGTAGTGGTAATACTTTGCTAAACCATCATAATAAAAGTCCTTCTTAGAGCTGATCTTCTGCTTTGGTGCTTCTATGTGATACATTCTGCTTTTAGCCTAGAGACTAGGGTTGAGCGACTTTTCTTTTTATAGGATCGGGTCGGGTTTCACGAAACCCGACTTTTTCAAAAGTCGGGTCGAGTGAAATCGGCCGATCCTTTAGAAAAGTCGGGGTCGGGGTCGGCCGAAACACGAAACCCAATGCAGTGCATTGGGTTTCTAATGCTTCCCAGGGTCTGAAGGAGAGGAAACTCTCCTTCAGGCCCTGGGATCCATATTTAAGTGTAAAATAAAAAATAAAAATAAAAAATATTGATATACTTACCCTCGGACGCGCCCTGGTTCTCACCGGCAGCCTTCCTTCCTAAGAATGAGCGCCTGAAGGACCTTCGATGATGTCGCGGCTTGTGATTGGTCGCGTGAGCAGTCACATGAGCATCATGCGACCAATCACAAGCCGCGACGTCATCTAAGGTCCTTCAGGCGCTGATTCTTAGGAAGGAAGGCTGCGGGCTAGAACCAGGGCGCGTCCGAGGGTGAGTATATACCTATTAGGAATATACTCACCCTCGGACGCGCCCTCGGACGCTTCCTTCCTAAGAATTAGCGCCTGAAGGACCTTAGATGACGTCGCGGCTTGTGATTGGTCGCGTGACCGCCCATGTGACCGCTCACGCGACCAATCACAAGCCGCGACATCATCGAAGGCCCTTCATGCGCTCATTCTTAGGAAGGAAGGCTGCCGGTGAGAACCAGGGCGCGTCCGAGGATGAGTATATCAATATTTTTTTTTTATTCTTTATTTTACACTTAAATATGAATTCCGATACCGATTCTCGATATCTTAAACATATCGGAACTCGGTATCGGAATTCCGATTCCAGATCAGAAGATCGCCGACCTCATGGCCGACCCCACACAGGGGTCGGGTCGGGTTTCATGAAACCCGACTTTGCCAAAAGTCGGCGACTTCTGAATCTGGCCGACCCGTTTCGCTCAACCCTACTAGAGACAGCTGAATCAGGTAGAATGGCTAAATTCGGCCTATAGGCCAGGCTTAAGGCTTTGCAGTCCATTGCTAAATATCAAACTACTGTTTTTGGTGAAAAAAATGACTGTTTAACGTGCTTTATGTGAAATTACAGTGGATTGAAATAAAATAAAAAAATCCTTAGCCTGCTACAGGTCACCACATTTTTTGTCCCAAAAATTGACTATTGTCATTCATTTGAAATTTTTTAAAATCAATGGCCTGCTTCAGTGACAATTTTCTTTTGTTCCAAAAATTGACTACTGTCATCCACAAAATTTCACATACTTTGTGTGAATTTATGGTGGTTTGAAATTTGTAAAAAATGCTTGGCCTGCTACAGGTCAACAGATGTATTTATTGTTTAAATTTACTTTCAATTAATCAATGAAACTTAGTTTCCAGAGACCTAGCAATTAAAAAATGCATAAGGCGTGCTATAAAGGACAGGGAAGTTGAAGTGCTGATGAGGATGGATGCAGACGAAGAGGATGGGGGGCAGGTGTGACTCCGAATGTTGCTGGATCACAAACAACACGCCAATCCATGACATGTAGTTTTCTATCCCACTTTGAAGAGAGGTAAGGGACAATATTTCTGAATCAAATAGTTAGTCGGTTGAATAGCAGATAATGCTTCCAGCATGCTTGCCAGCACCACCCAGTGTTCCACACGGTCAAGTCTCACCACAAAAGAGTCTGGATCACTTAATCCTCATCCTGATCCTCCTTATTGCCCCCATGTCGAGTCCTAGGAGACCAGTGATCTCACATGAGGACACTTAGAGGAATTCCTTTTATCATCATTTCTTGATTTTGGCCTCTTACCCTGCATGTTCCAAGAGGGACAGAAGGACATTCTGTTTAGTGATGCACAAAAATTAGAGATGCAAATTTAGTCTTAGGAGGTAGATTATGATGAGAAACAGTTGCCGATAAGTCAGGTTGTTGTTAAATCGCCAAGTCAGGAGGACCAGGGTGCAATGGTGGAGGATGAGGTAGCAGATGACAGTCACTGATCCAACTTAGGAAGCTGGCATGTAACCTGTGCCATGCCAAAAGAAGCAAGGGCCTGACTACTAAGAGCCTCACCACCTCCTCCCTCCCATCCTGTATGCATGGCTCATCAGCTCCCCGCTCCCATCTTGCATGGCTCGGCTCCCCCCATCCTCCCTGGCTGTCATACTCACCTATCCCACACCACGCTGAACATCCCTCCATCTCTGTTCCGGCGCAGCACTTTGTTCCTGCGTGAGCGGTCACGTGGTACCGCTCATTAAGATCATAAATATGCGTCCATATTCATCACCTTAATGAGCGGTACCATGTGACCGCTCACACAGGACGAGCTGCCGGTGCTGAGACCAGGCATTGCTGGTGTAGGGTGAGCATGACGCCTTCAAGGAGGTGGGCAGTTGGGCGGTCTGGCGGTCGGGGGGGGATGGAGGGGACGGGGGAAGTCGGGAGGTGACCCCGGACTTTAATATAAAAAATGAGAGAAAAAACAGAAAACAGAAAAAAACTTGCTCAGGTGCCCCCCCCATCGTCCGGCCCTAGGCACGTGCCCTGAAGTGCCTAGTGGCAAATACGGCCCTGAACATATGGCTGACTTTATGTACTGCTGCTTTTCCCATTTCCTTTGCGTTATATTCATCTTGGCCAAAAAAGGATACTGGTTATTCACCCTGCTATGCCACGCTATATGGAGAACCTTGCATCTCTTTTTTGTGAGACGAAAAGGTCCACTAAAATGTTGCTCTACCAGAAGGCCATTGAAGAAAATATGTTGAGTTCTCATCAGACAATGCTAGCAGCAGGGGGCAAGCTTCCTAGCCCAACCAAGGAGGAGAGGTGAGGGAGACACACACCAGGAACAGCAGAGGCAGGCCCATTTTCATGATACCGCCCAGCATCCAGGCCTTGATGACCAGGTATGTTTGACAAGTAGGGAAAGGTTTTTAAAAATGGTTAAAGCAAAACCTGGCTAATAGGACCAGCATACTCTCTAATTCCTCTGCTGCTACCTTCAGTTATTGGGACTAGTGTTGAGCGATACCTTCCGATACTCAAAGGTATCAGTATCGGATGGGATCGGCCGATATCCAAAAAATATCGGATATCGCCGATACCGATACCAATGCAAGTCAATGGGACACAAGTATCGGAAGCTATCCTGGATGGTTCCCAGGGTCTGGAGGAGAGGAGACTCTCCTTCAGGCCCTGGGATCCATATTCATGTAAAAAATAAAGAATAAAAATAAAAAATATGGACATACTCACCCCTCTGGCGAACCCTGGCTGTCACCGCTGCGAGCGTCTGCCTCCGTTCCTAAGAATGCAGTGAGTGAAGGACCTTCGATGACATCGCGGTCTGGTGACCAGTCACCTGACCGCTCACGTGACCGCGACGTCATCGAAGGTCCTTCACTCACTGCATTCTTAGGAACGGAGGCAGACGCTCGCAGCGGTGACAGCCAGGGTTCGCCAGAGGGGTGAGTATATCCATATTTTTTATTTTTATTCTTTATTTTTTACATGAATATGGATCCCAGGACCTGAAGGAGAGTCTCCTCTCCTCCAGACCCTGGGAACCATACGCACCGCACACGCCGAAGATGACTGGGAACACTTCCGATTCCGATTTCCGATATCGCAAAAAAAATCGGAACTCAGTTATCGGAATTCCCATACAGCAAATATCGGCCGATACCCGATATTTGCAGTATCGGAATGCTCAACACTAATTGGGACTCAAAGCTGGACACCTGGGATTAGATGTCCATTTATGCCTTGGAGGTGTTGTGCTGCCCTGCTTCTAGCATCTTGTTTGAGCGGGTTTTTAGTGCCGTTGGGGGGTCATAATAAACAGACTCTTTTGATTGTCTGCAGAAAATGCTGACAGGCTTACTCTGATAAAAATGAACAAAGCCTGGATTATTCTCCACTTTTCTGAACAACAAGATGACAGCAGCACATAAAGTGTTTTTAATGTTCAATATTTGCCTGAGGCCCTCCATTTGTTGCCTTCATGGGTATATGGATGACCCACCTTATTTTTTTCAGGCTTTGAACTGTGTGCAGTGCCTTTATGACTGTAAAAGCACCACAACTAAATTGTATTAATATCAGAATGAGGCCCTCCAGTTCATTGACTTCAAGGGTGTATGGATGACCCTCCTTATAATTTTTTTCTCACTTTGCACTGTGTGCAGAGCCTTTGTGAGTGTAGAAGTGCGACAAATACACTTTCAAAATATTTGAATGAGACACTCCAGTTGGTGCCTTCAAAGGTTTATGAATGACCCTACTTGTTATTTTAATCAGGCCTTGCACTGTGTGCAGAACTTTTATGAGTGTAGGAGTACCACAACTGCCCTGTTTTTTACAATATTTGAATGAGGCACTACAGTTTGACAAGCGGCTTTGCACTTAGTGTATAGCCTTTATAAGTCTAGAAGTATGACTACATGACATAAGGTGTATGAGGCCCTCTTTTATGTCTAATGCAGGGTGTATCTGTGATCCTCTGAGCCCCTAATTTTGGTAGTTCTTATTTCCTTCATAAATAACACTGAAATTTCTAATATTTAATTAAAAATTAAAATTTTTGTTTATCTAAATTATTATTTTCTTTAAATCTCTTTAAAAGTTGCCTTATCTACAAGTTTTTATACAGGAAAAAATGTTTCTTAACATTTTTTCCTGTGAACTCCAATTTCTTGTCTATTTGGAATTTTTTTGTCAGTCCTTCAAGTGGAGAAAAAATGTGACACTACTGTTCTCAGCAGCGATCTTGCAGTCAGAGCTGCTTCCAGATGTCTTCCTCATGCATTTCTCCTTCCATTCAGCACTTTTTCCATACATTTCAACATTTTCAATGCCCCGCAGACCTCCTTGTAGGGTCTGCTCAAATTTCTCTTTCACTCTCATCATACTTGTTACTCGAAACAAATATCTGAGCATAAGAAATTGCTTGGTTCAAGTAATGAGCATCCGAGCTTTTTAGTGATCACTCATCCCTACCAAATCTCAGCAAGAAAAGTAAACAAACATAAAATACAACTTTTAATATTATACTAGAGAACCTAGAATAAAAAACACTAAACACACTTACCACAATGATAGTAACAATATAAAGTACAAGTTGTTAGGTTGAGTTTCCGCCACTGCACAGGGGGAATCTCGAATCATGTCCACTGCGGTCTCCTATTCTCCTCCAGCTGCAGTGGAACCTGCTCAGCAGAGACGTCGATCCCAGCATCTGGCTCAGGCTGATACTGTGCACTTGGTTACTGCTGCCTTTCCAGGCTCTGCCTCTGTAGCCAGCACTGATCAGCAGCGAGCAGGCGTTTCAGGGACTAAGTCCTGCTTTTCCCACTCTGAGCATGCCCACGGGACGACTTCCCATTGGAGTTCGGGGGTCACATGCTCAGGTCCTGTTGCAGCTTTTATTGGGCCATCAGGAAGGTCCCAGAGCGCTGCAACTATAAAAGGTTCACATGGCTGCCTGGCCATGTGCTAGTGTAAACTTGTTAAAGGTAACCTGTCACCTGAATTTGGCGGGCCCTTTTCTCAGTCCGATGGGCGGTGTTTTCGGGTCTTTTATTCACCCCTTCCTTTCCCGCTGGCCGCAATATTGTCTTGAAGTTGATTCATTTTCCTCCATAGAACACACATGTGTTGGCGCACTATGTCCCGGAACACAGCAAAATACTTCCGGGACATAGTGCGTCGGCGCATATGCACTAATGCTTTTCGGCTTTGCCCGCTGTTGGGCAAAGCATACTGCTTTCTGTTCTAGCGTGCGGCCAGCGGGAAAGGAAGGGGTGAATAAAAGATCCGAAAACACCGCGCATCGGACCGAAAAAAGGGCCCACCAAATTCAGGTGATAGAGTACCTTTAACTTGTGTGTGTGGATGTATGCCTTTCGATGGATGAAAGCTCGGAATCATTCTCATCCCTGGTGATGTTGCCTGCTCACAAATGGTGGAACTACCTAGCAAAAAAAAAAAGGGAAGAAGCCAGCACTGCTTATGGTCAGAACGCAATAACTGAAGTGCAATTGCACATAAATTCTAACTGTATTTCAAATATGAGACATTTAGCAAACAATTGATCAATTCTTTGAGCTACCCCGCCACTTCACGGCAATCTCATAATGGGGCAGTCCTAATCTTCGTATTTTATTTACGTTGTGCCATTATGGCTTCCTGAATGTATAAAAAAAAAAAAAAGGACCACATTAAATGCGAACTGTACCTGGAGCATTTTCAGAATCACTCCCTTGGTGCCAGGAAAGGCAAGCGCAGGTAAAGGCCGATCAGGTCCAGTGCGGACATTTCAGATCTGGCTTCCACACTGCCAAACCCGCACCAAAGATGAAGGGTGAGACAGGCTGAGACACAGGTGCACAATTAACTTGAGCCTGAGGCGGGGCAGGGCTGCTGTGTGTGTGCACAGCAGCCTATCAATCACAGTGAACACAGAAAGAATGGCGCACATAACCCAGCGTGCACGGCAACAGTGGTGGTCAGCCACATACCAATGCAAAGCAAAAAAAAAAAAGGGAAGAAGCCAGCACTGCTTATGGTCAGAACGCAATAACTGAAGTGCAATTGCACATAAATTCTAACTGTATTTCAAATATGAGACATTTAGCAAACAATTGATCAATTCTTTGAGCTACCCCGCCACTTCACGGCAATCTCATAATGGGGCAGTCCTAATCTTCGTATTTTATTTACGTTGTGCCATTATGGCTTCCTGAATGTATAAAAAAAAAAAAAAGGACCACATTAAATGCGAACTGTACCTGGAGCATTTTCAGAATCACTCCCTTGGTGCCAGGAAAGGCAAGCGCAGGTAAAGGCCGATCAGGTCCAGTGCGGACATTTCAGATCTGGCTTCCACACTGCCAAACCCGCACCAAAGATGAAGGGTGAGACAGGCTGAGACACAGGTGCACAATTAACTTGAGCCTGAGGCGGGGCAGGGCTGCTGTGTGTGTGCACAGCAGCCTATCAATCACAGTGAACACAGAAAGAATGGCGCACATAACCCAGCGTGCACGGCAACAGTGGTGGTCAGCCACATACCAATGCAAAGCAACAAAAAAAAAGGGAAGAAGCCAGCACTGCTTATGGTCAGAATGCAATAACTGAAGTGCAATTGCACATAAATTCTAACTGTATTTCAAATATGAGACATTTAGCAAACAATTGATCAATTCTTTGAGCTACCTCGCCACTTCACGGCAATCTCATAATGGGGCAGTCCTAATCTTCGTATTTTATTTACGTTGTGCCATTATGGCTTCCTGAATGTATAAAAAAAAAAAAGGACCACATTAAATGCGAACTGTACCTGGAGCATTTTCAGAATCACTCCCTTGGTGCCAGGAAAGGCAAGCGCAGGTAAAGGCCGATCAGGTCCAGTGTGGACATTTCAGATCTGGCTTCCACACTGCCAAACCCGCACCAAAGATGAAGGGTGAGACAGGCTGAGACACAGGTGCACAATTAACTTGAGCCTGAGGCGGGGCAGGGCTGCTGTGTGTGTGCACAGCAGCCTATCAATCACAGTGAACACAGAAAGAATGGCGCACATAACCCAGCGTGCACGGCAAACTACCTAGCGCCTGACAGTGCTATCCTGCACATTAGCACAAGATACTGAATCCAGTTAGCAGCGACCACCAGAGCGGAGCCGTGTGAAGATAGTGCGCTTTCCTGGCCCTAGTTATGGTGGATAGTAGCGTCCGCCAGAGCTGATTAGTTGATTCCCTGGCACCACAGTAGTGGTGTCGAGCACAAGAGATCTAGAGGAACTCTTACCTGAGTCTTGGGGCAAAGTTCTGTGTCGCCTTGCTTGCGCTCTCTGTGTGGTATCGCGGCCCTGTGACGCAACAAGGTTCGTTTTTTTCATACTGGGTGAAGCTAGCCCTTGTGTGTACTCACATAATACCGCCATATAGTTCGTCATTACCAAGCAGCAGGTGTTCTAGCTGCACGGTGGACCCCGGACTGCGAACGGACCTTATATCATCTCTAATTATTATTTGATGCATTCCGCCAATCCTAACACAAGTGCTCAGAAAACCAGTGCTCATATTAAATGCTTGATCAATGTTTCATGATGATGTATAATGGTGGTCCCGGAATCCTACACCTGCACCCTGCAATAGCGCGATTGTACATACCTTTTCAGTCATTATATGAGTATTCTTTAGTGCAGGCACCGTTGTGCATGGCGATAAGGTTTTCATGACACTTCCTTGATCCATGCATAGTTAGGAACCATACAGTTTTTGATGTTTCTGTATGCATTATGTGGAGAGAACCTCATTGCCACACATGCTGGATTTCATGTCCCAGGGCACTGTGATGCTAATGGTAAGGGGATGGTATGAAAATGAAGATAGCAGACTGAGATTTCTTCCAGCATAAAGAAATGAGGTGATTTTTCAACAACAAGACAACAGAGATGAGGCATAAAGATATGACTATTTTAATATTTCTGTCACCTGTATGCCCATATTAATAGGTTATATACATCCCATGGGGTGACAAATTCACTTCCATCATTTAAAATGGTTCTGGTTAACTCCATGTAACGTTTAGCTACTCTAGTAGGATTTCCATGTCATTTTCTTAGTTGAATTTTAGGGCAAAAAACATGGTCCATAATTTTCTTACAACAACGCAAAAGGATCTAATTTTTTAAATTCATCATGTCAGAAGAAGGGTACAAAATAATTTCCAAGACATTAGATTTACCATGGAACTCTTTAAATACAGTCATCAAGAAATGGCTTAAATTTTGCACAAGAGTGACATTACTAGAACTGGGTGTACCGCAAAAATTGCTGAAATGACAAGAAGAAATTTGGTCCAGAAGGCTGCCAAGAAACATAAAGCAACATTAAAGCAGCTGCAGGAATTCCTGGTAAGTGCCTGTTGTGACAACAATCTTCCATGTTAGGCTAGTCTCACATGTCCAGATTATTAGTTATCCGTGTCCTTGTGTCCGTGTGCTCACGTAGGCCATCCGTGTGGGATCCGTGTGATGTCCGTGAGTATATTTTTAGGGTCTGTGTGCTGTCCGTTTGCAGTACCTGTGTCCGTGTCCTGCAACAATTTTTACAATTTTAACCCTATGACAGGAAAAATGCACACGGATGGCACACAGACAGCATCCATGTGCGGTACGTGTTTACACGGACCCATTGACTTTAATGGGTCCGTGTGATCCGTGCGCTCCCATGAACACTAACATGTCTCCGTGTTTTGCAAACAGACACACGGTTCGTGAAAACACACTGACATGTGCAGAGACACATTTATTTTAATGTGTCTACGTGAGTCAGTGTCTCTGGTACGTGAGAAAACTGTCACCACACGTACCGGAGCCACTGACGTGTGAAACCGGCCTTATTCATATGTCTGGCCTATGGGGTAGGATAGCAAGACGGAAGCCCTTTCTTACAAAAAAAAATCCAAGCACACCTATGTTTTAGAAAAATGTACATAAAGTTTGCCAAAAGCATGTTGGAAAACATGTTATGGTTTGATGAGCCCAAGATTGAACTTTTTTTGCATAATTTTAAAAAGCCTTGTTTAATACAAAACCAACAGAATGAATTACCCTGAAAAAGTGTAACAAGGTGGCCCAGGGTGGCACCCATGGGCGAGTCCACTAAGCAACAGTAAGTGAGCACCCCAACACCTTGCTCATGAAAAGTCAAATACAGTTCCGTGAACAGCATGTGTAACATGCACCACAGCACACTCTCAAGCTCTGTCAAATTCCTTTCGGCTGCTATCACATAGGCTCTGCAAATAACTTCAGAGAAGAGGTTTCTTCCAACAGTTGAAGTTTAATAAACAGCAAAGCATCCATCAAATCAGCAGCACAGTTCACACAGAGTGGCATCTCCTCATTCTCTCTGTCCTTTGGACAGACCTGATTCTTCCTGACAAATAATAATAATAATAATAATAATAATCTTTATTTTTATATAGCGCTAACATATTCCGCAGCGCTTTACAGTTTTGCACACATTATCATCACTGTCCCCGATGGGGCTCACAATCTAGAATCCCTATCAGTATGTCTTTGGAATGTGGGAGGAAACCGGAGTGCCCGGAGGAAACCCACGCAAACACGGAGAGAACATACAAACTCTTTGCAGATGTTGTCCAAGGAGGGATTAGAACCCAGGACCCCAGCGCTGCAAGGCTGCAGTGCTAACCACTGCGCCACCGTGCTGCCCGTAATCTCCTGTACTTACTTTGTTCCGCACGTTCTCCGACCCACCAATTCTACTCATGTCCAAGTTCCAGCTTCCTTAAAAGAAGACGTACTAAGATAGCTCTCACAGTTTCACCTGCCCTGGCCATAAACCCCGAATCCTCCTTGAGTTGACCTTTGATCACTGGTGGCCATCCACACTAGTCCCTATCATGGGATTCCCTCCAGCCATAGCCGGTCCATTCACACAGCTATATAGATCCTGTGTTCTAAATTCATCTTGCCTTCGGGCAAGCTGCCCAGGAACTCCTCACTAACCAGGAAGTCTTTATCCTATGTTCCCTTGCTGTGTGCTACTCTGCTCTGTGCCTCTCCCATCTACTTAACCCCTGTGCTGCCTGTAACTATCTAACACTCTTATCTATCCTATGCTCTATTTCTACTGTGCCACCCCTTCTATTCTAATTCCCTTATGCTAATCTATCCCTAAACGAAAGCACAATACAAAACATTACAGTACAGGATAAATACATTACAGTACACATTAATGATCAGCAGGAAACCACACATCACATTAGCATTACTAAAACATCAGAGTGCCGCACTAGACACATGTATACCAGTCCAGAGGAGGGGAGGTACTTGATGTACTGAATCACCCGCTTACAAAAGCATACTCCCAGTGAAGCATTGTAGATGCATTATGTTTGTGGGCTGGTTTTCGGCACCTGGAACATTTAGCATTTAGTTAAGGTAAAGGTTATTATTAACAGTTCCAAATATCAAACAAATTGTAATAAAACCTTCAAGCATCTGCTAAAAAATGAAAAAGAGGAACTTCACCTTTGACCATGACAAATACTCTAAAGGTACCGTCACACATAGCGACGCTGCAGCGATACCAACAACGATCCGGATCGCTGCAGCGTCGCTGTTTGGTCGCTGGAGAGCTGTCACACAGACAGCTCTCCAGCGACCAACGATCCCGAGGTCCCCGGTAACCAGGGTAAACATCGGGTAACTAAGCGCAGGGCCGCGCTTAGTAACCCGATGTTTACCCTGGTTACCGTCCTAAAAAGTAAAAAAACAAACGCTACATACTTACCTTCTGCTGTCTGTCCTCGGCGCTCTGCTTCTCTGGTCTGGCTGTGAGCGCCGGGCAGCCAGAAAGCAGAGCGGTGACGTCACCGCTCTGCATTCCGGCTGACCGACGCTCACAGCCAGAGCAGGAGGAGAGCAGAGCACAGCGCTGGAGGACAGACGGCTGTAGGTAAGTATGTAGTGTTTGTTTTTTTACTTTTAGGATGATAACCAGGGTAAACATCGGGTTACTAAGCGCGGCCCTGCGCTTAGTTACCCGATGTTTACCCTGGTTACCAGCAAAGACATCGCTGAATCGGTGTCACACACGCCGATTCAGCGATGTCTACGGGGAGTCCAGCGACGAAATAAAGTTCTGGCCTTTCTTCCCCGACCAGCGATCTCCCAGCAGGGGCCTGATCACTGCTGCATGTCACACTGGACGATATCGCTAGCGAGGACGCTGCAACGTCACGGATCGCTAGCGATATCGTCTAGTGTGACAGTACCTTTAGCATGCCTCCAAATTAACAAGAGAATGGCACAAAACAAAAGAAGATTAAAGGGACTCTGTCACCTGAATTTGGAGATAACAATCTTCAGCCATAGGGGTGGGGTTTTCGGGTGTTTGATTCACCCTTTCCTTACCAGCTGGCTGCCTGCTGGCTGCAATATTTGATTGAAGTTCATTCTCTGTCCTCCATAGTACACGCCTGCGCAAGGAAGATTGCCTTATTCAGGCATGTACTACAGAGGACAGAGAATGAACTTCAATCCAATATTGAAGCCAGCATGCAGCCAGCGGGAAAGGAAAGGGAGAATCAAACACCCGAAAACCCCGCCCCTATGGCTGAAGATTGTTCCCTCCAAATTCAAGTGACAGAGTCCCTTTAAGGTTTTGCAATAGCTGAGACAGATCCTCAACCTGAATATAATTGAAAATATGTGGGTTGACCTAAAGAGGGCTGCACACAGGAGATACTCTTGTAAACTGACAGATTTTGGGTGTTACTGCAGGAAGAGAGAGCAAAGATTACCAGTTATAGAAGTGCCATGTTGACAGACTCCTGCACAAAAAGACTGAATTCTGTCAAAAAATCTAAGAGGGCTTCAGCAAAGCATTAGGTTGTGGGTGTGAATACATATGCAACAACATTATTTCAGTTTTATATATTTATTTTTCCACCCCAAAAAATTCCATATATTTTTCACTAAGTTTGTACAAATTGGTTGGTGACATAAAGGGTAGAAAAAGTTCTAAAATGAATCTTCTTGCTGTGATTTTTTTTAAATGACAAAAACCTGGCATTTTAACAGGGTATCTAGAACTTTTTTTTATTCACTGAATAAACATACATAATAATAATAATAATAATGATAAAATAATGCCCATGAGGGAGAACTGCATATACAAAATTGCTGAAAATGAAAAGGGATTGAAATGAACTGCATAAAAGGGAATACTGATGTTAGGGAATTTAGATTGTGAGCTCCATCGGGGACATTGATGATAATGTGTGCAAAAAACTGTAAAGCGCTGCGGAATATGTTAGCGCTATATAAAAATAAAGATTATAGATTATTATTATTAAATAGATTTCTTTGCGTAAACAGCATAGAAATCATGAAGTTTGCAATTAACTTACTTTTTCTATCCACTTTCATTCTACTTCTGTGTGAACTTTTATTTTACACAGTGTACAGCTTATTTGTAGATAGACTGACCACCAGAGCGTGGCCGTGTACGCGTAGTCATTTAATTTCAAGAGATGAGTTAACTCCTTAGATCCCAGACAGGTGTTCCTAAAATATTGATTTCTATGCAACAGTTAGCAGCTCATTTCCCTCCCCTCCCTTTCAGTTCCTGACAGAGATCATCAGTCCTGCATAATCACAATATCTCCCCTTAACCTCTCAGTCCTCAGAATCAGCAGTTTCCAGGGCATTTCTCCTAATAATTACGGCTTCCGCTTTTTAGAGCCATTTGCTTGTTCAAAGGCACTGTTATCTCCATATATAGTTATAGTAAAAACTGTGTAAACTTCTGAACAATGACAATAGCAGAAGGAAAGTGACATGAAGTGTCAATCAAGGAGAAGAGTCATCTTGCTCTTAAGCTGAATTTGCAGCAGAAAGGCTTCAAAATGGATCCTGGCATACAGCTGGCATAAAGTTAACACCACATTCAACCATATGAGCATAATTCCAATAGTTAACTAGGTTGATTGTAATTCGCTGTGGAATATGATGGTGTTAAAAAAAATACAAAAATAGCAAAAAGTGAAAACACAGGAAAAAACAGCAAAAACTGTTGACTGCAGTCTGAATCAGTCCTTAATATAAAGCATAACACATGATAGTGAGCTAGTTGGTGCATGAAAAATGTGTTGAAGACCAAGTATATTCAATATTGAAAAAAGAAACAGCACTCACCATTCCTTCTTTTAAAAAAGGTTAATGTATTTTATTCAATGTGGTGGGACAATCCTTTAACATGCAGGGGGAGTGGGGAAGTGAAGGACGACAACAGCTGTTTCGCACCTATCCCAGCGCTTCTGCGGGTCCAAAACTATAAAATAAAATAGATGGTAGTCTGATGGGGAGGAAATGCTTTACTTATGCACGAGCTGGAAGATGTTTCATAAGTGATGGAACCATAAATTCAGCTCTTCATCAGAAAATTTTGAAAGAGGCGGTCTACCTATCAGTTGATAATCTACAATGAAGCTTAAATATTGCGATCTTCAGTAAGACAATAATCTGAAACTGCCTGTTGCAGATTATTTCAAGGGTACTGTTGGGAGGTGAGTGCTCTGTCCCTAGAGCACCATGGCAGCGTAGGCCCATTCTCCAACATCCCCACTGCCGAATGTAGAGACTGTGAACAGATGTGCCAAACGCTCCAGTCCAGTACCACGCATGTGCCGCCTAAGAAGGACTGGGTGTGTGACTGTGAACTGAATTCTGACATCCCGGTGCACATTTGCCGAGCCACGTTGGGCTTGTACAGTGCTGTGGCCTGCACCTTGTCAGCCACTGCAGAATATGGACTAGGGGCTCCTCGGAAGGTACCGGAGACCAACCACTGCCGCCAGAAAACGGACCATCGTTGATACAGGACCTCTCCCGGACAATACCATGCCAGTCATTGTTGGCGTCACCACCTGCTCCGTTATTGCCATGGCCTGGAAGACAACAGACTAAGTTGATCTGACACTATAAGTGTACAAAGGAACTGTCGTTACTGAATCTACTGTTTTTCAACCCTGCATATTCTATTGCCATTTAACTGTCTATTTCCCAGTTTAAACTGTTTGCCTCCCTGCATGGAGTATCCCCTTGTTCAAGTAAAATTTTTAACCCTTGCTCTGCTTCTGTCTGTAAAGGTACCGTCACACTAGACGATATCGCTAGCGATCCGTGACGTTGCAGCATCCTCGCTAGCGATATCGTCCAGTGTGACAGGCAGCAGCGATCAGGCCCCTGCTGTGCTGTCGCTGGTCGGGGAAGAAAGTCCAGAACTTTATTTGGTCGCTGGACTCCCCGCAGACATCGCTGAATCGGCGTGTGTGACACCGATTCAGCGATGTCTTCGCTGGTAACCAGGGTAAACATCGGGTAACTAAGCGCAGGGCTGCGCTTAGTAACCCGATGTTTACCCTGGTTACCATCGTTAAAGTTAAAAAAACAACCGCTACATACTTACCTACCGCTGTCTGTCCTCGGCGCTCTGCTTCTCTGGTCTGGCTGTGAGCACAGCGGCCGGAAAGCAGAGCGGTGACGTCACCGCTCTGCTTTCCGGCTGCCCGGCGCTCACAGCCAGACCAGAGAAGCAGAGCGCCGAGGACAGACAGCGGTAGGTAAGTATGTAGCGGTTGTTTTTTTACTTTTAGGATGGTAACCAGGGTAAACATCGGGTTACTAAGCGCGGCCCTGCGCTTAGTTACCCGATGTTTACCCTGGTTACCGGGGACCTCGGGATCGTTGGTCGCTGGAGAGCTCTCCAGCGACCAAACAGCGACGCTGCAGCGATCCGGATCGTTGTCGGTATCGCTGCAGCGTCGCTAAGTGTGACGGTACCTTTACTGCATCCTACAACCTGCTCACATAGATATAGATTCCTAATCTTGTAAAATACAATTATCTAGTCCAGTGAAGGAGTGGCTGGTTAACATTTAAATTTTTGCCTATACTAGAATACTACAGCTTTGCACTGAGAATTAGCAAGTTATGTTATAATGAGGAGGTTGTGTGTATGATCCATTACTCTATTGTTTTATTTAGAACATGCAGTAACACACAGATGTCTGTTGCAGATGGCGGTATAGCTCCAAACTGTCAGCTAAAATAACTTTCCAGCATGCTGTTGTGATAAGTTCCGTAGATCTATTAAGTCCCAATTAGTCATGCATCCCAGTTATTAGAAAATAATTAAAAAGTTGAACAGAAAAATTAAAAAGTCAATAAAAACCTGCTTTTTCTGGGGGTTTCAGGGAAGGTTGCATCTTATTATTTGCCAGATGTACCAGAAAACATAGCACATTTACATAACAGAATTGTTCTGTGCTTTCCAATAGAAACTATACTTGCTTTGGATAAAATATATATTGTGGATTGCATTGTAATT
Organism: Ranitomeya imitator; assembly: GCF_032444005.1. Lineage (NCBI taxonomy): Eukaryota > Metazoa > Chordata > Amphibia > Anura > Dendrobatidae > Ranitomeya > Ranitomeya imitator. Next base: position 328,734,596 of record NC_091282.1, on the reverse strand, counting down.
TCACAAAATACCTTGGGGTTTATGCACGAGCTCCTATCTTGTGATGCTGTAATCAGCCCACCAAATTAATTGGCTGTAAACCATAATCAACATTAACATAAGTAAACACTTAAAATAGATTACTCTGTTTGTAATGACTCTATTTAATATATGAAATTCACTTATTGTATTGAAGAATTTAAATAAATTAGCTTTTTGATGATATTCTAATTTTGTGAGAAGCACTTATATTTATAAAATATTGTGTATGTGTATATTCACAAATATATACTGTATATATATATATATATATATATATATATATATATATATATATATATATATACAAAAAGCCCCTTTTTATAAACTTTTCAAAGTTTCTATAATGGTACAATTTAATAAATAAACTCTTCTGGTTACTACACTCCCTGACAGAAGTTATGTCGCTTATCCATGTTATGTAAATAAAAGCTTATAACCAGACGTAAAATTCATCCATTGGTTGTATAAATTATTCTTTTGAAAGCTGAAACCCTCCAAAATGTGGTTTAGGTTAAGAAAATAAATTGGCATCAATGCAGAAATATTGATCAGTTAATGGACACAGAATGGTCAAATTTTGGCAAGACAAAAGTTTTGTCGCCTGGTCATATAATTCACCCAATCCTAGTTTACATCTTCACCTGTGCTCAGTAAATGATCAGTTAATTAGTGTGTGTGTGTAAAAATAAACCCAGCACCCCAGACCTTCTCTTGAACTGCAACTTGAGCTCTGACAACATGCCAAAAATCCACCCTGTGACCAAAGCCTGGATTATCAAGAGGCTGAAGACCAGATCCACTACCGAACGGGCTGGCACCTTTAATGTGTCTCAGCGTCAAGTACAAAGAATTAAGAAAAGATTTGAAGAGACTGGAGATGTGTTTGAAAAGCCCAGGTCAGGCAGACCCCACAAGACAACTGCTCAGGAGGAACGTTTGTTGGTTAGAAAATCCAAAGCAAACCCCTCTTCCACTGCAGCAGAGCTCCAACAGGCCTGGTCACCTCAAGTCCCTGTGTCAACTAGAACAGCTTATAGTCTTCTGTCTCAAAATGGCCTCCATGGTCGAATCAGTGCCCAGAAGCTAGCACTAAACAAAAAGCAAATAAAAAAGTGTGGCATTTGCAAAGTCCCACAGCCTGCTAAACAGATGGAAGCTGGAAAAGTGGCATAAGGTCGATTTCTCTGATGAATCTTCAGTAGAATTACACCATAGCTGCTGCAAATACTGCAGGAGACCTACTTGAGCCCGTATGGGTCCAAAATACACCCAGTAAACAGTTAAATTTGGTGGTGGAAAGATCATGGTCTGGGGTTACATTCAGCATGGGGGTGTGCAAAACATTTGCAAGGTGGAAGGCAATATCAATAGCCTAAAATATCAAGAAGTATTATCTACCTCTTGTATTCCAAATCATAAAAGGGGTGAAATTCTGCAGCAGGATGGTGCTCCATCTCATACATCCATCTCTACAACAAAGTACCTCCAGGCAAACAAGATCAAGGTGCTCAAGGACTGGCCAGCCCAGTCACCAGACATGAACATCATTGAGCATGTTTGGGGTAGGATGAAAGAGGAAGCTTGGAAGACAAAACCAAAGAATCTAGATGAACTCTGGGAGGCAAGTAAGACTGCATTCTTTGCTATTACCGATGACTTCATTAATAAATTGTATGAATCATTGTTGAACCACATTGATGCAGTCCTTCAAGCTCATGGAAGTCACACAAAATATTAAATATGACTCTAATAGCACCACAACTTCATTCACCAATGTTATGCAACATATATTTGTATTTTAAGTTAATTATTTGTTTGAAAATCACATTACTTTCTGTGGGTGACAAAACTTTTGTGGTGCCAAAATCTGACCATTCTGTATCCATTAACTGATCAATATTTCTGCATTGATGCCAATTTATTTTCTTAACCTAAACCACATTTCGGAGGGTTTCAGCTTTCAAAAGAATAATTTATACAACCAATGGATGAATTTTACGTCAGGTTATAAGCTTTTGTTTACATAACATGGATAAGCGACATAACTTCTGTCAGGGAGTGTACATTGCTGCTGGCGAGAGGCACTGCCAAGCAACCAACCTGGAATCTGGGGGCTTGTCTCATTAGAACACAGCATGCTGAGCTGCCAATCCCATAATCTAAAATCTCATTACTGTAGTATGTGTGAAGGTGACAGGTTCTCTTTGACTCTTTTGCATCCCTTAATGGTTCAACAAAATTCTAAATTTGTCTGGAGATAATTATAAAAAAAATCCACGTTCTGGATAATTCATAGTATTGCAAAATTCAAGTAGAATTCAATTTTACTTGAATAAATTAATGGATACTTTCATCTTTTTACCCTCTCTCTCAAGAGACAATATGTAATTTGTCCACTTGTTCCCTCTACTAAGTCTTCAACTGCTTTACCTATGTTATACCCACTGTCTACACTATACAGCATAATTTGCTTGATCGGGCCTTCCTGCAAGTTTGGATGTTTTTTTTTCCTTTTCCGCATTTTTCAATTATAAACTCCTCCTACTGCTATGCTAGTATTTTAAACACTGAGAGCAGAGAGAGTGGAGGAAAAAGAACAGAGCCATGAGCTGTATAATGTCTGATCTTTGTTAAAAGCAATGGGGTAGCCAGCTATGCACAGGAGTTGCACAAAATCTACACCAACCAAATGTAAAATAAATTTAACAAAGACCATTTAGAACAACATTTCTATTTACTGTATTTTTCGGACTATAAGATGCACCGGACTATAAGGCGCACCCAGGTTTTAGAGGTGGAAAATAGGGAAAGAAATATTTGAAGCAAAGAAATGTGGTAAAATATTTAATAACATACTATTATATATAAAAACACCACATATAATAGTATGTTATTATGTTGGAAGCTGCGGGACCAGTGTGGTGTCTGTACAGTACTATATGAAGATGCTGGAGGGTGAGTATAAGAATGGGGGCACAGGGCTTATATTTAAAGCACCACTCCAGCACTGCAAAATAACACTGGAGTGCTGCTTTAAAATCTAATGGGAGAACTATAACTCCCAGCATGTCCTGCAGATCCTATGACATGCTGGGAGTTGTAGTTCACTAAAGAAGTGGCAGAGTGCTTTATTGTGTTTTGGAAAGACTAACCTCTTAATTGTGGCAGCCAGCCACACTGTGGTGAGGTAAAAGCATCCCATGACTGCACACAGAGCCCTCCCTCTTGTTGCCTTTCCACAGCACAGGTAATGGAAGCCAGCAGATTCTAGTGTTGGAGTCTGAAGGACCTGTGATGATGTCAAGAAGAGGGAGGGCTCTGTGCTGCCAGTTGATGCTCCAGCCCGCCCACTTCTGACATCATCACAGGTCCTCCTTGTGCACACTGCACAGCACTCAGCTCCAGCCCAGGAAGGTACAGCGATCTCCTCTCCCCGGACCCTGCTGCTGCCTCCTCCTGACACACAGATCTCCCCAGCTGCTGCAGGAATCAGCACTGGGGAAGCCATGTGTGTCCCTGCTTAAGTGCAGTATTCATTTGCCTCTCCCGGCTCATGCTCAGCTGATAGGTGGGCGGGGAGTAGCTAATGAATATTCACTGCACTTAATCATCGGGACCAGGTGGTTTCCCCAGGGCTGATTCCTGGCAGTGGGGGACATTTTTCTGTCTCCTGAAGTGGGATAACAGTGGATCCCAGTCACTGCTGCCCCCCTCCCCACATGCTACATCCGTACCATAAGACGCACCCACACTTTCCTCCCAAATTTGGAGGAAAAAAAGTGCGTCTTATGGTCAGAAAAATATGGTAGGTAGCAAACAGAGAAGAAAACTGTAAGTCCAAAGATGTCCTGTGTCCACAGCTTTTAACTATCAAAATGTAATTGAAAATAATGCAGCAAAGATCTGTTTACCATAAAAGATTAGGTATTTTATGTTTGATAACAAATTTTTTATTTCCATCAATTTTCTTCCTTCAGGGGTTTAGTGATCATGTTATAATTATGTTTTGAATTTAGCTTATTTTTCGTTGTTCTTTTGTCACAGCCATAACAGACTTCTGCTGCAGCTTATTAGAAAATAGCAGGGGATCCATGAAAAGCATCATTCAGGTAAAAGAAACATTGATGTTAGAGTGTGCAATAAGCAATAGAAAGAAATAGCAAACAGAAATACAGTTAAAGGTTCCAACTAACCATTCTTTGAGATTTCCAAACATGAAATACACTTCTTATTTCTGTGATCTCAATGCTTTTCTCTTAATATATTACTTAATTTAATATCAGGGAATAAGCATCTGCCTAATGGGGTTTTTGCCTTCCTGAAGGCCATAGGTTGAACTCAATGAATTTATGTCTATGTTCAACCTTAAATTTCTTAAAATCTCATGCACAATCTGGTACTGTAAAACACTGTGGATTATTCTCAAGCAAATACCCACCATAAAATCCTCAATTAATTACCCACTACTATGAAGGTAGATAAAGGTATTATTGAGGGCACATAGCCTTACAAATTATCTCCACTCCATATTCATAGAATATTCCAAGTCCTTGGGGATTATCACCTATCACCAGATTTTCCCAATATAAAGTACAGCCAACCCCTTTAAGGTCTCTTTTATAGTATTCTAGTAAGCTATAGGTAAGTCCACAACCCTTTCAGCATAGTACAAAAATATTACTTTTATTATACCTCCATATGGTGCAGTCAAGACCAATAGGCATCACTGGTCTTCCTTCGGCGCCTCCTCTATTCTTGCAAGCAGCGTCCACCTGCCCTGCAAGCTTCGCAATCCACACAGTGTCGCCAAATTGCACTCCTATGCAAACATTTTTCAATTTGCCCTGCTGAAAGCAGAGCAAAGTACTGTAATGTGCATGCGCCAGGAGAGATCAAAGAGCACTGATAACTCATAAGTAGAGCTGGCACATGTGCATTGCAGTACTTTGCTATGCCCTCAGCAAGGCAGAGTGAAGTATGCATGCACAGGAGCTTGATTGGGAGACACTATGTGGATGACCTAGATATGTCATCCAGATGAAGCTGGGCATGAAGACGGTGCTTGCGACCAGAGAGGATGCTCAGAAGGAGGACAATGAATGTCTATGGGACTGGACGGCACTGTATGATGATATAATAAAAGTTATTTTTTGTACTATGCATAGGGGATTAGGAGCTTACATATAGGTAACTAGAATACTAGAAAAGAGGCTGGACAGGTGGCAGCCATACTTCATATTGAGAAAATCTGGTGACAGGTTCCCTTTATTGGCTCCTCGATTTAATTTTAACTCTACTCTCTCAATAATGGAAATATGCAAAATCTAGTATTTTGATTACCAGTATTAACCCCTTCATGACCCAGCCTATTTTGACCTTAAAGACCTTGCCGTTTTTTGCAATTCTGACCAGTGTCCCTTTATGAGGTAATAACTCAGGAACGCTTCAACGGATCCTAGCGGTTCTGAGTTTGTTTTTTCGTGACATATTGGGCTTCGTGGTAGTGGTAAATTTAGGTCAATAAATTCTGTGTTTATTTGTGATAAAAACAGAAATTTGGCGAAAATTTTGAAAATTTCGCAATTTTCACATTTTGAATTTTTATTCTGTTAAACCAGAGAGTTATGTGACACAAAATAGTTAATAAATAACATTTCCCACACGTCTACTTTACATCAACACAATTTTGGAAACAAAATTTTTTTTTGCTAGGAAGTTATAAGGGTTAAAATTTGACCAGCGATTTCTCATTTTTACAACGAAATTTACAAAACCATTTTTTTTAGGGACCACCTCACATTTGAAGTCAGTTTGAGGGGTCTATATGGCTGAAAATACACAAAAGTGACACCATTCTAAAAACTGCACCCTTCAAGGTACACAAAACCACATTCAAGAAGTTTATTAACCCTTCAGGTGCTTCACAGCAGCAGAAGCAACATGGAAGGAAAAAATGAACATTTAACTTTTTAGTCACAAAAATGATTTTTCAGCAACAATTTTTTTATTTTCCCAATGGTAAAAGGAGAAACTGAACAACGAAAGTTGTTGTCCAATTTGTCCTGAGTATGCTGATACCTCATATGTGGGGGTAAACCACTGTTTGGGCGCACGGCAGGGCTTGGAACGGAAGGAGCGCCATTTGACTTTTTGAATGAAAAATTGGCTGCACTCTTTAGCGGACACCATGTCACGTTTCGAGAGCACCCGTGTGCCTAAAAATTGGAGCTCCCCCACAAGTGACCCCATTTTGGAAACTAGATGCCCCAAGGAACTTATCTAGATGCATAATGAGCCCTTTAAACCCCCAGGTGCTTAACAAATTGATCCGTAAAAATGAAAAAGTACTTTGTTTCACAAAAAAAAATTCTTTTAGCCTCAATTTTTTCATTTTGACATGGAAAACAGGATAAAATGGATCCTAAAATTTGTTGGGCAATTTCTCCTGAGTACACCGATACCTCACATGTGGGGGTAAACCACTGTTTGGGCACATGGTAAGGCTCGGAAGGGAAGGAGCGCCATTTGACTTTTTGAATGAAAAATTATCTCCATCATTAGCGGACACCATGTCGCGTTTGGAGAGACCCTGTGTTGCTAAACATTGGAGCTCCCCCACAAGTGACCCCATTTTATAAACTGGACCCCCCAAGGAACTTATCTAGATGCCTAGTGAGCCCTTTAAACCCCCAGGTGCTTCACAAATTGATCCGTAAAAATGAAAAAGTACTTTTTTTTCACAAAAAATTTTTTTCGCCTCAATTTTTTCATTTTCACATGGGCAATAGGATAAAATGGATCCTAAAATTTGTTGAGCAATTTCTCCCGAGTACGCCGATACCTCATATGTGGCGGTAAACCACTGTTTGGGCACACGGCAGGGCTCGCAAGGGAAGGTGCGCCTTTTGACTTTTTGAATGGAAAATTAGCTCCAATTGTTAGCGGACACCATGTCACGTTTGGAGAGCCCCTGTGTGCCTATGCATTGGAGCTCCCCCACAAGTGACCTCATTTTGGAAACTAGACCCCCCAAGGAACTTATCTAGATGCATACTGAGCACTTTAAACCCCCTGGTGCTTCACAGAAGTTTATAATGCAGAGCCATGAAAATAAAAAAATATTTTTTTTTTCTCAAAAATGATTTTTTAGCCTGGAATTTCCTATTTTGCCAATGGTAATAGGAGAAATTGGACCACAAATGTTGTTGTCCAGTTTGTCCTGAGTACGCAGATACCCCATATGTGGGGGTAAACCACTGTTTAGGCACATGCTGGGGCTCGGAAGTGAAGTAGTGACGTTTTGAAATGCAGACTTTGATGGAATGCTCTGCGGGCGTCACATTGCGTTTGCAGAGCCCCTGATGTGGCTAAACAGTAGAAACCCCCCACAAGTGACCCCATTTTGGAAACTAGACCCCAAAAAGAACTTATCTAGATGTTAAGTGAGCACTTTGAACCCCCAAGTGCTTCACAGAAGTTTATAATGCAGAGCCGTGAAAATAATAAATACGTTTTCTTTCCTCAAAAATAATTTTTTAGCCCAGAATTTTTAATTTTACCAAGGGTTACAGGAGATATTGGACCACAAAAGTTGTTGTCCAGTTTCTCCTGAGTAAGCTGATACCCCATGTGTGGGGGTAAACCACTGTTTTGGCACACGTCGGGGCTCAGAAGGGAAGTAGTGACTTTTGAAATGCAGACTTTGATGGAATGGTCTGCGGGCGTCACGTTGCGTTTGCAGAGCCCCTGGTGTGCCTAAACAGTTGAAACCCCCCACAAGTGACCCCATTTTGGAGACTAGACCCCCAAAGGAACTTATCTAGATATGTGGTGAGCACTTTCAACCCCCAAGTGCATTACAGAAGTTTATAACGCAGAGCCGTGAAAATAATAAATACGTTTTCTTTCCTCAAAAATAATTTTTTAGCCCAGAATTTTTTATTTTCCCAAGGGTTACAGGAGAAATTGGACCCCAAAAGTTGTTGTCCAGTTTCTCCTGAGTACGCTGATACCACATGTGTGGGGGTAAACCACTGTTTGGGCACACGTCGGGGCTCAGAAGGGAAGTAGTGACTTTTGAAATGCAGACTTTGATGGAATGGTCTGCGGACGTCACATTGAGTTTGCAGAGCCCCTGGTGTGCCTAAACAGTAGAAACCCCCCAAAAGTGACCCCATTTTGGAAACTAGACCCCCCAAGGAACTTATCTAGATATGTGGTGAGCACTTTGAACCCCCAAGTGCTTCACAGACGTTTACAACGCAGAGCCGTGAAAATAAAAAATAATTTTTCTTTCCTCAAAAATGATGTTTTAGCAAGCAATTTTTTATTTTCTCAAGGGTAACAGGAGAAATTGGACCCCAATAATTATTGCGCAGTTTGTCCTGAGTATGCTGGTACCCCATATGTGGGGGTAAACCACTGTTTGGGCACACGTCGGGGCTCGGAAATGAGGGAGCACCATTTGACTTTTTGAATACAAGATTGGCTGGAATCAATGGTGGCGCCATGTTGCGTTTGGAGACCCCCTGATGTGCCTAAACAGTGGAAACCCCTCAATTCTAACTCCAACACACCCCTAACCCTTATCCCAACTGTAGCCGTAACCCTAATCACAACCCTAACCCCAACACACCCCTAACCACAACCCTAACCTCAACACACCCCTAACACTAACCACAACCCTAATTCCAACCCAACCCTAAGGCTATGTGCCAACGTTGCGGATTCGTATGAGATTTTTCAGCACCATTTTTGAAAAATCCACGGGTAAAAGGCACTGCGTTTTACTTGCGGATTTACCGCGGATTGCCAGTGTTTTTTGTGCGGATTTCACCTGTGGATTCCTATTGAGGAACAGGTGTAAAACAATGCGGAATCCGCACAAAGAATTGACATGCTGCGGAAAATACAACGCAGCGTTTCCGCGTGGTATTTTCCGCACCATGGGCACAGCGGATTTGGTTTTCCATATGTTTACATGGTACTGTAAACCTGATGGAACACTGCTGCGGATCCGCAGCCAAATCCGCACCGTGTGCACATAGCCTAATTCTAAAGGTATGTGCACACGCTGCGGAAAACGCTGCGGATCCGCAGCAGTTTCCCATGAGTTTACAGTTCAATGTAAACCTATGGGAAACAAAAATCGCTGTACACATGCTGCAGAAAAACTGCACGGAAACGCAGCGGTTTACATTCCGCAGCATGTCACTTCTTTCTGCGGATTCCGCGGAGGTTTTACAACTGCTCCAATAGAAAATCGCAGTTGTAAAACCGCAGTGAAATGCGCAGAAAAACCACGGTAAATCCGCGATAAATCCACAGCGGTTTAGCCCTGCGGATTTATCAAATCCTAATCCTCTGCGGAAAAATCCGCAGAGGACCAGAATACGTGTGCACATACCGAAACCCTAACCCTAACCCTACCCCTAACCCTACCCCTAACCCTACCCCTACCCCTAACCCTAACCCTACCCCTAACCCTAACCCTAGTTCTTACCCCAACATAAGTGGAACAAAAAAAAAAAAATTCTTTATTTTTTTTATTGTCCCTACCTATGGGGGTGACAAAGGGGGGGGGTCATTTACTATTTTTTTTATTTTGATCACTGTGATAGGTTATATCTCAGTGATCAAAACTCATTTTGGAACGAATCTACCGGCCGGCAGATTCGGCGGGCGCACTGCACATGCGCCCGCCATTTTGGAAGATGGCGGCGCCCAGGAAAGAAGACGGACGGACCCCGGGAGGCTAGGTAAGTATAAGGGGGGGAGATCAGGGCAAGGAGGGGGGCATTGGAGCACGGGGGGTGGATCGGAGCATGGGGGGTGGATCGGAACACGGGGGGGTGGATTGGAGCACGGGGTGGGAGATCGCTGTGCGGGGGGGTGGATCGGAGCACGGGGGGATCGCAGTGTGGGGGGGTGGATCGGAGTGCGGGGGGTTTGATTGGAGCACGGGGGGTGTGATTGGAGCACGGGGGGAGCGGACAGGAGGACGGGGGAGAGGAGCACAGGACGGAGGGGAGCGGACCACAGATCGGGGGGCTGGGGGGGCGATGGGTGGGGTGGGTGCACATAAGTGTTTCCAGCCATGGCCGATGATATTGCAGCATCAGCCATGGCTGGATTGTAATATTTCACCAGTTTTTTAGGTGAAATATTACAAATCGCTCTGATTGGCAGTTTCACTTTCAACAGCCAATCAGAGCGATCGTAGCCACGGGGGGGGGGGGGGGGTGAAGCCACCCCCCCCGGGCTAAACTACCACTCCCCCAGTCCCTGCAGATCGGGTGAAATGGGAGTTAACCCTTTCACCGGATCTGCAGGGACGCGATCATTCTGTGACACAGCATATGCGTCACAGGTCGGATTGGCACCGACTTTCATGACGCATACGCTGTGTCACAGGTCGGGAAGGGGTTAAAGCAATTTTTTATTTAGTGAACAATATTGTAGTTATTGTCTGTGTTGAAAAGTAACACGCAATAAGGGATGCATATTCCTGTTTTCACATAACTTATTAAGGTATGGTGAGATAATAGATATTTGTCAATTAGCCAGAGTAAAGAGCAACTGCATTGAGAGTGTCTCAATCTGCAGGACTAGCCATGTTCATGCATCGCAGTGACATGATTGATTTTAATGAGCACCATGCCATGCTGCTGTCATGATCCAGTCTGGAATTTGCTTTCTGTTATTCCCTCTCTGGACTGGTCATGTGGGGGTTAACACCATCTGCCTCGTTTTGGAGCTGGCTGGGCTTTTTCAGTACTCTGCAGTCTGCATCAGTAACAGTTCATGCTTCCAGGCTAGAGCGGTTGACTCATATACCCTGGTGATCCTTCTGCCCTGACTTCCCTTATTTGTGCGAGACCCATTCCCTATCCCTGATATAGTGTTCGTCTGGTGGTTTTCCTTACAGTGTATAACTCGGCCTGATCTCTGAACCCCGCCTCTTGCTTTCCGTCTCTGATACATCGTTCCCTGACCGACTTTGACTTTTGGCTTGAACCCCGACTTCATCTTACGTCTCACGTTTTGGATACCTTGCTCCTGTTTGGCTCTAGCTTCTGGCTTGTCTCTGACTTCATGCATGCTGTGACCTCAGATACCTTTGCTCCTGACAGTTTCTGACTCTGCTCGTCTGACCACTCTTTCATTACCTATGACACCTGTGCAGCTGCTCAGTGTTGCAACACTGTTAGTGTGCAACATCTTTTCCCTCACCAGCACCCACTGGTGGAGGTTGCGCTAAACTGCACTGCAGCCGCATCACAGCTTCATTCCAGTTAAGAGCTCAACTGGATACATGCAATCATTGAATTTCACTCAGGGGTAAACTTAGAAGCTTAGTCTAAGCAACTATGAGGTCTTTAATCTTAAAGGCAATGTGAATTTTTTCACATTGGAATCCCCAGGTCGCTAGTTTAGAGTAGGCCTTGATAAAAATCACTGACCTGGGAATGGAAAAATAAATCAGGCTTGGCCCTAGGGCAGTAATCAAATATAGACATAGCACTGTTTGACAGCACAATACCCAAGCCCATATTTCCCTAAGGAGTGGGCAACACTTCATATAACACTGACAACTTACCGAACCACAGCTGCATGGACTGTGTTCAAAGAAGTGTCTCAAAAGAAACTTTTTCCATTAAAACTGAATTTTTATTACAAATAATTAAAAACATATAAACAAACAAGAACCGTCAATAAGGTACCTCCAAACAAACCAACAGATTTGAATGCGATCAGCTAGAGCCAGACATAAAATGTTCAGAGACAGGAATGAAGGGAACATGCAAGGAAAAATATAGAAATGCACGTATACATTGCTATGGTCCTCTAAATATACTAGCAGTAATTGAACAAAGAGCATTCATTCTATTACAATCTTCAAAGTGCAAAGGACGGATTTAAGCCCAAAGTCTATACCATAAACAATAAAAGTACCATGCACTTCCTATTTAGTGTGAAGATATGGACACATAACTTGCTTTAATCCTGTAACTGTATTAGGCCGGCCTCACATTAGCGAGTTTTACGGACGTAAGAGAGGTGTTGAAAATACGGATTGCATACGGTACAATGCTTTTCTATGCCCCTGCTCCTATCAGCCGTATTTTACTGATCCGTATTACACGGTCTTCTACGGCCATAGAAAATCGCAGCATGCTCCGTTTGTCACCGTATTGCGCAAAAAATCCGCCAATGAAAGTCTATGGGGGCCAGAAAAATAGGGATTACACATGGACCAGCAGTGTAACTTGCGAGAAATACGCAGTGCGGTGTACAGTAAAATCACACTGACAGCTTACAATAGAATATGTAGAATAAATGTGTACACATAGAATAGGTATATATATATATATATATATATATATATATGTGTCATTGAGACACATATATGTATATATATTAATATTTAATACAGCGCTAGATAGCTTTAAAGCCGGTAATTCAATTACCGGCTTTTGCTATCTCCTTCCTAAACCCAACATGATATGAGACATGGTTTACATACAGTAAACCATCTCATATCCCCATTTTTTTGCATATTACACACTACTAATGTTAGTAGTGTGTATGTGCAAAATTTGGGCGCTCTAGCTATTAAAATAAAGGGTTAAATGGCGGTAAAAATTGGCGTGGGCTCCCGCGCAATTTTCTCCTCCAGAGTAGTAAAGCCAGTGATTGAGGGCAGATATTAATAGCCTGGAGAGGGTCCATGGTTATTGCCCCCCCCCCCCCTGGCTAAAAACATCTGCCCCCAGCCACCCCAGAAAAAGGCACATCTGGAAGATGCGCCTATTCTGGCACTTGGCCACTCTCTTCTCATTCCCGTGTAGCGGTGGGATATGGGGTAATGAAGGGTTAATGTCACCTTGCTATTGTAAGGTGGCATTAAGCCAGATTAATAATGGAGAGGCGTCAATTATGACACCTATCCATTATTAATCCAATGGCATGAAATGGTTAAAAAAACCACACACACATTATTAAAAAGTATTTTAATGAAATAAAAACACAGGTTGTTTTAATATTTTATTGCTCCCTCAATCCACCTGAAGACCCTCGCTCTGTAACAAAGGAAAAATAATAAACCAACAATATACATCCCTTCCGTTGATCTGTAACGTCCCACGATGTAAATTCATCTGAAGGGGTTAAAATATTTTACAGGCAGCTGTGCTAGCGAGTTGTGATTGGTCGCGGCCACGCGACCAATCACAAGCCGCTACATCTTTGAAAGCCATTAACGCGCTCATTTTTAAAAATGAGCGCGTTAATAGCTTGCGGTGACGTCGCGGCTTGTGATTGGTCGCGTGGCCGCGACCAATCACAAGCCGCTACGTCTTTGAAAGCCATTAACGCGCTCATTTTTAAAAATGAGCGCGTTAATAGCTTGCGGTGACGTCGCGGCTTGTGATTGGTCGCGTGGCGGTCACATGGGCGGCCCGCGACCAATCAGAAGCCGGGACGTGATTCTCAGGTCCTAAAAGCGCTGATTTTGAACAACGAAGCCTGCCGGTTACCCGCGCTGAGTCCAGGGGCCGCCGGAGAGGTAAGTATATCAATATTTTTTATTTTAATTCTTTATTTTACACATCTCTATGTATCCGATACCGATACCCGATACCACAAAAGTATCGGATCTCGGTATCGGAATTCCGATACCGCAAGTATCGGCCGATACCCGATACTTGCGGTATCGGAATGCTCAACACTAGTTATAGACATTACCACAATGAATTTTAAACACAACAATCCAGATGCAATTGAAGTTCAGATTTTCAGCTTTCATTTGAGGGTATCCACATTAAATTTGGATGAAGGGTTTAGGAGTTTCAGCTCCTTAATATGTGCCACCCCGTTTTTAAAGGGACCAAAATTAATTGGACAGATTAAATAATTTTAAATAAAATGGTCATTTTTAGTTCTTGGTTGAAAACTCTTTGTTGGCAATGACTGCCTGAAGTCTTGAACTCATGGACATTACCAGATACTGTGTTTCCTCATTTTTGATGCTCTGCCAGGCCTTCACTGCAGTGGTTTTCAGTTGCTGTTTGTTTGTGGGCCTTTCTGTCTGAAGTCTAATCTTTAACAAGTGAAATGTATGCTCAATTGGGTTGAGATCAGGTGACTGACTTGGCCATTCAAGAATATTCCACTTCTTTGCTTTAATAAACTCCTGGTGTTGTGAATTCTGTGGCTGAATTCACTCCTGTGGTCACAAGTGGTACTGCAGCTTCTGAGCTTCCTCCCTCAGGTGTTCTGGTGAGCTCGTTAACTGCTTCATTACTTAACTCCGCCTGATGCTGCTATCCTTGCTCCTTGTCAATGTTTCAGTGTTGGATCTGAGCTTCTCCTGTTTGTTCCTGTGACCTGCTGCTCTGTATAGCTAAGTGCTTTTTGCTTTTTTGTTGCTTTTTTTCTGTCCAGCTTGTCTTTTGTTTTGCTGGAAGCTCTGAGACGCAAAGGGTGTACCGCCGTGCCGTTAGTTCGGCACGGTGGGTTTTTTTTGCCCCCTTTGCGTGGTTTTGCTTTAGGGTTTTTTGTAGACTGCAAAGTTCGCTTTACTGTCCTCGCTCTGTCCTAGAATATCGGGCCCCACTTTGCTTAATCTATTTCATCCCTACGTTTTGTCTTTTCATCTTACTCACAGTCATTATATGTGGGGGGCTGCCTTTTCCTTTGGGGAATTTCTCTGGGGCAAGTCAGGCCTATTTTTCTATCTTCAGGCTAGCTAGTTTCTTAGGCTGTGCCGAGTTGCCTAGGTAGTTGTTAGGCGCAATCCACAGCCGCTTTTAGTTGTGTTTAGGATAGGATCAGGTGTGCAGTCTACAGAGTTTCCACGTCTCAGAGCTCGATCTTGTATTTTTGGGTATTTGTCAGATCACTGTGTGCGCTCTGATCGCTAAGCACACTGTGTTTCTGGATTGCCTTCATAACACCTGTCATTAGCAAACATAACATCCTGGGTCACTTTGGCTTTATGTTTTGGGTCATTGTCCATCTGTAGTATGAAATGACGACCAATCAGTTTGGCTGCATTTGGCTGGATCTGAGCACACAGTATGGCTCTGAATACCTCAGATTTCATTCGGCTGCTTCTGTCCTGTGTCACATCATCAATACACACTAGTGACCCAGTGCCACTGGCAGCCATGCATGCTCAAGCAATCACACTGCCTCCACCGTGTTTTTCAGATGATGTGGTATGCTTTGGATCATGAGCTGTGCCACACTTCCGCCATACTTTTCTCTTTCCATCATTGTGGTAGAGGTTGATCTTGGTTTCATCTGTCCAAAGAATGTTCTTCCAGAACTGTGCTGGCTTTTTTAGATGTTTTTTAGCAAAGTCCAGGCTAGCCTTTTTATTCTTGATGCTTATGAGTGGCTTGCACCGTGCAGTGAACCCTCTGTATTTACTTTCATGCAGTCTTCTCTTTATAGTAGATTTGGATATTGATTCGCCTACTTCCTGGAGAGTGTTGTTCACTTGGTTGGCTGTTGTGAAGGGGTTTCTCTTCACCATGGAGATTATTCTACGATCATCCACCACTGATGTCTTCCGTGGGCTCCCAGGTCTTTTTGCATTGATGAGTTCACCAGTGCTTTCTTTCTTTCTCAGGATGTACCAAACTGTAGATTTTGCCACTCCTAGTATCGTAGCAATTTCTCGGATGGTTTTTTCTGTTTTCGCAGCTTAAGGATGGCTTGTTTCACCTGCATGGAGAGCTCCTTTGACCGCATGTTTACTTCACAGCAAAACCTTCCAAATGAAAGCACCACACCTCAAATCAACTCCAGGCCTTTTATCTGCTTAATTGAGAATGACATAAGGAAGGGATTGCCCACACCTGTCCATAAAATAGCCTTGGAGTCAATTGTCCAATCACTTTTGGTCCCTTTAAAAATATGGTGGCACATGTTAAGGAGCTGAAACTCCTAAACCCTTCATCCAATTTTAATGTGGATGCCCTCAAATGAAAGCTGAAAGTATGAACTTCAATTGCATCCGAATTGTTTTGTTTAAAATTCATTGTGGTAATGTCTATAACCAAAATTAGAAAAATGTTGTCTCTGTCCAAATATATATGGACCTAATTGTATATATAAGCTTGACTTGGCTTTATTTTGTCACTGTTATCTTATTTATTATACATTTTAGGTCTGTTCATCTTTATTACTATATACCGAGGCTATATAAGAATTGCTGTATGATGGGGGATTTTTGACACATGTGTCATTATGATGCAGTATACACCTGAGCCATTGAGGAGAGTTAATGTAGGGCGCACGTATGTTTTATATCATGTTCCGGCATCTTGTGCTGCTTGGTTATTAGCCTATTGCCTACAGCCTATTGGATATTTAAACCTGTGACATATTCATTGTGTTCCATCCCACTTTGAGATGGGCGGATGTAGAAACATAGCGATCCTATTTTATTGATACTGGCAGACCTCAGATATGATAAGGGAGAATTATTTATTGGTGCATCGTATCTCCCCATTTTGACATGCTGTTAGCACACTGCCGTATTCTATTTTACACAGGCATTAATATCACACGGGACCCCTCCTTCTTAGACACGGGATCCCTCCTTCGACTGGATTGGCCAATTGATTGTGTAAGTCCTATGACTGGGCGTGCTTATCATGACGCTTGTGGGTAGACCCCTCCTCCAAAAAAACGGATTGGTCAGTTGAGTGTATAAGATTCATGAGGCGTCCATTCCATGGTGTAACTTCGACCTTCTGTTTGGAAGTGCCGGCATCCGACATAGATGAAATGGAACTGAATGAAGCATTCCTGGACATCTGGCCTGCTTCACCTGATTTTAAACCTTGCCACTTATACACTTTGTTATTTTCGTAATCCGTGAAATCTCTCTGATATTTTTTCATCTTGGTTGAACAGATGTCTTTTTCCCATCTCTCCAGATCATTACCAACTTCCCTAAGGAAGATTTCCATATTTTCTTTCCTCATATCTTTTTAAGATTATCTTCTAGTTTGCCTATCTCCTCATCAATCTTTTTGATAGACAAGGCATTGCTCTCAATTATTATCTGGAGGAACTCAAGAGAGCATGTGGTGGCTGTCTTTGTCCACCGGTCAACTAGTCCTTGTTCCCCAAGATCAAATGTAGGGAAAAGTTGCACCCTCAGGCCACTGGAAATAATTTTTTGATTGACATAATTTTCTAATGCAGTTTTAGTCCGCCAGATTTTAGTTTTTTTGTGGACATAGTTCTTATATTGTTTCATCAAATCTCTCTCTGTGTTTGTGACATCAGTCGATGCTGTTAGCACACTGCCTTATTCTATTTTACGCAGGCATTAATATCACATGGGACACTTGGGTGGGCTCTGTATGACACATGTGTTTTGATCCCTCCTTCTTAGACTGGATTGGCCAATTGAGTATGTAAGTCCTAGGACTGGGCGTGCTTATCATGACACTTGTGGGTAGACCCCTCCTCCAAAAAACCAGTTGACTGTAAAGGATTCATGAGGCTCATCGTACTGACACACCCCCAGGAAGAAGCAAAACACGAAACGTGCGTCGGGGCAGGCAGGATCAGCGTGCCACATGGCTGAGTACTTTTTGTGACAGACACAGAGCAGGTAATGTGTATAGGGCATGGGGTGTTCTTGCTATCTACTGTATAACCACAGCAGTAGCACTTTGATATCCAGTACAGGGAGTTGTTTTGTAAATGTCTTTGTGCAGACCTACGCCACAGTATTTGCACGATTGCAGCTAACCATATGCGCTTCACCTTACCTCTTCTAATACAGTTATAGGATCAAAGCAATCTATGTATTTACACTTTGATATCCAGTGCAGTGAACTGTTGTTTAAATGTTTATGTGCAAAACCCATGCTATAGTATTTGCATGATAGCAGCAAACTACATGCGTTTCATTTTACCCCTGATAATACAGTTACAGGAGTAAAGCAAGTTATGTGTCCATATCTTCACACTAAATAGGAAGTGCATGGTACTTTTATTGTTTATGGTATAGGCTTTGGGCTTAAATCCGTCCTTTGCACTTTGAAGATTGTAATAGAATGCATGCTCTTTGTTCAATTACTGCTAGTATATTTAGAGGACCATAGCAATGTATACGTGCATTTCTATATTTTTCCTTGCATGTTCCCTTCATTCCTGTCTCTGAAAATTATATGTCTGGCTCTAGCTGATCACATTCAAATCTGTTGGTTTGTTTGGAGGTACCTTATTGACGGTTCTTGTTTGTTTATGTTTTTAATTATTTGTAATAAAATTTCATTTTTAATGGAAAAAAGGTCTTTTGAGATACTTCTTTGAACACAGTCCATGCAGCTGTGGTTCGGTATGTTGATAGCACTGTTTGAGGCAAGTAAAATACTGTGCTAAACAGACGGAAGGGTGTATGGAAGGCAGACAGGGACACGTGGTAAAATGTACGAGTCTGACCTTTTCATGAATTCAAGAGTGATCTGAAACCAGTGCATGCTTCTAAGTTGTAACCCACATTAGAGTAGGATGATAGAGCAGTGGTTTGAAGTGGAATTCCAGTTACCAATTTCACAGGTGTCACAATTGAAAGGTGTACAGGAAAAAGGTCTTCAAAAAGCCCATTGTAGTTTCCTTAATGTAACCATTAACCTGGTTTCACATATTAGTGAAATAGCAGACTTTCAGAAGTAGCACTGCTACGGACGATGGCTGATAATGACTACCAAATGAATATAACAGATTACATACTATCCATAGAACATTGAGAAGTCAAGTACAGCAATCCTTCCTTGATCTGCTGGATATCATATGATTATACAGTCTCTGATCTCAGCTATTGAAATAAAGCACTGGTTTTAACACATTAATTATATGCTAATGAAACAATGAATGCACTATCAGTGCCTAATTGCATATAAAAAGTAATTCCAACCTGTACTCTGAAATAAAAGTTATGACTGTGTCATGTACATATAGTATTAGATATTTCTTGTTCACTGTTTGCTACAAATAAATCTTAATATGTAATATCAATGCTATTTTTTAAGAAGTGTAACTTTTAGATTTACTGCAGGTCAGTGCAAATGCACTTTTACAGAGTGTGGTGGTTGAGGCATGAGGTGCATAGTGAATAATAGTTATCAACACTCTGCTGACTCAAGAACTGCACATTTCCAAATTTCTTCTGCACTGGGAGCTTCATGGCATGAAACTTTTATATTGCCCAGCAGCTGCATGCAAGTCTTACATCACAAAGCACAACAGTGCTGAACAGTGTTCTTACAGTAACAAAACTTTCATCTACCTGGCAGTCTGGTGGATGAGTCAGAGTTTGGTGAATGCCAAGAGAACAATACCTGCCTGAATACACTGTGTCAACTGTATATCTTGGTGGAGGAAGGATGATGTTATGGGGTCTCTATGATCCAGTGGAGGGAAATCCTATTTCTTGCAGACTAAGCCATCTTGAACAATTGAACGGTTCCAACTTTGGGAGAACAGTTTGAGGAATTCAATTCTTCTGTTCCAGAATGAC
This sequence comes from Ranitomeya imitator, assembly GCF_032444005.1. Classification (NCBI taxonomy): domain Eukaryota; kingdom Metazoa; phylum Chordata; class Amphibia; order Anura; family Dendrobatidae; genus Ranitomeya; species Ranitomeya imitator. The sequence goes on along the minus strand of NC_091282.1, from coordinate 328,715,023 downwards.
TTCACCAGTGCACAAAGCAAAGTGCATAAAGACATAGTTGTGCTACTTTCGTGAGGAAAACCTTAACTGCCAACACAGAGCTCTGACCTCAACATTATCAAACACCTTTGAGATGAAATAGAAAGGAGATTGCAAGCCAAGTCCTCTCACCCAACATCAGTGTCTGACCTCACAAGTGTTCTTCTAGATGGGAATAGAACTCCGCAAGATACATTCTAAAATCTTGCTGAAAGCCTTCTCAGAAGTATGGATGCTGTTTAAGTTGGAAAGAGGGGACCACATTTAATGCCTATGAATTTACACCATTGAATGGGATGTCATTAAAGCTCATATACTGTATGTATAATCTGTAGATGTCTGAATACTTTTATTCTCATAGTGTACCACAGATACCTAAGTTTGTCTTTTTCACCCTCACTTGTCTGTTATCCTGGTTCAACCAACTTCTCTGGAGTGCTTATCCAGAATAAGCCAAAATAACCACTATAATCCATTTATCTCATTAGAAGAAAAAAATCTTTCCAAACCTGAAATGTAGCAGCACCACTTGGAGTACCGGGCAAGTGCTGGGGCCTTGGACAGATAGAAGCCCACTTGCCACTAGGGACACTATGGAGCCCGATGCTCAGGGCTGGAACCACCCCCAATCCTCTCCTCATTCTCTGCTGCTGTGGTCTCCGATGCTCCGTCTCCTCAGAGTCTTCTGAGTCTGTGATGTCTCAGTACAGAGGGCTTGATGATGTCACTACTAGAGATGAGCGAACTTGTTCAGAAAACATTCGCCAATCTCAAATTCGACATGAACATAGCACATTTGGATTCATGTTAATTTTCCCAAGCATTTTCCCTCCAAGTCGGCAAAATTTGGGCACAGTTCAGTAAATGATCACGTTCCCACTAATGCTCTTGTTAGTACTTTGGCTAGGATAGCGATGCTGTATGATGAGCGGGTGGATGTGTTTTATGAGGGGAGAGGGTGGGTAGAGGTCAGAGGAGTGGCGGAGTGTTTTTCTTATTAACTTAATGTTTTGACATTCTGACATCCAAACACAAGGGCTTGTTTGATTAGCTGGCAAAGTCACATGTCACTCTCCACATACAAAGTGGACATTTTGTTTTGCTGGTGCCATTTTGTCAGTGTAACAGTGCAGAAATGCTGTTCCTACTGCTGCTGCAAGTTGTCATATAGTTAGATAGGATCTTGTGTGAAATCGTCCTTCCAGCATCTAACTAGTTTGTGCTAATAGTGTTGTGAAGGCAGGAGTCCATATTTCCTAATCAAAATTGTTCAGGCTAATAGTGTGTTGCATTCAGGAAGTCACATTTTCTAATAAAAATCATTCAGATTAATATTGCTGTGCAGGCACCAGTTCCAAATCCAAATTGTTTGGGCTAATATTGTTGAGCAAGCACTAGACCCCATTTCCTAATCAAAATCATTTGGGGTAATATTGGGATGGAAGCACCAGTCCCCATTTCCTAATCAAAAGCGCTTGGAATAATATTGTTGTGCAGACACCAGGTCACATTTCCTAATCACAATCGTTTGGGCTAATATTGTTGTGTAGACATCAGGCCACATTTCATAATCAAAATGGTCTGAACTATTATTGGGCTCCAGGCATCAGGCCCCATTTCCTAATTAAAATTTGTTTGGGCTGATATTGTGTAGGCACCAGACCCCATTTCTTAATCAAAATCATTTGGGCTAATATTGTTGTGCAGGCATTAAGCAAATTTTTCTAATCAAAATTGTTTGGGTTAATACTGTTGTGCAGGCACCAGGTCACATTTCCTAATCAAAATCATTTTGGGCTAATATTGTTGTGCTGGTACCAAGCCCTATTTCCTAATGAATTCCGTTTGGGCTAACATTATTGAGCAGGCATCTGGCCCCATTTCCTAATAAAAATCATTTGTGCTAATAATGTTGTGCAGGCACCAGGCAAAATTTCCTAATCAAAATCATTTGGGCTAATATTGGGCTGCAGGCAGGAGTCCACATTTGTTAACCAAAATCGTTTTGGCTATCATCGTTGTGCAGGCATCCGGCCCCATTTCCTATTCAAAATTGTTTGAGCTAATATTGTTGTGCAGGCACCATGCAAAATTTCCTAATCAAAATTGTTTGGGTTAATATTGATCTAGCGTTATTCCAGTCTGTGATACCTTTGTCATGGCTTCTGTGCCTCCTCTTGCTACTCCTGCTGATGTAACAAACAATTTTTTGATATGTGAAAACTTCAATTTGGGTCTCCATCTCATGAAGCAGTGTCAGAGGCCCACTATACTATTTCTACACAGGGGAAATAGATGCCACTTTACTGGGGTGTACCAATCATTTTTTAAATGAGGAGACTCCAAGTTGGGTCTCCATCTGGTGGGTTGCCTGTAGTGGAAGGGGTGTCAGAGGCACATTATTCTATTTCTACTCTGGGGAAATTGATGCCACTTTAGGGGTTTGTAGCATTATTTTTTTAAATGCTTGAACTCTGTCACCTTCTTATCTATTGACTATAGCAGTAGCGCTCCAGACCGGCAGGCCTGTATTTAATTTCAGTCACCTACCAGTATTACTCTACTTAAATCTTTCTAGCAATAGTATAACTGTCTTCGAAGCTGATATTTGTGCCACATGAGTGTAGCTGAGCAGAAAAGCAGTGTGAGATGTGGGTGAATTAATCATCAGTCAACTACCTGTCTTGCTATCCTTAAATTTTTGTACCATTAGTAGTCAATGAAACTGATGTTTGTGGCATCTGGGTGTGGCAGAAAAGCAGTTTGAGCTCTTGCATAAGGTATCAGGCTATAAATGCTGGCCCAGAATCTGTTACCTCATGCATGGCCTATGGCTGATTGCTGCTGTGTCATTATCAATTTTCTACTGTGGGTCAATTAATGCCTCTTTCCCTGTTGTCTGCTCCTATGTTTGACGAACTGTTTGGGGAACATGTTTGGCAAGCATTGGGACATTCGCCAAACCCAACCAAACCTTGAAAGGTTTGCTCAGAGTCATCTCTAGACACTACAGCATGCCCTCTATGTAGCGAGTCAGAAGACGCTGAGCAGACTGGAGCAGTTGAGACCAGAACAGCTGGAACAGTGAGAGGTGAGTATGGGATTATTTATGTTTTTATGAATTTAGCAATATATTGCACCCATTATTCTGTATGGAACAATATATGGGGTCCATTATATTGTATGAAGCACTATATGGGGCCCATTACAGTATATTGAACAATATATGGGGCCATTATACTGTATAAAGGAAAAATAAGCCAGCTCACCCGTGATGCATAAACCAATCTTCAGGAGCACGGACCCGCTGTGTCCAGGTGTGTAACGTCAAAAAAAGAAGGAATGTCCAGCTTCACCGAATCCGTAAAAAATAATTTTCTTTATTCACAAACTTTAAACATGGAGGATACAGACTTCAGCACGAACCATATAGGTAGGAATCTCAAATTATGTCAGTGAAGCTGGACATTCCTTCGTTTTTCATTATACTGTATGCAGCATCACGTGGGGACATTATACTGTATGGAGCAATATATGTGGCAATTAAATTGCATGGAGCGATATATTCCGCCATTATCCTATATGGAGCAATATATGGGACCCATTATATTGTAAGGAGCACTATATGAAACCCATTATACTGTATGTAGAACTATGAGGGGTCATCATACTGTACGCACCAGTATATGGTGCCTTTATTCTGTATGCTGCAGTATATGGTGCCATTATTCTGTATGGAACAATATATGTGGCCCATTATACTGTTTGTAGCACTATATAGTTCCATTATATTGTATGTAGCACTATGTAGGTCATTATACTGTATGGAGTAATACTGTATATAGAACCCATTATACTGTATTGAGCAATATATGGGACCCATTATACTGTTTGTAGCAATATGTAGAACCCATTATACTGTAGAGAGCAATCTATGGGGTCCATTGTACTGTATGGAGCAATATATGAGACCTATTACACTTTACACTGTATGAAACTGTATGAGGTGCCCATCATTCTGCATGGAGGACTATGTTGTGCCCAAAATACTGTATGGAGGACTATGAGGTGCCCATAATACTGTATGGATGACTATGTGGTGCCCATAATACTATAATAAGGACTATGTGGTGCCCATAATAATGTATGGGTGACTACACTGTAGGATCTAAAATGAAAAGTCTGCAGTTAGTCTGTGTGACTGCAGAGTGCAGACTTTTGAATCCCCCCAGCGCACACACTGTGCACTGAGAGTATTCGTCGGTTTCTGAGCTATTGTAGAATTTACAATAGATATCACTTGTAATGTAAGGCGCAAGATAAATCTTTGGCATTGTGCTATAACTATATCTTTCTGCCGTATCTATACATCATAAATAGTGGTATGTGTTAACCCCTTCTCGACCTGTGATGCCACGTAGGCGTCATGAAAGTCGGTGCCGATCTGCAGGGACAGGGGGAGTGGTACTTCAGCCCCCGGGGGGGTGGCTTCACCCCCCAAGGCTACGATCACTCTAATTGGCTGTTGAAAGTGAAACAGCCAATCATAGCGATTTGTAATATTTCACCTATGAAAACTGGTGAAATATTACAATCCAGCCATGGCCGATGCTGCAATATCATCGGCCATGGCTGGAAACCCTGATCTGCCCCCCCACCGCCACCGATCTCCTCCCCAGTCCTCCGTCCTGTGGTCCGCTCCCCTCCGTCCTCCTGTACGCTCCCCCGTCCTCCTGTCCGCTCCCCCGTGCTCCGATCCCACCCCCCGTGCTCCGATCCCCCCATGCTCCGATCTCCCCCCTCATAGTTACCGAGCCTCCCAGTGTCCGCCGTCTCCTCCATGGGCGCCGCCATCTTCCAAAATGGCGGGCGCATGCGCAGTGCACCCGCCGAATCTGCCGGAAAGCAGATTCGTTCCAGGCACATTTTGATCACTGTGATAAAACCTATCACAGTGATCAAAATAAAAAAAAATAGTAATTGAACCCCCCCTTTATCACCCCCATAGGTAGGGACAATAATAAAATTAAGAAAATATATTTACTTTTATTTTTCCACTAAGGTTAGGGTTAGAACTAGGGTTAGGGTTAGGGCTAGGGTTAGAATTAGGGTTAGAACTAGGGTGAGGGTTAGAATTAGGCCATGTGCACATGGTGCGGATTTGGCTGCGGATCCGCAGCAGATTGGCCGCTGCGGATTTGTAGCAGTTTTCCATCAGGTTTACAGTACCATGTAAACCTATGGAAAACCAAATCCGCTGTGCCCATGGTGCGGAAAATACCGCGCGGAAACGCTGCGTTGTATTTTCCGCAGCATGTCAATTCTTTATGCGGATTCCGCAGCGTTTTACACCCGTTCTTCAATAGGAATCCGTAGGTGAAATCCGCACAAAACACACTGGAAATCCTTGGAAAATCCACAGGTAAAACGCAGTGCCTTTTACCTGCGGATTTTTCAAAAATGGTGTGGAAAAATCTCACACGAATCCGCAACGTGGGAACATAGCCTTAGGGTTAGGGTTGGAATTAGGGCTAGGGTTGGAAATAGGGTTAAGATTAGGCTTGTGGTTAGGGTTATGGTTAGGGTTAGGGGTGTGTTGGGGTTAAGGTTGTAGTTAGGGTTAGGATTAGGGTTAGGGTTGGGATTAGGGTTAGGCTTGGGATTAGGGCTGGGATTAGGGTTAGGGTTGTAATTAGGGTTGTGGCTAGAGTTGGGATTAGGGTTAGGGGTGTGTTGGGGTTAGTGTTGGTGTTAGAATTGAGGGGTTTCCACTGCTTAGGCACATCAGCCTTACACTATAGCTGGTCCGAATAACTAAAGCAATTGTTACCATCCACCTCTCGTGTCTCCCCTTTTCCCCATAGTTTGTAAGCTTGTGAGCAGGGCCCTCACTCCTCCTGGTATCTGTTTTGAACTGTATTTCTGTTATGCTGTAATGTCTATTGTCTGTACAAGTCCCCTCTATAATTTGTAAAGCGCTGCGGAATATGTTGGCGCTATATAAATAAAAATTATTATTATTATTATTATTATCAGGGGTCTCCAAATGCGACATTGCGCCACCATTGATTCCAGCCAATCTTGTCAAAGTCAAATAGTGCTCCATCCCTTCTGAGCCCCGATGTGTGCCCAAACAGTAGTTTACCCCCACATATGGGGTGCCATCATACTCAGGACAAACTGGGCAGCAACTATTGGGGTCCAATTTCTCCTGTTACCCTTGTGAAAATAAAAAATTGCTTGCTAAAACACAATTTTTGAGGAAAGAAAAATGATTTTTTAATTTCACGGCTCTGCGTTATAAACTTCTGTGAAGCACTTGGGGGTTCAAAGTGCTCACCACACATCTAGATAAGTTCCTTGGGGGGGTCTAGTTTCCAAAATGTGGTCACTTGTGGGAGTTTCTACTGTTTAGGCACATCAGGGGCTGTGCAAATGTAGCATGATGCCCGCAGACCATTCCATCAAAGCCTGCATTCCAAAACGTCACTACTTCCCTTCCGAGCCCCGACGTGTGCCCAAACAGTGGTTCCCACCCACATTTGGGGTATCAGCGTACTCAGGAGAAATTGGACCCCAAAAGTTGTTGTCCAGTCTGTCCTGAGACCCTTGTGAAAATAAAAAATTGCTTGCTAAAATATAATTTTTGAGGAAAGAAAAATGATTTTTTATTTTCATGGCTCTGCGTTATAAACTCCTGTGAAGCACTTGGGGGTTGAAAGTGGTCACCGCTAGGGTTGAGCGAAACGGGTCGAACATTTTCAAAAGTCGCCGACTTTTGGCGAAGTCGAGTTTCATGAAACCCGATCCGACCCCTGTGCGTTGTCGGCCATGCGGTACGCGACTTTCGCGCCAAAGTCGCGTTTCAATGACGCGAAAAGCGCCATTTCTCAGCCAATGAAGGTAAACGCAGAGTGTGGGCAGCGTGATGACATAGGTCCTGGTCCCCACCATCTTAGAGAAGGGCATTGCAGTGATTGGCTTGCTGTCTGCGGCGTCACAGGGGCTATAAAGGGGCGTTCCCGCCGACCGCCATCTTACTGCTGCTGATCTGAGCTTAGGGAGAGGTTGCTGCCGCTTCGTCAGAAGCAGGGATAGCGTTAGGCAGGGTACATTAACCACCAAACCGCTTGTGCTGTAGCGATTTGCACTGTCCAACACCACCTTCGGTGTGCAGGGATAGTTGAAGCTACATTTTTTTTTTTTTTCTCAGCGCTGTAGCTCATTGGGCTGCCCTAGAAGGCTCCCTGATAGCTGCATTGCTGTGTGTACGCCGCTGTGCAAACCAACTGCTTTTTTCAAAGCACAAATCCTCTTGTTCCTTCCTTTCTGCACAGCTATCTTGTTTGTTTGTCCACACTTTTTATTTAATTTGTGCATCAGTCCACTCCTTATTGCTGCCTGCCATACCTGGCTGAGATTACTGCAGGGAGATAGTAATTGAAGGACAGTTCCTTTTTTTTTTTTTTTTTTTTTTTTTTGTGGGAGATTAAGATTGGCATTTCTGCTAGAGTGCCATCCCTGTCTGTGCCATCTCTCACTCAGTGGGCCATAGAAAGCCTATTTATTTTTTTGCTTGATTTGGGTTCCAAAATCTACCTGAAAAAATCACTACATCAATCAGTGGGAGAAAAATATTGGCCTCAGGGCTTGTGTGCCACTCCTGACTCATGTGTGTGCTATCTCTCAGTCAGTGGGCCATAGAAAGCCTATTTATTTTTTTGCTTGATTTGGGTTCCAAAATCTACCTGAAAAAATCACTACATCAATCAGTGGGAGAAAAATATTGGCCTCAGGGCTTGTGTGCCACTCCTGACTCCTGTGTGCATCATCACTCACTCAGTGGGCCATAGAAAGCCTATTTTTTTTTTTTTGCTTTATTTGGGTTCTAAATTCTACCTGAAAAAATCAATAAATCAATCAGTGGGAGATTAATATTGGCCTTTGGGCTTGTGTGCCAGTCCTAAGCGTGCCATCTCTCTCACAAATAGTGGGCCATAGAAAGCCTATTTATTTTTTTTTTTTTTGGTTTTATAAATTCTCCCTGAAAAAAAAAAGGGAGATTAATATTGGCCTTTGTGCTTGTGTGCCAGTCCTAAGTGTGCCATCTCTCTCTCTCAGATAGTGGGCCATAGAAAGCCTATTTATTATTTTTTTTATTGGGTTTATAAATTTTCCCTGAAAAAAAAAAAAAAAAGTGGGAGATTAATATTGGCCTCTGGGCTTGTGTGCCAGTCCTGAGCGTGCCATCTCTCTCACAAATAGTGGGCCATAGAAAGCCTATTTATTTATTTTTTTTTGGTTTTATAAATTCTCCCTGAAAAAAAAAGGGAGATTAATATTGGCCTTTAGGCTAGCGTGCCAGTCCTAAGCGTGCCATCTCTCTCTCAGATAGTGGGCCATAGAAAGCCTATTTATTATTTTTTTATTGGGTTTATAAATTTTCCCTGAAAAAAAAAAAAGTGGGAGATTAATATTGGCCTCTGGGCTTGTGTGCCAGTCCTGAGCGTGCCATCTCTCTCACAAATAGTGGGCCATAGAAAGCCTATTTATTTTATTTTTTTTGTGTTATAAATTCTCCCTGAAAAAAAAATGGGCGATTAATATTGGCCTTTGGGCTTGTGTGGCAGTCCTAAGCGTGCCATCTCTCTCTCTCAGATAGTGAGCCATAGAAAGCCTATTTATTTTTTTGGTTGATTTGGGTTCTAAATTCTACCTGAATAAATCAATAAATCAATCAGTGGGAGATAAATATTGGCCTCTGGGCTTGTGTGCCACTCCTGACTCCTGTGTGCGTCATCTCTCACACAGTGGGCCATAGAAAGCCTATTTTTTATCTTATTTGGTTTCTAAATTCTTCCTGAAAAAAATCATTTTTTTTTATTATTTTTTTTTCTAAAGTCTCCCTGAAAAAAAAAAAAAAATCAAATCAGTGGGAGATTAATATTGCCCTTTCTGCTTGTGTGCCAGTCTTGACTCCTGGGTGTGCCATCTCTCTCTCTCTCTCCAATTGTGGGCCATAGAAAGCCTATTATTTTTTTAGGCTTGATTTGGGTTCCAAAATCTACCTGAAAAAATCACTACATCAATCATTGGGAGAAAAATATTGGCCTCTGGGCATGTGTGCCACTCCTGACTCCTGTATGCGTCATCTCTCACTCAGTGGGCCATAGAAAGCCTATTTTTTGTTTTATTTGTTTTCTAAATTCTCCCTGAAAAAATCATTTTATTTTATTTGGTTTCTAAATTCTTCCTGAAAAAATCATTTTTGTTATTATTTTTTTTTTCTAAAGTCTCCCTGAAAAAAAAAAAAATCAAATCAGTGGGAGATTAATATTGCCCTTTCTGCTTGTGTGCCAGTCTTGACTCCTGGGTGTGCCATCTCTCTCTCTCTCCCCAATTGTGGGCCATAGAAAGCCTATTATTTTTTTTAGCTTGATTTGGGTTCCAAAATCTACCTGAAAAAAATCACTACATCAATCATTGGGAGAAAAATATTGGCCTCTGGGCTTGTGTGCCACTCCTGACTCCTGTGTGCGTCATCTCTCACTCAGTGGGCCATAGAAAGCCTATTTTTTGTTTTATTTGTTTTCTAAATTCTCCCTGAAGAAATCATTTTATTTTATTTGGTTTCTAAATTCTTCCTGAAAAAATCATTTTATTTTATTTTGTTTCTAAAGTCTCCCTGAAAAAAAAAAAAAAAAATCAAATCAGTGGGAGATTAATATTGCCCTTTCTGCTTGTGTGCCAGTCTTGACTCCTGGGTGTGCCATCTCTCTCTCTCTCTCCAATTGTGGGCCATAGAAAGCCTATTATTTTTTTAGCTTGATTTGGGTTCCAAAATCTACCTGAAAAAATCACTACATCAATCATTGGGAGAAAAATATTGGCCTCTGGGCATGTGTGCCACTCCTGACTCCTGTATGCGTCATCTCTCACTCAGTGGGCCATAGAAAGCCTATTTTTTGTTTTATTTGTTTTCTAAATTCTCCCTGAAAAAATCATTTTATTTTATTTGGTTTCTAAATTCTTCCTGAAAAAATCATTTTATTTATTTTTTTTTTTCTAAAGTCTCCCTGAAAAAAAAAAAAAATCAAATCAGTGGGAGATTAATATTGCCCTTTCTGCTTGTGTGCCAGTCTTGACTCCTGGGTGTGCCATCTCTCTCTCTCTCCCCAATTGTGGGCCATAGAAAGCCTATTATTTTTTTTAGCTTGATTTGGGTTCCAAAATCTACCTGAAAAAATCACTACATCAATCATTGGGAGAAAAATATTGGCCTCTGGGCTTGTGTGCCACTCCTGACTCCTGTGTGCGTCATCTCTCACTCAGTGGGCCATAGAAAGCCTATTTTTTGTTTTATTTGTTTTCTAAATTCTCCCTGAAGAAATCATTTTATTTTATTTGGTTTCTAAATTCTTCCTGAAAAAATCATTTTATTTTATTTTGTTTCTAAAGTCTCCCTGAAAAAAAAAAAAAAAAAAAAAAAACAGTGGGAGATTAATATTTACATTTGTGCTTCAGTGACAGTCCTGCGTGTGTGGCATCTCTCTCATTTGTTGCCACCAAAAACAGAGTGTGTAACATTGTGCCTGATTTTCGTTGTGGTCTCACCCACCTGTAAAGGGGTAGCTAAATCATACTGAAGTTATAGCTCACCGTGTAAGTTGTGTGACAGCAACAAATACCGTTAGTTTGGTTACGTTTTTAAAACAATGAGGAAGTCTGGTGGAAGAGGTCGTGGCCGGGGGCGTTCATTGTCAGCTGGTAATGAGGGTAGTGGTAGTGGTGGAGCATCAGGTGGTCGTGGGAAAAAAAATATTGCACCTAAGTCTGGAGCTGTGGAGCCAGGTTCGTCGTCTGGCTACACAAGGCGTCGAACGCTCCCTTTTCTGGGAGTAGGAAAACCGCTATTAAAGCCGGAGCACAAAAGAGCAAGTTTTGGCTTATCTTGCTGACTCAGCCTCTAGCTCTTTTGCCTCCTCTCGTGAAACTGGTAAATGTAAAAGCAGCGCGTCGTTAGTGGATGTTCACAGTCAGGGACAAGTCGCTTCCTTGTCCTCTTCAGCAAAAACAACAACAGAGAAGAATGCAGCAGGCGACACAACGGGTTACTCCATGGAGCTCTTTACACATACCGTCCCTGGCTTAGAAAGTGAAGCAGTTAACAGTCCATGCCCATTACAAGTTGAATCTGACATGGAGTGCACTGATGCACAGCCACAGCCAGACTACTATGCTGGTCCTTTGACTCAGACCACAACATTGCCCTCGCAGGGTAATGATCAAGAATCAGACCCTGATGAGACTACGTTGCCCCAACACGAACGCTATACCACCGACCGACACGGTGACACAGACGACGTTGCACACGAGCTACAAAAAGAGGTAATAGATGACCCAGTTGTTGACCCCGATTGGCAGCCATTGGGGAACAGGGTGCAGGCGGCAGCAGTTCTGAAGCGGAGGAGGAGGGGCCGCAGCAGGCATCAACATCGCAACAGGTTCCATCTGCCGGGCCCGTATCTTGCCCAAAACGCGTGGCAAAGCCAAAACCTGTTGGAGGACAGCGTGGCCATCCGGTTAAAGCTCAGTCTGCAATGCCTGAAAAGGTATCCGATGCAAGAAAGAGTGCAGTCTGGTATTTTTTTAAACAACATCCAATTGATCAGCGCAAAGTCATCTGTCAAAAATGTTCAACTACCTTAAGCAGAGGGCAGAATCTGAAAAGTCTCAATACAAGTTGCATGCATAGACATTTAACCACCATGCATTTGCAAGCTTGGACTAACTACCAAATGTCCCTTAAGGTTGTAGCACCCTCGGCCAATGAAGCTAGTCATCAACGCAACATCCCTTCCGGCAGTGTAGGGCCACCATTTTCCGCACCACCTGCAGTATCTGTGCAGGTTTCTTTGCCAGGCCAAAGCAGTCAGGGTCAGGGAATCACCAGTTTCGTAGTAGGAAACACTGCATCTAGGGCATCGGCGGCAACAATACCATCTCCCACCGTCTCTCAGTCTGCCATGTCCACCGGCACCCCCGCTAGTTCCACGATCTCCAGCTCACCCTACTTGAGACTATGGTTAGAAAAAGGAAGTACTTAGCCTTGCATCCGCATACACAGGGTTTGAACGGCCACATAGCTAGACTAATCTCGTTAGAGATGATGCCCTACCGGTTAGTTGAAAGCGAAGCTTTCACAGCCCTGATGGACTACGCTGTACCACGCTACGAGCTACCCAGTCGACACTTTTTTTCCAGAAAAGCCATCCCAGCCCTCCACCAGCATGTTAAAGAGCGCATCGTCCATGCACTCAGGCAATCTGTGAGCACAAAGGTGCACCTGACAACAGATGCATGGACCAGTAGGCATGGCCAGGGACGTTACGTGTCCATCACGGCACACTGGGTGAATGTTGTGGATGCAGGGTCCACAGGGGACAGCAATTTTGGGACAGTTCTGCCTAGCCCACGGTCTAGGAAACAGTTGGCTGTAGCCGTTCGCACCCCCTCCTCCTCCTCCTCGTCCTCCTGCAGAAGCGAGAGCTCGTCCACAGACCGCAGTCGCACAACCACTCCATCCGCAGCTGCCACTGTTGCACACCAGGTCTCCCATTATGGGGCAGCTACTGGCAAACGTCAGCAGGCTGTATTGGCTATGAAGTGTTTGGGCGACAACAGACACATCGCAGAAGTTCTGTCCGAGTTCTTGCAGAAAGAAACGCAGTCGTGGCTTGGCACTGTAGATCTTGAGGCAGGCAAGCTAGTGAGTGATAACGGAAGGAATTTCATGGCTGCCATCTCCCGTTCCCAACTGAAACACATTCCTTGCCTGGCTCACACCTTAAACCTGGTGGTGCAGTGCTTCCTGAAAAGTTATCCGGGGTTATCCGACCTGCTCCTCAAAGTGCGTGGACTTTGCTCACATATCCGCCGTTCGCCCGTACACTCCAGCCGTATGCAGACCTATCAGCGTTCTTTGAACCTTCCCCAGCATCGCCTAATCATAGACATTGCAACAAGGTGGAACTCAACACTGCACATGCTTCAGAGATTGTGTGAACAGAGGCGGGCTGTTATGTTTTTGTGGGAGGATACACATACACGGGCAGGCAGTAGGATGGCAGACATGGAGTTGTCAGGTGTGCAGTGGTCGAAGATTCAAGACATGCGTCAAGTCCTTCAGTGTTTTGAGGAATGCACACGGCTGGTTAGTGCAGACAACGCCATAATAAGCATGAGCATCCCCCTAATGCGTCTGCTGATGCAAAGTTTGACGCACATAAAGGATCAGGCGTCTGCAGCTGAGGAAGAGGAAAGCCTTGATGACAGTCAGCCATTGTCTGGCCAGGGCAGTGTACAGGATGAGGTAGCGGGCGAAGAGGAGGAGGAGGACGAGGAGGATGATGGGGTTGATTATATTTTTAATGAGGAAGCTTTTCCGGGGCCACTGGAAATTGTTGGCGCGGCAAGGCCGGGTTCTGGTTTTTGGAGGGACACAAGTGACGTGGATTTGCCTGAAACTGCCCCTCAACCAAGCACAACCGCAGATTTGAGAACTGGAACTTTGGCCCACATGGCGGATTATGCCTTACGTATCCTCAAAAGGGACACACGCATTACTAAAATGATGAACGATGACGATTACTGGTTGGCCTGCCTCCTTGATCCTCGCTATAAAGGCAAATTGCAAAATATAATGCCACATGACAACTTGGAATTAATATTAGCAACCAAACAATCAACTCTTGTTGACCGTTTGCTTCTGGCATTCCCTGCACACAGCGCCCGTGATCGTTCTCACACGAGCTGCAGGGGCCAGCAGACCAGAGGTGTTAGAGGGGCAGAAATCAGAAGTGGCGTTGGCCAGAGGGGTTTTCTGACCAGGTTGTGGAGTGATTTTGCTATGACCGCAGACAGGACAGGTACTGCAGCATCAATTCAAAGTGACAGGAGACAACATTTGTCCAGTATGGTTACAAACTATTTTTCATCCCTTATCGACGTTCTCCCTCAACCGTCATTCCCATTTGATTACTGGGCATCCAAATTAGACACCTGGCCAGAATTGGCAGAATATGCATTGCAGGAGCTTGCTTGCCCGGCAGCTAGTGTCCTATCAGAAAGAGTATTCAGTGCTGCAGGTTCAATACTAACAGAAAAAAGGACTCGTCTGGCTACCCAAAATGTAGATGATCTAACCTTCATTAAAATGAACAACAACTGGATTTCGAAATCTTTTGCCCCACCTTGCCCGGCTGACACCTAGCTTTCCTATGAAAAGGTCTTGCCTGTGGACTATTATGAATGACTTTTCCAATATCGTAATTTGCTGCACCTGATTGTCCAGCATACGACATGTTTACACCTCCCTAAATGGCCAAACTCCCCACACGGGGCCGTGGTATCGCCACTTGGCGCCAGCACCCGTGAGAGTGCTGTTTTTTTTCTGAAGAGGTGGGTGTGCCCGCTTTTGGTCGACGGCACTGCCACTGGGTCCCTCATAGTACAATAAAGTGTCTCTGGCGGTGGTGGTGCGCACCCAACGTCAGACACACCGTTGTAATATGAGGGGCCCTGGGCCTGTACCGCCGGCCACAAGACAGTTCCCCCCCCAGCTCAAACAGTGCTCTACCACTTGCAAAATTATCTCTCACAGCTCCACCAGTGTTTAGTCTATGCGCTGACATCCTTCAATGCCTGGGACTGACAATACCATTGTATTGACATTTTTGTTATGTTAGGCCTTCGAAGCCTGTCTGCGGTCTCTCCTTCCACTAGGCCTCCACTGACCATTGTACTGCTGCCCGTGTACCCCTGGAACCAATTTTAAGTTGCCAACAGCCCAATTTTGTTATGTTAGGCCTTCGAAGCCTGTCTGCAGTCCCTTCTTTCTACTACTACTACACTGACCAGACCACTGCTGCCCGTGTACCCCTGGAACCAATGTTAAATTGCCTGCACCCCTATTTTTGTTATGTTAGGCCTTCGAAGCCTGTCTGCGGTCCCTCCTTCCACTAGGCCTCCACTGACCATTGTACTGCTGCCCGTGTACCCCTGGAACCAATTTTAAATTGCTAACAGCCCAATTTTGTTATGTTAGGCCTTCGAAGCCTGTCTGCAGTCCCTTCTTTCTACTACTACTACACTGACCAGACCACTGCTGCCCGTGTACCCCTGGAACCAATGTTAAATTGCCTGCACCCCTATTTTTGTTATGTTAGGCCTTCGAAGCCTGTCTGCGGTCCCTCCTTCCACTAGGCCTCCACTGATCATTGTACTGCTGCCCGTGTACCCCTGGAACGAATTTTAAATTGCCAACAGCCCAATTTTGTTATGTTAGGCCTTCGAAGCCTGTCTGCAGTCCCTTCTTTCTACTACTACTACACTGACCAGACCACTGCTGCCCGTGTACCCCTGGAACCAATGTTAAATTGCCTGCACCCCTATTTTTGTTATGTTAGGCCTTCGAAGCCTGTCTGCGGTCCCTCCTTCCACTAGGCCTCCACTGACCATTGTACTGCTGCCCGTGTACCCCTGGAACCAATTTTAAATTGCCAACAGCCCAATTTTGTTATGTTAGGCCTTCGAAGCCTGTCTGCAGTCCCTTCTTTCTACTACTACTACACTGACCAGACCACTGCTGCCCGTGTACCCCTGGAACCAATGTTAAATTGCCTGCACCCCTATTTTTGTTATGTTAGGCCTTCGAAGCCTGTCTGCGGTCCCTCCTTCCACTAGGCCTCCACTGACCATTGTACTGCTGCCCGTGTACCCCTGGAACCAATTTTTAATTGCCAACAGCCCTATTTTTTTATGTTAGGCCTTCGAAGCCTGTCTGCGGTTCCTCCTTCCACTTGGCCTCCACTGACCATTGTACTGCTGCCCGTGTACACCTGGAACCAATGTAAAAGTGCCTACAGCCTGTCCAATTTGTTATGTTAGGCCTTCGAAGCCTGTCTGCGGTCCCTTCTTTCTACTACAACTACACTGACCAGACCACTGCCGCCCGTGTACCCCTGTAACCTATTTTAAAGTGCATACAGCCAATTTTTTTCTCTATTTTACAATTATAAAGCCCAGATGGACTACGCTGTACCACGGTAAGAGCTACCCAGTCGTCACTTCTTTTGCAAGAAAAGCCATCCCAGCACTACAGCATCATGTAAAAATCTGCATTGTCCATGCTCTCTGGCTATCGAATAGTAGAAAGGTGCACCTGACAACAGATGCATGGACCAGTAGGCATGTCCACGAAAGGTTAGATGTCCATTACGGCACACTGGGTTAATGTTGTGGATGCATGGTCCACAGGGGACAGCCTACAAAGTCTGTCTGCAGTCCCAAATATAAATTGTCCTCCGCTTACCACACTAATGCTGCCTGTGTACCCCTGGAACATTTCATAAACTCCATTGACCAAAATTTGGGGTTTACAGCCTAATACCAGTGTCTGCCGCTCCAAGGTGTTCCCCGGGTTGCCTTTTCTGAGCTTTGATCTTCAGGCTCTTCTTAAGTAGTTGTTGAAAACAACACTGCATTCGGCCTACAAGTTGGGTCTGGGGTGTAGAGATGGTGTGTTCTGTTATGGCTGGCAATCAGGCAACACAGCGTGCAGTAATCAGCGCACATACAGAGATCTGGCAATAACCAAAAACAATAGGACGAGCTCTGAGACGTGGAATCTCTGTAGACTGCAGTACCTGATCTATCCTCACACAACTATAAGCAGCAGTGGATTGCGCCTATCACTACCTATGCAACTCGGCACTGCCTGAGGAGCTGACTAGCCTGAAGATAGAAATACAAGCCTGACTTACCTCAGAGAAATACCCCAAAGGAATAGGCAGCCCCCCACATATAATGACTGTTAGCAAGATGAAAAGACAAACGTAGGAATGAAATAGATTCAGCAAAGTGAGGCCCGATATTCTAGACAGAGCGAGGATAGCAAAGAGAACTATGCAGTCTACAAAAAACCCTAAAACGAAAACCACGCAAAGGGGCAAAAAGACCCACCGTGCCGAACTAACAGCACGGCGGTGCACTCCTTTGCTTCTCAGAGCTTCCAGCAAAAGTTAATAGCAAGCTGGACAGAAAAAACAGAAAACAAACTAGAAGCACTTATCTAGCAGAGCAGCAGGCCCAAGGAAAGATGCAGTAGCTCAGATCCAACACTGGAACATTGACAAGGAGCAAGGAAGACAGACTCAGATGGAGCTAAATAGCAAGGCAGCCAACGAGCTCACCAAAACACCTGAGGGAGGAAGCCCAGAGACTGCAATACCACTTGTGACCACAGAAGTGAATTCAGCCACAGAATTCACAACAGTACCCCCCCCTTGAGGAGGGGTCACCGAACCCTCACCAGAACCCCCAGGCCGACCAGGATGAGCCACATGAAAGGCACGAACAAGATCTGGGGCATGGACATCAGAGGCAAAAACCCAGGAATTATCTTCCTGAGCATAACCCTTCCATTTGACCAGATACTGGAGTTTCCGTCTAGAGACACGAGAATCCAAAATCTTCTCCACAACATACTCCAATTCCCCCTCCACCAAAACAGGGGCTGGAGGCTCCACAGATGGAACCATAGGTGCCACGTATCTCCTCAACAACGACCTATGGAATACATTATGTATGGAAAAGGAGTCTGGGAGGATCAGACGAAAAGACACCGGATTGAGAATCTCAGAAATCCTATACGGACCAATAAAACGAGGTTTAAATTTAGGAGAGGAAACCTTCATAGGAATATGACGAGAAGATAACCAAACCAGATCCCCAACACGAAGTCGGGGTCCCACACGGCGTCTGCGATTAGCGAAAAGCTGAGCCTTCTCCTGGGACAAGGTCAAATTGTCCACTACCTGAGTCCAGATCTGCTGCAACCTGTCCACCACAGAATCCACACCAGGACAGTCCGAAGACTCAACCTGTCCTGAAGAGAAACGAGGATGGAACCCAGAATTGCAGAAAAATGGAGAGACCAAGGTAACCCAGCTGGCCCGATTATTAAGGGCGAACTCAGCCAACGGCAAAAATGACACCCAATCATCCTGGTCAGCGGAAACAAAACATCTCAGATATGTTTCCAAGGTCTGATTGGTTCGTTCGGTCTGGCCATTAGTCTGAGGATGGAAGGCCGAGGAGAAAGATAGGTCAATGCCCATCCTACCACAAAAGGCTCGCCAGAACCTCGAGACAAACTGGGAACCTCTGTCAGAAACAATATTCTCAGGAATGCCATGTAAACGAACCACATGCTGGAAGAACAAAGGCACCAAATCAGAGGAGGAAGGCAATTTAACCAAGGGCACCAGATGGACCATTTTAGAAAAGCGATCACAGACCACCCAAATGACCGACATTTTTTGAGAAACGGGAAGGTCAGAAATGAAATCCATCGAAATATGTGTCCAAGGCCTCTTCGGGACCGGCAAGGGCAAAAGCAACCCACTGGCACGTGAACAGCAGGGCTTAGCCCTAGCACAAATTCCACAGGACTGCACAAAAGCACGCACATCCCGCGACAGAGATGGCCACCAGAAGGATCTAGCAACCAACTCCCTGGTACCAAAGATTCCTGGATGACCGGCCAGCACCGAACAATGAAGTTCAGAGATAACTTTACTAGTCCACCTATCAGGGACGAACAGTTTCTCGGCCGGACAACGATCAGGTTTATTAGCCTGAAATTTCTGCAACACTCTCTGCAAATCAGGGGAGATGGCAGACACAATGACTCCTTCCTTGAGGATACTCGCCGGCTCAGATAACCCCGGAGAGTCGGGCACAAAACTCCTAGACAGAGCATCCGCCTTCACATTTTCAGAGCCCGGAAGGTATGAAATCACAAAATCAAAACGAGCAAAAAATAACGACCAACGGGCCTGTCTAGGATTCAAGCGCTTGGCAGACTCAAGATAAGTAAGGTTCTTATGATCAGTCAAAACCACCACGCGATGCTTAGCACCCTCAAGCCAATGACGCCACTCCTCGAATGCCCACTTCATGGCCAGCAACTCTCGGTTGCCCACATCATAATTACGCTCAGCAGCAGAAAATTTCCTGGAAAAGAAAGCACATGGTTTGAACACTGAGCAACCAGAACCTCTCTGTGACAAAACCGCCCCTGCACCAATCTCAGAAGCATCAACCTCGACCTGGAACGGAAGAGAAACATCAGGTTGACACAACACAGGGGCACAGCAAAAACGACGCTTCAACTCCTGAAAAGCTTCCACGGCAGCAGAAGACCAATTAACCAAATCAGCACCCTTCTTGGTCAAATCGGTCAATGGTCTGGCAATGCTAGAAAAATTACAGATGAAGCGACGATAAAAATTAGCAAAGCCCAGGAATTTCTGCAGACTTTTTAGAGATGTCGGCTGAGTCCAATCCTGGATGGCCTGAACCTTAACCGGATCCATCTCGATAGTAGAAGGGGAAAAGATGAACCCCAAAAATGAAACTTTCTGCACACCGAAGAGACACTTTGATCCCTTCACGAACAAGGAATTAGCACGCAGTACCTGGAAAACCATTCTGACTTGCTTCACATGAGACTCCCAATCATCTGAGAAGATCAAAATGTCATCCAAGTAAACAATCAAGAATTTATCCAGATACTCACGGAAAATGTCATGCATAAAAGACTGAAACACAGATGGAGCATTGGCAAGTCCGAACGGCATCACCAGATACTCAAAATGACCCTCGGGCGTATTAAATGCCGTTTTCCATTCATCTCCCTGCCTGATTCTCACCAGATTATACGCACCACGAAGATCAATCTTAGTAAACCAACTAGCCCCCTTAATCCGAGCAAACAAGTCAGAAATCAATGGCAAGGGATACTGAAACTTAACAGTGATCTTATTAAGAAGGCGGTAATCAATACACGGTCTTAGCGAACCATCCTTCTTGGCTACAAAAAAGAACCCTGCTCCCAATGGTGACGACGATGGGCGAATATGTCCCTTCTCCAGGGACTCCTTCACATAACTGCGCATAGCGGTGTGTTCAGGTACGGACAAATTAAATAAACGACCCTTAGGGAATTTACTACCAGGAATCAAATCGATAGCACAATCACAATTCCTATGCGGAGGTAGGGCATCAGACTTGGACTCTTCAAATACATCCTGAAAGTCCGACAAGAACTCTGGGATGTCAGAAGGAATGGATGACGAAATAGACAAAAATGGAACATCACCATGTACTCCCTGACAACCCCAGCTGGTTACCGACATAGAGTTCCAATCCAATACTGGATTATGGGTTTGTAGCCATGGCAACCCCAACACGACCACATCATGCAAATTATGCAGTACCAGAAAGCGAATAACTTCCTGATGTGCAGGAGCAATGCACATGGTCAGCTGGGCCCAGTACTGAGGCTTATTCTTGACCAAAGGTGTAGCATCAATTCCTCTCAACGGAATAGGACACCGCAAAGGCTCCAAGAAAAATCCACAACGTTTAGCATAATCCAAATCCATCAGATTCAGGGCAGCGCCTGAATCCACAAACGCCATGACAGAATACGATGACAAAGAGCACATTAAGGTAATGGACAAAAGGAATTTGGACTGTACAGTACCAATAACGGCAGAGCTATCGAACCGCCTAGTGCGTTTAGGACAATTAGAAATAGCATGAGTAGAATCACCACAATAGAAACACAGTCTGTTCAGACGTCTGTGTTCTTGCCGTTCTACTTTAGTCATAGTCCTGTCGCACTGCATAGGCTCAGGTTTACTCTCAGACAATACCGCCAGATGGTGCACAGATTTACGCTCGCGCAAGCGACGACCGATCTGAATGGCCAAGGACATAGACTCATTCAAACCAGCAGGCATAGGAAATCCCACCATTACATCCTTAAGAGCTTCAGAGAGACCCTTTCTGAACAAAGCCGCTAGTGCAGATTCATTCCACAGAGTGAGTACTGACCACTTCCTAAATTTCTGACAATATACTTCTACATCATCCTGACCCTGGCATAAAGCCAGCAGATTTTTCTCAGCCTGATCCACTGAATTAGGCTCATCGTAAAGCAATCCCAGCGCCTGGAAAAATGCATCAACATTACTCAATGCAGAATCTCCTGGTGCAAGAGAAAACGCCCAGTCCTGTGGGTCGCCGCGCAAAAAAGAAATAATAATCAAAACCTGTTGAATAGGATTACCAGAAGAATGAGGTTTCAAGGCCAAAAATAGCTTACAATTATTTCTGAAGCTCAGGAACTTAGTTCTGTCACCAAAAAACAAATCAGGAATCGGAATTCTTGGTTCTAGCATCGATTTCTGATCAATAGTATCTTGAATCTTTTGTACATTTACAACGAGATTATCCATTGAGGAGCACAGAGCCTGAATATCCATGTCCACAGCTGTGTCCTGAAGCACTCTAATGTCTAGGGGAAAAAAAAGACTGAAGACAGAGCTAAGAAAAAAAAATGCTGTCAGGATTTCTTTTTTCCCTCTATTGGGAATCATTGGTGTGGCTCCTTGTACTGTTATGGCTGGCAATCAGGCAACACAGCGTGCAGTAATCAGCGCACATACAGAGATCTGGCAATAACCAAAAACAATAGGACGAGCTCTGAGATGTGGAATCTCTGTAGACTGCAGTACCTGATCTATCCTCACACAACTATAAGCAGCAGTGGATTGCGCCTATCACTACCTATGCAACTCGGCACTGCCTGAGGAGCTGACTAGCCTGAAGATAGAAATACAAGCCTGACTTACCTCAGAGAAATACCCCAAAGGAATAGGCAGCCCCCCACATATAATGACTGTTAGCAAGATGAAAAGACAAACGTAGGAATGAAATAGATTCAGCAAAGTGAGGCCCGATATTCTAGACAGAGCGAGGATAGCAAAGAGAACTATGCAGTCTACAAAAAACCCTAAAACGAAAACCATGCAAAGGGGCAAAAAGACCCACCGTGCCGAACTAACAGCACGGCGGTGCACTCCTTTGCTTCTCAGAGCTTCCAGCAAAAGTTAATAGCAAGCTGGACAGAAAAAACAGAAAACAAACTAGAAGCACTTATCTAGCAGAGCAGCAGGCCCAAGGAAAGATGCAGTAGCTCAGATCCAACACTGGAACATTGACAAGGAGCAAGGAAGACAGACTCAGGTGGAGCTAAATAGCAAGGCAGCCAACGAGCTCACCAAAACACCTGAGGGAGGAAGCCCAGAGACTGCAATACCACTTGTGACCACAGAAGTGAATTCAGCCACAGAATTCACAACAGTGTTCCACTCCAAGGTGTTCCCCAGGTTTCCTCGCCATTGCTGCGATCTTAATGCTCTCATTTAGTAGTTGTTGGAAACTACAGTGCATTAGGCCTACAAATTGGGTATGGGGTGTAGAGAGATGGTGTGTTCCACTCCAAGGTGTTCCCCAGGTTTCCTCTCCATTGCTTCGATCTTCCTGCTCTCGTTTAGTAGTTGTTGGAAACTACAGTGCATTAGGCCTACAAATTGGGTATGGGGTGTAGAGAGATGGTGTGTTCCACTCCAAGGTGTTCCCCAGGTTTCCTCTCCATTGCTTCGATCTTCCTGCTCTCGTTTAGTAGTTGTTGGAAACTACAGTGCATTAGGCCTACAAATTGGGTATGGGGTGTAGAGAGATGGTGTGTTCCACTCCAAGGTGTTCCCCAGGTTTCCTCGCCATTGCTGCGATCTTAATGCTCTCGTTTAGTAGTTGTTGGAAACTACAGTGCATTAGGCCTGCAAATTGGGTATGGGGTGTAGAGAGATGGTGTGTTCCACTCCAAGGTGTTCCCCAGGTTTCCTCGCCATTGCTGCGATCTTAATGCTCTCGTTTAGTAGTTGTTGGAAACTACAGTGCATTAGGCCTACAAATTGGGTATGGGGTGTAGAGAGATGGTGTGTTCCACTCCAAGGTGTTCCCCAGGTTTCCTCGCCATTGCTGCGATCTTAATGCTCTTGTTTAGTAGTTGTTGGAAACTACAGTGCATTAGGCCTACAAATTGGGTATGGGGTGTAGAGAGATGGTGTGTTCCACTCCAAAGGGGTTCCCCAGGTTTCCTCGCCATTGCTTCGATCTTCCTGCTCTCGTTTAGTAGTTGTTGGAAACTACACTGCATTAGGCCTACAAATTGGGTATGGGGTGTAGAGAGATGGTGTGTTCCACTCCAAGGTGTTCCCCAGGTTTCCTCGCCATTGCTTCGATCTTCCTGCTCTCGTTTAGTAGTTGTTGGAAACTACACTGCATTAGGCCTACAAATTGGGTATGGGGTGTAGAGAGATGGTGTGTTCCACTCCAAGGTGTTCCCCAGGTTTCCTCGCCATTGCTTCAATCTTCCTGCTCTCGTTTAGTAGTTGTTGGAAACTACAGTGCATTAGGCCTACAAATTGGGTATGGGGTGTAGAGAGATGGTGTGTTCCACTCCAAGGTGTTCCCCAGGTTTCCTCGCCATTGCTGCGATCTTAATGCTCTCGTTTAGTAGTTGTTGGAAACTACAGTGCATTAGGCCTACAAATTGGGTATGGGTTGTAGAGAGATGGTGTGTTCCACTCCAAGGTGTTCCCCAGGTTTCCTCGCCATTGCTGCGATCTTAATGCTCTCGTTTAGTAGTTGTTGGAAACTACAGTGCATTAGGCCTACAAATTGGGTATGGGGTGTAGAGAGATGGTGTGTTCCACTCCAAGGTGTTCCCCAGGTTTCCTCGCCATTGCTGCGATCTTAATGCTCTCGTTTAGTAGTTGTTGGAAACTACAGTGCATTAGGCCTACAAATTGGGTATGGGGTGTAGAGAGATGGTGTGTTCCACTCCAAGGTGTTCCCCAGGTTTCCTCGCCATTGCTGCGATCTTAATGCACTCGTTTAGTAGTTGTTGGAAACTACAGTGCATTAGGCCTACAAATTGGGTATGGGGTGTAGAGAGATGGTGTGTTCCACTCCAAGGTGTTCCCCAGGTTTCCTCGCCATTGCTTCGATCTTCCTGCTCTCGTTTAGTAGTTGTTGGAAACTACACTGCATTAGGCCTACAAATTGGGTATGGGGTGTAGAGAGATGGTGTGTTACACTACAAGGTGTTCTCCAGGTTGCCTTTCCTGAGCTTCTATCTTCAGGCTCTCATTAAATTGTGGTTAAATGGAACAACTGCATTTGGCGTACTAGTTGGGTTGGGGCCTACTATCGGTGTCTGCCACTCCTTGCTGTTGTCCTGGTTTCCTGTCCTGAAATTCCATTTTCAGGCTCTCGTTAAGTAGTTCTTAATGTTAGACAGCATTTGGCCTACTAGTTGGGTTGGGGCCTACTATCGGTGTCTGCCACTCCTTGCTGTACTCCTCCACTGAACAAAGCTGTGCCGCCTGTTTACTACGGTTGCCAATTTTGAACTGCATTTCGACTACTTACTGATTTGGGCCTACTCTCTGTGTCAGCCTCTCATTCCAGTTGTCCTCCACTGCAATGCCCCCTGGTTAGTCCTGTGTTACCAATTTTGAACTGCATTTAGCCCACTTTATTCTTTGGGCCTATATCTGTGTTTCCTCCTCATCCTGCCCATTGCCCAGCCAGTCATAGATGAGTCTGCTGGTACATTGACCCATAACGCTAAATTCCCCGTGCACGCTACACAGCAAGATTGTGACCCTGCTGAAAGTCAGGTTCCTCTTCCCGCATACCATACCACCTTACACGGGGACAAAGAGGAAGGTGCAGATGAAAGTGCAGGTTCCTTCATCAGATGGGGGGAGGAATACTAGTTGGCGACGTCACTGGCACAGGGCCTCTCATAGTACGCAAAAGTGTTGCTGCCGGTGGGAGGCGCCCCCGCCGTGCAAACACACCGCTGTACTTTGAGGGGCCCTGTGCCAGTGCCAGTGCCAAGGAGTGGGCCCCCCTGCTTGCTCAGGATCACAGCACTTGCAAAGTTGAAATACTTTCCTCTCCCTGCTCCACTGCCGTGACGCGTTCCAGATTTCCTGGGCCCACTAATTACTTGAACCAGCCCTACCCCCCACAACTTTAGCCAAATGACCCCCAATTTCAAATGCCTTCCAATTATTATAAGCTAAATTACGATTGACAAGCTTCAGTAAAAAGAATGGATGTTTTTGCCATTAAAATGGGCAGTGTAGGTGTTTTCCTGGCCTCCACTCACTGCCGACTATGCTCCCCCATTGACTTGCATTGGGTTTCGTGTTTCGGGCGATACCCGACTTTTCGCGATAATCGGCCGATTCCACTCGACTTGACTTCTAAGATAGTCGGGTTTCGCGAAACACGACTCGATTCTAAAAAGGTCAAGGTCGCTCAACCCTAGTCACCGCACATCTAGATTAGTTCCTTGGAAGGTCTAGTTTTGCAAAATGGGGTTACATGTGGGGGAGCTCCAATGTTTAGGCACACAGGGGCTCTCCAAACGTGCCACAATTGGAGGTAATTTTTCATTCGAAAAGTCAAATGGCGCTCCTTCCCTTCCGAGCCCTGCCATGTGCCCAAACAGTGGTTTACCCCCACATGTGAGGTATCGGTATACTCAGGAGAAATTGCCCAATAAATTTTAGGATCCATTTTATCCTGCTGCCCATGTGGAAATGAACAAATTGAGGCTAAAATAAATTTTTTGTGAAAAAAAGTACTTTTTCATTTTAGAGATCAATTTGTAAAGCACCTGGGGGTTCAAAGTGCTCACTATGCATCTACTAAAGCTCCTTGGGAGGTCTAGTTTCCAAAATGGGGTCACTTGTGGGGGAGCTCCAATGTTTAGGCACACAGGGGCTCTCCTAACGCGACATGGTGTCCGCTAAAGATTGGAGCCAATGATTCATTGAAAAAGTCAAATGGTGCTCCTTCCGTTCCGAGCCCTGTCGTGCGCCCAAACAGTGGTTCCCCCCAAATATAGGGTATCGGCGTACTCAGGACAAATTGTACAATAACTTTTGGGGTCCAGTTTCTCTTTTTACCCTTGGAAAATAAAAAAAAATGTTGCTAAAAGATCATTTTTGTGACTAAAAAGTTAAATGTTCATTTTTTCCTTCCATGTTGCTTCTGCTGCTGTAAAGCACCTGAAGGGTTAATAAACTTTTTGCATGTGGTTTTGAGCACCTTGATGGGTGCAGTTTTTAGAATGGTGTCACTTTTGGTTATTTTCAGCCATATAGACCCCTCAAACTGGCTTGACAAATGTGAGGTGGTGCCTAAAAAAATGGTTTTCTAAATTTCGTTGTAAAAATGAGAAATTGCTGGTCAAATTTTAACCCTTATAACTTCCTAGCAAAAAAAATGTTGTTTCCAAAATTGTGCTGATGTAAAGTAGACATGTTGGTAATGTTATTTATTAACTATTTTGTGTCACGTAACTCTCTCGTTTAACAGAATAAAAATTAAAATTTGAAAATTGCAAAATTTACAACATTTTTGCCAAGTTTCCATTTTTTTCACAAATAAACACAAAAATTATCGACCTATATTTACCACTAGCATGAAGCCCAATATGTCACGAAAAAACAGTCTCAGAACCGCTAGGATCCGTTGAAGCGTTCCTGAGTTATTACCTCATAAAGGGACACTGGTCAGAAGTGCAAAAAAACAGCCAGGTCATTAAGGTCAAAATAGGCTGGGTCATGAAGGGGTTAAAGGGGCCCACTGAGACTCTTTTGCTTGGGCCCAACGAAAACATGGAGCTGGCCGTGTGTAGCAGAATAAGTCCCTCCACCAAAAACCCAAAGTTATTGGATTTCGTAGAAAAGTTTGATTTAACGGATCACTTTATTGTTTTTTTTAATATAGTTGTCCATAGACAATAATCTGCAGGGGTTCATGTTTGATCAGCCAAAAGTTAATAATAAACATAATAAAAACTTTGGGTGACCTTTTAGTACTAAGTCACCATATTATATGTAACTTAAATCTTCTGTTATCTTTATATCATGAAGCCATGAGTAAGTGTGACTTTTTAAGTTCTGTCAAATGCTTCACTTGAAGATTTATGTGTCAGACTTTTATGACACTACATGGAAGAACTAATTTGCATTGTACATTCTATGAATTGCAAGACCTCATCAGTCATTTATCACATAACCTGTCTATTGGTCTTTGTTGGACTCAAATCACATATCCAAATCAGAAGGCCATATTTTCACTTAAAAATTGTTATACCTAATATTGTGGTGCAGCCCAATTAGCTACTCCAAATCGCTTGCGCTAAAACTGTATTTCAGTGGCACATCAGAAGGCCAGATTTCCACGTAAATATCATTAGGCCTACCATAGTGGTACAGCCACGAGGCCGAATTAGCTACTTCTAATCGTTTGTGCTAAAACTGTGTTTCAATGGCGAATCAGAAGGCCAGGTTTCCACATAAAAATCATTAGGTCTACCATAGTGGTGCAACCACAAGGCTCAATTAGCTACTCTAAATTGTTTGTGCTATAACTGTTTCAGTGGCAAATCGGAAGGCCAGTTTTCCACTTAAAAATTGTTAGGCCTAATATAGTGGTACAGCCACTAGGCATTATTAGCTACTACAAATCATTTGTGCTAAAACTGTGTTTCAGGTGCAATTCAGAATGCCAGATTTCCACTTAAACGTCCTTAGGCCTAATATAGTGGTGCATCCACTAGGCACAATTAGCTACTACAAATTGTCTGTGCTAAAACAGTGTTTCACTAGTAAATCAGAAGGATATATATTTCCACTTAAAAATCATTGGGCATAACAGTGTTCAGGCACACTATACAGGAAAACAAATATTTCATTTAGTTAGCGGTGAATGACAGCTGTGGGCCTAAGATTGTGAAACAGCAGGGTGCAAGTGGGAAAGGCTACTTACAACATGAGTGGGAAAAAGCGATGTCGTGGTGGAAGGGAGAATAGTTTTGGTGTTCGGCGTGTATGTGGGTTAGGTGTTAATGTGAATGAAAGTTCAAGTAAACAAACAACGTCCCGTCCTATTCAAAGACCACTGATATCTGTTACTAGCTGGACTACCCGACTCTCTTTCTTTGGCAGCCACACAGCAGTTCGCCTTGTAGATGAGGCTCAGAAACACCATATGCTCCAGTGGATGGCAAACGCTGGATCAAGTGGCATCTCCTCCTCTTCCTCCACCTTAACATCACACCTTAACATCACACACAATGCTCAGAGGTGGCACCCCAATCACCCTTGTTTCACACCCACGTCATAAATTTCCAATTGCCCAACTGACTGGTGGGAACCTCAGATGGGCCATCCTGAAGAACTATTCACACATTCCATTCCATGGGCATCAGAGGTCTGATTTGAAAAATCATAGAATCCAGAGGAGGAAAGCATCTGTACCGAATACCCAAATTTTTTCATGTTGGATCCGGGGCCAGTAGGGTCCGAGCAGAATCTAGACCCTCATCACCAGACCTTAACCACTAAGGGTGGAGGTGATCCTGATGAGATTTAGATATCTGAGTCTCACATGGACTGTACTGTGCTGTCAGGGCAAGAAGAGGCGGTTTGCGATTCCAAGGGCGAGAAATGAGGTGCTCGATCCCAGTTGGTGTGAACATAGAAGCACACAGCTATGTAGGTCATCTGAGGAGGAATATGAGGAGGTTACATTGTGCCGTACATCGCAGACACATAGTGATGAAGCCAAAACAACCAATGCATTCTCAGCCACAACTGTGCCTTTGACCATCAGCATCCGCTGGTCTGCAGCTCGCAGATGTGATAAGGGCCTGTGCAATAATTTGACTACTACATGTAAGAACCATCACATGTGCAATCAACATGAGTTACTGTGTGAATCCCACTGCGCAAAAATTTGGACCTCAATAATCATCAGCTGCCGCATCAATCATATTTGCTGCATCCTCCTCCTCCTCTGTCCTCTGTAGCTGATACAACTGAAACTGCGAGGACAGGCGAGAGGCCCACTGCTGGCACCGGGCCCCTCACCTTCTTAGGGGCCACATAGCGGCCTGCGGCAGAGCAGGGAGATTGATTCCCCCTGCTCTGCCACAGAATGTAACTGTATCGGCGCGCTGTGCACACGGTGATACAGTTACAGTAGCGTAGCTTTGAGTGGGTCCCTTTAGAGTGAGGGGCCCGGGGCGATGGCCCCCTCTGCCCCCCCAGTAGCTACCATACTGGCCTGACACCATCAAAGTGAAATAAATGTCACAAGAATAGAAATAGCATAAATGACAAGCCTTGACTGTTCACATTTCCACAAATTTCTGTTAACATCATCATCAGCAGCAGCAGCCACAGCAGGCACAGAAACCACACTAAAGATATCACATTGTGCAGTTACGTGACTTTATTGCATCACACTAAAAAATGCAATATCACCTAGTCTGTACAGTCTGTGATTTGGGTGCAAAAGTCCATGGAGATTCATGACTTGTTCATTTTGATAAAAGTTAGGCAGTCTACACTTTCTGGGAACAGCCGGCTGCGCTTATCCATCAGGACAGCACAGCAGCACTAAAGACACATTCTGAGAGAATGCTGGCTGCCAGGCACGATAAAACCCCCACGTCCTGTTAGGTGAGCTCAGGCCACTCATCCATTTTGGAAGAACAAAATGTGAAAGGGTCCAAACCATCCCTAATGGTATTGATATCCAGTTCTAGATACTCGTGCACCATCCTCTCCATTCATTCACCACGTGTAATACTTGGACTCTGTTGTGCTGGTGCTCGACCTGGTCTAAAAAAAGTTTCAAAGGACTTACAGAAATTGCTTCTTCCACTTACACCACTACTGCTGCTGCTAATGTTTTAGCGCTGATGAATTGACATGCCAGAGGTTGGAAGTCTAGAGCTGTGATGAAAACTGTGCTTCACTGCTGTCTTGGGGAAAAGCTCTCTTAAGGTTGTGTAAAACCTTCCATACTCCAGCATTCACGGGTCCCTTTCCAGGGTGGGAAGCATCTGGAAAAATCTGGCTTTATAATGTGGATCTAACAGAGTGGCAACCCAGTAGTCAGCAGCATTTCTAATCATAACTATACGGGGATCATATTGCAGATAGTGTAGCAAGAATGCACTCATATGTGGGGCTCTACCATGAGGTCCAAGGCCATGTTGTTGGTGGCCGGGTAACAATGATGCTTGTTTCCTCCGTCTACTCCCGCCAACCATGAACAACAGAGAGGGGAGGATTATCCTCTTCATCTGACAGTTGCTCGCCCATCACCTCTTCCTCATCCATTTGTTCCTCGGATCTTGCACCTTCAAAAAGTTTTTTTTGTTGTCACTAGCCCCCTCAATAGCAGTAATCCACCCTCCCTTGACACACACCTGTGTGATAACAGCCTGGAACTAAGAGACAGTGTTATCCCTTCGGCATCCTCTTCTGCTTCCTCTTCTTCTGGGACCACCATCTCCTCCCGCAGGCTATTCAAAGTCTGCTCCAGCATGTAGATGACCGGAATAGTGATGCTGATAACGGTAGCATCAGTGCTAACCATCTTAGTAGCCTTTTTTAAACTGTGCAGAAGGGTAAAGAGGTTCTTAATCTGTGCCCACTCCATAAATGTGATATGTGCCACGTCCGTACTGCATTGGCCCAGGCTATATGACATACTGCTTCAGGGCTCGTTGCTGCTGCCACAGTCACTGCAACATGTACAGAGTGGAATTACACTGTTTTGGCACATCACATATCAACCTGTTAACTGGCATGGACAAAGATTTCTGTGTCTTTATCGATGCAAGTCGATGACCTGAGGGGTGCGAACAGCGGAAATGAGCACACAGCTTCCATACTTTCTGGAGCAGCTGATCCAGGCTAGGATAGTGGCGGAAAAAAACGCTCTGCTACCAGGTTGAGGATGTGAGCCATGCAAGGCACATGTGTGAGCTTGCCTTGCTGTAGGGCCAACACCAGGTTTGCACAGTTATCAGACACGGCCTTCCATGGATGCAGTTTCAGTGGACACAGCCATTGATCAAACTCAGCCTGGAGAGCTGTCCACAACTCTTCAGCTGTATGACTATGTTTTCCAAAGCATATCAATTTTAACACTGCCTGATTGTGGTGAGCCCTGGCTGCACAGTATGTAGGTTGTGGGGATGTTACGGTGGATTCAGACAATTGTGGTGTGCTCATTCTCTAAGATTGGTTAAAAATGGCAGGTATGCCCGTCTCCATTACAGCTGATGGCGGGCTCTCAGTAAGCGTGACTGGAGCGGGTAAAGAACCAGAGGTTCTGTGGTCAAAGACCTGTGTCACAATAATTTGCACATGATTTGCCGATACAAATCCTCCCAAGAAATTTGTGCAAAAAGACAATATTCTATAAAATAAATATTTTATTGAAGAAATAATAATATTTAAATATATATAAAATAATTAATTAACAGCTGATAGAAGCACATATGATAATCAATGATATAGGTATAGGAACATACAAACAATACATTAATATACCATGCCAGGCGATGCAAGAAAATATAAAATATAAAATATAAATAGCAGACAAAGAGAACCCCTAAAAAATATATATAGTGACAATATAGAATATCTACAAAATTATATATATATACATATACATGTGCAGCGGCACAAATTCATAGTAATATTATGGCCACACAAGGTATAAAAACCAAAGTGCACTGGTGCTGAACATATATATATATATAAAACATATAAAATATATATATGTGTCCTATTAGGAATCAAATACAACCAAGAAAGTCTAATAAGGTGCCAAAATAGGTAAAAAAAACAAAAATTCACTAAAGTGCAATAATATGTGCAATATTGCTAAAAATTATACTTGCACAAGGTGTAAAAACCCACAGAATAAGTGCTGTAGTGCAAAAGTGCTAAAATAACAAAAAGTGTAACCTATTTAGGAACAGCCTATATCAGACACTCTGGGAGCCTATAAAGTGTCGTAGTGCTACAATAACTGTGAATGTATCCTATAATGGAACCATCTACATCAGACACTGCTGGAGACCTATAAAGTGTCGTAGTGCTAAAATAAAATAAAACATGCAAACACCTAGCAGAGAAGTATTACCAAAAATATGCAGAGTTCCTCATACCCAATTGCTTCTTGATCCCTAAGTACGTTTCGGCGTTTAGCCTTCTTCCGGGGGGCATATACAATCTGGCCCAGGGTGTGCATATTTATATTAATGGTAGCCAATCAAATGCCGAACATTGTATGCCGGGTGATGTGATGCGGATGCCCAGCCGCCGAACACATCCGCCCAGCGTCACCCAGACAACGCGCACCAGGCCAATCACCCCGCCCACATCACGTGACCGGGGGATCACCAGGAGCACGTCGCCAAGGAAACAGACGCCGGAACGAATGCGGCCAGTGGCAGGGAAGACCGCGAAAGCGCACCATCTCCCGCACGCAAGTCCGGCATAAAAAGGGGATAGGAAAGAACTATCCTGGGTTTGTGCATACCGCTATCACTATGGATACTAACAATAAGTGGCGCACACTAATAAAGCCTATGAAACCAATGAACTAAGTATATAAACAGAAAAGGACATATACAGTGGGGCAAAAAAGTATTTAGTCAGTCAGCAATAGTGCAAGTTCCACCACTTAAAAAGATGAGAGGCGTCTGTAATTTACATCACAGGTAGACCTCAACTATGGGAGACAAACTGAGAAAAAAAAATCCAGAAAATCACATTGTCTGTTTTTTTAACATTTTATTTGCATATTATGGTGGAAAATAAGTATTTGGTCAGAAACAAAATTTCATCTCAATACTTTGTAATATATCCTTTGTTGGCAATGACAGAGGTCAAACATTTTCTGTAAGTCTTCACAAGGTTGCCACACACTGTTGTTGGTATGTTGGCCGATTCCTCCATGCAGATCTCCTCTAGAGCAGTGATGTTTTTGGCTTTTCGCTTGGCAACACGGACTTTCAACTCCCTCCAAAGGTTTTCTATAGGGTTGAGATCTGGAGACTGGCTAGGCCACTCCAGGACCTTGAAATGCTTCTTACGAAGCCACTCCTTCGTTGCCCTGGCGGTGTGCTTTGGATCATTGTCATGTTGAAAGACCCAGCCACGTTTCATCTTCAATGCCCTTGCTGATGGAAGGAGGTTTGCACTCAAAATCTCATGATACATGGCCCCATTCATTCTTTCATGTACCCGGATCAGTCGTCCTGGCCCCTTTGCAGAGAAGCAGCCCCAAAGCATGATGTTTCCACCACCATGCTTTACAGTAGGTATGGTGTTTGATGGATGCAACTCAGTATTCTTTTTCCTCCAAACACGACAAGTTGTGTTTCTACCAAACAGTTCCAGTTTGGTTTCATCAGACCATAGGACATTCTCCCAAAACTCCTCTGGATCATCCAAATGCTCTCTAGCAAACTTCAGACGGGCCCGGACATGTACTGGCTTAAGCAGTGGGACACGTCTGGCACTGCAGGATCTGAGTCCATGGTGGCGTAGTGTGTTACTTATGGTAGGCCTTGTTACATTGGTCCCAGCTCTCTGCAGTTCATTCACTAGGTCCCCCCGAGTGGTTCTGGGATTTTTGCTCACCGTTCTTGTGATCATTCTGACCCCACGGGTGGGATTTTGCGTGGAGCCCCAGATCGAGGGAGATTATCAGTGGTCTTGTATGTCTTCCATTTTCTAATTATTGCTCCCACTGTTGATTTCTTCACTCCAAGCTGGTTGGCTATTGCAGATTCAGTCTTCCCAGCCTGGTGCAGGGCTACAATTTTGTTTCTGGTGTCCTTTGACAGCTCTTTGGTCTTCACCATAGTGGAGTTTGGAGTCAGACTGTTTGAGGGTGTGCACAGGTGTCTTTTTATACTGATAACAAGTTTAAACAGGTGCCATTACTACAGGTAATGAGTGGAGGAAAGAGGAGACTCTTAAAGAAGAAGTTACAGGTCTGTGAGAGCCAGAAATCTTGATTGTTTGTTTCTGACCAAATACTTATTTTCCACCATAATATGCAAATAAAATGTTAAAAAAACAGACAATGTGATTTTCTGGATTTTTTTTTCTCAGTTTGTCTCCCATAGTTGAGATCTACCTATGATGTAAATTACAGACGCCTCTCATCTTTTTAAGTGGTGGAACTTGCACTATTGCTGACTGACTAAATACTTTTTTGCCCCACTGTATATATAAATATAAATATAAAAGGGGAAATATATGAATATTAAATAATGCATGTGATATGTGAAGTGTCTCAATAATTAATTATGTAATACATCAAAAGATAAATAACAATAAAAAAGCAAAAAATACATATATATATATATACATATATTATGCACACATGTATACATAAACAACATGTGACATAATATTATATTAATTTAATAATTAAATACCGATAAATAATATTATACCATAATAAATTCACCAAAAATAATAAATAAATAATAAAAGCTATATGAAAAAATGATTAATATACAAGTGAATAGATAGTACAAAAAAAATATATATATAAAAAATAAAAAAATATATAAATATATAAATATGAATATAGTATAAATAATACAGTAATATAATAGATATATAAATACATATATAACCCCTGTCTCTAAATATACAAAAAAAATATAAATAAATAAATACATAAATCCAATCAAATATTAAAAAGTCTTCTGATTTGTTTGATAGAAGCAGCAGGTTCATACAATCTTCTCACTGCTCATAGGCTGGAAACCAATCCCAGAATAAAAATAGTAGTAGATAAGCAATGCTAAAAAAATATATGAGAAAAACATCAATTACAATACAATAATGCATACACGCATACAGATAAAAATGTAGAACTATAGGATTAAAATAAATACAAAAGATGATCAGAGAAATGATGAATAACTTAGATTCTCATTAAGACCCAGGTTGAAGGGTACGGAGGGTCCAGATCCACCTGGTTTCTTTCTGAGCGAGCCTACGACTAATGTTACCGCCACGTAAATCTGAAATAATTCTGTCGATACAAATTACTCAAAGGCCAGTTGGACCACAATTGTGATAAATCTTAAAGTGCCTTGGTAATGTTTTCAGATATTCTATTGTTGTTTCCTTTTCCGCAGCGATAATTTCTCTCACATGTTCCCGTACACATAGTTTCAAAGATCTGGTTGTGAGCCCAACATAAATTTTTGAACAAGGGCACGTGGCATGGTATATGACAGCTTTCGTATTGCACGTGATAGCCTGTGTTATCTTATAGGATTTATTATCAGATTCAACGAACATAGAGGCAAGATCAATATTAGAACAGACAATACAATTGCCACATGGGGCACATCCCCATTTCTCAATAGGTTTCGGAAATAGAGAGGGAAACAATGTAGATTGAGTATTGATTGGATAAAAACTCTTAGTCAAATGATCTTTTAAATTTCGGGCCCGACGTGCTGTTATACAGGGTCGTTCTGGTAAATATTCCTTCAGAATAGGGTCACTAGTAAGTATGGTCCAATGCTTAGATAAAATATCACGCATCACATCCCATTGTGAATGATACTCCGTAATTAGCCTAACTTTAGTATCCTTCTGTGGTTTATGTTTTGGAAAAATTAGACTCTCACGTTCTGTCTTCATAGCACGATAGTAAGCCTTCTTGATACTTCTATGGCTATATCCCCGATCAATAAATCTCTTCTTCATGTCGTCAGCTCGCAACTTAAAATCATCAAATGATGAGCACAAACGCCAAAGTCTCAAAAACTGCCCAGTAGGAATGGCATTGATAACATGTTTAGGATGTGCTGAAGAAGCATGAAACACTGAATTTACTGCTGTTTTTTTTGCGAAAAATATCAGTTTGTAAAGTACCAAAATTATCACGCCGGATTGTGACATCTAAAAAGTTAACATGATTAAAATCAAAATTGCATGTCAATTTAATATTGAGTTGATTACAATTTAAAACATTAATAAAATTTAAAAGATCCTCAGGAGTACCACGCCAAATAAAAAAAAAATCATCAATAAAACGAGTCCAAAAAACAACTCGTTCCATGATATCCGTAGAAAAAAGCTTCCTCTCCCACAGCCCCAGGAACAGGTTAGCATATGATGGTGCACAAGCTGCACCCATAGCTGTTCCCTGGAGCTGCAGGAAGAAGGAGCCATAAAAAATTGTCAGTTAAAATAAATTTTAAAAGTAGAATAAGAAAGTCAATTTCCTCAATATTAAAATTTAACATACTTAAAAAATATCTTGAGGCTTCAAGACCATCCTTCGGCGTTTGTGCTCATCATTTGATGATTTTAAGTTGCGAGCTGACAACATGAAGAAGAGATTTATTGATCGGGGATATAGCCATGGAAGTATCAAGAAGGCTTACAGAACGTGAGAGTCTAATTTTTCCAAAACATAAACCACAGAAGGATACTAAAGTTAGGCTAATTACGGAGTATCATTCACAATGGGATGTGATGCGTGATATTTTATCTAAGCATTGGACCATACTTACTAGTGACCCTATTCTGAAGGAATATTTACCAGAACGACCCTGAAAAAACAGCACATCGGGCTCGAAATTTAAAAGATCATTTGACTAAGACTTTTTATCCAATCAATACTCAATCTACATTGTTTCCCTCTCTATTTCCGAAACCTATTGAGAAATGGGGATGTGCCCCATGTGGCAATTGTATTGCCTGTTCTAATATTGATCATGCCTCTATGTTCGTTGGATCTGATAATAAATCCTATAAGATAACACAGGCTATCACATGCAATATGAAAGCTGTCATATACCATGCCACGTGCCCTTGTTCAAAAATTTATGTTGGGCTCACAACCAGATCTTTGAAACTATGTGTATGGGAACATGTGAGAGAAATTATCGCTGCGGAAAAGGAAACAACAATAGAATATCTGAAAACATTACCAAGGCACTTTAAGATTTATCACAATTGTGATCCAACTGGCCTTCGAGTAATTGGTATCGACAGAATTATTTCAGATTTACGTGGCGGTAACATTAGTCGTAGGCTCGATCAGAAAGAAACCAGGTGGATCTGGACCCTCCGTACCCTTCAACCTCTGGGTCTTAATGAGAATCTAAGTTATTCATCATTTCTCTGATCATCTTTTGTATTTATTTTAATCTTATAATTGTACATTTTAATCTGTATGTGTGTATGCATTATTGTATTTTAATTGATGTTTTTCTCATATATTTTTTTAGCAATGCTTATCTACTATTTTTATTCTGGGATTGGTTTCCAGCCTATGAGCAGTGAGAAGATTGTATGAACCTGCTGCTTCTATCAAACAAATCAGAAGACTTTTTAATATTTGATTGGATTTATGTATTTATTTATTTATATATTTTTTGTATATTTAGAGACAGGGGTTATATATGTATTTATATATCTATTATATTTTTTACACTTTTACATATTTTTTGGTATTTATATGATCAATGATACTGTATTATTTATACTATATTCATATTTATATATTTATATATTTTTTTATTTTTTATATATATTTTTTTGTACTATCTATTCACTTGTATATTAATCATTTTTTTCATATAGCTTTTATTATTTATTTATTATTTTTGGTGAATTTATTATGGTATAATATTATTTATCGGTATTTAATTATTAAATTAATATAATATTATGTCACATGTTGTGCATGTATACATGTGGGCATAATATACAGTGGGGCAAAAAAGTATTTAGTCAGTCAGCAATAGTGCAAGTTCCACCACTTAAAAAGATGAGAGGCGTCTGTAATTTACATCATAGGTAGACCTCAACTATGGGAGACAAACTGAGAAAAAAAAATCCAGAAAATCACATTGTCTGTTTTTTTAACATTTTATTTGCATATTATGGTGGAAAATAAGTATTTGGTCAGAAACAAAATTTCATCTCAATACTTTGTAATATATCCTTTGTTGGCAATGACAGAGGTCAAACGTTTTCTGTAAGTCTTCACAAGGTTGCCACACACTGTTGTTGGTATGTTGGCCCATTCCTCCATGCAGATCTCCTCTAGAGCAGTGATGTTTTTGGCTTTTCGCTTGGCAACACGGACTTTCAACTCCCTCCAAAGGTTTTCTATAGGGTTGAGATCTGGAGACTGGCTAGGCCACTCCAGGACCTTGAAATGCTTCTTACGAAGCCACTCCTTCGTTGCCCTGGCGGTGTGCTTTGGATCATTGTCATGTTGAAAGACCCAGCCACGTTTCATCTTCAATGCCCTTGCTGATGGAAGGAGGTTTGCACTCAAAATCTCACGATACATGGCCCCATTCATTCTTTCATGTACCCGGATCAGTCGTCCTGGCCCCTTTGCAGAGAAACAGCCCCAAAGCATGATGTTTCCACCACCATGCTTTACAGTAGGTATGGTGTTTGATGGATGCAACTCAGTATTCTTTTTCTTCCAAACACGACAAGTTGTGTTTCTACCAAACAGTTCCAGTTTGGTTTCATCAGACCATGGGACATTCTCCCAAAACTCCTCTGGATCATCCAAATGCTCTCTAGCAAACTTCAGATGGGCCCGGACATGTACTGGCTTAAGCAGTGGGACACGTCTGGTACTGCAGGATCTGAGTCCATGG
The DNA here is from genome assembly GCF_032444005.1 of Ranitomeya imitator. Taxonomy (NCBI): domain Eukaryota; kingdom Metazoa; phylum Chordata; class Amphibia; order Anura; family Dendrobatidae; genus Ranitomeya; species Ranitomeya imitator. Next base: position 328,676,457 of record NC_091282.1, on the reverse strand, counting down.
TGGCGTAGTGTGTTACTTATGGTAGGCCTTGTTACATTGGTCCCAGCTCTCTGCAGTTCATTCACTAGGTCCCCCCGCGTGGTTCTGGGATTTTTGCTCACCGTTCTTGTGATCATTCTGACCCCACGGGGTGGGATTTTGCGTGGAGCCCCAGATCGAGGGAGATTATCAGTGGTCTTGTATGTCTTCCATTTTCTAATTATTGCTCCCACTGTTGATTTCTTCACTCCAAGCTGGTTGGCTATTGCAGATTCAGTCTTCCCAGCCTGGTGCAGGGCTACAATTTTGTTTCTGGTGTCCTTTGACAGCTCTTTGGTCTTCACCTTAGTGGAGTTTGGAGTCAGACTGTTTGAGGGTGTGCACAGGTGTCTTTTTATACTGATAACAAGTTTAAACAGGTGCCATTACTACAGGTAATGAGTGGAGGAAAGAGGAAACTCTTAAAGAAGAAGTTACAGGTCTGTGAGAGCCAGAAATCTTGATTGTTTGTTTCTGACCAAATACTTATTTTCCACCATAATATGCAAATAAAATGATAAAAAAACAGACAATGTGATTTTCTGGATTTTTTTTTCTCAGTTTGTCTCCCATAGTTGAGGTCTAACTATGATGTAAATTACAGACGCCTCTCATCTTTTTAAGTGGTGGAACTTGCACTATTGCTGACTGACTAAATACTTTTTTGCCCCACTGTATATATATATGTTCAGCACCAGTGCACTTTGTTTTTTATACCTTGTGTGGCCATAATATTACTATGAATTGGTGCCGCTGCACATGTATATGTATATATATATAATTTTGTAGATATTCTATATTGTCACTATATATATTTTTTAGGGGTTCTCTTTGTCTGCTATTTATATTTTATATTTTCTTGCATCGCCTGGCATGGTATATTAATGTATTGTTTGTATGTTCCTATACCTATATCATTGATTATCATATGTGCTTCTATCAGCTGTTAATTAATTATTTTATATATTTTAATATTTATTATTTCTTCAATAAAATATTTATTTTATAGAATATTGTCTTTTTGCACAAATTTCTTGGGAGGATTTGTTTTGGTAAATAGTGCTAGACAGAATTTATTTTACATACAATTGGTTACCCATCTGATTGTACATGCCGATACAGCTGACAGCATTGATGAGAAAAGGAGTGTTACGCTCCCTCTCCCATAATCCCCCTGTCAGCATCTGAAATCACCGACGCTGACACAGACAGCGGGGGCGTGATGACGTCACTACCCAGTGCCTGCTGTCCGGAGATGTGCAGGGCGCTCGGCACAACAGAGGAGCCAGTAAGAAGAGAGGCAAGTATTTATTTTTATGGGGTCTACCTTATACTACAGAGTCTGCCTATGGGGGTCTGCCTAATACTACAGAGTCTGCCTAAGAGGGGCTGCCTTATACTACAGAGTCTGCCTATGGGGACTGCCTTATGATACAGAGTCTGCCTATGCGGGTCTGCCTTATTACAGAGTCTGCTTATGGGTACTGCCTTATTACAGAGTCTTTCTACGGGGGGCTGCCTTATTACATAATCTGCCTATGGGGGCTGCCTTATACTACAGAGTCTGCATATGGGGCTGCATTATACTACAGAGTCTGCCTATGGGGGCTGCTTTATACTAAAGAGTCTGCCTATGGGGGCTTTCTTATACTACAGAGTCTGCCTATGGGGGGCTGCCTTATTACAGAGTCTGCTTAAGGGGTTTTTTCCTTATACTACAGAGTCTGCCTATGAGGGGCTGCCTTATACTACAGAGTCTGCCTATGGGGGGCTGCCTTATTACAGAGTCTGTCTAGGGGCTACCTTATACTACAGAGTCTGCCTATAGGGGAGTCTGCCTTATACTACAGAGTCTGCTATGGGGGGCTGCCTTTTGATACAGAGTCTGCCTATGCGAGTCTGCCTTATTACAGAGTCTGCTTATGGGTACTGCCTTATTACAGAGTCTGTCTACGGGGGGCTGCCTTATTACATAATCTGCCTATGGGGGCTGCCTTATACTACAGAGTCTGCATATGGGGGCTGCATTATACTACAGAGTCTGCCTATGGGGGCTGCCTTATTCTAGAGAGTCTGCCTATGGGGGCTTCCTTATACTACAGAGTCTGCCTATGGGAGCTTCCTTATACTACAGAGTCTGCCTATCTGGGGCTACCTTATACTACAGAGTCTGCCTCTGGGGGGCTTCCTTATACTAAAGAGTCTGCCTATGGGTGCGGCCTTGGGCTATAGAGTCTGCCTATGGGGGCTGCCTTGTGCTATAGAGTCTGCCTATGGGGCTGCCTTAAGTTATAAAGTCTCCCTATGGGGGTGCATTATACAATATAGAGTAGGCCTATGGGGAGAGCATTACATTATATGAAGTGCCTATGGGCACTTGCACCCGGCATTACTATATTATAGTATTATAGAAGGGTGCTTTAGAATTTAGAAGGCACAGAGAACCACACAGCAGGTGCAGTTGTAGGGACACATAAGGCAGCAGTGGCTCAGTATTGGGATATCAGCAGGATGAGGAGTTGTGCAGGTTGGGAATAGATGGTGATGGGGCTGGAATATGAGAAGTGAAATATATCTTTTTTGTATTCTCTGCAGCCGAGTCGTGGCTGGAAGACGTTGTCATGTCATAGTAACATAGTAACATAGTAAGGCCGAAAAAAGACATTTGTCCATCCAGTTCAGCCTATATTCCATCATAATAAATCCCCAGATCTACGTCCTTCTACAAAACCTAATAATTGTATGATACAATATTGTTCTGCTCCAGGAAGACATCCAGGCCTCTCTTGAACCCCTCGACTGGGCCAGATGGAAAAGATGGGAAAAATGAACGATTCCATCAGAAAGAATGTCAGCAGTAAGTCATTATCTGTAAAAGATTACTCTCATATGTTCTGTAGGACTGATATCTACCACTGACCTTATGGCAATAATATCAATGTTGGTCTTTGTATAGAGATTATTTTCAGCAACAGCGTGGTCATCTGCTGAGGTTCTCCTCCACTAATAGGGTTCTTCACCAAGTTGTAATCAAAGTTACCTGGTTAGGGGCCCACTCAGAAGCTTCACCCCCCTGAACCAAAACCCTAGCTATGCCTCTGTGTTAGGCCCTCATTTTCTAAAATGTGAACACTCCTGGTTGGGTGTCCATCTGCTGGATTGGGTGTAGTGGAAGACCTGTCGGTCCCAATAAGTCACGGTGTTGTTAAGCCACTAAGTCAGGAGAACCAGAAGAACACAGGAAGAGGCAGTGGGGTGATTAGGCGAAGATTACAGGAAACTGTTCCGCAAATCACCGACACTCCTGAATTTATCCGGCAAAGAGTTTGGTGTTCATCAGTCTAGAACTTTTTAAAAAAGAGTTCTGAGACAAAAAAATGGTCATTTGAAACCTGTTCCATGCCAAAAGCAGCAGGGGCCTGACCATTAAAAGCCTAACCATCATCAGCACGATCAAGTACATGTTATTTAAGCACCTGACTTGGGTGTCTGAATGTCTGTTTCGTCAATTGGTGCCATTGGCTGTTACCCTCTTCCCCTGTGCTAGGTGCTTTCAAATCCCCTGTCCATGACACTAGCACAGATGCCTCTCACCCTGCACCTTTCCTTGCACATTTTGAGGCACCATCATCAGGCACTTTAAAACCTTGTCCCAGCACAGCGTTCAGCTGACCGTACCCCAGGCCTTGGAACAAAAAGGAAAGTTACCAGTCACCAACCTACAGGCTTGTAGACATCCCTCTGTACTATTTCTCCAGGTGTGGCTTCTTTGCCTTGTACCAGCACGTGACTAGGATTATCACCCATGCACCAATGCACTTACTAGGATTCTCCACTTAATGACCAATGCATGGAAAAGCTCTTATGGCCAAGGGCACTATATTTCAGTTGGCACACTGGGTGAACATTGTAGATGTTGGGACCAAGTCCCGCCCTGGCGCGGCACATGTGATCCCGACAGCGAGTATTGCTGGACCTACTATCAGGGTTTTTTCCACCTAGAACACCAGTTCTGGCACCCCTTCCTGATCCTCCTGATCCTCCATCTCCAAATTTGTATCTCAGGGCACATCGTCCACACTAGCCGGAAGCTCTTTAGCACTGTCTCAGCAAAGTGGCAACAGGCTATGCTCAAGCTAATTTTTCTAGGAGACAAATCAAACTCTGCCAGAGTTATTGAAAGGAATAACAATCCAGACTTATCTATGGCTTTCACCATTGGACCTACAACCAGTCATGTCATGTGTGATAATGACCGTAACCTGGTGGCAAATGTGAAGCTTGGCAAGCTCACATATCTACCATACTTGGCCCACAAGATCAACTTGGTAGTTCAGCAGTTTCTGAACACCTACCCAGATATGCCAAAGCTTCTTGTGAAGGCAGAAGTCTGCTGCAGTCTGGACTTCCTCTTCATGATCGATTTGTCCGAAAGCGGAGACAGTGATGCCGGGGCAGATTGGACGCCAGCGTCAAGTGTCACAACAACGCACAAGATCCCCAGGATTTATTATCTTGTCAGTGTCAAACATTTTGATCATGAAGGGGTTGTCCTTGTATTGGATAATCCCTTTAAAGATGGTCAGGCAATACTTGGCTGACAAAACTAAAGTACTCACTAATTCCTCTGTGACGTTTAACTGTTGGGTCACAAAGCTGGATGCCTGGCATGAGCTATCCCTCAATGCCTTAGAGGTGGTGGGCTGACCTGCATTTTTAAGTGTGTTTTTAGTGCTTTTGGGGGGATCATAACAGGCAGGCACTACCTTCTGTCAGTAGAAAATGCTGACATGCTCACTCTCATAAAAATGAACAAAGCCTGGATTAGCCTCAACTTTTCTGCACCATCAGATTACAGCAGCACATACAGTGTTTTCCTCCAATGGTCTATGGATGACCTTGCTTGTAATTTTTGGCAGGCTTTGCACTTAGTGCAGAGCTATTATAAATGTAGAGGCACCACAACTACACTTTGCTCACAATATTTGAATGAGATACACAGTTGGTGCATTCAAGGGTATATGGTTGACACTGCTTGTAATTTTTGCCTGGCCTTTATGAGTGTAGGAGCACCACAACTACATTTTGTTCACAATACTTGAATGAGGTGCTTCTGTAAAAATTTTTGGATTTACCATTGACTCCCACTATACTCGCTACTCAAAGTGAGCATCCGAGCTTTAGGAATTGTTTGGTTTGAGTAACGAGCATCCTAGCATTTTAATGCTTGCTCATCCCTGCCTGTAACCTGTCTCTAATAGAAAAACTACAAAATAAAATATAAATTAATGAATTCATGTTAATGTTCCCATTCATCATTTATGTAATGTAAATTAACCCCTTAAGCCCCGAGGGTGGTTTGCACGTTAATGACCGGGCCAATTTTTACAATTCTGACCACTGTCCCTTTATGAGGTTATAACTCTGGAACGCTTCAACGGATCTTGGCGATTCTGACATTGTTTTCTCGTGACATATTGTACTTCATTTTAGTAGTAACATTTATTCGATATAACTTGCGTTTATTTGTGAAAAAAACGGAAATTTGGCGAAAATTTAGAAAGTTTCGCAATTTTCCAACTTTAAATTTTTATGCCCTTAAATCACAGAGATATCTCACGCAAAATACTTAATAAGTAACATTTCCCACATGTCTACTTTACATCAGCACAATTTTGGAACCAAAATTTTTTTTTGTTAGGGAGTTATAAGGGTTAAAAGTTGACCAGCAATTTCTCATTTTTACAACACCATTTTTTTTTAGGGACCACATCTCATTTGATGTCATTTTGAGGGGTCTATATGATAGAAAATACCCAAGTGTGAGACCATTCTAAAAACTGCACCCCTCAAGGTGCTCAAAACCACATTCAAGAAGTTTATTAACCCTTCAGGGGTTTCACAGGAATTTTTGGAATGTTTAAATAAGAATGAATATTTAACTTTTTTTCACACAAAATTTATTTCAGCTCCAATTTGTTTTATTTTACCAAGGGTAACAGGATAAAATGGATGCCAAACATTGTTGTACAATCTGTACTGAGTACGCTGATAGCCCATATGTGGGAGTAAACCACTGTTTGGGCGCATGGCAGAGCTCGGAAGGGAAGGAGCGCCATTTGACTTTTAAATGCAAAATTGACAGGAATTGAGATGGGACACCATGTTGCGTTTGGAGAGCCACTGATGTGCCTAAACATTGAAACCCCCCCACAAGTGACACCATTTTGGAAAGTAGACACCCTAAGGAACTTATCTAGATGTGTGGTGACCACTTTGACCCACCAATTGCTTCACAGAAGTTTATAATGCAGAGCCGTAAAAATAAAAAATCATATTTTTTCACAAAAATGATCTTTTCGCCCCCAATTTTTTATTTTCCCAAGAGTAAGAGAAGAAATTGGACCTCAAAAAGTGTTGGCCAATTTGTCCTGAGTACGCTGATACCCCATATATGGGTGTAAACCATTGTTTGGGCGTATGGCAGAGCTCGGAAGGGAAGGAGCGCCATTTGACTTTTCAATGCAAAATTGACTGGAATTGAGATGGGACGCCATGTTGCGTTTGGAGAGCCCCTGATGTGCCTAAACATTGGAACCCCTCACAAGTGACACCATTTTGAAAAGTAGACCCCTTAAGGAACTTATCTAGATGTGTGGTGAGCACTTTGACCCAACAAGTGCTTCACAGAAGTTTATAATGCAGAGCCGTAAAAATAAAAAATCTTATTTTTTCACAAAAATGATCTTTTCGCCCCCAATTTTTTATTTTCCCAAGGGTAAGAGAAGAAATTAGACCACAAAAGTTGTTGTGCAATTTGTCCTGAGTGCGACGATACCCCATATGTGGGGGTAAACCACTTTTTGGGTGCATAGCAGAGCTCGGAAGGGAAGGAGCGCCATTTGACTTTTCAATGCAAAATTGACTGGAATTAAGTTGGGACGCCATGTTGGTTTGGAGAGCCCCTGATGTGCCTAAACATTAAAACCCCCCACAAGTGACACCATTTTGGAAACTAGACCCCATAAGGAACTTATCTAGATGTGTTTTGAGAGCTTTGAACCCCCAAATGTTTCACTACGGTTTATAACGCAGAGCCGTTAAAATAATTTTTTTTTTTTTTCGCAAAAATTATTTTTTAGCCCCCAGTTTTGTATTTTCACAAGGGTAACATAATAAATTGGACCCCAAAAGTTGTTGTCCAATTTGTCCTGAGTACGCTGATACCCCATATGTGGGGGGGAACCACTGTTTGGGCGCATGGCAGAGCTCGGAAGGGAAGGAGCGCCATTTGGAATGCAGACTTAGATGGATTGGTCTGCAGGAGTCACGTTGCATTTGCAGAGCCCCTGATGTACCCAAACAGTACAAACCCCCCACAAGTGACCCCATATTAGAAACTAGACCTCCCAAGGAACTTATCTAGATGTGTTGTGAGAACTTTGAACCCCTAAGTGTTTCACTACAGTTTATAACGCAGAGCCGTGAAAATAAAAATTCTTTTTTTTTTTCACAAAAATGATTTTTTAGCCCCCAGCTTTGTATTTTTACAAGGGTAACAGAATAAATTGGACCCCAAAAGTTGTTGTTCAATTTGTCCTGAGTACGCTGATACCCCGTATGTGGGGGGGAACCACTGTTTGGGCGCATGGCAGAGCTCGGAAGGGAAGGAGCGCCATTTGGAATGCAGACTTAGATGGATTGGTCTGCAGGCGTCACGTTGCATTTGCAGAGCCCCTGATGTACCCAAACAGTAGAAACCACCCACAAGTGACCCCATATTGAAACTAGACCTCCCATGGAACTTATCTAGATGTGTTGTGAAAACTTTGAACCCCCAAGTGTTTCACTACAGTTTACAACGCAGAGCCGTGAAAATAAAAAATCCTTTTTTTTCCCACAAAAATGATTTTTAGCCCCCCAAATTTTTATTTTCCCAAGGATAACAAGAGAACTTGGACCCAAAAAGTTGTTGTCCAATTTGTCTCGAGTACGATGATACCCCATATGTTGGGGTAAACCCCTGTTTGGGCGCACGGGAGAGCTCGGAAGTGAAGGAGCACTGTTTTACTTTTTCAATGCAGAATTGGCTGGAATTGAGATCGGACGCCATGTCGCGTTTGGAGAGCCCCTGATGTGTCTAAACAGTGAAAACCCCCAATTATAACTGAAACCCTAATCCAAACGCACCCCTAACCCTAATCCCAACTGTAACCCTAACCACACACCTAACCCTGACACACCCCTAATTCTAATCCCAACCCTAATCCCAACCGTAAATGTAATACAAACCCTAACCCTAACCCTAGCCCTAACCCTAGCCCTAACCCTAACCCTAATGGGAAAATGGAAATAAATACATTTTTTTTAATTTTATTATTTTTCCCTAAGGCTAGGTTCACATTGCATTAGGGAAATCCGTTTAGCACTAGCGGATTGCGCTAACGCAATGTCTTTTTAGGTGTCGTGTTTAGTGGTCGCGTTAACGTCCCCGCTCTGGAAGATCGGGGATCGGACCTCGGGCGCGCCGCGGACGCTGCAAGCAGCGTCTGAGGCGCGCCACAAAAGAACGGCACCTTGCTAGCGCGAGCCGAAAATTGCACGCTCTAGCGATGCGCTACACCCGAAAATCACATTGCTGTCAATGGTTGTGCTAACGGACCCGTTGCACGGCGTTAATTGTGACATTTTCGCCGTGCAACGCTGTCCGTTAGCGTTAACCCATTAACGCAATGTGAACCTAGCCTAACTAAGGGGGTGATGAAGGGGGGTTTGATTTACTTTTATAGCGAGTTTTTTATATCGGATTTTTATGATTGGCAGCCGTCACACACTAAAAGACGCTTTTTATAGCAAAAAAGTTTTTGCGTCTCCACATTTTGAGACCTATAATTTTTCCATATTTTGGTCCACAGAGTCATGTGAGGTCTTGTTTTTTGCGGGACGAGTTGACGTTTTTATCGGTTACATTTTCGGACATGTGACAGTTTTTGATCGCTTTTTATTCCGATTTTTTGTGAGGCAGAATGACCAAAAACCAGCTATTCATGAATTTCTTTTGGGGGAGGCGTTTATACCGTTCCGCGTTTGGTAAAATTGATGAAGCAGTTTTATTCTTCGGGTCAGTACGATTACAGCGATACCTCATTTATATCATTTTTTTTATGTTTTGGCGCTTTTATACGATAAAAGCTATTTTATAGAAAAAATAATTATTTTGGCATCGCTTTATTCTCAGGACTATAACTTTTTTATTTTTTTGGTTATGATGCTATATGGCGGCTCGTTTTTTGCGGGACAAGATGACGTTTTCAGAGGTACCATGGTTATTTATATCCGTCTTTTTGATCGCGTGTTATTCCACTTTTTGTTCAGGGTTATGATAATAAAGCGTTGTTTTTTGGCTCGTTTTTTTTTTTTTTTTCTTACGGTGTTCACTGAAGGGGTTAACTAGTGGGCCAGTTTTATAGGTCAGGTAGTTACGGACGCGGCGATACTAAATATGTGTACTTTTATTGTTTTTTTTGTTTTTTTTTTATGTAAAGAAATGTATTTATGGGAATAATATTTTTTTTTTTCTGCTTTATTTAGGAATTTTTTTTTTATTTTTTTTTACAAGTGTGGAAATTTTTTTTTTTACTTTTTCACTTTGTCCCAGGGGGGGACATCACAGATCACCGATCTGACAGTGTGCACAGCACTCTGTTAGATCGGTGATCTGACATACAGCCGGGCAGGATTAGAGCTGCAGCTGCAGCCTGATCCTGACCCGGAAGTGCTCCCTGCAGGACCCGGATGCAGCCCGGCGGCCATTTTGGATCCGGGGACTGCAGGGAGAAGACGCTCGGTACACGGTGAGCACATCACCGTGTACCGATCGTCTCAGGGAAGCCCGCAGGGAGCCCCCTCCCTGCGCGATGCTTCCCTGCACCGCCGGCACACCGCGATCATCTTTGATCGCGGTGTGCCGGGGGTTAATGTGCCGGGAGCGGTCCGTGACCGCTCCTGGCACATAGTGCCGGATGTCAGCTGCGATAGGCAGCTGACACCCGGCCGCGATCGGCCGCGCTCCCCCCGTGAGCGCGGCCGATCGCATATGACGTACTATCCCGTCCATGGGAATTAAGTCCCAGGTCACCTGGACGGGATAGTACGTCATATGGGATTAAGGGGTTAATATAATATATTGAAAAAAAATGATAAAAAGATTGAAGCATAACCAATGAAAAGAAAGTAATGATAAATGCTAGTAGTCTATAAAAATAACTTAATGTGAAAGATTAACAGAATAAAAACGAAAGAAAAAAAATGGAAAAAAAAGATAGACTTTACAATGTCATTTGCATGTATCCCTAAACAGTTGCAAAAAAATAAAAGAAATCCCCCTTTGTAAAACAAGAACTCAAACAGCCTGTTCAGTAAAAAAGGCAAAAGCAAAAAAAATATAGCTTGTAACATTTAGAGTGACACAAGTAAAAAAATGGTAGTCATTTAGACTTTTTCAGGGGTTAAAATTTAAAGCTGAGCCTTGATTGGTTACAATAAGCACAGAAGACAGTATTTGTTTCTTTTCTCCACTTTTGTAGGAATTAAGCTATAATGTTTATTTATTATAAATGAGGCCTATAGTGTCTAGTTTTACATTTAATGGCACAAGGTTAAAATACATGGCTCAATCTCCTCGCCAGCCTCAGCAGATGTTCTGGCCATTATCATCTTTCTTGCTGGCTACGTTAGAATTAATATGTATACTGTAGTAAAGCTCAATTTAGTGCAGTTGCCTTGTAAAATAAATTTGCTGATACTGATCTATATTCTAAAACTGTTTACTTAAGAAGCCTCTTCCAATGATTTTATCCTCATAATTAAGTTGTGTGAGCCAATAAAGTATACAATGGAGTGCAGCATTTACAGCTTTGAGCAGACTATCTCTTATTCAACTCTCCCTTATCAGCCCTGCTGACTAGGTAATGCACTGGCATCCCACCAATTAAATCAATAATTATTCACTCCAAAACCCCTTTTTCCAGCTCAGAGGAGCAGAGCAGAACACAGTGCTGTCGAGAGATTTTGACAATACAGCAGAGGAAATTTCCCGGGAGACAGCAACGCTGGAGTGACTTTGGTTCCTCTGCTATAGAGAAAAGAACTTCTAATTAGAGCTGTCAAAAAGTTTCAAGGAGCCAAGCAGAAAAAGAGAAGATTGAATTAGTTTTTGTTCTACCTTTGCAGACACTGTATTTATAAATGTACTGTGTTGATTTAAATAAGCATTTTGTTATTTTAAATGGAGCACTTTACTACTAGTATTTGGTAATTTAGTAAAAGTAATAATAATAGGTAGTAATGATATTACATAATATTCTCTAGATAAAATGAGTAACACATCAAAAAGACAATCTCTCACACTGAGAAAAGTAGAATGTCGGCATACTTAAAAAAATCTTTAATAAAAAAGCTTGAAACAGTGATTATTGTACCAATAAGTTATAGCTCGTAAATCAATCTGAAAAATAAAAATAAAAACCTTCATGTAAGAGAAAGTTTCACCTAAAATTATTCTAAACCACACTTGTGAACTTAACTTAAGGTGTTCACTTTGAAAGATGTTGCTTCTCTCATCTTGGCCGACAGATGGCACATTGAAATTCCAGGCAACAGTTGGCAACTTAGCATCTGTTTTATCACTAGGGGGCAATGTCTTAGTGCAATATGGCTTCATTAAGACTGACTTGAGTGCTGTGTTGACTTTTGAAAGGAAGTTGGAAGACATCAATACAGTAACCTGATAGAAATTATTCAATAATATTTTAATATATTTACATTTAAACTGAAAATGGTGAAGGTCACTGTAGGATATCCATTAGAATAACACCATCAGTTTATTATGATTTAAAGGTTAAGTAAAAGTCTGTTTTCTCTGTGTTAAGGGTTAACCACCTGTCTACACAATTTTTTCTTTCTTTTTTTACATAAATGCATTTATTTGGGGCTAAAAATCATTTTTGCAATTCAATTAAAATAAACAATTTGCCCTATTTTGCTTTTTCAAGCTGTTTGTTTTCCTGCAGATTCAACCATGTTGTGGTTTGCAGTGATAAATCAGCTGTGAAGAGTTCAGAAAAAGACAGATAAAAGAGTTACAATCTTTTCCATTAGACCATCAGAATGATCTCCCGATTTCTCAGTTAACCCACTCTCCACTCTGTAGCTAGCATCAGACAGAAGCAATAGAAGGCAAATGGTGCTGCACTTTTAATTAAATCAATTTAGAAAAATAATTTTGTATAGCTAAAAATACATGCATCTAAGCAAAAAAAACGTACTAAATGAACCATACAATTTAACAAATAAAAAGTAAGGAATTATTTGTAAAAGTCTTACGCTATGTTCACATCTGTATTGAAAGCACCATGAATGAATGTTGGCTCCTTTTCCAGTCAAAACAACCACAAAGAAACTCAACAAACCTTATTATAAGATACATTTGTTGGTGTCTGTTCTGACCATAAAACTAGGCTCTGAGATGGGGTTTTTGAGATATAATTTCTGGGGATGTCTGTATTGAACCATTACTCACACAAAGTGATTTCATCATGTAGCTTCAACTAATCTGCATGTATAATACTGTCCTTTATTACGTACCATCCTCTCTAGTTATACATGGTGCCTCAACTTTTTATATAGCTTACTCTGCTGTTATGCCCAGTGCTGTCCCTTACATTGTGTATTTTTGTTATTATTGTTATTCACAGCAACCTCTTTTATTACATAGTGTTCTTTTGTTAGAAACTACTGCTGATGGAGCAGCATCAGAGCAGAAGACCAGTCAATCAGCTCCTCCATTAGAAACAAATATTTCCCATGCCCCTTCGGTTGTCATTGCATTACACATCTAAGGCTACGTTCACATTAGCGTCTTTGGGTGCAGCGTCGTCGACGCAACCCAAAACGCATGTCAAACAGCATAGACAACGCAGCGTTTTTTGATGCATGCGTTGTCCTAAAATGTTATTATTCTTGACACAATTGAAGATAAAAAACGCCCAAAAAAGTGTCTAGACACTATAACGAGAAAGACCACCAATGGGATAGAAGAGGGTGGGTGTAATGGAATTTGTGTATATATACCCTTGCAGAGATGAATTCCTCCCATTTTGCTTGTGCTTCCATCATCAAGACGGAGCGTCCCATGGAGAGTATCTACATGAATATGGAGTTGGATCTTGCCTTGGCTAATGCTTATGCTCTTGTCACTGTCTAGGCACTTCATCACTTGTTTTTTTACTCAAAAGGCGCATGCGTCGAACAACGCGGGTCAACGCAGGCACCTGCGCCCTATGCGTTTTACATAGACACTAATGTGTTTTTTTTGGCGCATTTATGACGCAAGTGCGTTGCATGCGTTGTTTACCAGAAATTTGGCGCAGGGAAAATGCAACATGTAGCGTCGGCCGCGCCCTGTCTGGTGCGCCCAAATGACGCATGCGTCGTACAACGCTTGACAATGCATACCGGCGCATGTCCATGCGCCCCCCACGTTAAAGATAGGGACGCATGACGCATGCGTCGGTATCCGTCGACGACGCTGCGCCCAAAGACGCTAATGTGAACGTAGCCTAACAAGAGTGGACGGTATGAAGAAGTTTTATTTTCAAGCTGAACTTTTTTATTATGCAAAATAGCAGTAGTTGCAACAGCTGTAGTAGCAGTAGGCAAAAAGACAAATCTGAACCAGAGCTCTATAGTCCAGTCAAAATACGAAAAAAACGTACTTTACCCTGAATAAATTCCAAGAAAGCATTTTATAGTTTTTTTTGGTAGTATTACATGTAGGGAAAAACATACTAAAAGTTTACCAAGATAGGGCTACCACAAAGGGTCCAAATGTGACGTCAAAGAATATGGCCGCCAAAGCTGTAAAATGTTAAATGCGACTCGCCTTGCAGTGTCTATCAAATTGTCCACCTCTTGTCCACCAAAACAAACGGATTACCTGCTCACTCTCGTACCAGTAAACTATGGCTGAATTACCAACAGATGGTTGGAATAGCAAGGGAGCTTATCGAGGCCGATCGTACAGGATCCTGGCTGATGCACCTTCATGCTGTAGCCGAATGTTTGCCCATTCTTGCAGCTGCTGGGCATGGGAACTATGTGAAGGCCGCCTACCTTTACCTCCAGTATATGATCACTCTGGAAGATGATATGCCACCAGTCTTCCATAGATTTATGAATGGCTTGCATGTTGTAAGGCGGACTGATCAGTACTGGGCAGGCCTCGGTGGCGACCTAGTCATCGAGCAAGCTCTGATGTACTCCCTAAAAACTGCAGGAGGACTCACCAGAGGAAGTGGAATGTCCAAACATCAGAGGGCCTTGTGGACTCGGTCTGTGCCAGTGTCCTCTTCCTACAGTGATGCAATGCAGGGTTTCACTTGCCAGAGCTTTGTCACCAGTGAACAACACAAGGAGGCAAGAACGTCAAGGACGAGAAGAGATTGTGAAGATCTGGAGAAAATTGTAGATAAACTCAAGACCTTTTCACCTTTCTCTGATGAAGTGTCTCTTCGCAACATTATCACCGGTGTCAATGCAAATAAGGATGTGAATGTTCATAACCTGTTCACCATTGGCAGAGAAATAGTGGCAACAATGGAGGGTCAATCACTGTTTTGAGCTAAGTACAAGCGGTCAATGAAAGCCAAGACCCTGGCATCCAGTGAGGCTATTGACGTTGATAAGGACAAAACAGTAGACCCCGCTCTTTTGTTCCAAAGGTTTATTGTGGTGTCTCAAACTGCTGATCTTTCCCTTGATGAGGTGATGGCCTATGGACTTTCACCATACCCACCATCCCTCTTTGAGGCAAAACATCTTACGCAAACCAAACAAAGCACAACTGATGGCTGCTATAAAAGAACAGAGTTCACATGACTCAGTACTCAAGGATGTACACGAAGTGGAACATTATGTTCTTGACGGAGGTTCTCTTCTCCATCGACTGAAGTGGTCAGAAGGAAAGACATATTGTTCAATCGCTGAAGACTATGCATCTTTCACACTAAAGCACTATGGTAAGGCTACGATAGTATTTGATGGTTACATTGGAGGACCAAAGACTAAGGACATTACCCATCAGCGACAGCGCAAAAAACAAACAAGTAGAAGGACGTAGATCTGGGGATTTATTATGATGGAATATAGGCTGAACTGGATGGACAAATGTCTTTTTTCAGCCTTACTAACTATGTTACTATGTAAAGTGAACATTGCTGAAGGAATGAAATTTGTCGGGAAAAAGGAAGACTTCCTTTCAAAAGTGGAGAACAAACAGTCTCATATCAATCTCGTTTCACAGCGCATGAATGACAGAGGTTGCCACATAATACAATCAGAGGGGGATGCAGATGTGGATATTGCTAAGGCAGCAGTGTCAATGTCATCCAACAAAAGTACTAGTCTCATTGGCGAAGATACAGATCTTTTGGTGTTGTTACTTCATCACGCGTCAACCAGCGATGGCAGCAAGCTTTATTTCTACTCAGATAAAGTGAGTCCTGCAACAGTATACGACATTAAGGTTATGAAGAAGTTCCTGGGAAACCATGCCTGCAGCAGTCTTTTGTTCCTTCATGCATTCAAGGGTTGCGATACCACTTCCGCGGTTTTGAAGGGAGACTCGGTCTTAAATAGCTGTGCTAAAATCTTTTCCACACCTAACAAAAACAGAGCTGAGATTGAAGACGCTGGATGTAAAGCGATGGTGGCAATTAGAGTTGAGCGACCTTGACCTTTTTAGAGTCGAGCCGGGTTTCGCGAAACCCGACTATCTCAAAAGTCGGGTCGAGTGAAATCGGCCGATTATGACGTAAAGTCGGGATCGACCGAAACACGAAACCCAATGCAAGTCAATGGGGCAGCATAGTCGGCAGTGAGTGGGGGCCAGGAAAACACCTAGAGTGCCCATTTTAATGTCAAAACCATCCATTCTTCTTAATGAAGCTTGTCAAGCGTAATTTACCTTATAATAATTGGAAGGCATTTGAAATTGGGGGTCATTTGGCTAAAGTTGTGGTGGGTAGGGCTGGTTCAAGTAATTAGTGGGCCCAGGAAATCTGGACCACGTCACGGCAGTGGAGCAGGGAGAGGTAAGTATTTCAACTTTGCAAGTGCTGTGAACCTGAGCAAGCAGGGGGGCCCACTCGTTGGCATTGGCACTGGCACAGGGCCCCTCAAAGTACAGCGGTGTGTTTGCACGGCGGGGGCGCCTCCCACCGGCAGCAACACTTTTGCGTACTATGAGAGGCCCTGTGCCAGTGACGTCGCCAACTAGTATTCCTCCCCCCACCTGATGAAGGAACCTGTACTTTCATCTGCACCTTCCTCTTTGTCCCCGTGTAAGGTGGTATGGTATGCGGGAAGAGCAACCTGACTTTCAGCAGGGTCACAATGTTGTTGTGTAGCATGCACGGGGAATGTTGCGTTATGGGTCAATGTACCAGCAGACTCATCTATCACTGGCTGGGCAATGGGCAGGATGAGGAGGAAACACAGATATAGGCCCAAAGAATAAAGTTGGCTAAATGCAGTTCAAAATTGGTAACACAGGAATAACCAGGGGGCATTGCAGTGGAGGACAACTGGAATGAGAGGCTGACACAGAGAGTAGGCCCAAATCAGTAAGTAGTCGAAATGCAGTTCAAAATTGGCAACCGTAGTAAACAGGCGGCACAGCTTTGTTCAGTGGAGGAGAACAGCAAGGAGTGGCAGACACCGATAGTAGGCCCCAACCCAACTAGTAGGCCAAATGCAGTCTAACATTAACAACTACTTAACGAGCACCTGAAAACGGAATTTCAGGACAGGAAACCAGGAGAACAGCAAGGAGCGGCAGACACTGTTAGCAGGCCCCAAACCAACTAGTACGCCAAATGCAGTTGTTCCATTTAACCACAATTTAACGAGAGCCTGAAGATAGAAGCTCAGGAAAGGCAACCTGGAGAACACCTTGGAGTGGAACACACCATCTCTCTCCACCCCATACCCATTTTGTAGGCCTAATGCAGTGTAGTTTTCTACAACTACTAAACGAGAGTCGGAAGACCGAAGCAATGGCAAGGAAACCTGGGGAACACCTTGGAGTGTAACACACCATCTCTCTCCACCCGATACCCATTTTGTAGGCCTAATGCAGTGTAGTTTTCTACAACTACTAAACGAGAGTCGGAAGATCGAAGCAATGGCGAGGAAACCTGGAGAACACCTTGGAGTGTAACACACCATCTCTCTCCACCCCATAGCCAATTTGGAGGCCTAATGCAGTGTAGTTTCCAACAACTACTAAACGAGAGCATTAAGATCGAAGCTCTGGAAAGGCAACCTGGAGAACACCTTGGAGTGTAACACACCATCTCTCTCCACCCGATACCCATTTTGTAGGCCTAATGCAGTGTAGTTTTCTACAACTACTGAACGAGAGTCGGAAGACCGAAGCAATGGCAAGTAAACCTGGGGAACACCTTGGAGTGTAACACACCATCTCTCTCCACCCGATACCCATTTTGTAGGCCTAATGCAGTGTAGTTTTCTACAACTACTAAACGAGAGTCGGAAGACCGAAGCAATGGCAAGGAAACCTGGGGAACACCTTGGAGTGTAACACACCATCTCTCTCCACCCGATACCCATTTTGTAGGCCTAATGCAGTGTAGTTTTCTACAACTACTAAACGAGAGTCGGAAGACCGAAGCAATGGCAAGGAAACCTGGGGAACACCTTGGAGTGTAACACACCATCTCTCTCCACCCGATACCCATTTTGTAGGCCTAATGCAGTGTAGTTTTCTACAACTACTAAAGGAGAGTCTGAAGACCGAAGCAATGGCAAGGAAACCTGGGGAACACCTTGGAGTGTAACACACCTTCTCTCTCCACCCGATACCCATTTTGTAGGCCTAATGCAGTGTAGTTTTCTACAACTACTAAACGAGAGTCGGAAGACCGAAGCAATGGCAAGGAAACCTGGGGAACACCTTGGAGTGTAACACACCATCTCTCTCCACCCCATACCCAATTTGTAGGCCTAATGCAGCCTACTTTCCGACAACTACTAAACGAGAGCATGAAGATCGAAGCTCAGGAAAGGCAACCTGGGGAACACCTTGGAGTGTAACACACCCTCTCTCTATACCACGGAAGGGCTGATTCTTAGGAAGGAAGGCTGTCGGAAAGAAGCAGGGCGCGTCCGAGGGTGATTATATTCTTATTAGGTATATACTCACCCTCGGACGCGCCCTGCTTCTTTATTTGTAATGAATGTTTATTTGCAATGTGGTTTTGACTTACTCTATTTTTTTGGTAAATAATGATTTTATTATTTTCATTGTTTTGCATCTTCTTGGCAATAATATAAAGAAGACGCGACAGGACAACACTTGGTGGATGCCATATCTGTGTTTTAAATTGAAAAAAACTTTCAGTTAACTACTTGCAGGAGAAAGTTATTGTAGCTGGTGGCCATTTTTAGTACTGTACCAGTTTTTTGTTGTATGTGTTTGTTTTTAATGTTAAAATGTCTGCATTTGATATCTCTCCAGTATTTTCTTTTTTATAAGCAAAATACTTATTTTTATATTTTCTGATGTTGGTTCAAGGGGTACACGGGCAGCAGTAGACAGGTCAGTGGAGGCCTAGTGGAAGGAGGGACCGCAGACAGGCTTCGAAGGCCTAACATAATAAATTGGGCTGGCTGTAGGCAATTTAAAATTGGTTCCAGGGGAACACGGGCAGCAGTGGCCTGGTCTGTATAGTAGTAGTGGAAAGAACGGGCCGCAGACAGGCTTCGAAGGCCTAACATAACAAAAATTGGGATGTAGGCAATTTACAATTGGTTCCAGGGGAACACGGACAGCAGTAGACAGGTCAGTGGAGGCCTAGTGGAAGGAGGGACCGCAGACAGGCTTCGAAGGCCTAACATAATAAATTGGGCTTGCTGTCGGCAATTTTAAATTGGTTCCAGGGGAACACGGGC
Organism: Ranitomeya imitator; assembly: GCF_032444005.1. Taxonomy (NCBI): domain Eukaryota; kingdom Metazoa; phylum Chordata; class Amphibia; order Anura; family Dendrobatidae; genus Ranitomeya; species Ranitomeya imitator. Next base: position 328,657,407 of record NC_091282.1, on the reverse strand, counting down.
GGCAGTAGCCAGGTCAGTGTAGTAGTAGTGGAAAGAACGGGCCGCAGACAGGCTTCGAAGGCCTAACATAACAAAAATTGGGCTGTAGGCAATTTAAAATTGGTTCCAGGGGAACACGGGCAGCAGTAGACAGGTCAGTGGAGGCCTAGTGGAAGGAGGGACCGCAGACAGGCTTCGAAGCCCTAACATAATAAATTGTGCTTGCTGTCGGCAATTTTAAATTGGTTCCAGGGGAACACGGGCAGCAGTGGCCTGGTCAGTGTAGTAGTAGTGGAAAGAACGGGCCGCAGACAGGCTTCGAAGGCCTAACATAACAAAAATTGGGATGTAGGCAATTTAAAATTGGTTCCAGGGGAACACGGGCAGCAGTAGACAGGTCAGTGGAGGCCTAGTGGAAGGAGTGACCGCAGACAGGCTTCGAAGGCCTAACATAAGAAAAATGTCAATACAATGGTATTGACAGTGCCAGGCATTGAAGGATGTCAGCGCATAGACTAAACATTGGTGGAGCTGTGAGAGAAAATTTTGCAAGTGGTAGAGCACTGTTTGAGCTGGGGGGGGGACTGTCTTGTGGCCGGCGGTACAGGCCCAGGGCCCCTCATATTGCAACGGTGTGTCTGACGTTGGGTGCGCACCACCACCGCCAGACACTTTATTGTACTATGAGGGACCTAGTGGCAGTGCCGTCGACCAAAAGTGGGCACACCCACCTCCTCAGACAAACAGTACTCTCACGGGTGCTGGCGCCAAGTGGCGATACCACGGCCCCGTGTGGGGACTTTGGCCATTTAGGGAGGTGTTAACATGTCGGATGCTGGACAATCAGGTGCTGCAAATTACGAGAATGGAAAAGTCGTTCAGAATAGTCCACAGGCAAGACCTTTACATAGGAAAGCTAGGTGTCAGCCGGGCAAGGTGGGGCAAAAGATTTCGAAATCCAGTTGTGGTTCATTTTAATGAAGGTTAGATCATCTACATTTTGGGTAGCCAGACGAGTCCTTTTTTCTGTTAGTATTGAACCTGCAGCACTGAATACTCTTTCTGATAGGACACTAGCTGCCGGGCAAGCAAGCTCCTGCAATGCATATTCTGCCAATTCTGGCCAGGTGTCTAATTTTGATGCCCAGTAATCAAATGGGAATGACGGTTGAGGGAGAACGTCGATAAGGGATGAAAAATAGTTAGTAACCATACTGGACAAATGTTGTCTCCTGTCACTTTGAATTGATGCTGCAGTACCTGTCCTGTCTGCGGTCATAGCAAAATCACTCCACAACCTGGTCAGAAACCCCTCTGGCCAACGCCACTTCTGATTTGTGCACCTCTAACACCTCTGGTCTGCTGGCCCCTGCAGCTCGTGTTAGAACGATCACGGGCGCTGTGTGCAGGGAATGCCAGAAGCAAACGGTCAACAAGAGTTGATTGTTTGGTTGCTAATATTAGTTCCAAGTTCTCATGTGGCATTATATTTTGCAATTTGCCTTTATAGCGAGGATCAAGGAGGCAGGCCAACCAGTAATCGTCATCGTTCATCATTTTTGTTATGCGTGTGTCCCTTTTGAGGATACGTAAGGCATAATCCGCCATGGGGCCCAAAGTTCCAGTTCTCAAATCTGTGGTTGTGCTTGGTTGAGGGGCAGTTTCAGGCAAATCCACGTCACTTGTGTCCCTCCAAAAACCAGAACCCGGCCTTGCCGCGCCAACAATTTCCACTGGCCCCGGAAAAGCTTCCTCATTAAAAATATACTCATCCCCATCATCCTCCTCGTCCTCCTCCTCTTGTTCGCCCGCTACCTCGTCCTGTACACTGCCCTGGCCAGACAATGGCTGACTGTCATCAAGGCTTTCCTCTTCCTCAGCTGCAGACGCCTGATCCTTTATGTGCGTCAAACTTTGCATCAGCAGACGCATTAGGGGGATGCTCATGCTTATTATGGCGTTGTCTGCACTAACCAGCCGTGTGCATTCCTCAAAACACTGAAGGACTTGACACATGTCTTGAATCTTCGACCACTGCACACCTGACAACTCCATGTCTGCCATCCTACTGCCTGCCCGTGTATGTGTATCCTCCCACAAAAACATAACAGCCCGCCTCTGTTCACACAGTCTCTGAAGCATGTGCAGTGTTGAGTTCCACCTTGTTTCAACGTCTATGATTAGGCGATGCTGGGGAAGGTTCAAAGAACGCTGATAGGTCTGCATACGGCTGGAGTGTACGGGCGAACGACGGATATGTGAGCAAAGTCCACGCACTTTGAGGAGCAGGTCGGATAACCCCGGATAACTTTTCAGGAAGCACTGCACCACCAGGTTTAAGGTGTGAGCCAGGCAAGGAATGTGTTTCAGTTGGGAAAGGGAGATGGCAGCCATGAAATTCCTTCCGTTATCACTCACTACCTTGCCTGCCTCAAGATCTACAGTGCCCAGCCACGACTGCGTTTCTTTCTGCAAGAACTCGGACAGAACTTCAGCGGTGTGTCTGTTGTCGCCCAAACACTTCATAGCCAATACAGCCTGCTGACGTTTGCCAGTAGCTGCCCCATAATGGGAGACCTGGTGTGCAACAGTGGCAGCTGCGGATGGAGTGGTTGTGCGACTGCGGTCTGTGGACGAGGTCTCGCTTCTGCAGGAGGACGAGGAGGAGGGGGTGCGAACGGCTACAGCCAACTGTTTCCTAGACCGTGGGCTAGGCAGAACTGTCCCAAACTTGCTATCCCCTGTGGACCCTGCATCCACCACATTTACCCAGTGTGCCGTGATGGACACGTAACGTCCCTGGCCATGCCTACTGGTCCATGCATCTGTTGTCAGGTGCACCTTTGTGCTCACAGATTGCCTGAGTGCATGGACGATGCGCTCTTTAACATGCTGGTGGAGGGCTGGGATGGCTTTTCTGGAAAAAAAGTGTTGACTGGGTAGCTCGTAGCGTGGTACAGCGTAGTCCATCAGGGCTTTGAAAGCTTCGCTTTCAACTAACCGGTAGGGCATCATCTCTAACGAGATTAGTCTAGCTATGTGGGCGTTCAAACCCTGTGTACGCGGATGCGAGGCTAAGTACTTCCTTTTTCTAACCATAGTCTCATGTAGGGTGAGCTGGACTGGAGAGCTGGAGATCGTGGAACTAGCGGGGGTGCCGGTGGACATGGCAGACTGAGAGACGGTGGGAGATGGTATTGTTGCCGCCGGTGCCCTAGATGCAGTGTTTCCTACTACGAAACTGGTGATTCCCTGACCCTGACTGCTTTGGCCTGGCAAAGAAACCTGCACAGATACTGCAGGTGGTGCAGAAAATGGTGGCCCTACACTGCCGGAAGGGATGTTGCGTTGATGACTAGCTTCATTGGCCGAGGGTGCTACAACCTTAAGGGACGTTTGGTAGTTAGTCCAAGCTTGCAAATGCATGGTGGTTAAATGTCTATGCATGCAACTTGTATTGAGGCTTTTCAGATTCTGCCCTCTGCTTAAGGTAGTTGAACATTTTTGACAGATGACTTTGCGCTTATCAATTGGATGTTGTTTAAAAAAATGCCAGACTGCACTCTTTCTAGCATCGGATACCTTTTCAGGCATTGCAGACTGAGCTTTAACCGGATGGCCACGCTGTCCTCCAACAGGTTTTGACTTTGCCACGCGTTTTGGGCAAGATACGGGCCCGGCAGATGGAACCTGTTGCGATGTTGATGCCTGCTGCGGCCCCTCCTCCTCCGCTTCAGAACTGCTGCCGCCTGTACCCTGTTCCCCCAATGGCTGCCAATCGGGGTCAAGAACTGGGTCATCTATTACCTCTTCTTGTAGCTCGTGTGCAACTTCGTCTGTGTCACCGTGTCGGTCGGTGGTATAGCGTTCGTGATGGGGCAACATAGTCTCATCAGGGTCTGATTCTTGATCAGCACCCTGCGAGGGCAATGTTGTGGTCTGAGTCAAAGGACCAGCATAGTAGTCTGGCTGTGGCTGTGCATCAGTGCACTCCATGTCAGATTCAACTTGTAATGGGCATGGACTGTTAACTGCTTCACTTTCTAAGCCAGGGACGGTATGTGTAAAGAGCTCCATGGAGTAACCCGTTGTGTCGCCTGCTGCATTCTTCTCTGTTGTTGTTTTTGCTGAAGAGGACAAGGAAGCGACTTGTCCCTGACCGTGAACATCCACTAACGACGCGCTGCTTTTACTTTTACCAGTTTCACGAGAGGAGGCAAAAGAGCTAGAGGCTGAGTCAGCAAGATAAGCCAAAACTTGCTCTTGCTGCTCCGGCTTTAAAAGCGGTTTTCCTACTCCCAGAAAAGGGAGCGTTCGAGGCCTTGTGTAGTCAGACGACGAACCTGGCTCCACAGCTCCAGACTTAGGTGCAATATTTTTTTTCCCACGACCACCTGATTCTCCACCACTACCACTACCCTCATTACCAGCTGACAATGAACGCCCCCGGCCACGACCTCTTCCACCAGACTTCCTCATTGTTTTAAAAACGTTACCAAACTAACGGTATTTGTTGCTGTCACACAACTTACACGGTGAGCTATAACTTCAGTATGATTTAGCTACTCCTTTACAGGTGGGTGAGACCACAACGAAAATCAGGCACAATGTTACACACTCTGTTGTTGGTGGCAACAAATGAGAGAGATGCCACACACGCAGGACTGTCACTGAAGCGCAAATGTAAATATTAATCTCCCACTGATTTGTTGTTTTTTTTTTTTTAATGGGAGACTTTAGAAAAAAAAAATAATAAAAAAAAATGATTTTTTAAGGAAGAATTTATAAACCAAATAAAATGAAATGATTGTTTCAGGGAGAATTTAGAAAACAAATTAAAAAAAAATAGGCTTTCTATGGCCCACTGAGTGAGAGAGGACGCACACAGGAGTCAGGAGTGGCACACAAGCCCAGAGGCCAATATTTATCTCCCACTGATTGATTTAGTGATTTTTTCAGGTAGATTTTGGAACCCAAATCAAGCAAAAAAAATAATAGGCTTTCTATGGCCCACAATTGGAGAGAGAGAGATGGCACACCCAGGAGTCAAGACTGGCACACAAGCAGAAAGGGCAATATTAATCTCCCACTGATTTGATTTTTTTTTTTTTTTTCAGGGAGACTTTAGAAAAAAAAATACAAAAAAATGAATTTTTCAGGAAGAATTTAGAAACAAAATAAAATAAAATGATTGTTTCAGGGAGAATTTAGAAAACAAATAAAAAAAAATAGGCTTTGTAGGGCCCACTGAGTGAGAGAGGACGCACACAGGAATCAGGAGTGGCACACAAGCCCAGAGGCCAATATTTATCTCCCACTGATTGATTTAGTGATTTTTTCAGGTAGATTTTGTAACCCAAATCAAGCAAAAAAATTAATAGGCTTTCTATGGCCCACAATTGGAGAGAGAGAGATGGCACACCCAGGAGTCAAGACTGGCACACAAGCAGAAAGGGCAATATTAATCTCCCACTGATTTGATTTCTTTTTTTTTTTCAGGGAGACTTTAGAAAAAAAAAATACAAAAAAATGAATTTTTTCAGGAATAATTTAGAAACCAAATAAAATAAAATGATTGTTTCAGGGAGAATTTAGAAAACAAATAAAAAAAAAATAGGCTTTGTAGGGCCCACTGAGTGAGAGAGGACGCACACAGGAGTCAGGAGTGGCACACAAGCCCAGAGGCCAATATTTATCTCCCACTGATTGATTTATTGATTTTTTCAGGTAGAATTTAGAACCCAAATCAACCAAAAAAATAAATAGGCTTTCTATGGCCCACTATTTGTGAGAGAGATGGCACGCTCAGGACTGGCACACAAGCCCAGAGGCCAATATTAATCTCCCACTTTTTTTTTTTTTTTCCAGGGAAAATTTATAAACCCAATAAAAAAAATAATAAATAGGCTTTCTATGGCCCACTATCTGAGAGAGAGAGATGGCACGCTTAGGACTGGCACACAAGCCCAAAGGCCAATATTAATCTCCCACTGATTGATTTATTGATTTTTTCAGGTAGAATTTAGGACCCAAATCAACCAAAAAAATAAATAGGCTTTCTATGGCCCACTATTTGTGAGAGAGATGGCACGCTTAGGACTGGCACACAAGCCCAAAGGCCAATATTAATCTCCCACTGATTGATTTATTGATTTTTTCAGGTAGAATTTAGAACCCAAATCAACCCAAAAAATAAATAGGCTTTCTATGGCCCACTATTTGTGAGAGAGATGGCACGCTCAGGACTGGCACACAAGCCCAGAGGCCAATATTAATCTCCCACTTTTTTTTTTTTTTTCCAGGGAAAATTTATAAACCCAATAAAAAAAATAATAAATAGGCTTTCTATGGCCCACTATCTGAGAGAGAGAGATGGCACGCTTAGGACTGGCACACAAGCCCAAAGGCCAATATTAATCTCCCACTGATTGATTTATTGATTTTTTCAGGTTGAATTTAGAACCCAAATCAAGCAAAAAAATTAATAGCCTTTCTATGGCCCACTGAGTGAGAGATGGCACACACAGGAGTCAGGAGTGGCACACAAGCCCTGAGGCCAATATTTTTCTCCCACTGATTGATGTTGTGATTTTTTCAGGTAGATTTTGGAACCCAAATCAAGCAAAAAAATAAATAGGCTTTCTATGGCCCACTGAGTGAGAGATGACACAGACAGGGATGGCACTCTAGCAGAAATGCCAATCTTAATCTCCCACAAAAAAAAAAAAAAAGGAACTGTCCTTCAATTACTATCTCCCTGCAGTAATCTCAGCCAGGTATGGCAGGCAGCAATAAGGAGTGGACTGATGCACAAATTAAATAAAAAGTGTGGACAAACAAACAAGATAGCTGTGCAGAAAGGAAGGAACAAGAGGATTTGTGCTTTGAAAAAAGCAGTTGGTTTGCACAGCGGCGTACACACAGCAATGCAGCTATCAGGGAGCCTTCTAGGGCAGCCCAATGAGCTACAGCGCTGAGGAAAAAAAAAATGTAGCTTCCACTGTCCCTGCACACCGAAGGTGGTGTTGGGCTGTGGAAATCGCTACAGCACAAGCGGTTTGGTGGTTAATGGACCCTGCCTAACGCTATCCCTGATTCTGACGAAGCGGCAGCAACCTCTCCCTAAGCTCAGATCAGCAGCAGTAACATGGCGGTCGGCGGGAACGCCCCTTTATAGCCCCTGTGACGCCGCGGACAGCAAGCCAATCACTGCAATGCCCTTCTCTAAGATGGTGGGGACCAGGACCTATGTCATCACGCTGCCCACACTCTGCGTTTACCTTCATTGGCTGAGAAATGGCACTTTTCGCGTCATTGAAACGCGACTTTGGCGCGAAAGTCGCGTACCGCATGGCCGACCCCGCACAGGGGTCGGATCGGGTTTCATGAAACCCGACTTTGCCAAAAGTCGGCGACTTTTGAAAATGAACGACCCGTTTCGCTCAACCCTAGTGGCAATGTTTGGGGGCAAACCTGGAGACAATCTGTCTGCAATCAGGTATTCTACTCTCTGCAAAAAAGTTGGTTCAGCCAAAATCTTTGTTACACCTGAACGACTGCCACTGACCTCCTCTGTAACTAAGTATCATGCCCTTTGGAGTTACCTCCAAGTCATGCTTTGGATAGACAATGGTGAGGCCATGGACACTACTGAATGGGGATGGGAATTGCAGAACAACAGTCTAGTTCCAGTGATGATGGATACTTCACCCGCGCCAGAAACACTTCTGAAAATAATTCACTGCAATTGTTCTCGTGGTTGTAGTACACTTCGGTGCACTTGCAAAAGACACAGACTTACCTGTTCACGTATGTCAAGAAGGGCATTGTGACAATATGAGTGAGGAAGCAGTGTCTGATGATGAAAATAGTGACTATTGACGTGACACGCTTATTCAGTGATGAAGTAGGTCAAAATGCACTGTGTATTAATTCTATAATTTGTAGAAATGTACATGTATGTCATGACGTCATGGATGACGTCATGACCTCGCCTGTCCATGTACAGTACAGACCAAAAGTTTGGACACACCTTCTCATTTAAAGATTTTTCTGTATTTTCATGACTATGAAATTTGTACATTCACACTGAAGACATCAAAACTATGAATTAACACATGTGGAATTATAAACTTAACAAAAAAGTGTGAAACAACTGAAATTATGTCTTATATTCTAGGTTCTTCACAGCAGCCACCTTTTGCTTTGATGACTGCTTTGCACACTCTTGGCATTATCTTGATGAGCTTCAAGAGGTAGTCACCGGGAATGGTTTTCACTTCACAGGTGTGCCCTGTCAGTTTTAATAAGTGGGATTTCTTGCCTTATAAATGGGGTTGGGACCATCAGTTGTGTTGTGCAGAAGTCTGGTGGATACACAGCTGATAGTCCTACTGAATAGACTGTTAGAATTTGTTTTATGGCAAGAAAAAAGCAGCAAAGTAAAGAAAAACGAGTGGCCATCATTACTTTAAGAAATGAAGGTCAATCAGTCCGAAAAATTGGGAAAACTTTGAAAGTGTCACCAAGTGCAGTGGCAAAAACCATCAAGTGCTACAAAGAAACTGGCTCACATGAGGACCACCCCAGGAAAGGAAGACCAAGAGTCACCTCTGCTTCTGAGGATAAGTTTATCCGAGTCACCAGCCTCAGAAATCGCAGGTTAACAGCAGCTCAGATTAGAGACCAGGTCAATGCAACACAGAGTTCTAGCAGCAGACACATCTCTACAACAACTGTTAAGAGGAGACTTTGTGCAGCAGGCCTTCATGGTAAAATAGCTGCTAGGAAACCACTGCTAAGTACAGGCAACAAGCAGAAGAGACTTGTTTGGGCTAAAGAACACAAGGAATGGACATTAGACCGGTGGAAATCTGTGCTTTGGTCTGATGAGTCCAAATTTGAGATCTTTGGTTCCAACCACCGTGTCTTTGTGCGACACAGAAGGGGTGAACGGATGGACTCTACATGCCTGGTTCCCACCGTGAAGCATGGAGGAGGAGGTGTGATGGTGTGGGGGTGCTTTGCTGGTGACACTGTTGGGGATTTATTCAAAATTGAAGGCATACTGAACCAGCATGGCTACCAAAGCATCTTGCAGCAGCATTCTATTCCATCTAGTTTGTGTTTAGTTGGACCATCATTTATTTTTCAACAGGACCATGACCCCAAACACACCTCCAGGCTGTGTAAGGGCTATTTGACCAAGAAGGAGAGTGATGGGGTGCTACACAAGATGACCTGGCAAGATGATGGTTTGGGGCAAGCTGGACCGCACAGAGTGAAGGCAAAAATGCCAACAAGTGCTAAGCATCTCTGGGAACTCCTTCAAGATTGTTGGAAGAACATTCCCGGTGACTACCTCTTGAAGCTCATCACGAGAATGCCAAGAGTGTGCAAAGCAGTCATCAAAGCAAAAGGTGGCTACTTTGAAGAACCTAAAATATAAGACATATTTTCAGTTGTTTCACACTTTTTTGTTAAGTATATAATTCCACATGTGTTAATTCATAGTTTTGATGCCTTCAGTGTGAATGTACAATTTTCATAGTCATGAAAATACAGAAAAATATTTAAATGAGAAGGTGTGTCCAAACTTTTGGTCTGTACTGTAGCTAGTATAAAACTTTGTATAAAAATTGTTATATGAAAATATATAGTATACAAAATGCAAACTCTTCTGTAACCTAAAGCTACAGCTTTGAAATATGGAAATATTCGTTATTTTTAGTTCGATGGCTGTCATCGTCTTATGACATCATAGTTAGGACCTTTGTGGTGATCAATTTTTGGAAAACTTTTAATATGTTGTTCCCCACATGTAATAGTAATAAAAAAAATCATAAAACGCTTTCTTGGAATTTGTTCCGGGTCAAACCTTATTTTGACTGGACTACTACGGATATGAACCTCAGCCGAAGATGGATGACAATGGGTGGATAAAGAAGGGAGGGATTGCCTACATCAGAGCTGGGCTTGTGAAATTTTGGTAGGATATAAGACTCAAAACAAGTGTTGCAAAATTGGTCTGGATTCAATTAGTCATCCGTAGAGTATTAGGTACTTTCTGTTAAATTTGATGGTGTATAAAACTCCAAAAAGTGTTTAAAAAGTGACTGTATTCAATTAGTCATCCATATAGTATTAGATGCTGTCCGTTAATTTTCTTTAGTATATTAGTCTCCAAAGAAGCATTGAAAAATTTGTCTGTAATCAATTAATTATCCATAGAGCATTAGGTGCTTCCTGTGGCATTTTGGTGGCATATAAGACTCCAAAAAAGCTTTAAAAATATTTTTTCATTTAGTTAGTCATCCATAGAGTATTAGGTGCTTTCAGTTACATTTTGGTGGTATATAATAGACCAAAAAACTGTTGGAACATTTTTCATTATTCAATAACTCATCCATAGAGTATTTTGTGCTCTGGAGTACAATTCAGTGGTATAAAACACTCCAAAAAAGCATTGAAATTTTTTTCGGTATTCAATGACTCTTTCATAGAGTATTACATGCTCTGGGGTACAATTCAGTGGTATATAACACTCTAAAAAATTGTTTACAAATTTTCTGTGTTTAAGTACTCATCTATGTTAAAACTTAGACACACCAAGAACAATAAAGATTATTTATATGTATAGAAGAGTTTCGGACCCGTCATCAAATCCTGTTCATCCATCAGGCAGTAGAGACTGAACATTTTCCTTAAAGAGCTGACAGCTGGAACCAATGTCACGTTCCTCAAAAATAAAGGGTCAACATCACTGGCAAGCTATGGGTGTGATACAAGAAGGAAGGGAGCAGGCTGAACCCTTCTTGAGAAGTGAACATGCCTGAGAGAGGCTCCTCGAGACAGATTGAAATGGGAGATCATATTGTACTTGGGGTTCCCCACCTCCTATGTGGGAGCAGGGGATGATGCATATGACAAAGGGGGCTGTTGCACATTTCTACATGTCAGTGAATCTGGCACTGCCAGCCATTTCCGCCAGTTGGCAACAATTGCCGTGCTCAAGCAGTGCTGTAACAGTGCCTACAAGTGCCAGCTCAACAACTGGTGTGAGACTTGAACACGCACTGTAGATCCACACTACACATGCTGGCAAGGCTTTGTGAGCAGCAGAAATCAGTTGTGGAATTCCAACTCCAACACACCCGTCGGTATTCTGGTCAGCCTCCACACATCACAACTGAAAAGTGGGCATGGATGTCTGACATTTGGGCAATTCTCCAAGACTTTGAGGATTCCACAAATTTGGTGCAAAGTGATTAAGTCATAAACAGCTCAACAATCCTCCTTGTGTGCCTACTTAAGCAGTTGCTGCTCACAATTAAGCATGAAGCTTTGCATGCGGACCAGGTGGAGACAGGAAGACATGACACAGGGAGATACTACCCAGCCCAGCCTCATCTCATCTGCTCAATTAGGTAACAATGAGGTGGTGGAGGCTGTGGAAGAGGAGGAGGAACAGGAGCTGGCTGATTGCGCAAAAGAGGCTAGTATCAACACAAGCGTCGTCCCATCTCTTTTACATGTATGGGCTGAAGAGGGAAAAAGGAAGAAGAGATGAAGCAGGTGGAGATGGAGAGTTGTCATCATGGTGGAGACAGGAAAATGTTGGCTGTAGGGACCTAGAACATATGGCAAACTTTATGTACCATTGCTTTTCTAGTGAACCTCGTGTTACATTTATCATGTACAAAAAAAGAGTTCTTAATCTTCACCATGCTTGACCCATGCTTCAAGCAGAATTTTGCATCTCTTCTTCCTGAGGCAGAAGAAAGTGGTGCTATATCAGTAGGCTATTGTGGAAAATATGTTGAAAAAATCCCATTCAGAATGTCCTATTTATATTGATGATATTTCTACTATAATCTCTCCCATTTATGATAAAACAACAACTCTGTTAATATCAAAATTACATTCCAATGAGGTTATTGTAATGGAATATGACATTAATTTGCATCAGTCATCTGGCACAACATTATGGGTTTTTGTGGAAAAGCAATGAAAACGTAATTGTAGTCTTTCTAGTTAGACTATTTTTATGGATGACAATATAATTTGTCATAAAGACAAAACACAGTTAGATCTCTGCATAGCTTTGTAAATTCGCAGAAGAGAATGATGATGATGTAACGACAATAGTGAAGCACATTGGTGTTGATTTGTCATTTGTTATGGCAGATTTCTCAAATAAGAAAAACGTGTGCACCAGGCTGCACCCAAAAATAAATGTCAAATGTCAAATATCTTCTTTAAGTTTCTGACTTACCTGTCATGAACAAAAGCTGTGTAATGGTCAGAACTCTGTTCTTACAGATTGCTAAAATAACTTTGTATAAATCCATTTAACAAGTTCTATGATTTTTAGCTTAAGAGCTCATAGTCATCTGTGAGGCTAATGGACAAGTGCAATCCAATAAAAAGTCGGATTGCACTCTGACCAATTTTAATCAATGATTCCCTGCTCATTTGCGATTTTTTTCTCAGCTGATTTTGGATTGAGAAAAAAATTGCAGCATGCTGCGAATGTCCTCGTATCTCGGCCAAGACTAGCCAATATAAGTCAATGGGTGTGATAAAAAAATTGCATGGCACTCAGACCATGCGAGTGCCGTCCGATTTTTACACACCCATGTCCTTGAAAACCCGATATTTCATTTGCCACGTACAGTAAAATCAGAGCGTGAATCCGGCTGAATAGAATAGATAGAATAGATATATACACATAAAATAAATAGATATAAAGATATCAGAGTAATATATAATTAGTGCAGTTCTTGTGTAGCTTACTGTACATGTCATTTATCACTGAATGATTTTCTAAAAGAAATGTTGTAGGATCCCCCAAAATTTTATTAACCCACAAGAGATATGAGTGAACTTGTTTGGAAAATGTTCACCAATCTCAAATTCTCCACAAACATTGCACATTCGTATTCGTGTTCGGAATCCCAAGCATTTTTCCTCAAAAAGGCAAAATTGCCTATTTACCAAAGCTTGGTAAATCATTGAGTTTCCACTAATGCTTTTGTTATTACTTTGGCTAGGACAATAGTGCTGTTTGATGAGCTGGGGGGATGTGTTTGATGAGTGGAGGGGGTGGGGAGCTGTCAGAGTAGCAGTGGACTGTATTTTTTGTAATTAACCTAATGTTTGGACATTTCAGCAGCCAATCAGGGTGCAGAAACCATCTACAGCATCCATTGGCTGCCAAAGTCACATGACCCTCTCCATTTAAAAAGCAGACATATTGTTTTTGTACTATTTTGTCAGTGTAAGAGCACAGAGAAGCTGCTGCTGCAAGTAGTCATATAGATCAGATAGATAGGATCCTATGTGAAATTAACCTTCCAGCATCAAAAATCTAAATTGTTTGTGCTTATAATGCGAGCTAACCAAGAGTCCACATTTCTGAATCTAAATCCTTTCTGCTAATAGTGTGAGCCATATGCCAGGCCACATTTCAGAATCTAAATCATTTGTGCTAATGTTATGGGCCAGAGACCAGACCACATTTCACAATCTAAGTTGTTTATGCTAATAGTGTAGGCCAGAGACCAGGCCACATTTCAAAATTTAAATCTTTTGTGCTAATAGGGTGGGCCAGACATCAGACCACATTTGGGAATTTAAACCCTTTCTCCCAATTGTCAGGGCTTCACACCAGGCAACATTTCTGAATCTAAATTGTTTGCGCTTATAGTGTGGGCCAGCCAGAATCCACATTTCAAAGTATAAATCCTTTCTGCTAATAGTGTAGGCCATACACCAGGCCACATTTCAGAATCTAAATAATTTGTGCTTTTTGTGTGGGCCAGAAAACAGGCCACATTTCAGAATCTAAATAGATTGTGCTAATAGTGTGGTCCAATGACCAGGCCACATTTCAAGAATCTAAATCTTTTGTGCTATTAGCGTGGGCCAGACACCAGGCCACATTTCAGAATCTAAATCCTTTCTGCTATTAGTGTGAGCCATACTCCAGGGCACATTTCAGAATCGAAATCCTTTCTGCTAATAGTGTGAGCCATATACCAGGGCACATTTCAGAATCGAAATCCTTTCTGCTAATAGTGTGGGACAATCACCAGGCCACATTTCGGAATCTAATAAGTTTGTGCTAATAGTGTGGTCCAGCGAGGAGGCCACATTTACAAATTTAAATCCTTTCTGCTAATAGTGGTGGCATTACACTAGGGCACATTTCTGAATCTAAATAATTTGTGCTGATAGTGTGGACCAGACACCAGTCCACATTTCAGAATATAAATCCTTTCTGCTAATAGTGTGGTCCCAACACATATTCACATTTCTGAATCTAAACCCTTTCTGCTAATAGTGTGGTCCAGACACACTATCTCAGCAAATAAATACATGGGTCTGAGCATAGGGTTTTGAAATAGCTGGTATTTAGAATCTAAAACCTTTATGCTAATAGTGTGGTCCAGACCAGGGGTGTCAAACTGCATTCCTCGAGGGCTGCAAACAAGGTCATGTTTTCAGGATTTCCTTGTACTGCACAGGTGATAATTTAATCACCAACTCATTATTTGTGTAGGTGATTAAATTATCACCTGTGCAGTACAAGGAAATCCTGAAAACATGACCTGTTTGCAGCCCTCGAGGAATGCAGTTTGACACCCCTGGTCCAGACTATCTCAGTAAATAAATACATAGAGGGGTAGGGTACATCCAGCATGAGTATCAAAAAGCAAGGTCATGGTGGAAGGGGCAATAGGCTTGTTGTTCAAGGTGTAAGTGAGTTAGATGGTAATGTCACTGAAAGCTCTACTAAACAAACACTGTCTTGTCCAATTCAAAGACAACTGACAACATCTGTTAATGGACGGCTTACTCGACTCCCTTATTTGGCAGCCACACAGTGGTATGCCTTGTAGATGACATCCAGAAAGAGCATGTGCTCCAGTAGATGGCAAGCGCTGCATCAAGTGGCAACTTCTCCTTCTTAGCATCACGCACAGTACAATCCTCAGAGGTGGCACCCCAATTACCCTTGATTCTACCCACGTGAAAACTTCCCAACCACCCAACTGACTGTGGGGAAAAACAGATGAGCAGTCTGCAAGTTGTTCACACATTTTTTCCATGGGCATCAGAGATCTGCTCCAAAGATTCACAAAATCAAGAAGAGGAAAGAATCTGCTCCGAATCCCCAAATTTTTTCATGTTGGATCCAGGGCCGGGCGTAGTTAGGTCCAAGCAGAATCCAGACTCTTGTCATTAGACGTTAACCCCCAGGGATGGAGGTAATCCTGATGAGTCTCAGATACCTGAGGTACACGCGGACTGTACTGTGCTGTCATAGCAGGAAGCGGAGAAGGGTAGCCCTCAGGGCGAATAGTGGGAAAACAGAGAGGATGATGAGGTTGTAGATCCCACTTGGTGCGAAACCAGAGGCACACAGCTGAGTCATTCAGCAGAGTAGTCTGGGAATCTCACTGCCCTAAGATGACTTGCCAACCACTAGCCGTCTCATCAACCACATCTGCTGCTTCTTTCTCCTCTGTCACCGTGGCAAGTGTTCTCACACAGGTCTCCAGCCACAGATCCTCCACTTGTTTTTCACTTATAGTCCGGGGGAGTGAAAGCTCATCAGCTGTTACAGAAATGCAGATGCCTGCTGTTTTTGTTTCACCGAGCACACTTCATTTCCAGTCCAGCAGTTTTTTCTGTTTATCCTACTCCACCCTCTCTCAGCAGACCAGTCAGCCATTGGTCCTGCAGTTGTGGCACATCATTTCCAATCTGTTGGCCATTATGCCTTTCCTCTTGGTGGATACAGACATCCCCATCCCCCAGTACCAGTTGCCCAGTCGCCATTACTTCTCTAAGGAAGCTGTGCCTGCACTACACCAGCATATAACACATAACATCACCCATTCCTTGAAATAATCTGTCTACCAGGATGCATTTAACCACTGACACCTGGATAAGCAATTAAGGTCAGGGGCATTGCATCTCACTGACTGGACATTGGACGACTCACCTCACCTCCATATTGCGCTACCAGGGCTCGCCACAATCAGGTAGTGTTTAAATTATTATGCCTTGGACATCACAGTCACACAGCTCAAGAGTTGTGGACAGCTATCAAGGTTGAGTTAGAGAAATGTCTGTCTCTACTGAACCTGTAACCAGGTAACGCCATGTACAATAATGGTGGCGGACCTATGGAGGGGCAACCTCACAGATGTGCCTTGCGTGCCTAACATCCTCCACCTGGTGGTGCAACAATTTCTCTGCCACTATCACGGTCTCAGTGCGCTGCTGCAGAAAGCATGGTCACTGTGGGCTCACTTCCGCAGTTCGCAAGACACACGTCATCAGCTTGAATCTCTACAGAGGTCTTTTGGCCGACCAGTGAACCGCTTGATATGCGATATGCTGATGCCGTGGAATTCCACTCTGTACATGTTGCAGCGACTGTGCCAGCAGTGACTAGCCCTGATTTAGTATGTCTTTTTGCATAGACTGGGTCAACACAGTATGGTCGTGGTGCAAATCACGCTTGCAGAATGGGCATAGATGAAGGACCTCTGCACCCTTCTGCACAGCTTTGAAATTGCTACTAAGATGGTTAGCACTGACGATGCCATTATCAGCATCACTATTCCAGCCATTTACATGCAGGAGCACAGTTTGATGAGTCTGCAGAGATGGTGGACCTAGAGGAAGAGATGGAAGCAGAGGAGGATGCAGAAGGGATAACAATATCTCTAAGTTCCAGACTGTCGTCACACAGGCAGTGCCATGGGAGGGTGGATTACAGCGATTGAAGAGGCTCATGGTACCAGATAAACTGTTAGTAAAGGTTCAGGAGTCAAGGAGCAAATGGAGGAAGATAAGGAGGAAGAGGTGATGGGTAGGGTTGAGCGAAACGGATTGGTCGCAAAGTCGGGTTTCGTGAAACCCGAGCCGATCCCAGTGTGGGATCGGCCATGTGGTCGGCGATCTTCGCACCAAAGTCACGTTTCATATGACGCGTTAAGCGCCATTTCTCAGCCAATGAAGGTGGACGCAGAGTGTGGGCAGCGTGATGACATAGGTCTCAGTCCCCACCATCTTAGAGAAGGGCATTACAGTGATTGGCTTGCTTTCTGCGGCGTCACAGGGGCTATAAAAGGGGCGTGCATGCCGACCACCATCTTACTTCTGCCGATCTGGGCATAGAGAGAGGTTGCTGCAGCTTCGTCTGAAGCAGGGATATTGATAGGAAGGGAATATTAACCCCCAAACCGCTTGTGCTGTAGCAATTTCCACTGTCCAACACCACCTTTTCTTTGCAGGGACAGTGGAGGGTTTTTTTGGGTGCATCAGCTCTGTAGCTTATTAGGCTGCATTCTAAGGCTCCCTGATAGCTGCATTGCTGTTTGCACGCCGCTGTGCAAACCAACTGCTTTTTTCAAAGCAAAAATCCTGTTGCTCCTTCTTTTCTGCACAGTTCTCTTGTTTTTTTTGTCCACACTCTTGTGTGCAGCAGTCCTTTTTATTGCTGCCATACTTGCCCTTTGATCATTGTAGGGAGATTGAAATTCTACTACAGCCCTTGTATTTTTTGATATATCCGTCATCCACTTTCTGACACTCAAACTGTAGTGTAATACAGTGGGCCTGATTTTTTCCTGCTGTCTCCCACACATAAAAAAGGGAGATTTGTATTGCCACTGAGTGCATCTGCATCAGTCCTGTTTGTGGCATCTGTCATCCACTTTCTGCCACTCAAACTGTATTGTAATACAGTGGGCTTGATTTTTTCCTGCTGTCTCCCACACATAAAAAAGGGAGATTTGTATTGCCACTGAGTGCATCTGCGTCAGTCGTTTGTGGCATCTGTCATCCACTTTCTGCCACTCAAACTGTAGTGTAATACAGTGGGCCTGATTTTTTCCAGCTGTCTCCCACACATAAAAAAGGGAGATTTATATCGCCACTGAGTGCATCTGCGTCAGTCATGTTTATGGCATCTGTCATCCACTTTCTGCCACTCAAACTGTAGTGTAATACAGTGGGCCTGATTTTTTCCTGCTGTCTCCCACACATAAAAAAGGGAGATTTGTATTGCCACTGAGTGCATCTGCGTCAGTCCTGTTTGTGGCATCTGTCATCCACTTTCTGCCACTCAAACTGTAATGTAATACAGTGGGCCTGATTTTTTCCTGCTGTCTCACACACCTATAAAGGGAGATTTAAACTCACAACAAGTTTACGTACACCTTCTTTCTGGTTTTACAGTACTATATAACGTTTGTTAGTTTTGGTTAAATTTTTCCAAGAATGAGGAAGTCTGGTGGAAGAGGTCGTGGCCGTGGTCGGTCGTTGCCATCTGGTAATGATGGTAGTGGTGGTGGAGCATCAGGTGGTTGTGGGAAAAGTAATATAGCACCTAAGTCTCGAGTTATTGAGCCAGCGTCATCGTCTGGCTACACAAGGCCTCAAACGCTCCCTTTTCTTTGAGTAGGAAAACCACTTTTAAAGCCAGAGCAGCAGGAACAAGTTTTGGCTTTCCTTGCTGACTCTGCCTCTAGCTCTTTCGCCTCCTCTTCGGAAAGTGCAATATTTAAAAGCAGTGCGTAATCAGTGGATGCTCCTGGTCAGGAACAAGTCGCTTTCTTGTGTCCTTCACCCAGAACAACAGAGAGGATGTGTCAGGCGACACACCGGGTTACTCCATGGAGCTCTTTACACATACCGTGCCTGGGTTAGAAAGGGAAATTGTTAACAGGCCATGCCCATTACAAGATGAATCGGACATGGAGTGCACAGATGCACAGCCACAGCTAGATTATTATGCTGTTCCATTGACTCAGATCACAACATTGTCCTCGCAGTGTACTGAACCAGAATCTGACCCTGATGAGACTATGGTGCCCCGTCCCGAATGCTATAGCACCGACTTACACGGTGACACAGAGGAAGGTGCACAGGACATAGAAGAGGAGGTGATAGATGACCCAGTTGTTGACCCCGATTGGCAGCCATTGGGGGAACAGGGTGCCGCCGGCAGTAGCTCTGAAGCGGAGGAGGAGGAGCCGCAGCAGGCATCAACATCGCAACAACTTTCATCTGGCAGGCCCGTATCTGGGCAAAAACGTGTGTCAAAACCAAAAACAGTTATAGGACAGCGTGGCCATCCGGTTAAAGTAGCTCAGTGTACAATGCCTGAAAAGGTATTCGATAGTAGGAAGAGTGCAGTCTGGCAATTATTTAACCAAGATCCGAATGATCAGTGCAAAGTCATCTGTAAGAAATGCTCAAGGACCTTTAGCAGAGGTCAGAATGTGAAAAATCTAAATACAACTTGCATGCATAGACATTTAACCACCATGCACTTGCAAGCCTGGACTAACTACCAAACGTCCCGTAACGTTGTTGCACCCGCTCACAATGAAGCTAGTCAGCAACGCTACATTCCTTCCCTCACTGTAAGCACACCGTTTACCACACCACCTGAAGCAAATGTGGAGTTATCTTCGCAAGGCCAAAGCAGTCAGGGAATCACCAGGTTCTTGGTAGGAAACACTGTATGTAGGCCAACAGCAAGAATACCATCACCAACCCTCTCTCAGTCTGCCATGTCCACCAGCACCCCCGCTAGTTCCACCATATGCAGCTCTCCAGTCCAGCTCACCCTACAAGAGACTCTCGTTAGGAAAAGGAAGTACTCATCCTCTCATCCGCGTACACAGGGTTTGAACGCCCACATTGCTAGACTAATCTCGTTAGAGATGATGCCTTACCGGTTAGTTGAAAGCGAAGCTTTCAAAGCCCTGATGGACTACGCAGTACCATGCTACAACATACCCAGTCGACACTTCTTTGCGAGAAAAGTCATCCCAGTCCTCCACCAGCATGTAAAAGACAGCATTGTCCATGCACTCAGGCAGTAGAAAGGTGCACCTCACAACAGATGCTTGGACCAGTAGGCATGGCGAGGGACATTACGTGTCCATCATGGCACACTGGGTTAATGTGCTGGATGCAGGGTCCACAGGGGACAGCCATATTGGGACAGTTCTACCTAGCCCACGGTCTAGGAAACAGTTGGCTGTAGGCGTTTGCCCCCCCTCCTCCTCCTCCTCATCCTACAGCAGAAGCAAGAGCTCATCCACAGACCACAGTCGCACGACCACTCCATCTGCAGCTGCCACTGTTGCACATGAGGTGTCCCATTATGGACCAGCTAGTGGCAAGCGTCAGCAGGCTGTGTTGGGAATGAAGTGTTTGGGTGACAACAGACACACCGCGGAAGTTCAGTGGCTGTGCGAACAGAGGCGTGCTGTTATGTATTTGTGGGAGGATGCACATACACAGGCAGGCAGTTGGATGGCAGACATGGAGTTGTCAGGTGTGCAGTGGTCAAAGCTACAAGACCTGGGTCAAGTCCTTCAGTGTTTTGAGGAATGCACATGTCTGGTTAGTGCAGATGACGCCATCATAAGCATGAGCATCCCCCTAATGCGTCTGCTGATGCAAAGTTTGACGCACATAAAGGAGCAGGCATCTGCAGCCGAGGACGAGGGAAGCCTTGATGACAGTCAGCAATTGTCTGGTCAGGGAAGTCTACTGGACGAGGTGGTGGGCGAAGAGGAGGAGGAGGAGGAGTATGATGGGAATGTATATTTTTTTGATGAGGAAGCTTCTCAGGGGCAATAAAAACTGGTGGCGTTGCAAGGTCAGGTTCAGGGTTTTTGAGGGAGACAAGTGACGTTGGTTTGCCAGAAAGTGCTCCTCAACCCAGCACAAGCTGTGAATTGATACCTGGAACATTGGCCCACATGGGGGATTATGCTTGTGCATCCTAAAAAGGGACCCACGCATTATAAAAATGATGACCGATGACGATTACTGGTTGGCCTGCCTCCTGGATCCACGCTACAAAGGGAAATTACAAAATATGCCACATGAGAACCTTGAGCAAATATTGGCTACTAGTGTTGAGCGATACCTTCCGATATCGGAAAGTATCGGTATCGGATAGGATCGGCCGATATTCAAAAAATATCGGATATCGCCGATACCGATACCCGATCCCAATGCAAGTTCAGTTTGGCCTGCAGCATCAGGCTTTATCCAGGGGCACCACGAGGAGGAACGGACTCACCCCCATAAACTGCTTAGTCTTCTTCTGCATATAATTTAGATAATATCTTTTGCTCTGATATTAAGTGTTATGCTTAATGTTCTTCTGCTCTTTGTTCTGCAGCCTCTTGTTCTTCTGCTTCTCGGTCTTCCATGTCGTCGTCTCCAGGGTCGTCGTCTCCAGTGTCGTCGTCTCCGCCGTCGTCGTCTCCGCCGTCGTCGTCGTCATCGGGGTGGTCTTCCGGGTCGTCGACGTTAGGGTCTTCAACTTGGAAATGTAGCAGAAGGTACAAGAAGGCTGAGAAAATGCCAAGAACCAGCTGATGGAACTGGAACTCGGATGGCTACCCGAAGGTTCAAGAGCCTATGGAACTACCGAGGACCAGCTGACGTTACTGGAACCCGGTTACTAAGCAGGAGGTACCCGTGCTAAAAAGCACTACCAAGGACCGCCTGACGTTGGCGGAACTCGGATACCCAGAAGGAGGCACCTAAGCCAAAGGCTCTGCCCGGAACCAGCTGACGTTACTGGAACCAGGATGGGGAGCAGAAGGTACAAGAGCAAAAGACACTGCCGAGAACCAGCTGACGGTACTGGAACCCGGATGGGTAGCCGAAGGTCCAAGAGCCAATGGAACTACCGAGGACCAGCTGACGTTACTGGAACCCGGTTACTAAGCAGGAGGTACCCGTGCCTGAAAGCACTACCAAGGACCACCTGACGTTGGTGGAACTTGGATACCAAGAAGGAGGCACCTAAGCCAAAGGCTCTGCCCGGAACCAGCTGACGGTACTGGAACCAGGATGGGGAGCAGAAGGTACAAGAGCAAAAGACACTGCCGAGAACCAGCTGACGGTGCTGGAACCAGGTGGTGGACCCGAAGGTCCACAGGAGAGGAGAGAACAGCTAGGCCGCGAGGCAGCCGCAGTTACCGAACCCCAACAGTCCTACAGGGGGAGCTGGGCCTACTGGCACTACAGAACCAGCCTTGACTACCAATTCATGCAGCCCACATAGGAAGCTCCTAAACTGGAGGCACCCTGGAGTTGGCTAACCCGACTGGAACTTGGATACCCAGAAGGAGGCACCTAAGCCAAAGGCTCTGCCCGGAACCAGCTGACGGTACTGGAACCAGGATGGGGAGCAGAAGGTACAAGAGCAAAAGACACTGCCGAGAACCAGCTGACGGTGCTGGAACCAGGTGGTGGACCCGAAGGTCCACAGGAGAGGAGAGAACAGCTAGGCCGCGAGGCAGCCGCAGTTACCGAACCCCAACAGTCCTACAGGGGGAGCTGGGCCTACTGGCACTACAGAACCAGCCTTGACTACCAATTCATGCAGCCCACATAGGAAGCTCCTAAACTGGAGGCACCCTGGAGTTGGCTAACCCGACTGGAACTTGGATACCCAGAAGGAGGCACCTAAGCCAAAGGCTCTGCCCGGAACCAGCTGACGGTACTGGAACCAGGATGGGGAGCAGAAGGTACAAGAGCAAAAGACACTGCCGAGAACCAGCTGACGGTGCTGGAACCAGGTGGTGGACCCGAAGGTCCACAGGAGAGGAGAGAACAGCTAGGCCGCGAGGCAGCCACAGTTACCGAACCCCAACAGTCCTACAGGGGGAGCTGGGCCTACTGGCACTACAGAACCAGCCTTGACTACCAATTCATGCAGCCCACATAGGAAGCTCCTAAACTGGAGGCACCCTGGAGTTGGCTAACCCGACCGGCAACACGACGGGGCAAGCATAGGCGTCTCAGTGAGTTTGACAGTACCCGGAAACAGCTGACGGTGCTGGAACCAGGCTGGGCACGAGGGAGTACCCGTGACAAAAACACTGCCAAGAACCAGCTGGCGATGCTGGAACCCAGATGCGTTGCCTATTAAAGATTGTCTTCCTAGAGCCCCAACTAGCGGTGTTGGAGCAAAGGGTAAGCAGGGGGAGCAGAGTGTAGGCCGAAGCCTGCACTGGAGGCAGCTTTGTGTCTGCGTTGCGTTTGCAGGACACTTTGCCGGCTACACAGTGGGGGAACAGCTGGCGTTGCTGAACCCCACTAACACAATGGCGGGTGTTTTTCTCTGTGCAGCTAGCACTTCCGGGCAAAAACTAGCGATGTTAGAGCCCGTGGTGAAGCAGGAGGAGGAGGAGAGGAGCAGAGTGTAGGCCGAAGCCTAGTTGAACCAATTTCAAAGGAAACCTTTAACCCCCCCTCAGGTGTTACAAAGTACAAGAGACACACCTTGTGCAGTATTAATGCTGCACAAGTGAAAGGTTGCTCTATTAATTTGTCTACTTGCACACGCTGAATGAAAGACGTACACAATTTAGCCCATTGTACAGTCAAACTGTAGTGGATGCGTGACTTGGCTTTTTAAGGAGACGCAGCACAGGTGTCCCAAATAACGCCTTGGTGCTTGGCGCAGCTTCCTGAGCGTTGTTATTTGCTGTACAGCAGTCTGCGCTCTTGTGTTATCCCTTGGCAATGCCCTGTTAGCGCTGCCCGTCTTATGACCTCATTTCATGTTGGCCGGTGCGGTTAACGATGGCCATAAATCCCAGACCCACAGTGCCTTTTCATAAAGTCACACTGCGGTGCTGGGATTCGTGGCCTTGAGCAGTAAATATTTTCGCCGCTCACACACGTCCTTACACCTGCTTCAGACTGGGCGGCCTCTGCTGATCCCTTCTCGCATGCCGCGGCCATGAGGCTGCACAGTCTGAAGAAGGCGGAAGGAGATGAGTGACGACAGGCGAACATATGCACTGCTCGTGCCCATAAACCACACCCTCGCTGACAAAATAAATAAGAAACCGAGGGGCGTTGTTTGGAGCAGGACGGACGCACAGGCGCAGCCAGCTAACCAATGATGTCAAAAGACGGGAAGCGCTACCTGGTGCTGCGTATCATTAGAAAGGAAAGTCACACCTCAGGGACAGTGGAATGGTCTCAATGAGACACATTTTGTACGTGTTGAGTTCCACGTGGGCAAGTAGAAAAAGTCAGCCACCTTGTACAAATGCAGCAGTACTGCTGTTCAAGGTGGCTGTTATACATAGAAACACCTGGGGGTGGTTGGCAGACTTCCTTCAATTTCAGTTCATGTGCCTGCGTGACGTTTGCAGGTCACGTTGCCGGCTACACAGCAGGGGAACAGCTGGCGTTGCTGAACCCCACTAACACATTGGCTGGTGTTTTTCTCTGTGCAGCTAGCACATCCGGGCCAAAACTAGCGGTGTTTGAGCCCAGGGGCAGCAGCAGGAGGAGAGGAGCAGAGTGTAGGCCGAAGCCTGCACTGGTGGCAGTTTTTGGTCGGTTGTGCCAGCGTGGCTTGTGCTGGACACGATGCCGGCTACACAGCAGGGGAACAGCTGGCGTTGCTGAACCCCACTAACACATTGGCTGGTGTTTTTTTCTGTGCAGCTAGCACTTCAGGGCAAAAACTAGCGGTGTTAGAGCCCAGGGTCAGCAGGAGGAGGAGAGTAGCAGAGTGTAGGCCGAAGCCTGCACTGGTGGCAGCTTTTGGTCGGTTGTGCCAGCGTGGTTTGTGCTGGACACGATGCCGGCTACACAGCACGGGAACAGCTGGCGGTGCTGAACCCCACTAACACAATGGCGGGTGTTTTTCTCTGTGCAGTTAGCACTTGAGGGCAAAAACTAGCGGTGTTAGAGCCCAGGGTCCGCAGGAGGAGGAGAGGAGCAGAGTGTAGGCCGAAGCCTAGTTGAACCAATTTCAAAAGTTACCTTTAACCCCCCCTCAGGTGTTGCAAGGTACAAGAGCCACACCTTGTGCAGCATTAATGCTGCACAAGTCAAAGGTTGCTCTCTTAATTTTGCTCCTTGCACACGCGGAATAAAACACGTACACTATTTAGCCCATTATACTGTCAAACAGTAGTGGAGGCGTGACTTGTCTTTTTAAGGAGACGCAGCACAGGTGTCAAAATTTACACCTAGGTGCTGGGCGCTGATTCCTGAGCGTTGTTATTTGCTGTACAGGAGTCTGCGCTATTTTGATCCCTTGGCCATGCGCTGTGAGCGCTGCCTGTCTTCTGACCTCATTTCATGTTGGCCGGTGCGGTTAGCAATGGCCAAGAATCCCAGGCCCGCAGTGGGTTTTCAAAAAATCACACTGCATGGCTGGGATTCGTGGCCTTGTGCAGTAAATATGTTTGCCACTCACACATGTCCTTACACCTGCTTCAGACTGGGCGGCCTCAGCTGATCCCTTATCGCCTACCACGGCCATGAGGCCGCACAGTCTGAAGAAGGCGGAAGGAGATGAGTTAAGACAGGCGAACATATGCACTGCACATGCCCATTAATCACACCCTCGCAGCCAAAATATATGAGACAACGAGGGGGGTTGTGTCGGGCAGGGCGGACGCCCAGACACAGGCAGCCAACCAATGATGTCAGAAGACGGGCAGCGCTACCAAGGGGGGTGGTGCGTGTCATTAGAAAGGAAAGTCACACCTCAGGGACAGTGGAATGGTCTCAATGAGACACATTTTGTACGTGTTGAGTTCCACGTTGGCAAGGATAAAAATTCAGCCACCTTGTACAAATGCAGCATTACTGCTGTACAAGGTAGCTGTTATACATAGAAACACCTTGGGGTGGGTGGCAGGGTCCCTTTAATTTCAGTTCATGTGCCTGCGTGACGTTTGCAGGTCACGTTGCCGGCTACACAGCAGGGGAACAGCTGGCGTTGCTGAACCCCACTAACACATTGGCTGGTGTTTTTCTCTGTGCAGCTAGCACTTCCGGGCCAAAACTAGCGGTGTTTGAGCGCAGGGGCAGCAGCAGGAGGAGAGGAGCAGAGTGTAGGCCGAAGCCTGCACTGGTGGCAGCTTTTGTTCTGTTGTGCCAGCGTGGCTTGTGCTGGACACGTTGCCGACTACACAGCAGGGGAACAGCTGGCGGTGCTGAACCCCACTGACACATCAGCTAATGTTTTTTCTGTGTAGACAACACTTCCAGGTGGCAACTGACAGTGTTGAAACCCAGGGAATCAAAGAGGAGCAGAGTGTAGGCCGAAGCCTGCAGTGGAGCAAGTTGAAAGGGAACCTTTAACCCCCCCCCCCCCAGGCATTTGTTGCTGAAAGAGCCATCTTGTACAGCAGTAATACTGCACATGGAAAATGGTGGCTCCGAAAATTATGCTCCTTGCAAAAGCTGAAGTACACACTCATATAATGTGTCCCCTCACACCGTCAAACCGTCCCGGAAGTGGGACTTTCCTTTGTAATGTGACACAGCACAGCCATCATTCCAACCCCCTTGGTGCCGTGCGCCACCTCCTCAACGTTGTTTGGTTCTGTCATGGAGCCCGCGCTGTTATGTTATCCCTTGGCCATGCACAGTTAGCGGTGCCCATCTTCTGACATCATTTAGGTGTCAGGCTGGCAGTGCCTGTGCGTCCAAGCTGCCCGAGATCCAACCTCGCAGTGTCATCTAATGTAATCCCACTGCGGGCCAGGGATCCATGGGCATGCGCAGTGCATATCATCGCCTCTCACTCACCTCCTTCCTGCTTCTTCAGACTGTGCGGCGTCACGGCCGTGGCATGCTATTAGGGATCAGCTGACGCTGACTAGTCTGAAGAAGCGTGAAGAAGGGGAGTGAGAGGCTAGTATATGCACTGCGCATGGCCATGGATACCAGGCCCACTGTGGGATCACATTAGACGACACTGCGAGGTGGGATTTCGGGCAGCGTGGACGCACAGGCTCAGCCAGGACGACAACAAATGATGTCAGAGGACGGGCAGCGCAAACTGTGCATGGCCAAGGGATAACATAACAGCGCAGGGTCCATGACGGAATCAAACAGCGCTAAGGAGGCAGCGCACGGTGCCAAGGGGGTAGCAATGACGGCTGTGCTGCGTCACATTACAAAGGAAAGTCCCACCTCCGGGACGGTTGGACGGTGTGAGGGGACACATTACATGAGTGTGTAGTTCAGCGCTTGCAAGGAGCATAATTTCAAGAGCGACCTTTTCCTTGTGCAGTATTAGTGCTGCACAAGGTGGCTCTTTCAGTAACAAACGCCTGGGGGGGGGGGACAGGTCCCCTTACATTTTAGTTGTGCCAGCGTGGCGGTCGCATGACACGTTGCCGGATACACAGCTGGGGATCAGCTGACGTTACTGAACCCCAATAACAGAGGAGTGACTGTTGACTGTTCAGACAGCACTTCCAGGCACCAACTGGCGGTGTTAGAGCCCAGGGACAGCAGGAGGAGCAGATTGGAGGTATTGCCGCACACACAGCTGGGGATCAGCTGACGTTACTGAACCCCAATAACAGAGGAGCGACTGTTGACTGTGCAGACAGCACTTCCAGGCCCCAACTGGCGGTGTTAGAGCCCAGGGACAGCAGGAGGAGCAGATTGGAGGTATTGCCGCACACACAGCTGGGGATCAGCTGACGTTACTGAACCCCAATAACAGAGGAGCGACTGTTGACTGTGCAGACAGCACTTCCAGGCACCAACTGGCGGTGTTAGAGCCCAGGGACAGCAGGAGGAGCAGATTGGAGGTATTGCCGCACACACAGCTGGGGATCAGCTGACGTTACTGAACCCCAATAACAGAGGAGCGACTGTTGACTGTGCAGACAGCACTTCCAGGCACCAACTGGCGGAAACCTTTAACCCCCCCCCCCAAGACATTTGTAGCTGAAAGAGCCATCTTGTGCAGCACTAAGGATGCAAAAGGAAAAGGTTGCTCTTTTAATTATGCTCCTTGCAAACACAGAAGTTAACATTAAAAATGTGTCCCCTTATACCGTAAAACCGTCCCGGAGGTGCGAATTTCCTTCGTAATGGGACACAGCACAGCTGTCATTCCTATCCCCTTGGTGCCGTGCGCTGCCTCCTCAGCGTTGTTTTAAGCTGTCACGGAGCCTGCGCTGTTCTGTTATCCCTTGGCCATGCCCAATTAGCGCTGCCTGTCTTCTGACATAATTTGGTGTCAGGCTGTCAGTGCCTGTGCGTCCACGCTGCTCCAGATCCCACCTCGCAGTGTCGTCTAACGTAATCCCACTGCGGGCCTTGGATCCATGGGCATGCACAGTGCATATCCTCGACTCTCACTCCCCTCCTTCCCTCTTCTTCAGACTGTGCGGTGTCACGGCCGTGGCATGCTATTATGGATCAGCTGGTGGCGCACAGTCTAAAGAAGGCGGAGGGAGATGAGCGAGAGCCCGAGGGGAAGATATGCACTGCGCATGCCCATGGATCCCAGGCCCGCAGTGTGATTCAATCAGAAGACACTGCGAGGCGGGATCTCGGGCAGTGCGGCCGCACAGGCGCAGCCAGCCTGACACCAAATTATGTCAGAAGACAGGCAGCGCAAATAGGGTATGGCCAAGGGATAACAGAACAGCGCAGGCTCCGTGACAGCTTAAAACAACGCTGAGGAGGCAGCGCATGGCACCAAGGGGGTAGGAATGACGGCTGTGCTGCGTCACATTACGAAGGAAAGTCCCAGCTCCGGGACGGTATAACGGTATCAGTGAACACATTTTATAAGTGTTAAGTTCTGCGTGTGCAAGGAGCTAAACTAAAAGAGCTACCTTTTCCTTGTGCAGCATTACTGCTGCACAAGATGGCTCTTTCAGTAACAAACGACGGGGGGGGGGGACAGGTTCCCTTACATTTAGGTTGTTGTGCCAGCGTGGCGGTCGCAGGACACATTGCCGGCTACACAGCTGGGGATCAGCTGACGTTACTGAAACCCAATAACATTGGGTCGTATGTTTTTACTGTGCAGCCTGCACTTCTGAGCCGCAACTGGGGGTGTTGGAGCCCAGGAATAGCAGTTCAGGTGGTAGAAAGATGAACACAGCAGGAGACCTGGATGACACCCAATTACTTAATCAGGCAGAGGAGTGGCAAATTCCTGCGAGATCCAGGCCTGGTTCATTTTCAGGAAAGTAAGCCGGTCAACGTTATCGGAGGATAGACGCATGCGACGGTCTGTTAGTACACCACCTGCGGCACTAAAGACACGTTCCGATAAGACACTAGCCACAGGGCAAGCCAGCACCTCCAATGCATACTGGCTTAGCTCTGGCCATGTATCCAGCTTAGAGACCCAAAACTTGAACGGGGAAGAGCCGTCTGGGAGTACAGTAAGAGGGCAAGCCATGTAGTCTGTCACCATCTGACGGAACCGTTGCCTCCTGCTGACTGGAGCCGCCGGTGATGGTGTAGACATTTGGGGCGGGCACACAAAAGTGTGCCAGAGTTGTGCCATACTGGGCTTTCCTTGGGCAGAGGCACTGCTTCTGCTCCCTCTTTGGGCAGAGCCTCCCCCACTGCCTCGACGCACTGAGCTGCTTTGTAAAGCACTAGCAGCACTCCTCTCAGTTGGACTGGAGAAGATGATGGAATTCACCAGTGTGTCGTGGTACTCCCGCAATTTTCGCTCCCGGGTCAACGCTGGGATGAGGTTTTGGACGTTGTCCCGGTAGCGAGGATCGAGGAGGGTGAACACCCAATAATCAGGCATGTTGAGAATGTGGTCGATGCTGCGGTCGTTTCTCAGGCACTGCAGCATGAAATCCACCATGTGCTGCAGACTGCCAACTGGCCCAGAAACGCTGTCCCCTGCTTGAGACATGATCTCTGCCCGCTCGTCATCACCCCACCCTCGCTGTACACACTGACCACTGGACAATTGTGTCGCTCCCTCCTCTGGACGGAGCTCTTCCTCCTCCATTGACTCCTCCTCATCCTCCTCAAAAAGTGGCCCCTGCGTACCCCTTTGTGAGGAACCACGTGGCGCTGACTCTCCAGAAGCTGATGGAAAAGGTGACTCCTCATCCTCCACCTCTTCCACAACATCATCCCTTAACCCTTGCAAAGTTTGCTGAAGCAGGCAGATAAGGGGGACAGTCATACTGACTAGTGCATCATCTGCACTTGCCATCCGCGTGGAATAATCAAAAGGACGCAAAACCTGGCAGACGTCCTTCATAGTGGCCCACTCTGTGGTTGTGAAGTCTGAGCGGCGCTGACTGCGACTTCTTTGCGCCTGATGCAGCTGGTACTCCATAACTGCTTGCTGCTGCTCACACAACCGCTCCAACATATGTAACGTGGAATTCCACCGGGTAGGTAGGTCACATATGATGCGGTGTTCCGGAAGGCGGAATCGGCGCTGCAGAGCAGCAATGCGGGATCTTGCCAAGCTGGAACGCCGCAAGTGAGCACACTCTAGGCGGACCTTGTGCAGCAGGGCATCAAGATCCGGATAGTCCCTCAGAAAACTCTGCACAACCAAATTGAGCACATGTGCCAGACATGGGATGTGAGTGAGGTTGCCAAGGGCCAAAGCTGCCACCAGATTTCGGCCATTGTCACACACTACCATGCCTGGCTGGAGATTCGCTGGCAGTAACCACACATCGCTCTCCTGCTTGATGGCATTCCAGAGCTCCTGCGCTGTGTGGCTTCGATTCCCCAATGAAACTAGTTTCAAGACGGCCTGCTGACATTTGGCCACGGCTGTGCTCATGTCGGTCATAGGTAAACGTTCACGGGTAGGGTTGAGCGAAACGGGTCGAACATTTTCAAAAGTCGCCGACTTTTGGCTAAGTCGGGGTTTCATGAAACCCGATCCGACCCCTGTGCGGGGTCGGCCATGCGGTACGCGACTTTCGCGCCAAAGTCGCGTTTCAATGACGCGAAAAGCGCCATTTCTCAGCCAATGAAGGTAAACGCAGAGTGTGGGCAGCGTGATGACATAGGTCCTGGTCCCCACCATCTTAGAGAAGGGCATTGCAGTGATTGGCTTGCTGTCTGCGACGTCACAGGGGCTATAAAGAGGCGTTCCCGCCGACCGCCATCTTACTGCTGCTGATCTGAGCTTAGGGAGAGGTTGCTGCCGCTTTGTCAGAAGCAGGGATAGCGTTAGGCAGGGTCCATTAACCACAAAACCGCTTGTGCTGCAGCGATTTGCACTGTCCAACACCACCCTCGGTGTGCAGGGACAGTGGAAGTTTTTTTTTTTTTTTTTTTCCCCTCAGCGCTGTAGCTCATTGGGCTGCCCTAGAAGGCTCCCTGATAGCTGCATTGCTGTGTGTACGCCGCTGTGCAAACCAACTGCTTTTTTCAAAGCACAAATCCTCTTGTTCCTTCCTTTCTGCACAGCTATCTTTTTTGTTTGTCCACACTTTTTATTTCATTTGTGCATCAGTCCACTCCTTATTGCTGCCTGCCATACCTGGCTGAGATTACTGCAGGCAGGGAGATAGTAGCTGCCTGCCATACCTGGCTGAGATTACTGCAGGCAGGGAGATAGTAATTGTAGGACATTCCCTGTTTTTTTTTTTTTTTTTTTTTTTGGTGGGAGATTAAGATTGGCAATTTGGCATTTCTGCTAGAGTGCCATCCCTGTGTGTGCCATCTCTCTCACATAGTGGGCCATAGAAAGCCTTTTCATTTTTCTGTATTTTTTTTTGTGGGGTGTATAAATTCTCCCTGATAAAAATACAGTGGGAGATTAATATTGGCCTTTGGGCTTGTGTGCCAGTCCTGAGTGTGCCATCTCTCTCACAAATAGTGGGCCATAGAAAGCCTATTTTATTTTTTTTTGGGTTTTATAAATTCTCCCTGAAAAAAAGGGAGATTAATATTGGCCTCTGGGCTTGTGTGCCAGTCCTGAGCGTGCCATCTGTGCCAGCCCTGAGCGTGCCATCTCTCTCACAAATAGTGGGCCATAGAAAGCCTATTTAATTTTTTTTTGGTTTTATAAATTCTCCCTGAAAAAAAGGGAGATTAATATTGGCCTCTGGGCTTGTGTGCCAGTTGTGAGCGTGCCATCTGTGCCAGTCCTGAGCGTGCCATCTCTCTCACAAATAGTGGGCCATAGAAAGCCTATTTAATTTTTTTTTTGGTTTTATAAATTTTCCCTGAAAAAAGGGAGATTAATATTGGCCTCTGGGCTTGTGTGCCAGTTGTGAGCGTGCCATCTGTGCCAGTCCTGAGCGTGCCATCTCTCTCACAAATAGTGGGCCATAGAAAGCCTATTTAATTTTTTTTTTGGTTTTATAAATTTTCCCTGAAAAAAAGGAGATTAATATTGGCCTCTGGGCTTGTGTGCCAGTTGTGAGCGTGCCATCTGTGCCAGTCCTGAGCGTGCCATCTCTCTCACAAATAGTGGGCCATAGAAAGCCTATTTAAATATTTTTTTGGTTTTATAAATTCTCCCAGAAAAAAAGGGAGATTAATATTGGCCTCTGGGCTTCTGTGCCAGTTCTGAGCGTGCCATCTGTGCCAGTCCTGAGCGTCCCATCTCTCTCACAAATAGTGGGCCATAGAAAGCCTATTTTTTTTTTTTTTTGGGTTTTAGAAATTCTCCCTGGAAAAAAAAAGGGAGATTAATATTGCCCTTTGGGCTTGTGTGCCAGTACTAAGCGTTCCATCTCTCTCTCTCTTTCTCAGTCAGTGGGCCATAGAACGCCTATTTTTGTTTTTATTTGTTTTATAAATTCTCCCTGAAAAAATCATTTTATTTTATTTGGTTTCTAAATTCTTCCTGATAAAATCATATTTTTTTTATTATTTTTTTTTCTAAAGTCTCCCTGAAAAAAAAAAAAAAAAAACAAACAAAAAAAACAGTGGGAGATTAATATTGGCCTTTCTGCTTGTGTGCCAGTCTTGACTCCTGGGTGTGCCATCTCTCTCTCTCTCTCTCTCTCTCTCCAATTGTGGTCCATAGAAAGCCTATATTTTTTTTCCTTGATTTGGGTTCCAAAATCTACCAGAGAAAATAACTACATCAATCATTGGTAGAAAAATATTGGCCTCTGGGCTTGTGTGCCACTCCTGACTCCTGTGTGCGTCATCTCTCAGTCAGTGGGCCATAGAACGCCTATTTTTGTTTTTATTTTTTTTATAAATTCTCCCTGAAAAAATCATTTTATTTTATTTGGTTTCTAAATTCTTCCTGATAAAATCATATTTTTTTTATTATTTTTTTTTCTAAAGTCTCCCTGAAAAAAAAAAAAAAAAACAAACCCCCCAAAAAAATGGGAGATTAATATTGGCCTTTCTGCTTGTGTGCCAGTCTTGACTCCTGGGTGTGCCATCTCTCTCTCTCTCTCTCTCTCTCTCTCTCTCTCCAATTGTGGTCCATAGAAAGCCTATATTTTTTTTCCTTGATTTGGGTTCCAAAATCTACCAGAGAAAATAACTCCATCAATCATTGGTAGAAAAATATTGGCCTCTGGGCTTGTGTGCCACTCCTGATTCCTGTGTGCGTCATCTCTCACTCAGTGGCCCATAGAAAGCATATAGTTTGTTACATTTGTTTTCTAAATTCTCCCTGCAAAAATCTATTTTTTTTTTTGGGGGGGTTTCTAAAGTGTTCCTGAAAAAAATAAAAATAAAAAAAAAATAATAGTGTGACATTAATATTAACATTTGTGCTTCAGTGACAGTCCTGCGTGTGGGGCATCTCTCTAATTTGCAGCCACCAAAAAAAGAGTGTGTAACATTGGGCCTGATTTTCGCTGTGGTCTCACCAACCTGTAAAGGGGTAGCTAAATCATACTGAAGTTATAGCTCACCGTGTAAGTTGTGTGACTGCAACAAATAACGTTAGTTTGGTTACGTTTTTAAAACAATGAGGAAGTCTAGTGGAAGAGGTCGTGGCCGGGGGCGTTCATTGTCAGCTGGTAATGAGGGTAGTGGTAGTGGTGGAGCATCAGGTGGTCGTGGGGAAAAAAATATTGCACCTAAGTCTGGAGCTGTGGAGCCAGGTTCGTCGTCCGGCTACACAAGGCCTCGAACGCTCCCTTTTCTGGGATTAGGAAAACCGCTTTTAAAGCCGGAGCAGCAAGAGCAAGTTTTGGCTTATCTTGCTGACTCAGCCTCTAGCTCTTTTGCCTCCTCTCGTGAAACTGGTAAAAGTAAAAGCAGCGCGTCGTTAGTGGATGTTCACGGTCAGGGACAAGTCACTTCCTTGTCCTCTTCAGCAAAAACAACAACAGAGAAGAATGCAGCAGGCGACACAACGGGTTACTCCATGGAGCTCTTTACACATACCGTCCCTGGCTTAGAAAGTGAAGCAGTTAACAGTCCATGCCCATTACAAATTGAATCTGACATGGAGTGCACTGACGCACAGCCACAGCCAGACTACTATGCTGGTCCTTTGACTCAGACCACAACATTGCCCTCGCAGGGTGCTGATCAAGAATCAGACCCTGATGAGACTATGTTGCCCCATCACGAACGCTATACCACCGAACGACACGGTGACACAGACGAAGTTGTGCAGGAGGTACAAGAAGAGTTATTAGATGACCCAGTTCTTGACCCCGATTGGCAGCCATTGGGGGAACAGGGTGCAGGCGGCAGCAGTTCTGAAGCAGAGGAGGAGGAGGGGCCGCAGCAGGCATCAACATCGCCACAGGTTCCATCTGCCGGGCCCGTATCTTGCCCAAAACGCGTGGCAAAGCCAAAACCTGGTGGAGGACAGCGTGGCCATCCGGTTAAAGCTCAGTCTGCAATGCCTGAAAAGGTATCCGATGCTAGAAAGAGTGCAGTCTGGCATTTTTTTAAACAACATCCAATTGATCAGCGCAAAGTCATCTGTCAAAAATGTTCTACTTCCTTAAGCAGAGGTCAGAATCTGAAAAGTCTCAATACTAGTTGCATGCATAGACATTTAACCACCATGCATTTGAAAGCTTGGACTAACTACCAAACGTCCCTTAAGGTTGTTGCACCCTCGGCCAATGAAGCTAGTCATCAACGCAACATCCCTTCCGGCAGTGTAGGACCACCATTTAGCGCACCACCTGCTGTATCTGTGCAGGTATCTTTGCCAGGCCAAAGCAGTCAGGGTCAGGGAATCACCAGTTTCGTAGTAGGAAACACTGCATCTAGGGCACCGGCGGCAACAATACCATCTCCCACCGTCTCTCAGTCTGCCATGTCCACCGGCACCCCCGCTAGTTCCACGATCTCCAGCTCTCCAGTCCAGCTCACCCTACATGAGACTATGGTTAGAAAAAGGAAATACTTAGCCTCGCATCCGCGTACACAGGGTTTGAACGCCCACATAGCTAGACTAATCTCGTTAGAGATGATGCCCTACCGGTTAGTTGAAAGCGAAGCTTTCAAAGACCTGATGGACTACGCTGTACCACGCTACGAGCTACCCAGTCGACACTTTTTTTCCAGAAAAGCCATCCCAGCCCTCCACCAGCATGTTAAAGAGCGCATCGTCCATGCACTCAGGCAATCTGTGAGCACAAAGGTGCACCTGACAACAGATGCATGGACCAGTAGGCATGGCCAGGGACGTTACGTGTCCATCACGGCACACTGGGTAAATGTGGTGGATTCAGGGTCCACAGGGGACAGCAAGTTTGGGACAGTTCTGCCTAGCCCACGGTCTAGTAAACAGTTGTCTGTAGCCGTTCGCACCCCCTCCTCCTCCTCCTCCTCCTCGTCCTCCTGCAGAAGCAAGAGCTCGTCCACAGACCGCAGTCGCACAAACACTCCATCCGCACCTGCCACTGTTGCACACCAGGTCTCCCATTATGGGGCAGCTACTGGCATACGTCAGCAGGCTGTATTGGCTATGAAGTGTTTGGGCGACAATAGACACACCGCGGAAGTTCTGTCCGAGTTCTTGCAGCAAGAAACGCAGTCGTGGCTGGGCACTGTAGATCTTGAGGCAGGCAAGGTAGTGAGTGATAACGGAAGGAATTTCATGGCTGCCATCTCCCTTTCCCAACTGAAACACATTCCTTGCCTGGCTCACACCTTAAACCTGGTGGTGCAGTGCTTCCTGAAAAGTTATCCGGGGTTATCCGACCTGCTCCTCAAAGTGCGTGGACTTTGCGCACATATCCGCCGTTCGCCTGTACACTCCAGCCGTATGCAGACCTATCAGCGTTCTTTGAACCTTCCCCAGCATCGCCTAATCATAGACGTTGCAACAAGGTGGAACTCAACACTGCACATGCTTCAGAGACTGTGCGAACAGAGGCGGGCTGTTATGTTTTTGTGGGAGGATACACATACACGGGCAGGCAGTAGGATGGCAGACATGGAGTTGTCAGGTGTGCAGTGGTCGAAGATTCAAGACATGTGTCAAGTCCTTCAGTGTTTTGAGGAATGCACACGGCTGGTTAGTGCAGACAACGCCATAATAAGCATGAGCATCCCCCTAATGCGTCTGCTGATGCAAAGTTTGACGCACATAAAGGATCAGGCGTCTGCACCAGAGGAAGAGGAAAGCCTTGATGACAGTCAGCGATTGTCTGGTCAGGGCAGTGTACATGACGAGGTACCGGGCGAAGAGGAGGTGGAGGATGAGGAGGATGATGGGGATGAGTATATTTTTAATGAGGAAGCTTTCCCGGGGGCACGGGAAATTGGTGGCGTGGCAAGGCCGGGTTCTGGTTTTTTGAGGGACACAAGTGACATAGATTTGCCTGCAACTGCCCCTCAACCAAGCACAACCGCAGATTTGACAACGGGAACTTTGGCCCACATGGCGGATTATGCCTTGCGTATCCTCAAAAGGGACACACGCATTACAAAAATGATGAACGATGACGATTACTGGTTGGCCTGCCTCCTTGATCCTCGCTATAAAGGCAAATTGCAAAATATTATGCCACATGAGAACTTGGAACTAATATTAGCAACAAAACAATCAACTCTTGTTGACCGTTTGCTTCTGGCATTCCCTGCACACAGCGCCCGTGATCGTTCTCACACGAGCTCCAGGGGCCAGCAGACCAGAGGTGTTAGAGGGGCAGAAATCAGAAGTGGCGTTGGCCAGAGGGGTTTTCTGACCAGGTTGTGGAGTGATTTTTCTATGACCGCAGACAGGACAGGTACTGCAGCATCAATTCAAAGTGACAGGAGACAACATTTGTCCAGTATGGTTACAAACTATTTTTCATCCCTTATCGACGTTCTCCCTCAACCGTCATTCCCATTTGATTACTGGGCATCCAAATTAGACACCTGGCCAGAATTGGCAGAATATGCATTGCAGGAGCTTGCTTGCCCGGCAGCTAGTGTCCTATCAGAAAGAGTATTCAGTGCTGCAGGTTCAATACTAACAGAAAAAAGGACTCGTCTGGCTACCCAAAATGTAGATGATCTAACCTTCATTAAAATGAACCACAACTGGATTTCAAAATCTTTTGCCCCACCCTGCCCGGCTGACACCTAGCTTTCCTATGAAAAGGTCTTGCCTGTGGACTATTCTGAATGACTTTTCCAATCTCGTAATTTTCTTCACCTGATTGTCCAGCATACGACATGTTTCCACCTCACGAAATGGCCAAACTCCCCACACGGGGCCGTGCTATCGCCACTTTGCGCTTGGACCCTTGAGAGTGCTGTTTGTCTGAAGAGGTGGGTGTGGCCGCTTTTGGTCGACGGCACTGCCACTGGGTCCCTCATAGTACAATAAAGTGTCTCTGGCGGTGGTGGTGCGCACCCAACGTCAGACACACCATTGTAATATGAGGGGCCCTGTGCCTGTACCGCCGGCCACAAGACAGTTCCCCCCCCCAGCTCAAACAGTGCTCTACCACTAGCAAAATTATCTCTCACAGCTTCACCAATGTGTAGTCTAGGCGCTGACATCCTTCAATGCCTGGCACTGACAATACCATTGTTTTGACATTTTTGTTATGTTAGGCCTTCGAAGCCTGTCTGCGGTCCCTTCTTTCTACAACTACTACACTGACCAGGCCACTGCTGGCCGTGTTACCCTGGAACCAATTTAAAAGTGCCTACAGTCAGCCCAATTTTGTTATGTTAGGCCTTCGAAGACTGTCTGCCGTCACTCCTTCCACTAGACTTCCACTGACCATACACTGCTGCCCATGTACCCCTGGAACCAATTTAAAGTGCCTACAGCCAGCCCAATTTTGTTATGTTAGGCCTTCGAAGCCTGTCTGCGGTCACTCCTTCCACTAGACTTCCACTGACCAGACCACTGCTGCCCGTGTACCCCTGCAACCAATTTAAAAGTGCCTACAGCCAGCCCAAGTTTGTTATGTTAGGCCTTGGAAGCCTGTCTGCGGTCACTCCTTCCACTAGACTTCCACTGACCAGACCACTGCTGCCCGTGTACCCCTGGAACCAATTTAAAAGTGCCTACAGCCAGCCCAAGTTTGTTATGTTAGGCCTTCGAAGCCTGTCTGCGGTCACTCCTTCCACTAGACTTCCACAGACCAGACCACTGCTGCCCGTGTACCCCTGGAACCAATTTAAAAGTGCCTACAGCCAGCCCAAGTTTGTTATGTTAGGCCTTGGAAGCCTGTCTGCGGTCACTCCTTCCACTAGACTTCCACTGACCAGACCACTGCTGCCCGTGTACCCCTGGAACCAATTTAAAAGTGCCTACAGCCAGCCCAAGTTTGTTATGTTAGGCCTTGGAAGCCTGTCTGCGGTCACTCCTTCCACTAGACTTCCACTGACCAGACCACTGCTGCCCGTGTACCCCTGGAACCAATTTAAAAGTGCCTACAGCCAGCCCAAGTTTGTTATGTTAGGCCTTCGAAGCCTGTCTGCGGTCACTCCTTCCACTAGACTTCCACAGACCAGACCACTGCTGCCCGTGTACCCCTGGAACCAATTTAAAAGTGCCTACAGCCAGCCCAAGTTTGTTATGTTAGGCCTTCGAAGCCTGTCTGCGTCCCGTTCTTTCAACTACAACTACACTGACCAGGCCACTGATGGCCGTGTTCCCTTGGAACCAATTTTAACTTGCCTACAGCCAGCCCAATGTTAGGCCTTTGATGCCTGTCTGCCGTCACTCCTTCCACTAGGCCTCCACTGACCTGTCTATTGCTGCCCGTGTACCCCTTGAACCAACATCATTAAATATAAAAAAAATTAATTTGATTATAAAAAATAAGATCGTGTTGAGATCTCAAATGCAGACATTTTAACAATCAAAACAAACACACAACAAATATCTGGAACTGTACTACAAAGGTCCAACAGCTACAATTTCTTTCTCCTGCAAGAAGTTAACTGAAAGTTTTTTTGAGTTGTTAACACAGATATGGCATCCACCGAGTGTTGTCCTGTCGCGTCTCCTTTAAATTATTTCCAATAAGATGTTAAACTATTAATTTAATAAAATCAATAATTAAAAAAATAATTGAGTAAGTCAAAAGCACATTGCAAATAAACATTAATTACAAATCAAGAAGCATGGCGCGTCCGAGGGTGAGTAGATACCGAATAAGAATATAATCACCCTCGGACGCGCAATGCTTATTTACAACAGCCTTCCTTCCTAAGAATCAGCCCTTCCGTGGTGTAGAGAGAGGTTGTGTTACACTCCAAGGTGTTCCCCAGGTTGCCTTTCCTGAGCTTCGATCTTCCGGCTCTCGTTTAGTAGCTGTTGGAAACTACGCTGCATTAGGCCTACTAATTGTGTATGGGTGAAACAGTGGCGCATCTGCGGTCCCTCCTTCCACTAGGCCTCCACTGACCTGTGTACTGCGGCCCGTGTACCCCTTGAACCAACCTAATAAAATATTTAAAAAATTAATTTGATTATAAAAAATAAGATCGTGTTGAGATCTCAAATGCAGACATTTTAACAATCAAAACAAACACACAACAAATATCTGGAACTGTACTACAAAGGTCCAACAGCTACAATTTCTTTCTCCTGCAAGAAGTTAACTGAAAGTTTTTTGGAGTTGTTAACACAGATATGGCATCCACCGAGTGTTGTCCTGTCGCGTCTCCTTTAAATTATTTCCAATAAGATGTTAAACTATTAATTTAATAAAATCAATAATTAAAAAAATAATTGAGTAAGTCAAAAGCACATTGCAAATAAACATTAATTACAAATCAAGAAGCATGGCGCGTCCGAGGGTGAGTAGATACCGAATAAGAATATAATCACCCTCGGACGCGCAATGCTTATTTACAACAGCCTTCCTTCCTAAGAATCAGCCCTTTCGTGGTGTAGAGAGAGGTTGTGTTACACTCCAAGGTGTTCCCCAGGTTGCCTTTCCTGAGCTTCGATCTTCCGGCTCTCGTTTAGTAGCTGTTGGAAACTACGCTGCATTAGGCCTACTAATTGTGTATGGGTGAAACAGTGGCGCATCTGCGGTCCCTCCTTCCACTAGGCCTCCACTGACCTGTGTACTGCGGCCTGTGTACCCCTTGAACCAACCTAATAAAATATTTAAAAAATTAATTTGATTATAAAAAATAAGATCGTGTTGAGATCTCAAATGCAGACATTTTAACAATCAAAACAAACACACAACAAATATCTGGAACTGTACTACAAAGGTCCAACAGCTACAATTTCTTTCTCCTGCAAGAAGTTAACTGAAAGTTTTTTGGAGTTGTTAACACAGATATGGCATCCACCGAGTGTTGTCCTGTCGCGTCTCCTTTAAATTATTTCCAATAAGATGTTAAACTATTAATTTAATAAAATCAATAATTAAAAAAATAATTGAGTAAGTCAAAAGCACATTGCAAATAAACATTAATTACAAATCAAGAAGCATGGCGCGTCCGAGGGTGAGTAGATACCGAATAAGAATATAATCACCCTCGGACGCGCAATGCTTATTTACAACAGCCTTCCTTCCTAAGAATCAGCCCTTTCGTGGTGTAGAGAGAGGTTGTGTTACACTCCAAGGTGTTCCCCGGGTTGCCTTTCATGAGCTTCGATCTTCCGGCTCTCGTTTAGTAGTTGGTGGAAACTACGCTGCATTAGGCCTACAAATTTGGTATGGGGTGTAGAGACAGGTTGTGTTACACTCCAAGGTTTTCACCAGGTTGCCTTTCCTGAGCTTCGATCTTCATGCTCTCGTTTAGTAGGTGTCGGAAAGTAGGCTGCATTAGGCCTACAAATTGGGTATGGGGTGGAGAGAGATGGTGTGTTACACTCCAAGGTGTTCCCCAGGTTTCCTTGCCATTGCTTCGGTCTTCCGACTCTCGTTTAGTAGTTGTAGAAAAGTACACAGCATTAGGCCTACAAAATGGGTATGGGGTGGAGAGAGATGGTGTGTTACACTCCAAGGTGTTCCCCAGGTTGCCTTTCCTGAGCTTCGATCTTCATGCTCTCGTTTAGTAGGTGTCGGAAAGTAGGCTGCATTAGGCCTACAAATTGGGTATGGGGTGGAGAGAGATGGTGTGTTACACTCCAAGGTGTTCCCCAGGTTTCCTTGCCATTGCTTCGGTCTTCCGACTCTCGTTTAGTAGTTGTAGAAAAGTACACAGCATTAGGCCTACAAAATGGGTATGGGGTGGAGAGAGATGGTGTGTTACACTCCAAGGTGTTCCCCAGGTTGCCTTTCCTGAGCTTCGATCTTCATGCTCTCGTTTAGTAGGTGTCGGAAAGTATGCTGCATTAGGCCTAAAAAATGGGGAATGGGGTGGAGAGAGATGGTGTGTTACACTCCAAGGTGTTCCCCAGGTTTCCTTGCCATTGCTTCGGTCTTCCGACTCTCGTTTAGTAGTTGTAGAAAAGTACACTGCATTAGGCCTAAAAAATGGGTATGGGGTGGAGAGAGATGGTGTGTTACACTCCAAGGTGTTCCCCAGGTTGCCTTTCCTGAGCTTCGATCTTCATGCTCTCGTTTAGTAGGTGTCGGAAAGTAGGCTGCATTAGGCCTACAAATTGGGTATGGGGTGGAGAGAGATGGTGTGTTACACTCCAAGGTGTTCCCCAGGTTTCCTTGCCATTGCTTCGGTCTTCCGACTCTCGTTTAGTAGTTGTAGAAAAGTACACAGCATTAGGCCTACAAAATGGGTATGGGGTGGAGAGAGATGGTGTGTTACACTCCAAGGTGTTCCCCAGGTTGCCTTTCCTGAGCTTCTATCTTCAGGCTCTCATTAAATTGTGGTTAAATGGAACAACTGCATTTGGCGTACTAGTTGGTTTGGGGCCTACTATCGGTGTCTGCCACTCCTTGCTGTTCTCCTGGTTTCCTGTCCTGAAATACCATTTTCAGCCTCTCGTTAAGTAGTTGTTAATGTTAGACTGCATTTGGCCTACTAGTTGGGTTGGGGCCTACTATCGGTGTCTGCCACTCCTTGCTGTTCTCCTCCACTGAACAAAGCTGTGCCGCCTGTTTACTACGGTTGCCAATTTTGAACTGCATTTCGACTACTTACTGATTTGGCCCTACTCTCTGTGTCAGCCTCTCATTCCAGTTGTCCTCCACTGCAATGCCCCCTGGTTATTCCTGTGTTACCAATTTTGAACTGCATTTAGCCCACTTTCTTCTTTGGGCCTATATCTGTGTTTCCACTTCATCGTGCCCATTGCCCAGCCAGTGATAGATGA
The DNA here is from genome assembly GCF_032444005.1 of Ranitomeya imitator. Classification (NCBI taxonomy): domain Eukaryota; kingdom Metazoa; phylum Chordata; class Amphibia; order Anura; family Dendrobatidae; genus Ranitomeya; species Ranitomeya imitator. The sequence goes on along the minus strand of NC_091282.1, from coordinate 328,614,992 downwards.
GTCTGCTGGTACATTGACCCATAACGCAACATTCCCCGTGCACGCTACACAACAACATTGTGACCCTGCTGAAAGTCAGGTTGCTCTTCCCGCATACCATACCACCTTACACGGGGACAAAGAGGAAGGTGCAGATGAAAGTGCAGGTTCCTTCATCAGGTGGGGGGAGGAATACTAGTTGGCGACGTCACTGGCACAGGGCCTCTCATAGTACGCAAAAGTGTTGCTGCCGGTGGGAGGCGCCCCCGCCGTGCAAACACACCGCTGTACTTTGAGGGGCCCTGTGCCAGTGCCAATGCCAACGAGTGGGCCCCCCCTGCTTGCTCAGGTTCACAGCACTTGCAAAGTTGAAATACTTACCTCTCCCTGCTCCACTGCCGTGACGTGGTCCAGATTTCCTGGGCCCACTAATTACTTGAACCAGCCCTACCCCCCACAACTTTAGCCAAATGACCCCCAATTTCAAATGCCTTCCAATTATTATAAGGTAAATTACGCTTGACAAGCTTCATTAAGAAGAATGGATGGTTTTGACATTAAAATGGGCACTCTAGGTGTTTTCCTGGCCCCCACTCACTGCCGACTATGCTGCCCCATTGACTTGCATTGGGTTTCGTGTTTCGGTCGATCCCGACTTTACGTCATAATCGGCCGATTTCACTCGACCCGACTTTGGACATAGTCGGGTTTCGCAAAACCCGGCTCGACTCTAAAAAGGTCAAGGTCGCTCTACTCTATTCACGGGTCCATGTGGAGGTGGACTGTGACGGCTCCTGCAGAGATGATTCTGAGGAACTTGTGTAAGAGGAGGAGTCAATGCGTACAGACTGGATTCCTGCAATCCTTGGAGTGGGCAGGACACGTCCTGCGCCACTCGCACGATCTGTACCTGGCTCAACAACATTAACCCAATGGGCAGTGAGGGAAACGTATCACCCCTGTCCATGCTGACTGGTCCACGCATCGGTGGTGAGGTGGACCTTGCTACTGACGATGTTCAGTAGCGCATGTTTTATGTTTCCCTCAACATGCCTGTGCAGGGCAGGGACAGCTTGCCTGCTGAAGTAAAAGCGGCTGGGCATCTTGTACTGTGGGACTGCCAATGCCATCAAGTCACGGAAGCTGTCAGTCTCCACCAGCCTGAATGAGAGCATTTCCAGGGACAACAGTTTGGCAATGCCTGCATTCAGAGCCTGTGCTCGGGGGTGGTTGGCCGAGAATGCCCGCCTTTTCTCCCATGCCTGTACTACCGATGGCTGTAGAGTAGACTGGGAGTGTGAGGATGACTGGGAAGGTGGTGCTGTGGGTGGAATTACACAAGGTCTCTGGACAACAGTGCCAGAGGTTCTTCCATGGCGATCCTGGGAGGAAGCCAAACCAGCTGTGCGTGAGCTGGAGGAAGAGGCAACACGAGCTGAAGAGGTGGTAGCTGCCGCTGTTGGTTGGCCTACATCTTCAGTGTGTTTCTGTAACTCCACCGCGTGCCTGGTCCGCACATGTTTCCACATATTTGTGGTATTGAGGTTGCTGACATTTTTCCCTCTTTTTACTTTATGATGACACAGCTTGCATTTGACAAAACAAATGTCATCTGCAACTGTGTCAAAAAAGGACCAGGCACTGCAAGTGTTGGGAGCGCCCTTTTTGGCTTTGGAAAGAGACAGGCTCCTAACGGGTGCCAAAGTGGAGGCTACAGGCTCCGCAGTCTTCCCCCTCCCTCTCCCTCTTTGGCCCGTTAGGGGAATCTCTTCCTCAGAGCTGCTCCCACCACCTTCCTGTTCCTCACGCCACGATGGGTCAACGACCTCATCATCTCCACTACCCTCTGCCACCAACTGCTCCTCCTGGGTAGTCTCGGCAGCACAGTACGCACCAAAAAGTGGCACCTGAGTTTCATCATCAGATGCGTACTGCGCTGTGGTCACCGGAGCCACTGGCCCACCCGCCTCTTCAGAGTCAGAGAGACAAAGCTGTTGGGCATCACTGCACACTGCCTCTTCTTCCATTTCTCCAATGCTGCTTGGCTGGCCCCCTGTTTCCAAGCCAAGAGATTCAGAGAACAGAAGTAGAGACGGCTCCTGTCCTGGGCTCTCTGACTGCCTGGTCAATTTGGCAGGTGGTGAAGAGACAGATGGCTGCTCTCCAGTGCTCTGTGCCTGAGAGGATGTGGCACTAACTGAAGTCGATGCCGAGGCGTTAGCTGCCATCCACCCGACAACGGCTTCAATTTGGTCTTCACGCAGCAGCGGTGCACGGCGCTCTCCGACAAAGCTGCGCATGAAGGACTGTTCCCTGCTGAAACTGAGTGACGACGAGTCACCGGTGCCCGCAGCAGGCACAGAATCACCATGTCCTCTCCCTGCTCCTCTCCCTGCTCCGGCCCACACCCACGCCCACGTGCCTTACTCCCTGCCCTCTTCATCTTGGTTGACAGATAAAGATAAGCAGAAAAGTAATAAGGCCTTAGTGTGCTTATTCCTGAAATGCTCCTCCTAAAAGGTGTAAGAAACACTAATGTTGTAACGTGTGGACTAAACTTTATTATTTTTCAAATGTGGCCTACACAAGTGTTAAGTTGTGTTTGGTGAACTTTCCTTTTTTTTTCTTCTGCAGATCGGACTACAGAGCAAGTTTAACTCACACGGGGACCGTGCAGACAGCCGTAAACGGCGCTGCAAGGCCCAAAAACCCTCCTCTAGGTTATCCTATGTAGTGTTCTTCCACTATTTAGCTGGAGACAAGTGGAAAGACACTAATAGGAAATTTTTTTTTAAAATTTTAAACAGGCTGCACTATTTGAAAAAAAGGAAAAAAATTTTCAAGGTATGAGGCAGTAACGCACCCTGAGTAGTGTTGAGCGATACCTTCCGATATCGGAAAGTATCGGTATCGGATAGGATCGGCCGATATTCAAAAAATATCGGATATCGCCGATACCGATACTCGATCCCAATGCAAGTCAATGGGACCAAAATATCGGAATTAAAATAAACCCTTTCTTTCCTTGTAGGTTCAATCTACATGAAGGAAAACAACTAAGAATAATGCAGGATGTATTTGGGGAGGTGGCGGAGACATTAAAGTCATAGAGGTTTAGCCCAATCAAATAGAATAGCATGTTTTTTTTTTTTAAAGACGTTCGGAGTGACAAAGATATTGACTATGTAAATTTTTTTTTTATTTTGTCAGATATTGATGTTTCACTATTCCACGCCCTTCCCCTTCTTTTTTTTTTACTTTTCCCACACTTTCATCTTCATCATCATCAGCATCTTTGACATCAACTTCTTCTTCACCTTATTCATCTTCTTCTTCATCCTTTACCTTTTTTTTTTTTTTTATTACATTCTTCATATTCATTTTATTCAACTATTATTATTCTTCCTATTCTACATATTCATTTTATTCAACTGTTATTATTCTTCCTATTCTACTTCTTCATCATATTCTCATTTGTGACAGGCATTCCCGTAGTTGTTATCTATAAAAGTTGGAAGATTACACCTTCCGTTCTGCCAGTCACAAAAGTTACATTTGTCCGCGTTCAGTTTGGCCTGCAGCATCAGGCTTTATCCAGGGGCACAACGAGGAGGAACGGACTCACCCCCATACACTGCTTAGTCTTCTTCTGCATATAATTTAGATAATATCTTTTGCTCTGATATTAAGTGTTATGCTTAATGTTCTTCTGCTCTTTGTTCTGCAGCCTCTTGTTCTTCTGCTTCTCGGTCTTCCATGTCGTCGTCTCCAGGGTCGTCATCTCCAGTGTCGTCGTCTCCGCCGTCGTCATCTCCGCCGTCGTCTCCGCCGTCGTCGTCGTCGTCATCGGGGTGGTCTTTCTGGTCGTCGACATTAGGGTCTTCAACTTGGAAATGTAGCAGAAGGTACAAGAAGGCAGAGAAAATGCCAAGAACCAGCTGATGGAACTGGAACTCGGATGGCTACCCGAAGGTTCAAGAGCCTATGGAACTACCGAGGACCAGCTGACGTTACTGGAACCCGGTTACTAAGCAGGAGGTACCCGTGCTAAAAAGCACTACCAAGGACCGCCTGACATTGGCGGAACTCGGATACCCAGAAGGAGGCACCTAAGCCAAAGGCTCTGCCCGGAACCAGCTGACGGTACTGGAACCAGGATGGGGAGCAGAAGGTACAAGAGCAAAAGACACTGCCGAGAACCAGCTGACGGTACTGGAACCCGGATGGGTAGCCGAAGGTCCAAGAGCCAATGGAACTACCGAGGACCAGCTGACGTTACTGGAACCCGGTTACCATGCAGGAGGTACCCGTGCCTGAAAGCACTACCAAGGACCACCTGACGTTGGTGGAACTTGGACACCCAGAAGGAGGCACCTAAGCCAAAGGCTCTGCCCAGAACCAGCTGACGGTACTGGAACCAGGATGGGGAGCAGAAGGTACAAGAGCAAATGACACTGCCGAGAACCAGCTGACGGTGCTGGAACCAGGCGGTGGACCCGAAGGCCCACAGGAGAGGAGAGAACATCTAGGCCGGGCAGCCGCAGTTACCGAACCCCAACAGTCCTACAGGGGGAGCTGGGCCTACTGGCACTACAGAACCAGCCTTGGCTACCAATTCATGCAGCCCACATAGGAAGCTCCTAAACTGGAGGCACCCTGGAGTTGGCTAACCCGACCGCAACACGACGGGGCAAGCATAGGCGTCTCAGCGAGCTTGACACAACCTGGAAACAGTTGACGGTGCTGAAACCAGGTTTGGCACGAGGGAGTACCTGTGACAAAAACACTGCCGAGAACCAGCTGGTGGTGCTGGAACCCGGATGCGTTGCCCCAGTGTGCAAGAGCCAATGGCACGACCGAGGACCAGCTGACGGTGCTGGAACCCGGTTACTAAGCTGTAGGTGCCCGCGCTTAAAAGCACTACCAAGGACCGCCTGACGTTGGCGGCACTCGGATATCCAGGTGGAGGCACCTAAGCCAAAGGCTCGGCCCGGAACCAGCTGACGGTGCTGGAACCAGGCGGTGGACCCGAAGGCCCACAGGAGAGGAAAGAACAGCTAGGCCGCGAGGCAGCCGCAGTTACCGAACCCCAACAGTCCTACAGGGGGAGCTGGGCCTACTGGCACTACAGAACCAGCCTTGACTACCAATTCATGCAGCCCACATAGGAAGCTCCTAAACTGGAGGCACCCTGGAGTTGGCTAACCCGACCGCAACACGACGGGGCAAGCATAGGCGTCTCAGCGAGCTTGACACAACCCGGAAACAGGTGACGGTGCTGAAACCAGGTTTGGCACGAGGGAGTACCTGTGACAAAAACACTGCCGAGAACCAGCTGGCGGTGCTGGAACCCGGATGCGTTGCCCCAGTGTGCAAGAGCCAATGGCACGACCGAGGACCAGCTGACGGTGCTGGAACCCGGTTACTAAGCTGTAGGTGCCCGCGCTTAAAAGCACTACCAAGGACCGCCTGGCGTTGGCGGAACTCAGATACCCAGGAGGAGGCACCTAAGCCAAAGGCTCGGCCCGGAACCAGCTGACGGTGCTGGAACCAGGCGGTGGACCCGAAGGCCCACAGGAGAGGAGAGAACAGCTAGGCCGCGAGGCAGCCGCAGTTACCGAACCCCAACAGTCCTACAGGGGGAGCTGGGCCTACTGGCACTACAGAACCAGCCTTGACTACCAATTCATGCAGCCCACATAGGAAGCTCCTAAACTGGAGGCACCCTGGAGTTGGCTAACCCGACCGCAACACGACGGGGCAAGCATAGGCGTCTCAGCGAGCTTGACACAACCCGGAAACAGTTGACGGTGCTGAAACCAGGTTTGGCACGAGGGATTACCTGTGACAAAAACACTGCCGAGAACCAGCTGGCGGTGCTGGAACCCGGATGTGTTGCCCCAGTGTGCAAGAGCTAATGGCACGACCGAGGACCAGCTGACGGTGCTGGAACCCGGTTACTAAGCTGTAGGTGCCCGCGCTTAAAAGCACTACCAAGGACCGCCTGGCGTTGGCGGAACTCGGATACCCAGGAGGAGGCACCTAAGCCAAAGGCTCGGCCCGGAACCAGCTGACGGTGCTGGAACCAGGCGGTGGACCCGAAGGCCCACAGGAGAGGAGAGAACAGCTAGGCCGCGAGGCAGCCGCAGTTACTGAACCCCAACAGTCCTACAGGGGGAGCTGGGCCTACTGGCACTACAGAACCAGCCTTGACTACCAATTCATGCAGCCCACATAGGAAGCTCCTAAACTGGAGGCACCCTGGAGTTGGCTAACCCGACCGCAACACGACGGGGCAAGCATAGGCGTCTCAGCGAGCTTGACACAACCCGGAAACAGTTGACGGTGCTGAAACCAGGTTTGGCACGAGGGAGTACCTGTGACAAAAACACTGCCGAGAACCAGCTGGCGGTGCTGGAACCCGGATGCGTTGCCCCAGTGTGCAAGAGCCAATGGCACGACCGAGGACCAGCTGACGGTGCTGGAACCCGGTTACTAAGCTGTAGGTGCCCACGCTTAAAAGCACTACCAAGGACCGCCTGGCGTTGGCGGAACTCGGATACCCAGGAGGAGGCACCTAAGCCAAAGGCTCGGCCCGGAACCAGCTGACGGTGCTGGAACCAGGCGGTGGACCCGAAGGCCCACAGGAGAGGAGAGAACAGCTAGGCCGCGAGGCAGCCACAGTTACCGAACCCCAACAGTCCTACAGGGGGAGCTGGGCCTACTGGCACTACAGAACCAGCCTTGACTACCAATTCATGCAGCCCACATAGGAAGCTCCTAAACTGGAGGCACCCTGGAGTTGGCTAACTCGACCGCAACACGACGGGGCAACGCATAGGTGTCTCAGTGAGTTTGACAGTACCCGGAAACAGCTGACGGTGCTGGAACCAGGCTGGGCACGAGGGAGTACCCGTGACAAAAACACTGCCAAGAACCAGCTGGCGGTGCTGGAACCCAGATGCGTTGCCTATTAAAGATTGTCTTCCTAGAGCCCCAACTAGCGGTGTTGGAGCAAAGGGTAAGCAGGGGGAGCAGAGTGTAGGCCGAAGCCTGAACTGGAGGCAGCTTTGTGTCTGCGTTGCGTTTGCAGGACACTTTGCCGGCTACACACTGGGGGAACAGCTGGCGTTGCTGAACCCCACTAACACAATGGCGGGTGTTTTTCTCTGTGCAGCTAGCACTTCCGGGCAAAAACTAGCGATGTTAGAGCCCGTGGTGAAGCAGGAGGAGGAGGAGAGGAGCAGAGCGTAGGCCGAAGCCTAGTTGAACCAATTTCAAAGGAAACCTTTAACCCCCCCTCAGGTGTTACAAAGTACAAGAGACACACCTTGTGCAGTATTAATGCTGCACAAGTGAAAGGTTGCTCTATTAATTAGTCTACTTGCACACGCTGAATGAAAGACGTACACAATTTAGCCCATTGTACAGTCAAACTGTAGTGGATGCGTGACTTGGCTTTTTAAGGAGACGCAGCACAGGTGTCCCAAATAACGCCTTGGTGCTTGGCGCTGCTTCCTGAGCGTTGTTATTTGCTGTACAGGAGTCTGCGCTCTTGTGTTATCCCTTGGCAATGCCCTGTTAGCGCTGCCCGTCTTATGACCTCATTTCATGTTGGCCGGTGCGGTTAACGATGGCCATTAATCCCAGACCCACAGTGCCTTTTCATAAAGTCACACTGCGGTGCTGGGATTCGTGGCCTTGAGCAGTAAATATTTTCGCCGCTCACACACGTCCTTACACCTGCTTCAGACTGGGCGGCCTCTGCTGATCCCTTATCGCATGCCGCGGCCATGAGGCTGCACAGTCTGAAGAAGGCGGAAGGAGATGAGTGACGACACGCGAACATATGCACTGCTCGTGCCCATAAACCACACCCTCGCTGACAAAATAAATAAGAAACCGAGGGGCGTTGTTTGGAGCAGGGCGGACGCACAGGCACAGCCAGCTAACCAATGATGTCAAAAGACGGGAAGCGCTACCAAGGCTGGTGCTGCGTATCATTAGAAAGGAAAGTCACACCTCAGGGACAGTGGAATGGTCTCAATGAGACACATTTTGTACGTGTTGAGTTCCACGTGGGCAAGTAGAAAAACTCAGCCACCTTGTACAAATGCAGCAGTACTGCTGTACAAGGTGGCTGTTATACATAGAAACACCTGGGGGTGGTGGGCAGGCTTCCTTCAATTTCATTTCATGTGCCTGCGTGGAGTTTGCAGGTCACGTTGCCGGCTACACAGCAGGGGAACAGCTGGCGTTGCTGAACCCCACTAACACATTGGCTGGTGTTTTTCTCTGTGCAGCTAGCACTTCTGGGCAAAAACTAGCGGTGTTTGAGCCCAGGGGCAGCAGCAGGAGGAGAGGAGCAGAGTGTAGGCCGAAGCCTGCACTGGTGGCAGCTTTTGGTCAGTTGTGCCAGCGTGGCTTGTGCTGGACACGATGCCGGCTACACAGCAGGGGAACAGCTGGCGGTGCTGAACCCCACTAACACATTGGCTGGTGTTTTTCTCTGTGGAGCCAGCACTTCCGGGCCAAAACTAGCGGTGTTTGAGCCCAGGGTCAGCAGGAGGAGGAGAGGATCAGAGTGTAGGCCGAAGCCTAGTTGAACCAATTTCAAAGGTAACCTTTAACCCCCCCTCAGGTGTTGCAAGGTACAAGAGCCACACCTTGAACAGCATTAATGCTGCACAAGTCAAAGGTTGCTCTATTAATTTTGCTCCTTGCACACGCTGAATAAAACACGTACACTATTTAGCCCATTATACTGTCAAACAGTAGTGGAGGCGTGACTTGTCTTTTTAAGAAGACGCAGCACAGGTGTCAAAATTTACACCTAGGTGCTGGGCGCAGATTCCTTAGCGTTCTTATTTGCAGTACAGGAGACTGCGCTCTTGTGTTATCCCTTGGCAATACCCTGTTAGTGCAGGCCGTCTTATGACCTCATTTCATGTTGGCCGGTGCGGTTAACGATGGCCATAAATCCCAGACCCACAGTGCCTTTTCATAAAGTTACACTGCGGTGCTGGGATTCATGGCCTTGTGCAGTAAATATGTTCGCCGCTCACACATGTCCTTACACCTGCTTCAGACTGGGCGGCCTCAGCTGATCCCTTATCGCCTGCCACGGCCATGAGGCCGCACAGTCTGAAGAAGGCGGAAGGAGGGGAGTGAAGACAGGCGAAGATATGCACTGCTCGTGCCCATCAATCACACCCTCGCAGTCATAATATATGAGACAACGAGGGGCGTTGTGTCGGGCAGGGCGGACGCACAGGCACAGCCAGCCAACCAATGATGTCAGAAGACGGGCAGCGCTAACAATGGGGGTGATGCGTGTCATTAAAAAGGAAAGTCACACCTCAGGGACAGTTGAATGGTCTCAATGAGACACATTTTGTACGTGTTGAGTTCCACGTGGGCAAGTAGAAAAAGTCAGCCACCTTGTACAAATGCAGCAGTACTGCTGTACAAGGTGGCTGTTATACATAGAAACACCTGGGGGGGTGGGGCCTGGTTCCCTTTAATTTCAGTTCAGGTGCCTGCATGGCGTTTGCAGGACACGTTGCCAGCTACACAGCAGGGGAACAGCTGGCGTTGCTGAACCCCACTGACACATTGACTGGTGTTGTTCTCTGTGCAGCTAGCACTTCCGGGCAAAAGCTAGCGGTGTTTGAGCCCAGGGGCAGCAGGAGGAGGAGAGGAGCAGAGTGTAGGCCGAGGCCTGCACTGGTGGCAGCTTTTGGTCTGTTGTGCCAGCGTGGCTTGTGCTGGACACGATGCCGGCTACACAGCAGGGAAACAGCTGGCGTTGCTGAACCCCACTAACACAATGGCGGGTGTTTTTCTCTGTGCAGCTAGCACTTCCGGGCAAAAACTAGCGGTGTTTGAGCCCAGGGGCAGCAGGAGGAGGAGAGGACCAGAGTGTAGGCCGAAGCCTAGTTGAACCAATTTTAAAGGTAACCTTTAACCCCCCCCTCAGGTGTAGCAAGGTACAAGAGCCACACCTTGTGCAGCATTAATGCTGCACAAGTAAAAGGTTGCTCTATTAATTTTGCTCCTTGCACACGCTGAATAAAACACGTACACTATTTAGCCCATTATACTGTCAAACAGTAGTGGAGGCGTGACTTGTCTTTTTAAGGAGACGCAGCACAGGTGTCCAAAATAACACCTTGGTGCATGGGCGCAGCTTCCTGAGCGTTGTTATTTGCTGTACAGGAGACTGCTCTATTGTTATCCCTTGCCCATGCGCTGTGAGCGCTTCCTGTCTTCTGACCTGATTTCATGTCGGCCGTTGCGGTTAGCGATTGACATGAATCCCAGACTCACAGTGTGTTTTCAAAAAATCACACTGCGTGGCTGGGATTCGTGGCCTTGTGCAGTAAATATGTTTGCCGCTCACACATGTCCTTACACCTGCTTCAGACTGGGCGGCCTCATCTGATCACTTATCGCATGCCGCGGCCATGAGGCCACCCAGTCTGAAGAAGGGGGAAGGAGATGTGTTGACACAGGCAAACATATGCACTGCACATGCCCATCAATCAAACCCTCGCTGTCCAAAAAAATAAGACACCGAGGGGCGTTGTTTCGAGCAGGGCAGACGCACAGGCGCAGCCAGCTAACCAATGATGTCACAAGACGGGAAGCGCTACCAAGGGTGGTGCTGCGTATCATTAGAAAGGAAAGTCACACCTCAGGGACAGTGGAATGGTCTCAATGAGACACATTTAGTACGTGTTTAATTAAACGTGGGCAAGGAGAAAAAGTCAGCCACCTTGTACAAACGCAGCAGTACTGCTGTACAAGGTGGCTGTTATACATAGAAACACCTGGAGGGGTGGGGCCTGGTTCCCTTTAATTTCAGTTCAGGTGCCTGCATGGCGTTTGCAGGACACGTTGCCAGCTACACAGCAGGGGAACAGCTGGCGTTGCTGAACCCCACTGACACATTGACTGGTGTTGTTCTCTGTGCAGCTAGCACTTCCGGGCAAAAACTAGCGGTGTTTGAGACCAGGGGCAGCAGGAGGAGGAGAGGAGCAGAGTGTAGGCCGAGGCCTGCACTGGTGGCAGCTTTTGGTCTGTTGTGCCAGCGTGGCTTGTGCTGGACACGATGCCGGCTACACAGCAGGGGAACAGCTGGCGTTGCTGAACCCCACTAACACATTGGCGGGTGTTTTTCTCTGTGCAGCTAGCACTTCCAGGCTACAACTGGCGGTGCTATAGCCCAGGGTCAGCAGGAGGAGGAGAGGAGCAGAGTGTAGGCCGAAGCCTGCACTGGTGGCAGCTTTTGGTCTGTTGTGCCAGCGTGGCTTGTGCTGGACACGATGCCGGCTACACAGCAGGGGAACAGCTGGCGGTGCTGAACCCAACTAACACATTGGTGGGTGTTTTTCTCTGTGCAGCTAGCACTTCCAGGCTACAACTGGCGGTGCTATAGCCCAGGGTCAGCAGGAGGAGGAGAGGAGCAGAGTGTAGGCCGAAGCCTGCACTGGTGGCAGCTTTTGGTCTGTTGTGCCAGCGTGGCTTGTGCTGGACACGATGCCGGCTACACAGCAGGGGAACAGCTGGCGGTGCTGAACCCAACTAACACATTTGGGGGTGTTTTTCTCTGTGCAGCTAGCACTTCCAGGCTACAACTGGCGGTGCTATAGCCCAGGGTCAGCAGGAGGAGGAGAGGAGCAGAGTGTAGGCCGAAGCCTGCACTGGTGGCAGCTTTTGGTCTGTTGTGCCAGCGTGGCTTGTGCTGGACACGATGCCGGCTACACAGCAGGGGAACAGCTGGCGGTGCTGAACCCCACTGACACAATGGTGGGTGTTTTTCTCTGTGCAGCCAGCACTTCCGGGCCTCAACTGGCGTAGTTAGAGCCCAGGGTCTGCAGGAGGAGCAGAGTGTAGGCGGAAGCCTACTTGAACCAATTTCAAAGGTAACCTTTAACCCACCCTCAGGTGTTACAATGTTGAAGAGCAACACCTTGTGCAGCAGTAAAGCTCCACAAGTTAAAGGTTGCTCTTTAAGTTTTGCTCATTGCACACGCAGAATGAAAGACGTACACAATTTAGCCCATTGAACAGTAGTTCAGTTCTGTATTGGAGGCGTGACTTGTCTTTTTAAGGAGACGCAGCACAGATGCACATAAATAACGCCTTGGTGCTGGGCGCAGCCTCCTGAGTGTTGTTATTTGCTGTACAGGAGTCTGCGCTATTGTGATCCCTTGGCCATGCGCTGTGAGCGCTGCCTGTCTTCTCACCTCATTTCATGTTGGCCGCTGCGGTTAGCAATGGCCATGAATCCCAGACCCGCAGTGTGTTTTCAACAAATCACACTGCGTGGCTGGGATTCGTGGCCTTGTGCAGTAAATATGTTTGCCGCTCACACATGTCCTTACACCTGCTTCAGAATGGGCAGCCTCAGCTGATCCCTTATCGCCTACCACGGCCATGAGGCCGCACAGTCTGAAGAAGGCGGAAGGAGATGAGTTAAGACAGGCGAACATATGCACTGCATATGCCCATCAATCACACCCTCGCAGCCAAAATATATGAGACAACGAGGGGGGTTGTGTCGGGCAGGGCGGACGCCCAGGCACAGGCAGCCAAACAATGATGTCAGAAGACGGGCAGCGCTACCAAGTGGGGTGGTGCGTGTCATTAGAAAGGAAAGTCACACCTCATGGACAGTGGAATGGTCTCAATGAGACACATTTTGTACGTGTTGAGTTCCACGTTGGCAAGGATAAAAAGTCAGCCACCTTGTACAAATGCAGCATTACTGTTGTACAAGGTAGCTGTTATACATAGAAACACCTTGGGGTGGGTGGCAGGGTCCCTTTAATTTCAGTTCATGTGCCTGCGTGGCGTTTGCAGGTCACTTTGCCGGCTACACAGCAGGGGAACAGCTGGCGTTGCTGAACCCCACTAACACATTGGCTGGTGTTTTTCTCTGTGCAGCTAGCACTTCCGGGCAAAAACTAGCGGTGTTTGAGCCCAGGGGCAGCAGAGTGTAGGCCAAAGCCTGCACTGGTGGCAGCTTTTGTTCTGTTGTGCCAGCGTGGCTTGTGCTGGACACGTTGCCGACTACACAGTAGGGGAACAGCTGGCGGTGCTGAACCCCACTGACACATCAGCTAGTGTTTTTTCTGTGTAGACAACACTTCCAGGTGGCAACTGACAGTGTTGAAACCCAGGGAATCAAAGAGGAGCAGAGTGTAGGCCGAAGCCTGCAGTGGAGCAAGTTGAAAGGGAACCTTTAACCCCCCCCCAGGCATTTGTTGCTGAAAGAGCCATCTTGTACAGCAGTAATACTGCACATGGAAAATGGTGGCTCCTAAAATTATGCTCCTTGCAAACGCTGAAGTACACGCTCATATAATGTATCCCCTCACACCGTCAAGCCAGGACGACAACAAATGATGTCAGAGGACGGGCAGCGCAAACTGTGCATGGCCAAGGGATAACATAACAGCACAGGGTCAATGACGGAATCAACCAGCGCTAAGGAGGCAGCGCATGGTGCCAAGGGGGTAGCAATGACGGCTGTGCTGCGTCACATTACAAAGGAAAGTCCCACCTCCGGGACGGTTGGACGGTGTGAGGGGACACATTACATGAGTGTGTAGTTCAGCGTTTGCAAGGAGCATAATTTCAAGAGCGACCTTTTCCTTGTGCAGTATTAGTGCTGCACAAGGTGGCTCTTTCAGTAACAAACGCCTAGGGGGGGGGGGGGACAGGTCCCCTTACATTTTAGTTGTGCCAGCGTGGCGGTCGCATGACACGTTGCCGGATACACAGCTGGGGATCAGCTGACGTTACTGAACCCCAATAACAGAGGAGCGACTGTTGACTGTGCAGACAGCACTTCCAGGCACCAACTGGCGGTGTTAGAGCCCAGGGACAGCAGGAGGAGCAGATTGGAGGTATTGCCGCACACACAGCTGGGGATCAGCTGACGTTACTGAACCCCAATAACAGAGGAGCGACTGTTGACTGTGCAGACAGCACTTCCAGGCACCAACTGGCGGGGTTAGAGCCCAGGGACAGCAGGAGGAGCAGATTGGAGGTATTGCCGCACACACAGCTGGGGATCAGCTGACGTTACTGAACCCCAATAACAGAGGAGCGACTGTTGACTGTGCAGACAGCACTTCCAGGCACCAACTGGCGGTGTTAGAGCCCAGGGACAGCAGGAGGAGCAGAGCAACAGAGTGTAGGCCGAAGCCTGATTGGAGCAAGTTGAAAGGGAACCTTTAACCCCCCCCAAGACGTTTGTAGCTGAAAGAGCCATCTTGTGCAGCACTAAGGATGCAAAAGGAAAAGGTTGCTCTTTTAATTATGCTCCTTGCAAACACAGAAGTAAGCACTAAAAATGTGTCCCCTTATACCGTAAAACCGTCCCGGAGGTGCGAATTTCCTTCGTAATGGGACACAGCACAGCTGTCATTCCTATCCCAATGGTGCCGTGCGCTGCCTCCTCAGCATTGTTTTAAGCTGTCACGGAGCCTGCGCTGTTCTGTTATCCCTTGGCCATGCCCAATTAGCGCTGCCTGTCTTCTGACATAATTTGGTGTCAGGCTGTCAGTGCCTGTGCGTCCACGCTGCTCCAGATCCCACCTCGCAGTGTCGTCTAACGTAATCCCACTGCGGGCCTTGGATCCATGGGCATGCACAGTGCATATCCTCGACTCTCACTCCCCTCCTTCCCTCTTCTTCAGACTGTGCGGTGTCACGGCCGTGGCGTGCTATTAGGGATCAGCTGACGGCGCACAGTCTAAAGAAGGCGGAGGGAGATGAGCGAGAGCCCGAGGGGAAGATATGCACTGCGCATGCCCATGGATCCAAGGCCCGCAGTGTGATTCAATCAGAAGACACTGCGAGGCGGGATCTCGGGCAGCGCGGCCGCACAGGCGCAGCCAGCCTGACACCAAATTATGTCAGAAGATAGGCAGCGCAAATAGGGCATGGCCAAGGGATAACAGAACAGCGCAGGATCCGTGACAGCTTAAAACAACGCTGAGGAGGCAGCGCATGGCACCAAGGGGGTAGGAATGACGGCTGTGCTGCGTCACATTATGAAGGAAAGTCCCAGCTCCGGGACGGTATAACGGTATCAGTGATCACATTTTATAAGTGTTAAGTTCTGCGTGTGCAAGGAGCTAAAATAAAAGAGCTACCTTTTCCTTGTGCAGCATTACTGCTGCACAAGATGGCTCTTTCAGTAACAAACGACGGGGGGGGGGGACAGGTTCCCTTACATTTAGGTTGTTGTGCCAGCGTGGCGGTCGCAGGACACATTGCCGGCTACACAGCTGGGGATCAGCAGACGTTACTGAAACCCAATAACACTGGGTCGTATGTTTTTACTGTGCAGCCTGCACTTCTGAGCCGCAACTGGCGGTGTTGGAGCCCAGGAATAGCAGTTCAGGTGGTAGAAAGATGAACACAGCAGGAGACCTGGATGACACCCAATTACTTAATCAGGCAGAGGAGTGGCAAATTCCTGCGAGATCCAGGCCTGGTTCATTTTCAGGAAAGTAAGCCGGTCAACGTTATCGGAGAATAGTCGCATGCGACGGTCTGTTAGTACACCACCTGCGGCACTAAAGACACGTTCCGATTAGACACTAGCCGCAGGGCAAGCCAGCACCTCCAATGCATACTGGCTTAGCTCTGGCCATGTATCCAGCTTAGAGACCCAAAACTTGAACGGGGAAGAGCCGTCTGGGAGTACAGTAAGAGGGCAAGCCATGTAGTCTGTCACCATCTGACGGAACCGTTGCCTCCTGCTGACTGGAGCCGCTGGTGATGGTGTAGACATTTGGGGCGGCCACACAAAAGTGTGCCAAAGTTGTGCCATACTGGGCTTGCCTTGGGCAGAGGCACTGCTTCTGCTCCCTCTTTGGGCAGAGCCTCCCCCACTACCTCGACGCACTGACCTGCTTTGTAAAGCACTAGCAGCACTCCTCTCAGTTGGACTGGAGAAGATGATGGAATTCACCAGTGTGTCGTGGTACTCCCGCAATTTACGCTCCCGGGTCAACGCTGGGATGAGGTTTTGGACGTTGTCCCGGTAGCGAGGATCGAGGAGGGTGAACACCCAATAATCAGGCATGTTGAGAATGTGGTCGATGCGGCGGTCGTTTCTCAGGCACTGCAGCATGAAATCCACCATGTGCTGCAGACTGCCAACTGGCCCAGAAACGCTGTCCCCTGCTTGAGACATGATCTCTGCCCGCTCGTCATCACCCCACCCTCGCTGTACACACTGCTGAAACTGAGTGACGACGAGTCACCGGTGCCCGCAGCAGGCACAGAATCACCACATCCTCTCCCTGCTCCTCTCCCTGCTCCGCGCCCACGCCCACGTGCCTTACTCCCTGCCCTCTTCATCTTGGTTGACAGATAAAGATAAGCAGAAAAGTACTAAGGCCTTAGTGTGCTTATTCCTGAAATGCTCCTCCTAACAGGTGTAAGAAACACTAATGTTGTAAAGTGTGGACTAAACTTTATTATTTTTCAAATGTGGCCTACACAAGTGTTAAGTTGTGTTTGGTGAACTTTCCTTTTTTTTTTTTCTGCAGATCGGACTACAGAGCAAGTTTAACTCACACGGGGACCGTGCAGACAGCCGTAAACGGCGCTGCAAGGCCCAAAAACCCTCCTCTAGGTTATCCTATGTAGTGTTTTTCCACAATTTAGCTGGAGACGGGTGGAAAGACACTAATAGGAATTTTTTTTTTTAAATTTTAAACAGGCTGCACTATTTGAAAAAAAGGAATTTTTTTTTCAAGGTATGAGGCAGTAACGCACCCTGAGCTGAATCCAACCGGCTATGGATGCACACAGACTACAGGGCGAGCTGCGCTCACACAGAAACCGTGCAGACAGCCGTAAACGGCGCTGCAAGGCCCAAAAAACCCCCTCTAGGTTATCCTATGTAGTGTTTTTCCACAATTTAGCTGGAGACGGGTGGAAAAACACTAATAGGAAATTTTTTTTTTAAATTTTAAACAGGCTGCACTATTTGAAAAAAAGGGAAATTTTTTTCAAGGTATGAGGCAGTAACGAACCCTGAGCTGAATCCAACCGGCTATGGCTGCACACAGACTATAGGGCGAGCTGCGCTCACACGGAGACCGTGCAGACAGCCGTAAATGGCGCTGCAAGGCCCAAAAAAACCCCTCTAGGTTATCCTATGTAGTGTTTTTCCACAATTTAGCTGGAGACGGGTGGAAAAACACTAATAGGAAATTTTTTTTTAAATTTTAAACAGGCTGCACTATTTGAAAAAAAGGAAAATTTTTTTCAAGGTATGAGGCAGTAACGAACCCTGAGCTGAATCCAACCGGCTATGGCTGCACACAGACTACAGGGCGAGCTGTGCTCACACGGAGACCGTGCAGACAGCCGTAAACGGCGCTGCAAGGCCCAAAAAACCCCCTCTAGGTTATCCTATGTAGTGTTTTTCCACAATTTAGCTGGAGACGGGTGGAAAAACACTAATAGGAATTTTTTTTTTAAATTTTAAACAGGCTGCACTATTTGAAAAAAAGGAAAAAATTTTTCAAGGTATGAGGCAGTAACGAACCCTGAGCTGAATCCAACCAGCTATGGCTGCACACAGACTACAGGGCGAGCTGCGCTCACACGGAGACCATGCAGACAGCCGTAAACGGCGCTGCAAGGCCCAAAAACCCCCTCTAGGTTATCCTATGTAGTGTTTTTCCACAATTTAGCTGGAGACGGGTGGAAAAACACTAATAGGAAATTTGAGAAAAAATGTGCAGCAGGCTGCACTATGAGCAAAAAAGGACAACTGTGTGAGGCAGTGTGAACCCCCCCTGAGCTGAATACAACCGGGTATATGGCTGCACACAGACTACAGAGTGAGCTGCACACACACACACACAGAGACCTTGCAGAACGCTGTTAAAACAGCGCTGCAAGGCAAGAGCAAGGTGAACAGTGAAGAACACACAGCGTTTTGCTAAATTAGCCTTTGGAAAGGAAAATAAAGCAATTAGCTATCTGAACTGGCCCTCAGTTAGAACACAGCGTCCTGTCCCTAACTGAAATCACAGCAGAGTGAGCGCAAAATGGCGGCAGCGTATTTTATAGTGCAGAGTGACATCATTTCAGCAGCCAATCACAGCCTTGCCAGTACTTACATGCCCACCATGCTAAACAGGATGTGCCCACACTTCCATTCATTCCTCATTGGCTGCTGCGTTCAGTTTGAATTCTGGGAACTTCCGATTCCGGTATCCGATACGCGGGAAGTATCGGAATTCGATATCGGAATTCCGATACCGCAAATATCAGCCGATACCCGATACTTGCGGTATCGGAATGCTCAACACTATTGGCTACCAAACAAGCAACTCTTGTAGACCATTTGGGTCAGGAATTCCCAGCACACAGCGCCGGTGATGGTTCTCACACGAGCTGCAGGGGGCAACATGACAGAGGTGTTAGAGGTGCACAAATCAGAAGTGGCGTTGGACAGAGGGGTTTTCTGACCAGGTTGTGGAGTGATTTCGCAATGACTGCAGACAGGACAAGTACTGCAGCATCAATTCAAAGTGACAGGAGACAACATTTGTCCAGTATGATTATTAACTATTTTTCCTCCCTTATCGATGTTCTCCCTCACCCGTCATTTCCATTTGATTACTGGGCATCCAAAATAGACACCTGGCCTGAATTGGCAGAATATGCATTGCAGGAGCTCGCTTGCCCAGCAGCTAGTGTGCTATCAGAAAGAGTATTCAGTGCTGCTGGTTCAATACTGACCAAAAGAAGGAGTCGTCTGGCTACCCAAAATGTTGATGATCTAACCTTCATTAAAATGAACCAATCATGGAGTTCTAATTATTTTGCCCCACCTTTCCCGGCTGACACCTAGCTTTCCTGTAAAAAGGTCTTGCTTTTGGACTGGTCTTACTGAGTGTTCCAATATGTCCATTTGCAGCTGCTGTATGTCCAGCATACGACATTTTTACACCTCCCTAAATGGGCTGATTCCCTCCACGGGGCCGTGGTCACCACTTGGTGCAAGCACCCGTGAGAGTGGCGTTTGTCTGAAGAGGTGGGTGTGCCCACTTTTGGGTGACGGCACTGGCACAGGGTCCCTCATAGTACAATGAAGTGTCTCTAGCGGTGGTGGTGCGCACCCAACGTCAGACACACCGCTGTAACATGAGGGGCCCTGGGCCAGTACCACCGGCCATGAGCGAGTGTCCCCCCCAAGCTCAAACAGTGCTCTACCACTTGCAAAATTATCTCTCACTGCTTTACCACTGTTTAGTCTATGCGGTTAAATCCTTCAATGGCACTGCCAATACCAATTTGTTGTCATATATGATGCTAACAAAAATATTCAGAGGCCCTGTCCTACATTTACACCAGTTAATACTTTGCGCCAAATACCACTGTCTGCAAGTCAGCAGAGGAGCCCACCCCTGTACCTAGGTATGCCAACTGTTTATTTGTTAAATTTCTTTTTTGCCTGACATTGACCTCAATTTATTATTTTGGCCTACTAACTATGTCAGACACTCTTTCCAATTGTCCTCCGCTGACCACACCAATGCTGCCTGTGTACCCCTGGAACCTATTAAAAAGTGCATAGAGCCTTTTTTTTTTATTTTAGGCCTAGTAAGTCTGTCTGCGGTCCCTCCTTCCAATTGTACTCCACTGACCACACCAATGCTGCCTGTGTACCCCTGGAACCTATTAAAAAGTGCATAGAGCCAAGTTTTTTTTATTTTAGGCCTAGTAAGTCTGTCTGCGGTCCCTCCTTCCAATTGTCCTCCACTGACCACACCAATACTGCCTGTGTACCCCTGGAACCTATGAAAAAGTGCTTGGAGCCTACTTTTTTATTTTAGGCCTAGTAAGTCTGTCTGCGGTCCCTCCTTCCAATTGTCCTCTGCTGACCACACCAATGCTGCCCATGTACCCCTGTAACCTTTTTTAACTGCATTGAGCCAACTTTGTGGTGTAAGGCCTACTACCAGTGTCTGCGCCACTCAATACAGCTGTTCTCCTCTTAAAAAAGCTGAGCTGCAATTGTCAGGTTTTCAGCCTTGAATTTGAAAACTGCATTGGGGCTACAAGTTTGTTGGGTTCTACAAACGGTGTCTGCCGCTCCTAGGTGTTCTCCAGGTTTACTGTCCTGAGCTTCAATTTTCAGGCTCTCATTAAGTAGTTTTTAATATAACACTGCATTTGGCCTACTAGTTTGGTTGGGGCCTACTAACGGTGTCTGCCGCTCCAAGGTTTTCTCCTGGTTTCCTTTCCTGAGCTTCTATCCTCAGGCTCTCATTAAGTATTTTTTAATATAACACTGCATTTGTCCTACTAGTTTGGTTGGGGCCTACTAACGGTGTCTGCCGCTCCAAGGTGTTCTCCAGGTTGCCTTTCCTGAGCTTCAATCTTCAGGCTCTCATTAAGTAGTTTTTAATATAACACTGCATTTGGCCTACTAGTTTGGTTGGGGCATACTAACGGTGTCTGCCGCTCCAAGGTTTTCTCCTGGTTTCCTTTCCCGAGCTCCAATCTTCAGGCTCTCATTAAGTAGTTTTTAATATAACACCGCATTTGGCCTACTAGTTTGGTTGGGGTCTACTAATGGTGTCTGCCGCTCCAAGGTGTTCTCCAGGTTTACTGTCCTGAGCTTCAATCTTCAGGCTCTCATTAAGTAGTTTTTAATATAACACTGCATTTGGCCTACTAGTTTGGTTGGGGCCTACGAATGGTGTCTGCTGCTCCTTGCTGTTCTCCACTGAACAAAGCAGTACCGCCTGTTTACTACTGTTACCAATTTTGAACTGCATTTAGACTACTTACTGATATGGGCCTACTCACTGTGTCAGCCTCTCATTACAGTTGTCCTCCACTGAACAAAGCAATGCCGCCTGGTTAGTCCTGTTACCAATTTTGAAATGCATTTAGCCCACTTTATTATTTGGGCCTATATCTGTGTTTCCTCCTCATCCTGCCCATTGCCCAGCCAGTGCTAGATGACTCTGCTGGTACATTGACCCAGACCGCTACATTCCCCTTGCACGCTACACAGCCAGAATCTGACCCTGCTGAAAATCAGGTTCCCCTTCCCGCATACTATAATACCTTACACGGGGACAAAGAGGAGGGTGCAGATGAAAGTGCAGGTTCCTTCATCAGGTGGGGGGAATACTCGTTGGCGACGTCACTGGCACAGGGCCCCTCATAGTATGCAAAAGTGTCGCTGCCGGTGGGAGGCGCCCCCGCCGTGCAAACACACTGCTGTACTTTGAGGGGCCCTGTGCCAGTTCCAATGCGAATGAGTGCCCTCCCTGCTTGCTCAGGATCACAGCACTTGCAAAGTTGAAATACTTACCTTGCCCTGTTCCACTGCCGTGACGTGGTCCACGTTTCCTGGGCCCACTAAATACTTGAACCAGCCATACCCCCCACAACTTTAGCCAAATGACCCCCAATTTTCAATGCCTAACTATTATTATAAGGTAAATTAAGATTGACAAGCTTCAGTAACAAGAATGGATGTTTTTGTCATTAAAATGGGCCCTGTAGGTGTTTTCCTGGCCTCCACTCACTGCCAACTATGCTTCCCCATTGACTTGCATTGGGTTTCGTGTTTCGGTCGATCCCCGACTTTTCGCGATAATCGGCCGATTTCACTCGACTCGACTTTTGACATAGTCGGGTTTCGCGAAACCCGACTCGATCCTAAAAAAGTAAAAGTCGCTCAACCCTAGTGATGGGCACCCAACAGTCAGGACATAAAGAGGATAATGATCCCCTCTCTATTGTTTTTGGTTGGCAGGAAGGGACAGTGGAAGTAAGCTTGAGTGTTACCTTAGTACTAGGGTTGAGCGAAACTGACTGTGAGCACAGCGGCCGGAAAGCAGAGCGGTGACGTCACCGCTGTGCTTTCCGGCTGGCCGACGATCACAGCCAGTGAAGAGAAGCACAGCGCCGAGGACAGACAGCGGAAGGTAAGTATGTAGCATTTGTTTTTTTTACTTTTACGCTGGTAACCAGGGTAAACATCGGGTTACTAAGCGCGGCCCTGCGCTTAGTAACCCGATGTTTACCCTGGTTACCAGTGAAGACATCGCTGAATCGGCGTCACACACGCCGATTCAGCGATGTCTGCAGGAGGTCCAGCGACGAAATAAAGTTCTGGACTTTCTGCAGCGACCAACGACATCACAGCAGGATCCTGATCGTTGCTGCCTGTCAAACTGAACGATATCACTAGCCAGGACGCTGCAACGTCACGGATCGCTAGCGATATCGTTCAGTGTGACGGTACCTTTAGTCCCTGGTGGTGTAGTGTGTTACTGATGGTAGTCTTTGTTACGGTGGTCCCAGCCTTTGTTATGGTGGTCCTTTTTTCTCATATTACTTGAAACATGTGGCTACTTAATAATTGGGAACATCCTTATTAGTGTTCCTTTAATTTGGTTCACCTGGCCAACTAATTATCACAGGTGTTTGAGATTGATTGATTGATCCAAAGAGCCCTGAGACACAATGCCATCCATGAGTTTATTTGTAAGCTAAAAAACTAGATCTTTTCGACACTTAAAGGGAACCTGTCACCTGAATTTGGCGGGACAGGTTTGCGGTCATATGGGCGGGGTTTTCGGGTGTTTGATTCACCCTTTCATTACCCGCTGGCTGCATGCTGGCTGCAATATTGGGTTGAAGTTCATGCTGTGTCCTCCGAAGAACACGCCTGCGCAAGGTTCCCTTTAAATCCAATTTGCATAATTATTTGTAACCGTTGTAGGGTGTACGGTTGCCAAATTGGATTATTTAAGAGGTATGCTGAACTAATATTGTGGTGTGAACACTTCGTAAAATGCATTAAAACATTTTTACAAAAAAACATATATAGATACATTTTATAAAATGTACATGTTGTAATTCTTGAAAAAATTCATAACTCTTTAAAACTATGTTTCTAGGTAGCTACACGCATGGAAAGGAATTTGAGTCTGAAGCAGCAGCAATGCTTGTTAAAGCGTACTAGCAAAACAATTGCAAAACCTTAACCTCATTTTATTTCTACCAACCCCCGTAACCAAGAAATGCATTGTAATCTTAGAAGTTTATGTTTCTATGTATAAGTTTACTCCAAGTAAAGAACACGCATCAAGATCATTCAGTATGGTCATGGAGTGAATGTTTCCTAAATTAGACCATTAAAATAAATGTTTAAACATTAAAATTAGGATAATAAATAAAACTTATGGTTCTTTACCAAAAAGGACAGGACAAGTGAAGCTTAGTAAGTTTACATCTTAAAAACAAGTACCTATCATGGGTTGGGCCTGTTTTGGTGCATCTGGGCCAAAATGACTTGTCATCATAAATTGAACAATGAATAGTGAATTACATCACCAAATTCTAAAGGAAAAGGTCAGTACATCTGTCCATGAGCTGAATTTTAAAATTACGTGTTTAATGCTGCAATACAATGACCAAAATCACTCAAGTAGTTCTACAAAAGAATAGTTAAAGGGGAATAAAGTTAAAGTTTTGGAATGGCCTAGAAAAGTCTTGGCCTTAATTCTATAGAAATGTTGTGGAAGGAGCTGAAGCGAACAGTTCATGTAAGAAAACCCACCAACATAAGAAAGTTGAAGCTTTTTTCGGGGGAGGAATAGGCAAAAATTCCTCCAAGCCAAAGTGCTAATTGAACTAAACAACAATTACCAAAAAATGTTTTGATGCAGTTATTGCTGCACAAGAGGTAACACACTTTTCCTGCTCACAGATATGTGATATTGGATCATTTTTCTAATTTTAAAACACCTTCTCTGGTTGTCGCAAATTTTGACATTGTTTAAAATGGAGGCAGACATTTTTTTGCAATTCAAGTGAAGCAAATCATGAATTGTTTGAATTCACTGGGAGCAGCAAATTCTTAAAAATTCAAAACAAATTCACGACACATCAAATAGGTTCACTCATCTATACTAAGCATATTTTAGATTTAAAGTCTTGGATTGTAATCTTGGTTCTCAGTTACTGTAAGAGGTAAGTCTGCAGTCTCATCACCCATTTCTGCTGGAATTATACTATACTTTGCAGGCTTAAAGTGAAATTCTAGGCCATGACAGATGACCTGTAAGTGCTGAATTGTTGGATGCCATATAATTAGCTATTAAACTGTCAAAGCAATGAAACCGCTTCCGTAAGTAATGGAGATTAGTGCACTATCTGGGCTTTTTCCCAAAATATCTCTCTGTGCCATCCTGAAAAGCAGCCACCAATATTTATTAGGGTATGGCACTTGTATTCAGCATACGTGTCATATTTTATGATGCGTAGGCATTAGGAAAAGCTACAATGGAAAGTACAAAGTGCTTTGCGCAATTAAAGAAAAGCAGATTAAAATAAATGTTTTTGGCACATAGGAACGGAAAACTTTAATAAAATCACTCTATAATAATTGTGTTTAACCACTTCAGCACTGAATTTAAGCTGATCTCTTAACGGTTTTTCCAGATTTATTCGGTATAATTAACATGTGTTTTTGTGCAATCTGCCAGCTTAAATTATTCATATGAATGCTTGATTGGACAGTAATGCTCATAACTTAGTCTTTTACTTGGCATGAATTATTCTACAATAATATATCTTCAATTACAACTTATGTTTTCATAAATCATATTGGAATACAAAATCAGCAAGCCCAGTATGTGTTTCGGCGAAATGCTGTGTATAAAACAAGCTCTAGCTTTACAGTGAGCAAAAGTAAAACGCAACATACAGTACATGTCATATCTGCATTACTTTTCTTGCTATTTCAAAATGGTTTTCAGTTATTTTTTGTTACTGTAGAGTTAAAGAAAATATGTAAGAAATCAATAAGCTGTTTCTGATATATCTGATATTCCTGCCATTTGATAGTACATTAGTGGTTAATGGTGCAAATGTGAATGGAATAATCTTCATAATAACTTCAGTTTTCTTGTTTAAAATTGGACAGAGACATATATGCTAGATATTATTTATTAATTATTATTATTTATTTATATAGCACCATTGATTCCATGGTGCTGTACATGAGAAGGGGTTACATACAAGTTACAGATATCACATACAGTAAACAAACTAACAATGACAGACTGATACAGAGGGGCGGGGACCCTGCCCTTGCGGGCTTACATTCTACAGGATTATGGGGGAGGAGACAGTAGGTTGAGGGTTGCAGGAGCTCCGGTGTTGGTGAGGCAGTAGCTTCGATAGTGATGAGGCGGCAGCAGTGTCAGTGCAGGCTGTAGGCTTTCCTGAAGAGATGAGTTTTCAGGTTCCGTCTGAAGGATCCGACTGTGGTTGATAGTCGGACGTGTTGGGGCAGAGAGTTCCAGAGGATGGGGGATATTCGGGAGAAGTCTTGGAGGCAATTGGATGAGGAGCGAATAAGTGTGGAGGAGAGAAGGAGGTCTTGGGAGGACCGGAGATCACGTGAGGGAAGATATCGGGAGATTAGTTCAAGGATATATGGAGGAGACAGGTTGTGGATGGCTTTGTAGGTTAGTATTAGTAATTTGAACTGGATACGCTCAGGGAATGCGAGCCAGTGAAGAGATTTGCAGAGGGGGGAAGCGGAGGAGTAGCGAGGAGAGAGATGGATTAGTCGGGCAGCAGAGTTAAGGATGGACTGGAGAGGTGCAAGGCTGTTAGCAGGGAGGCCACAGAAAAGGATGTTGGAGTATTCAAGGCGGGAGATGATGAGGGCGTGCACAAGCATTTTAGTAGATTGGGGGTTGAGGAAAGGACGGATCCTGGAGATATTTTTGAGCAGGAGGTGACAGGAGGTGGAAAGAGCTTGGATGTGTGGTTTGAAGGACAGGGCAGAGTCGAAGGTTACTCCGAGGCAGCGGACTTCGGGTACGGGGGAAAGCATGATGTCATTGACTGCGATAGATAGGTCAGGTAAGGAAGATTTGTGGATTGGAGGAAAGATGATGAGTTCAGATTTGTCCACATTGAGTTTGATGAAGCGAGAGGAGAAGGAGGAGTATATGGCTGATAGGCACTCTGGGATTCTGGACAGCAGAGCGGTGACGTCTGGGCCAGAGAGGTAGATCTGAGTGTCATCAGCATAGAGGTGGTACTGGAATCCATGGGACTTTATGAGTTGTCCCAAGCCAAGTGTATAGATTGAGAAGAGTAGGGGTCCTAGAACAGAGCCTTGGGGGACTCCAACAGAGAGAGGGTGGGATGAGGAGGTAGTATGGGAGTGGGAGACACTGAATGTGCGGTTGGAAAGGTACGAAGGTAGATATTGGGCGCATGTTCATGTATTTTCAATGAAGAGGGTGGAAGCGACGGTCAGTTTTTTGATATTTATTTAGCTGCTATGGACCTGCTTTTTTACTAGATCCAAACAAGACAAAGTTCCCACAACAAGTATTTAATGTAACCTTTTAGGGGGTTTCATGCTGAATACCCTTATAGCAACTTCTAATTGTTTTTATGGGACTTCTATTGTTACTTAATCATTTAAGACTAATTTAAAAGGACCAGCCTGCTATCCCTCTATCGCATGTTGTTACTTGTAATTATACCATATTCTTAGTAGACCCTTTTTCTATATGTTTTCCCCCATGACTTTTTCTATGCTATTTTTTATCCCCTTCTATATATATATATATATATATATATATATATATATATATATATATATATATACACACATATATACTCTCATACGCAGTTGTTTTTAATATCTGGTGCTAATAAAAATTTATATTATATATTATATTGATTATTTGAGTGTTTTTTCACTTCTTTTGTTGCTACTATCTGATTCTGGTGAATTCTCACTGATATTATATTCCCATAGTGGATCATATATAAATTGTTGTTCATACTTTCTAAGATGATGCAATATAAATCCGCTCCATAATTCTTTCCCTATGCTTGGTTAAAAAAAGTAACCATTACTGACTACCACATTTTTTGTTCTTGATTTCTTTTAGGCTATGTGCACACATTGCAGAATTGCCACAGAAATTTCCTAGGCAATTCTGCAACTCTCTGCTGTGGGTATAACGCATGCAGAATTGACATGCGTTTTCCGGCTAAACACTAGCGTTTTGCATGCGTAATTAGCTTGCAGAATGCTAGCGTTTTCCAAGTGATCTGTAACATTGCTTGGAAAACTGATTGACCGGTTGGTTACACTTGTCAAGCATAGTGCTTGACAAGTGTGACCAACTTTTTATTATTGATGCTTCCTATGCAGTATCAATAGTAAAAGATAGAATGTAATAAATAATAAAAAAAAATTTATTCTCACCTTCCGTCGGCGCTCCTGGCAGCTTCCATTCCCAGGGATGCATTGCGCGAAGGACTTTTGTGACGTCACGCTCGCGAGACTGCGACATCATCTCAGGTCCTTTGCTCAATGCATTCCTGGGAACGGAAGCGGCCGCGTGCACCGCTGAGAGGCGGGAGGACTCAGAAGGTAAGTATATCAATATTTTTCATTTTAATTCTTTTTTAACAGACATATGGTTCCCAAGGGCCTGGAGACGTCTCCTCTCCTCCAGACCCGAGGAAACCACCGCACATGATCCACTTACTTCTCACATGGTGGGCATAGCCCCATGCGAAAGTAAGCGGATCAATGCATTCCTATGTGTGCGGAATCACCCGAAGAGCATGCTGCAATTCCACCGCGGAAAAATACGCAGCATTAGCACAGCATTGCGGAATCCCATTGAATTTAATGGGCTGTGTTGTGTATGTGCTTTTGCAGCACGTGGCAAAAACGCATACAATACGCAACTTGTGCACATAGCCTTAGTGTTTCTCACAGCCAGAAAGTTGCCATTTGAAATTACTTTAGTTTTGTGCCATGTCTGTGATCTGCTTTTTTTCTACAAAATTGAACAACTGAATGAACATCCTCCAAGGCTGGTGATTCCATAATTTTTGCCAGGGGTTGTATATGAAAGAAATGAATAACTAGAAAAAGCAAAAATAAAATAGATAAAAAGTATAAATAAATTAAACTAATTTATTTATTAAACTAAGCTAAAAATCAAGAGACACTGCATTAATCATTGTTTCTAGCCCAGCCCGCATTGAAAAAAATATGTCCAATAAATAAAAATAATTTCTACAAAAAGGAAAAATTCAATGAATACATTTTTATAGTAATCCTTTGTAGTTGTAAAAAAACATAAAAAAGTGAAAAATAAACCTGTGTTTCCCTATAGTTATTTTTATTTTCCCATTATATCTGCAAAAAATAGTAATATTAAAATGACATAAAAATTAAGCCCCATGTATTGTGATAATCATGGGAAAAAATTATTTGAGTTTCCAAATGAGAAAATATTTTAGAGCTGTTCGAAGCTCATGTACGATAAAAACCAACAAAGTGTATGAGAAGAAAGGGGCAAAAATGTCCCGGTCATGAATTGATAAAACAAAAAAAATAAGCTGAAAAAAATAAAGGCTATGTTTGTATACTTGTTTCACTAGTCAAATTTGGCAGTTGTACAACCCACAGCTGTACTGTGGTCTGTTGCCGCATGGCATTTCTTGTTACACCTTCCTTTTTGGGCTAGGGGAATTATTCTGCTTAGTCAAAGATGTAAAAATAAAATATTATGCTAATTCGAGACATTTAACTGTTAACATCTGGTTTTGGACACCTGCTTAAATTGTCAAATTAAAGTCACATATGCGTCACACTAATATAAGGGGCATGCTTGATTGTATTACTCATTTCTGATCTGTAAATGTACTCTACCTAGCATTTGTGGTTCATTTTATGCTTTTTTAAGATTTGACGTGGTAAAGTATTTTTGATAATGTTGTCCTAGTGTCCAAAATATATGGTAAATGAAACAGTGGCACTGGTAACTGACATGGTAGTGTAAGTGAAAAAAAAACCACAATACCCCAGATTGCCTTGCGCAGGCGTGTACTACGGAGGACATAGAATGAACTTCAATCCAATATTGCAGCCAGCATGCAGCCAGCGGGTAAGGAAAGGGTGAATCAAACACCCGAAAACTCCGCTCATATGACCGAAAACCGGTCCCGCCAAATTCAGGTGACAGGTTCCCTTTAAAGGTAGGAATCAGGTCTGAGGACTGCGAGATTGGGATCCATGGAAATAACTGTGAGCTGAGCCACCGAAAATGTTGCTAATCACTGGGAACCAGATGGAGGTGTCAAGGAGGTTGTGTCAACATAGTGTGGGTGGGCAGGGAGTCAGCATTAACAACCAACGTCAATATTTGTGCAGCAAAGATTTTGGAAGAAGACCTGCTTCTGCCACCAGCTTGAGAGTAGGAGATGTCGCAACTGATGTTCTTGTAGTTGTAGTTCTCAACAGTGCCTGAAACCTCTGGTGGTGGTGAGTTTACCGTTGACATCTTGGATGTAGGAGTAATTTTTCTTGCTGCCAGAGGACAAATTTAATGCAGTGTGCATGCCATGATGTCTTAAAATAGTCCATGTACATCCTGGCACACAAGAATTAGGAACTACCTCTCTTAATCAGCATATTACTATGGCACAGTTTGTGGCCCCATGGCTGTTGTTAATAGTACTTCCATGGACAGGTTTAGCACAAACCACTACTAGATCCCAGGAATTTCTCTGGACCTCAAAATTTAACCTCTGTACAATATCTGGACTTGCACAAGGACCCATAGGTTTGAGCCACAAAGTCAGCTACTGGTCAGTGGATCAAGCTCCCAGCAAGAATGGTCATCATGTGAGGTCAATAACAGGTAGTCAAAGAAAAAAATAGAATCTTAAGTCAGGAGAATCATCAAAAAATAGGAGTAGCAGCAACAAGAAAAATACAGGCAAACCAGGGTAAAACAAACAGCAGACCCAAAGTAACATCTATAATATAACGCTGGGAGCGTCACTCTGTCCGAAGCCTTTATAGACTGCGCAAGCGCAAGCGCCGGCGCAGTCTGGACCCCACAGAGTGACGCAGCCCAGGAGATCGCGGTATGCGTAAGCACTGAACGCACACCGCGATCTCCAATGGAGAAGCAGGGATGTGCCAGGAGGGTGAGTATGCTATATTCACCTGTCCCCATTCCACCGCTGCACGCTGCCGTCTTCCAGTTCCTCTGCTGTGATGTTCAGCTCAGAGGGCGCGATGACGCGCTTAATGCGCGCCGCCTTCTGACTGAACAGTCACAGCCAGAGGACCCGGAAGACAGCGGCGCACAGCACTGGATTAGGGCCAGGTGAATATAGCAAGTGTCGGGGGCCTGAGCTAGCGGTGACTCTGGCACCTGACCCCCACAGCGCGCTGGTGTCCCCGCCTGCTCAGGCCCCCCACCACTCGGCGCCCAGCGACGATAGGTGAGTATGTTATTTTTTTTATATATCGCAGCAGCATACGGGGCATATAATACTATGGAGCATCTTATGGGGGCCATCAACATTTATGGAGCAGCATACAGGGCATATAGTATCGAGCATCTTATGCGGGCCATCAACATTTATGGAGCAGCATACGGGGCATATACTATGGAGCATCTTATGGGGTCATCAACATTTATGGAGCAGCATATGGGGCATATACTATGGAGCATCTTATGGGGGCTATCAACCTTTATGGAGCAGCGTATGGGGCATATGGATGGGGGCAGCAAATTACAGAATGGTGGCGCAGGATAGGAGCAGCACATGACAGAACTGTGGCGCAGGATGGGAGCAGCACATGACAGAATAGGGCAGCACATGACAGAACGGGGATGCAGGATGGCAGCAGCACAAGACAGAAAGGGGGTGCAGGATGGAAGCAGCACATGACAGAACGGGGGCGCAGGATGGGAGCAACAAATGACAGAATGGAGGTGCAGGATGGGTGCAGCACATGTCAGAATGGGGGCGCAGGATGGGAGCAGCGCATGACAGGATGGGGGAGCAGGATAGGAGTAGCACATGACAGAACTGGGGCATAGGATGGGAGCAGTACATGACAGAATGGGGGCTCAAGATGGGAGCAGCACATGACAGCATGGGGGCACAGGATGGGGCTGCACATGACAAGATGGGGGCGCAAGATTGTAGCAGCACATGACAAGATTAGGGCGCAGGATGGAAGCAACACATACCAGGATGGAGACCATATACCAATATAAATGCTCGCCACCCGGGTGTAGAATGGGTTCAATAGCTAGTTTACTATAACTGGCACTGGAAACTGATTCTCAGGAGTTTAAACAGAGAGCAGCCCTGTCAGAGGTGACATCATGGAGAAACACTAACAAGCTAGGAATTAGCTCACAATCTTTCAGACTACGTGGACCCACAAGTTCCAGGAGTAAAACAGGGCTACCATAATGTCATGCTGCTTTGTCCACCAACTAAAGTGCATACAGAGTGAACAGGCACTGGCTCATAAGTCACACAGCACATGAAGTGGCATCACATTCTCATATGGGTAAAGCATACTAAGCAGCAAAATAAGCAAATCTAAAGCTGTCCTTTTTATTCTCTTTGTCATTGTCATTTTGAGAACTAATTTATATCCATAAGTATTGCCTGGTCATTGTCCTCATCTCCATCATCATCCTCATCTGCTTTACATACTCTTTCTTCTCTCACTCTATTGCTTCATCAGGTTTTCTGTATGCAAAAGAAACATGTGTTCAGTCATCCATTTGTGTGGAAACTGCCACAAAGAAAGATACATATATTTCATAATTTATTTGGTAAAGCCATCTTTGCATTCTACCTTCATTTGGCAGAGACCGTGGTCCACTTCATGGAATTCACATTGGGCTTCAAGTTGTACACTACAATCGACAACTGTAGTTCTGGCTAGGGACTTTACGTGTTCTTTTTGGTACATCTCATTGACTCAATGTTTTGCATAGTGGCAATGAATGATGAAATGTAGGCTGTTTTTCTTTTTACTGATGGTGAGATGATAGTCCAACTTAAGACATTGTCACAAGTGTGTTAGTACACTTCAACCATTTGTAGGTGGTGAAAAACAGTTTCCAAAATTTGAGACAAAGTGGTATGACTGAGCCATCAAATAATAATCCAGATGTGACCCTGTGCAGAATTTGACCTATTTGCAGCATAGAGAACAGAGGGCAAAAATTGATGTAACTTAGCAAACAACAATGTATAATAGCATTTAATTAATGCAATTTGTTTTAAAAAAATTCTAAATTTTTGCACAAATATTTAACGATTTCTTTTGGTCAGGTGAAGTTGCCCAGTATAACCTTGCGCTGGATTGGGTCAATGCTCAGTGATGAGAATGAAGGTCAAAATTGTAGGTCTTCGATGACCCCCAAATTTCTTTTAGTCTCAGCTTCTTTCTCAATTTTAGTGAAATAAAATTTTTGTGAGGGCATCAACTGTTATTAGGTCAGCAATGAGGGCAATGCTTAAGATTGGGTGCCTGCACAGGGCAGGGTACAAAGGAAAACATTGCTATAATTTGGCAAGCAGCAATATTTGGTATTTTGGTAATACAATTTTCTTGATCAAAATGTTAAATCTACTATATAATTGTCTAAGGGTCACTTCCGTCTTTCTGTCTGTCTGTCCTCCTGTCACGGATATTCATTGGTTGTGGCCTCTGTCTGTCATGGAATCCAAGTCGCTGATTGGTCGCACCAGCTGCTTGTCATGGCTGTCGTGACCAATCAGCGATGGCCACAGTCCGATTAGTCCCTCCCTACTCCCCTCCAGTCAGTGCCCAGCGCCCGTTCCATTCTTTCCGCAGTCAGCACCCACTCCATACTCCCCGCAGTCAGTGCCCGGCGCCCACTCCATACTCCCCGCAGTCAGTGCCCGCTCCATACTCCCCTCCAGTCACCGCTCACACAGGGTTAATGCCAGCAGTAACGGACTGCGTTATGCCACGGGTAACTCACTCCGTTACCGCCGCTATTAACCCTGTGTGACCAAGTTTTTACTATTGATGCTGCCTATGCAGCATCAATAGTAAAAAGATCTAATGTTAAAAATAATTAAAAAAACAAAAAACCTGCTATTCTCAACTTCCATAGTCCGACGATGCGCTCCCGCCAGCTTCCGGTCCCAGAGATGTATTGCGAAATTACCCAGAAGACTTAGTGGTCTCGCGAGAACGCTAAGTGATCTGGGTAATTTCGCAA
This sequence comes from Ranitomeya imitator, assembly GCF_032444005.1. Taxonomy (NCBI): domain Eukaryota; kingdom Metazoa; phylum Chordata; class Amphibia; order Anura; family Dendrobatidae; genus Ranitomeya; species Ranitomeya imitator. The sequence goes on along the minus strand of NC_091282.1, from coordinate 328,581,858 downwards.
TGCATCCTGGGAACATAAGATGGCGGCAACCGCGTGCATCGCCAGAGGTCCGCAGGATCTACGCTGGATCCCGCCGGGTGAGTATATAACTATTTTTTAATTTAATTATTTTTTTAACAGGGATATGGTGCCCCCACTGCTAAATACTACGTAGGCTGTGTTAGATACTGCGTGGCTGCTATATACTACCTGGCCAGTGTTAGATACTATGTGGGCTGTGTTCTATACTGCATGGGGTGTGCTATATATTACGTGGCCAGTGTTATATACTGCGTGGGCTGCGTTATATACTACATGGCTGCTATATACTACGTGGGCAGTGTTATATACTACGTGGCTGTGTTCTATACTGCGTGCTATATACTACGTGGCCAATGTTAGATACTATGTTGGATGTGCTATATATTACATGGGCTGTGTTATATATTATGTGGCCAGTGTTAGTTACTACGTGGGCTGTGTTATATACTGCGTGGCTGCTATATACTGCGTGGCTGCTATATACTCTGTGGGCTGTGTTATATACTACATGGGCTGTGTTATTTACTGCGTGGCCTATATTAATGCATCGGGTATTCTACAATATGTATGGATGTATATAGCAGCCACATAGTATATACCACAGGTCAGGTACTACTCCTATATAGGGTTGAGCGAAACGGATCGTTCATTTTCAAAAGTCGCCGACTTTTGGCACAGTCGGGTTTCACGAAACCCGACCCGACCCCTGTGTGGGGTCGACCATGCGGTACGCAACTTTCGTGCCAAAGTCGCGTTTCAATGACGCTAAAAGCGCCATTTCTCAGCCAATGAAGGTGGACGCAGAGTGTGGGCAGCGTGATGACATAGGTCCTGGTCCCCACCATCTTAGAGAAGGGCATTGCAGTGATTGGCTTGCTGTTTGCGGCGTCACAGGGGCTATAAAGAGGCGTTCCCGCCGACCGCCATCTTACTGCTGCTGATCTGAGCATAGGGAGAGGTTGCTGCCGCTTCGTCAGAAGCAGGGATAGCGTTAGGCAGGGTCCATTAACCACCAAACCGCTTGTGCTGTAGCGATTTCCACTGTCCAACACCACCTTTTGTTTGCAGGGACAGTGGAAGCTACATTTTTTTTCCTCAGCGCTGTAGCTCATTGGGCTGCCCTAGACGGCTCCCTGATAGCTGCATTGCTGTGTGTACGCCGCTGTGCAAACCAACTGCTTTTTTCAAAGCACAAATCCTGTTGTTCCTTCCTTTCTGCACAGCTATCTTTTTTGGTTGTCCACACTTTTGATTTAATTTGTGCAGCAGTCCACTCCTTCTTATTGCTGCCTGCCATACCTGGCTGAGATTACTGCACGGAGATAGTAATTGTAGGACAGTCCCTTTTTTTTTTTTTAATTCTCCCTAAAAAAATAAGTTGTGGGAGATTAAGATTGGCATTTCTTCTAGAGTGCCATCCCTGTGTGTGCCATCTCTCTCAAATAGTGGGCCATAGAAAGCCTAGTGTTTTTTTTTTTTTTAATTTGGTTTATAAATTCTCCCTGACCAAAAAAAAAACAGTGGGAGATTAATATTGGCCTTTGTGCTTGTGTGCCAGTCCTGAGTGTGCCATTTCTCTTAAATAGTGGGCCATAGAAAGCCTATTTTTTTTTTTTTTAATTTGGTTTTTAAATTCTCCCTGAAAAAAAAAAAAAACAGTGGGAGATTAATATTGGCCTTTCTGCTTGTGTGCCAGTCCTGAGTGTGCCATCTCTCTTAAATAGTGGGCCATAGAAAGCCCCGTGGTTTTTTTTTTAAATTTGGGTTCTAACTTCTCCCTGAAAAAATAAAAAAAACAGTGGGAGATTAATATTGGCCTCTCTGCTTGTGTGCCAGTCCTGAGTGTGCCATCTCTCTTAAATAGTGGGGCATAGAAAGCCCCGTGTTTTTTTTTTTTTTTTTTAAATTTGGTTTCTAACTTCTCCCTGAAAAAAAAAAACAGTGGGAGATTAATATTGGCCTTTGTGCTTGAGTGACAGTCCTGCATGTGTGGCATCTCTCTCATTTGGTGCCACAGAAAACAGAGTGTGTAACATCGTGCCTGATTTTCCTTGCAGTCTCACCCACCTATTAAGGGATATCTAAATCATACAGAAGTTAGAGTTCACCTTGTAAGTTGTTTGACAGTAACAAATACCGTTAGTTTGGTGACATTTTTAAAACAATGAGGAAATCTGGTGGAAGAGGTCGTGGCCGTTGGCGTTCATTGCCAGCTGGTAATGATGGTAGTGGTAGTGGAGCATCGGGTGGTCGTGGGAAAAACAATATAGCACCTAAGTCTCGAACTGTGGAGCCAGGTTCGTCGTCTGGCTACACAAGGCCTCGAACGCTCCCTTTTCTGGGAGTAGGAAAACCGCTTTTAAAGCCGGAGCAGCAAGAGCAAGTTTTGGCTTACCTTGCTGACTCAGCCTCTAGCTCTTTTGCCTCCTCTTCTGAAACTGCTAAATGTAAAAGCAGCACGTCGTTAGTGGATGTTCACGGTCAGGGACAAGTCGCTTCCTTGTCCTCTTCAGCAAAAACAGCAACAGAGAAGGATGCAGCAGGCGACACAACGGGTTACTCCATGGAGCTCTTTACACATACCATCCCTGCCTTAGAAAGTGAAACAGTTAACGGGCCATGCCCTTTACAAGTTGAATCTGACATGGAGTGCACTGATGCACAGCCACAGCCAGACGACTATGCTGGTCCTTTGACTCAGACCACAACATTGCCCTCGCAGGGTACTGATCCAGAATCAGACCCTGATGAGACTATGGTGCCCCGTCACGAACGCTATACCACCGACTTACACGGTGACACAGACAAAGTTGCACACGAGCTAGAAGAGGAGGTTATAGATGACCCAGTTGTTGACCCCGATTGGCAGCCATTGGGGGAACAGGGTGCAGGTGGCAGTAGTTCTGAAGCGGAGGAGGAGGGGCCGCAGCAGGCATCAACATCGCAACAGGTTCCATCTGCCGGGCCTGTATCTGGCCCAAAACGCGTGGCAAAGCCAAAACCTGTTGGAGGACAGCGTGGCCATCCGGTTAAAGCTCAGTCTGCAATGCCTGAAAAGGGATCCGATGCTAGAAAGAGTGCAGTCTGGCATTTTTTTAAACAACATCCAATTGATCAGCGCAAAGTCATCTGTCAAAAATGTTCAACTACCTTAAGCAGAGGTTAGAATCGGAAAAGTCTAAATACAAGTTGCATGCATAGACATTTAACCACCATGCATTTGCAAGCCTGGACTAACTACCAAACGTCCCTTAAGGTTGTAGCACCCTCGGCCAATGAAGCTAGTCAGCAACGCTACATCCCTTCAGTCACTGTAAGGCCACCATTTTCCGCACCACCTGCAGTATCTGTGCAGGTTTCTTTGCCAGGCCAAATCAGTCAGGGTTAGCGAATCACCAGTTTCGTAGTAGGAAACACTGCATCTAGGGCACCGGCGGAAACAATACCGTCTCCAACCGTCTCTCAGTCTTCCATGTCCACCGGCACCCCCGCTAGTTCCACGATCTCCAGCTCTCCAGTCCAGCTCAGCCTACATGAGAGTCTGGTTAGAAAAAGGAAATACTTAGCCTCACATCCGCGTACACAGGGTTTGAATGCCCACATAGCTAGACTAATCTCGTTAGAGATGATGCCCTACCGGTTAGTTGAAAGCGAAGCTTTCAAAGCCCTGATGGACTACGCTGTACCACGCTACGAGCTACCCAGTCGACATTTCTTTTCGACAAAAGCCATCCCAGCCCTCCACCAGCATGTTAAAGAGCGCATCGCCCATGCACTCAGGCAATCTGTGAGTACAAAGGTGCACCTGACAACAGATGCATGGACCAGTAGGCATGGCCAGGGACGTTACGTGTCCATCACGGCACACTGGGTGAATGTGGTGGATGCAGGGTCCACAGGGGACAGCAATTTTGGGACATTTCTGCCTAGCCCACGGTCTAGGAAACAGTTGGCTGTAGCAGTTCGCACCCCCTCCTCCTCCTCCTCGTCCTCCTGCAGAAGCGAGAGCTCGTCCACAGACCGCAGTCGCCCAACCACTCCATCTGCAGCTGCCACTATTGCACACCAGGTCTCCCATTATGGGGCAGCTACTGGCAAGCGTCAGCAGGCTGTATTGGCTATGAAGTGTTTGGGCGACAACAGACACACCGAGAAAATTCTGTCCGAGTTCTTGCAGAAAGAAACGCAGTCGTGGCTGGGCACTGTAGATCTTGAGGTAGGCAAGGTAGTGAGTGATAATGGAAGGAATTTCATGGCTGCCATCTCCCTTTCCCAACTGAAACACATTCCTTGCCTGGCTCACACCTTAAACCTGGTGGTGCAGTGCTTCCTGAAAAGTTATCCGGGGTTATCCGACCTGCTCCTCAAAGTGCGTGGACTTTGCTCGCATATCCGCCGTTCGCCCGTACACTCCAGCCGTATGCAGACCTATCAGCGGTCTTTGAACCTTCCCCAGCATCGCCTAATCATAGACGTCGCAACAAGGTGGAACTCAACACTGCACATGCTTCAGAGACTGTGCAAACAGAGGCATGCTATTATGTATTTTTGGGAGGATACACATACACGGGCAGGCAGTAGGATGGCAGACATGGAGTTGTCAGGTGTGCAGTGGTAGAAGATACAAGACATGTGTCAAGTCCTTCAGTGTTTTGAGGAATGCACATGGCTGGTTAGTGCAGACAACACCATAATAAGCATGAGCATCCCCCTAATGCATCTGCTGATGCAAAGTTTGACGCACATAAAGGAGCAGGCGTCTGCAGCAGAGGAAGAGGAAAGCCTTGATGACAGTCAGCCATTGTCTGGTCATGGCAGTGTACTGGACGAGGTAGCGGGCGAACAGGAGGAGGAGGACGAGGAGGATGATGGGGATGAGTATTTTTTTAATGAGGAAGCTTTTCCGGGGCCACTGGAAATTGGTGGCGTGGCAAGGCCGGGTTCTGGTTTTTTGAGGGACATAAGTGACGTAGATTTGCCTGAAACAGCCCCTCAACCCAGCACAATCGCAGATTTGACAGCTGGAACTTTGGCCCACATGGCGGATTATGCCTTACGTATCCTCAAAAGGGACACACGCATTACTGAAATGATGAACGATGACGATTACTGGTTGGCCTGCCTCCTTGATCCTCGCTATAAAGGCAAATTGCAAAATATTATGCCACATGAGAACTTGGAACTAATATTAGCAACCAAACAATCAACTCTTGTTGACCGTTTGTGTCAGGCATTCCCATCACACAGCGCCCGTGATCGTTCTCACACGAGCTGCAGGGGGCAGCACACCAGTGGTGTTAGAGGTGCAGAAATCAGAAGTGGCGTTGGACAGAGGGGTTTTCTGACCAGGTTGTGGAGTGATTTTGCTATGACCGCAGACAGGACAGGTACTGCAGCATCAATTCAAAGTGACAGGAGACAACATTTGTCCAGTATGGTTACTAACTATTTTTCATCCCTTATCGATGTTCTCCCTCAACCATCATTCCCATTTGATTTCTGGGCATCCAAATTAGACACCTGGCCAGAATTGGCAGAATATGCATTGCAGGAGCTTGCTTGCCCAGCAGCTAGTGTCCTATCAGAAAGAGTATTCAGTGCTGCAGGTTCAATATTAACCGAAAAAAGGACTCGTCTGGCTACCCAAAATGTGGATGATCTAACCTTCATTAAAATGAACCACAACTGGATTTCGAATTCTTTTGCCCCACCTTGCCCGGCTGACACCTAGCTTTCCTATGAAAAGGTCTTGCTTGTGGACTACTCTGACTGACTTTTCCAATCGCGTAATTTGCAGCAGCTGATTGTCCAGCATACGACATGTTTACACCTCCCTAAATGGCCAAACTCCCCCCACGGGGCCGTGGTCTCGCCACTTGGCGCATGCACCCGTGAGAGTGCCGTTTGTCTGAAGAGTTGGGTGTGCCCGCTTTTGGTCGATGGCACTGCCACTGGGTCCCTCATAGTACAATAAAGTGTCTCTGGCGGTGGTGGTGCTCACCCAACATCAGACACACTGTTGTGACATGAGGGGCCCTGGGCCTGTACCGCCGGCCACAAGAGAGTTCCCCCCCCAGCTCAAACATTGCTCTACCACTTGCACAATTATCTCTCACAGTTCCACCAATGTTTAGTCTATGCGCTGACATCATTCAATGCCTGGCACTGACAATACCATTGTGTTGACATGTACAGTATGATGGTACTTAACATAGTCAGGGGAAGTGTCCTATATTTACACCAGTAAATAATTAGCGCCAAATTACTAGGTCTAAAACTCAGTAGAGTAGCCCACCCCTGTACCTAAGTATTCCACCCTTTTGTGTTTTGGTTTTGTTGTAATGCGAGACATTAACATCTATTTATTTTTTTGGAGTACTAACTGGCAGACACTCATTACAAACGGCCTCCGCTGACAACACCAATGCTGCCTGTGTACCCCTGCAAGAGAATTGCAATTGCCTACAGCCAAATTTTGTTATGTTAGGCCTACTACGCCTGTCTGCGGTCCATCCTTCCACTAGTCCTCCAGTGTCCTGTCTACTGCTGCCCGTGTACCCCTGGAACCAATTTTAAAGTGCCTACAGCCAAATTTTGTTATGTTAGGCCTACTACGCCTGTCTGCGGTCCCTCCTTCCACTAGTCCTCCAGTGACCTGTCCACTGCTGCCCGTGTACCCCTGGAACAAATTTTAAAGTGCCTACAGACAAATTTTGTTATGTTAGGCCCAGTACGCCTGTCTGCGGTCCCTCCTTCCACGAGTCCTCCACTGACCAGACCACTGCTGCCCGTGTACCCCTGGAACCAATTTAAAAGTGCCTACAGCCAAATTTTGTTATGTTAGGCCTACTACGCCTGTCTGAGGTCCCTCCTTCCACTAGTCCTCCAGTGACCTGTACACTGCTGCCCGTGTACCCCTGGAACCAATTTTAAAGTGCCTACAGCCAAATTTTGTTATGTTAGGCCTACTACGCCTGTCTGCGGTCCCTCCTTCCACTAGTCCTCCACTGACCAGACCACTGCTGCCCGTGTACCCCTGGAACCAATTTTAAAGGGCCTACAGCCAAATTTTGTTATGTTAGGCCTACTACGCCTGTCTGCGGTCCCTCCTTCCACTAGTCCTCCAGTGTCCTGTCTACTGCTGCCCGTGTAACCCTGGAACCAATTTTAAAGTGCCTACAGCCAAATTTTGTTATGTTAGGCCTACTACACCTGTCTGCGGTCCCTCCTTCCACTAGTTCTCCAGTGACCTGTCTACTGCTGCCCGTGTACCCCTGGAACCAATTTTAAAGTGCTTACAGCCAAATTTTGTTGTTAGGCCTACTACCCCTGTCTGCGGTCCCTCCTTCCACTAGTCCTCCAGTGTCCTGTCTACTGCTGCCCGTGTACCCCTGGAACCAATTTTAAAGTGCCTACAGCCAAATTTTGCTAGGTTAGGCCTACTACGCCTGTCTGCGGTCCCTCCTTCCACTAGTCCTCCACTGACCAGACCACTGCTGCCCGTGTACCCCTGGAACCAATTTAAAAGTGCCTACAGCCAAATTTTGTTATGTTAGGCCTACTACGCCTGTCTGAGGTCCCTCCTTCCACTAGTCCTCCAGTGACTTGTCCACTGCTGCCCGTGTACCCCTGGAACCAATTTTAAAGTGCCTACAGCCAAATTTTGTTATGTTAGGCCTACTACGCCTGTCTGCGGTCCCTCCTTCCACTAGTCCTCCAGTGTCCTGTCTATTGCTGCCCGTGTACCCCTGGAACCAATTTTAAAGTGCCTACAGCCAAATTTTGTTATGTTAGGCCTACTACGCCTGTCTGCGGTCCCTCCTTCCACTAGTCCTCCACTGACCAGACCACTGCTGCCCGTGTACCCCTGGAACCAATTTAAAAGTGCCTACAGCCAAATTTTGTTATGTTAGGCCTACTACGCCTGTCTTAGGTCCCTCCTTCTACTAGTCCTCCAGTGACCTGTCCTCTGCTGCCTGTGTACCCCTGGAAATAGCAGTAGACAGGACACTGGAGGACTAGTGGAAGGAGGGACCGCAGACAGGCGTAGTAGGCCTAACATAACAAAATTTGGCTGTAAGCACTTTTAAATTGGTTCCAGGGGTACACGGGCAGCAGTGGACAGGTCACTGGAGGACTAGTGGAAGGAAGCAAATTTTGTTATGTTAGGCCTACTACGCCTGTCTGCGGTCCCTCCTTCCACTAGTCCTCCACTGACCAGACCACTGCTGCCCGTGTACCCCTGGAACCAATTTAAAAGTGCCTACAGCCAAATTTTGTTATGTTAGGCCTACTACGCCTGTCTGTGGTCCCTCCTTCCACTAGTCCTCCACTGACCAGACCACTGCTGCCCGTGTACCCCTGGAACCAATTTTAAAGTGCCTACAGCCAAATTTTGTTATGTTAGGCCTACTACGCCTGTCTGCGGTCCCTCCTTCCACTAGTCCTCCACTGACCAGACCACTGCTGCCCGTGTAACCCTGGAACCAATTTTAAAGTGCCTACAGCCAAATTTTGTAATGTTAGGCCTACTACGCCTGTCTGCGGTCCCTCCTTCCACTAGTCCTCCAGTGACCTGTCTACTGCTGCCCGTGTACCCCTGGAACCGATTTTAAATTGCATAGAGCATCCTTTTTTTAATAGTAGGCATACAAACTCTGTCTGTGGTCCATAATTGAAATTGTCCTCCACTGAACGGACCAATGCTGCCTGTGTACCCCTGTAACCTTTTTTAAACTGCATTGAGCCAAATGTTATGTTTAAGGCCTACTACCTGTGTCTGTCTGCGCCACTCAATACAGCTGTCCTCCTTTTAAAAAAGCTGAGCGTCAATAGTCTGGTTTTCAGCCTATAGGAATTTGAAAACTGCATTGGGGCTACTACTACTACTTCGGTAGGGCCTACTAACGGTGTCAGCCGCTCCATGGTGTTCCCCAGGTTTCCTCTCCATAGCTTTGAGCTTCTAGCTCTCGTTTAGTAGTTGTTGAAAACAACACTGCATTAGGCATACAAGTTGGGTCTGGGTTGTAGAGACGGTGTCTTCCGCTCCAAGGTGTTCTCAAGGTTTCCTCTCCATTGCTTGAATCTTAAAGCTCTCGTTTAGTAGTTGTTGAAAACAACACTGCATTAGGCCTACAAGATGGGTCTGGTGTTGTGAATTCTGTTGTCGAGCTCCCTCCTGTGGTCGTGAATGGTACTTCGGTGAGTTCTGTCCGTGGGCTCCCTCTGGTGGCTGTGAGTGGAGCTGCTGCTTCTGAGGTTCCTTACGCAGGTGACAGGGTTTATCCTTTGGTTTGCTGCTCTATTTCACTCCACTTAGATCGTTACTCCATGCCAGCTGTCAATGTTTCTGCATTGCTTCAGTTCGCTCTTGGATCTTTCTGGTGACCTGTCTACTCCAGCATAAGCTAAGTTACTGATATTATCTAATTCGTTCATTGTTTTCTTGTCCAGCTGGATATCATGATTTTGTCTTGCTAGCTGGAAGCTCTGGGATGCAGAGTGGCATCTCTGCACCGTTAGTCGGTGCGGAGGTCTTTTTTGGACACTCTGCGTGGTCTTTTGTAGTTTTTTGTGCTGATCGCAAAGATACCTTTCCTATCCTCTGTCTATTTAGTAAGTCTGGCCTCCCTTTGCTGAAACCTGTTTCATTTCTGCGTTTGTGACTTTCATCTTTACTCACAGTCAATATATGTGGGGGGCCGCCTTTTCCTTTGGGGAATTTCTCTGAGGCAAGGTAGGCTTTATTTTCTACCTTTAGGGCTAGCTAGTTCTTAGGCTGTGACGAGGCACCTAGGGAGCGTCAGGAGCGCTCCACGGCTATTTCTAGTGTGTGTGATAGGATTAGGGGTTGTGGTCAGCAGAGCTCCCACTTCCCAGAGCTTGTCCTGTTTGAGGTTTAACTATCAGGTCATTCCTGGTGCTCCTAACCACCAGGTCATAACAGTACAGCTGGCCCAAAGTATTAATGCATCTCAATAGAGGAATAAGAGAAGTTCTGAGACCATTTTCTATTCTTTGCACTGTGTTTTGTCTTTCTTTTCCCCTAAACCTTTGGGTGGTTCAGGACACAGGTGTAGACATGGACATTCAAGGTCTGTCCTCTTGTGTGGATCATCTCACTGCAAGGGTACAAAACATTCAAGATTTTGTGGTTCAGAATCCGATGTTAGATGTTACGATTAGGTAATTCAGAACCAAAATGGACCTTGAAGTTCAGAGCACACAAAGTGACCTGACAATAACCAAAAGACATAGGACGAGCTCTGAGACGTGGGAACTCTGCTGACCGCAATCCCTAATCCTATCCAACCACACTAGAGGCAGCCGTGGATTGCGCCTAACGCTCCCTATGCAACTCGGCACAGCCTGAGAAACTAGCTAGGCCTAAGATAGAAAAATAAGCCTACCTTGCCTCAGAGAAATACCCCAAAGGAAAAGGCAGCCCCCCACATATAATGACTGTGAGTAGAGATGAAAATACAAACGCAGAGATGAAATAGATTTAGCAAAGTGAGGCCCAACTTACTGAACAGACCGAAGATAGGAAAGATAACTTTATGGTCAACACAAAACCCTACAAACAACCACGCAGAGGGGGCAAAAAGACCCTCCGCACCGACTAACGGTACGGAGGTGCTCTCTCTGCGTCCCAGAGCTTCCGGCAAGCCAGAAAAACCAATAAAGCAAGCTGGACAGAAAAAATAGCAAACAAAAATAACACAAGCAAAACTTAGCTTATGCAGAGCAGACAGGCCACAGGAACGATCCAGGAGGAAGCAAGACCAATACTAGAACATTGACTGGAGGCCAGGAGCAAAGCACTAGGTGGAGTTAAATAGAGCAGCACCTAACGACTTCACCGCATCACCTGAGGAAGGAAACTCAGAAGCCGAAGTACCACTTGTGACCACAGGAGGGAGCTCTGCCACAGAATTCACAACAGTACCCCCCCCCCTTGAGGAGGGGTCACCGAACCCTCACCAGAGCCCCCAGGCCGACCAGGATGAGCCATATGAAAGGCACAAACAAGATCGGCAGCATGGACATCAGAGGCAAAGACCCAGGAATTATCTTCCTGACCATAACCCTTCCACTTAACCAGATACTGGAGTTTCCATCTCGAAACACGAGAATCCAAAATCTTCTCCACAGTATACTCCAACTCCCCCTCCACCAAAACCGGGGCAGGAGGATCAACAGATGGAACCATATGTGCCACGTATCTCCGCAACAATGACCTATGGAATACGTTATGGATGGAAAAAGAATCTGGAAGGGTCAAACGAAAAGACACAGGATTAAGAACCTCAGAAATCCTATACGGACCAATGAAACGAGGCTTAAACTTAGGAGAGGAAACCTTCATAGAAATATGACGAGATGACAACCAAACCAAATCCCCAACACGAAGTCGGGGACCCACACAGCGTCTGCGATTAGCGAAACGTTGAGCCTTCTCCTGGGACAAGGTCAAATTGTCCACTACATGAGTCCAAATCTTCTGTAACCTGTCCACCACCGTATCCACACCAGGACAGTCCGAAGACTCAACCTGCCCTGAAGAGAAACGAGGATGGAACCCAGAGTTGCAGAAAAACGGCGAAACCACGGTAGCCGAGCTGGCCCGATTATTAAGGGCGAACTCAGCCAAAGGCAAGAAGGACACCCAATCATCCTGATCAGCAGAAACAAAGCATCTCAGATATGTTTCCAAGGTCTGATTGGTTCGTTCGGTCTGGCCATTAGTCTGAGGATGGAAAGCCGAGGAAAAAGACAAATCAATGCCCATCCTAGCACAAAAAGCTCGCCAAAACCTCGAAACAAACTGGGAACCTCTGTCAGAAACTATGTTCTCTGGAATGCCATGTAAACGAACCACATGCTGGAAGAACAATGGCACCAAATCAGAGGAGGAAGGTAATTTAGACAAGGGTACCAAATGGATCATCTTAGAAAAGTGATCACAAACCACCCAAATGACCGACATTTTTAGAGAGACGGGGAGATCCGAAATAAAATCCATAGAGATATGTGTCCAAGGCCTCTTCGGGACCGGCAAGGGCAAAAGCAACCCACTGGCATGAGAACAGCAGGGCTTAGCCCGAGCACAAATCCCACAGGACTGCACAAAAGAACGCACATCCCGCAACAGAGACGGCCACCAAAAGGATCTAGCCACTAAATCTCTGGTACCAAAGATTCCAGGATGACCAGCCAACACCGAACAATGAACCTCAGAGATAACTTTATTCGTCCACCTATCAGGGACAAACAGTTTCTCCGCTGGGCAACGATCAGGTTTATTAGCCTGAAATTTTTGCAGCACCCGCCGCAAATCAGGGGAGATGGCAGACAAAATTACTCCCTCTTTGAGAATACCCGCCGGCTCAGACAAACCCGGAGAGTCGGGCACAAAACTCCTAGACAGGGCATCCGCCTTCACATTTTTAGAGCCCGGAAGGTACGAAACCACAAAGTCAAAACGGGAGAAAAACAGCGACCAACGAGCCTGTCTAGGATTCAACCGTTTGGCAGACTCGAGATAAGTCAAGTTCTTGTGATCAGTCAAGACCACCACGCGATGCTTAGCTCCTTCAAGCCAATGACGCCACTCCTCGAATGCCCACTTCATGGCCAGCAACTCTCGATTGCCAACATCATAATTTCACTCAGCAGGCGAAAACTTCCTGGAAAAGAAGGCGCATGGTTTCATCACCGAGCAATCAGAACTTCTCTGCGACAAAACAGCCCCCGCTCCAATTTCAGAAGCATCAACCTCGACCTGGAACGGAAGCGAAACATCTGGTTGACACAACACAGGGGCAGAAGAAAAACGACGCTTTAACTCTTGAAAAGCTTCCACAGCAGCAGAAGACCAATTGACCACATCAGCACCCTTCTTGGTCAAATCCGTCAATGGTTTAGCAATAGGGTTGAGCGAAACGGGTCGAACATTTTCAAAAGTCGCCGACTTTTGGCGAAGTCGAGTTTCATGAAACCCGATCCGACCCCTGTGCGTGGTCGGCCATGCGGTACGCGACTTTCGCGCCAAAGTCGCGTTTCAATGACGCGAAAAGCGCCATTTCTCAGCCAATGAAGGTAAACGCAGAGTGTGGGCAGCGTGATGACATAGGTCCTGGTCCCCACCATCTTAGAGAAGGGCATTGCAGTGATTGGCTTGCTGTCTGCGACGTCACAGGGGCTATAAAGGGGAGTTCCCGCCGACCGCCATGTTACTGCTGCTGATCTGAGCTTAGGGAGAGGTTGCTGCCGCTTTGTCAGAAGCAGGGATAGCGTTAGGCAAGGTCCATTAACCACAAAACCGCTTGTGCTGTAGCGATTTCCACTGCCCAACACCACCTTCGGTGTGCAGGGACAGTGGAAGCTCCTTTTTTTTTTTTTTTTTTCCTCAGCGCTGTAGCTCATTGGGCTGCCCTAGAAGGCTCCCTGATAGCTGCATTGCTGTGTGTACGCCGCTGTGCAAAGCAACTGCTTTTTTCAAAGCACAAATCCTCTTGTTCCTTCCTTTCTGCACAGCTATCTTGTTTGTTTGTCCACACTTTTTATTTAATTTGTGCATCAGTCCACTCCTTATTGCTGCCTGCCATACCTGGCTGAGATTACTGCAGGGAGATAGTAATTGAAGGACATTTCCTTTTTTTTTTTTTTTTTTTGTGGGAGATTAAGATTGACATTTCTGCTAGAGTGCCATCTCTGTCTGTGTCATCTCTCACTCAGTGGGCCATAGAAAGCCTATTTATTTTTTTGCTTGATTTGGGTTCCAAAATCTACCAGAAAAAATCACAACATCAATCAGTGGGAGAAAAATATTGGCCTCAGGGCTTGTGTGCCACTCCTTACTCCTGTGTGTGCCATCTCTCACTCAGTGGGCCATAGAAAGCCTATTAATTTTTTTGCTTGATTTGGGTTCTAAATTCTACCTGAAAAAATCAATAAATCAATCAGTGGGAGATTAATATTGGCCTTTGGGCTTGTGTGCCAGTCCTAAGCGTGCCATCTCTCTCTCTCTCAGATAGTGGGCCATAGAAAGCCTATTTTTTTATTATTTTATTGGGTTTATAAATTTTCCCTGGAAAAAAAAAAAAAAAGTGGGAGATTAATATTGGCCTCTGGGCTTGTGTGCCAGTCCTGAGCGTGCCATCTCTCTCACAAATAGTGGGCCATAGAAAGCCTATTTATTTTTTTGGTTGATTTGGGTTCATAATTCTACCTGAAAAAATCAATCAATCAATCAGTGGGAGATTAATATTGGCCTTTGGGCTTGTGTGCCAGTCCTAAGCGTGCCATCTCTCTCTCTCAGATAGTGGGCCATAGAAAGCCTATTTATTATTATTTTTATTATTGGGTTTATAAATTTTCCCTGGAAAAAAAAAAAGTGGGAGATTAATATTGGCCTCTGGGCTTGTGTGCCAGTCCTGAGCGTGCCATCTCTCTCACAAATAGTGGGCCATAGAAAGCCTATTTATTTTTTGGGTTGATTTGGGTTCCTAATTCTACCTGAAAAAATCAATCAATCAATCAGTGGGAGAAAAATATTGGCCTCAGGGCTTGTGTGCCACTCCTTACTCCTGTGTGTGCCATCTCTCACTCAGTGGGCCATAGAAAGCCTATTAATTTTTTTGCTTGATTTGGGTTCCAAAATCTACCTGAAAAAAATCACTAAATCAATCAGTGGGAGATTAATATTGGCCTCTGGGCTTGTGTGCCACTCCTGACTCCTGTGTGCGTCATCTGTCACTCAGTGGGCCCTAGAAAGCCTATTTTTTGTTTTATTTGTTTTCTAAATTCTCCCTGAAACAATCATTTTATTTTCTTTGGTTTCTAAATTATTCCTGAAAAAAATCATTTTTTTGTATTTTTTTTTCTCTCAAGTCTCCCTGAAAAAAAAAAAAAAAATCTGTGGGAGATTCATATTGCCCCTTCTGCTTGTGTGCCAGTCTTGACTCCTGGGTGTGCCATCTCTCTCTCTCTCCCCAATTGTGGGCCATAGAAAGCCTATTAATTTTTTTGCTTGATTTGGGTTCCAAAATCTACCTGAAAAAAATCACTAAATCAATCAGTGGGAGATTAATATTGGCCTCTGGGCTTGTGTGCCACTCCTGACTCCTGTGTGCGTCATCTGTCACTCAGTGGGCCCTACAAAGCCTATTTTTTGTTTTATTTGTTTTCTAAATTCTCCCTGAAACAATCATTTTATTTTCTTTGGTTTCTAAATTATTCCTGAAAAAAATCATTTTTTTTGTATTTTTTTTTCTCTCAAGTCTCCCTGAAAAAAAAAAAAAAAAAAAAAATCTGTGGGAGATTCATATTGCCCCTTCTGCTTGTGTGCCAGTCTTGACTCCTGGGTGTGCCATCTCTCTCTCTCTCCCCAATTGTGGGCCATAGAAAGCCTATTAATTTTTTTGCTTGATTTGGGTTCCAAAATCTACCAAAAAAAATAACTAAATCAATCGGTGGGAGATTAATATTGGCCTCTGGGCTTGTGTGCCACTCCTGACTCCTGTGTGCGTCCTCTCTCACTCAGTGGGCCCTACAAAGCCTTTTTTTTTTTTTTTTTTCCTAAATTCTCCCTGAAACAATCATTTCATTTTATTTGTTTTATAAATTCTTCTGTAAAAAATAATTTTTTTTTAAAATTTTTTTTTTCTGAAGTCTCCCTTTTAAAAAAAACAAACACAAATCAGTGGGAGATAAATATTTACATTTGCGCTTCAGTGACAGTCCTGCGTGTGTGCCATCTCATTTGTTGCCAACAACAACAGAGTGTGTAACATTGTGGCTGATTTTCGTTGTGGTCTCACCCACCTGTAAAGGGGTAGCTAAATCATACTGAAGTTATAGCTCACCGTGTAAGTTGTGTGACAGCAACAAATACCGTTCGTTTGTTAACGTTTTTAAAACAATGAGGAAGTCTGGTGGAAGAGTTCGTGGCCGGGGGCGTTCATTGTCAGCTGGTAATGAGGGTAGTGGTAGTGGTGGAGCATCAGCTGGTCGTGGGAAAAAAAATATTGCACCTAAGTCTGGAGCTGTGGAGCCAGGTTCGTCGTCTGGCTACACAAGGCCTCGAACGCTCCCTTTTCTGGGAGTAGGAAAACCGCTTTTAAAGCCGAAGCAGCAAGAGCAAGTTTTGGCTTATCTTGCTGACTCAGCCTCTAGCTCTTTTGCCTCCTCTCGTGAAACTGGTAAATGTCAAAGCAGCGCGTCGTTAGTGGATGTTCACGGTCAGGGACAAGTCGCTTCCTTGTCCTCTTCAGCAAAAACAACAACAGAGAAGACGACACAACGGGTTACTCCATGGAGCTCTTTACACATACCGTCCCTGGCTTAGAAAGTGAAGCAGTTAACAGTCCATGCCCATTACAAGTTGAATCTGACATGGAGTGCACTGATGCACAGCCACAGCCAGACTACTATCCTGGTCCTTTGACTCAGACCACAACATTGCCATCGCAGGGTGCTGATCAAGAATCCGACCCTGATGAGTCTATGTTGCCCCATCACGAACGCTATACCACCGACCGCCACGGTGACACAGACGAAGTTGCACACGAGCTACAAGAAGAGGTAATAGATGACCCAGTTCTTGACCCCGATTGGCAGCCATTGGGGGAACAGGGTGCAGGCAGCAGCAGTTCTGAAGCGGAGGAGGAGGGGCCGCAGCAGGCATCAACATCGCAACAGGTTCCATCTGCCGGGCCCGTATCTTGCCCAAAACGCGTGGCAAAGCTAAAACCTGTTGGAGGACAGCGTGGCCATCCGGTTAAAGCTCAGTCTGCAATGCCTGAAAAGGTATCCGATGCTAGAAAGAGTGCAGTCTGGCATTTTTTTTAACAACATCCAATTGATCAGCGCAAAGTCATCTGTCAAAAATGTTCAACTACCTTAAGCAGAGGACAGAATCTGAAAAGTCTCAATACAAGTTGCATGCATAGACATTTAACCACCATGCATTTGCAAGCCTGGACTAACTACCAAACGTCCCTTAAGGTTGTAGCACCCTCGGCCAATGAAGCTAGTCAGCAACGCAACATCCCTTCCGGCAGTGTAGGGCCACCATTTTCCGCACCACCTGCAGTATCTGTGCAGGTTTCTTTGCCAGGCCAAAGCCGTCAGGGTCAGGGAATCACCAGTTTCGTAGTAGGAAACACTGCATCTAGGGCACCGGTGGCAACAATACCATCTCCCACCGTCTCTCAGTCTGCCATGTCCACCGGCACCCCCGCTAGTTCCACGATCTCCAGCTCTCCAGTCCAGCTCACCCTACATGAGACTATGGTTAGAAAAAGGAAGTACTTAGCCTCGCATCCGCGTACACAGGGTTTGAACGCACACATAGCTAGACTAATCTCGTTAGAGATGATGCCCTACCGGTTAGTTGAAAGCGAAGCTTTCAAAGCCCTGATGGACTACGCTGTACCATGCTACGAGCTACCCAGTCGACACTTTTTTTCCAGAAAAGCCATCCCAGCCCTCCACCAGCATGTTAAAGAGCGCATCGTCCATGCACTCAGGCAATCTGTGAGCACAAAGGTGCACCTGACAACAGATGCATGGACCAGTAGGCATGGCCAGGGACGTTACGTGTCCATCACGGCACACTGGTTAAATGTGGTGGATGCAGGGTCCACAGGGGACAGCAAGTTTGGGACAGTTCTGCCTAGCCCACGGTCTAGGAAACAATTGGCTGTAGCCGTTCGCACCCCCTCCTCCTCCTCTTCGTCCTCCTGCAGAAGCGAGAGCTCGTCCACAGACCGCAGTCGCACAACCACTCCATCCGCAGCTGCCACTGTTGCACACCAGGTCTCCCATTATGGGGCAGCTACTGGCAAACGTCAGCAGGCTGTATTGGCTATGAAGTGTTTGGGCGACAACAGACACACCGAGAAAGTTCTGTCCGAGTTCTTGCAGAAAGAAACGCAGTCGTGGCTGGGCACTGTAGATCTTGAGGCAGGCAAGGTAGTGAGTGATAACGGAAGGAATTTCATGGCTGCCATCTCCCTTTCCCAACTGAAACACATTCCTTGCCTGGCTCACACCTTAAACATGGTGGTGCAGTGCTTCCTGAAAAGTTATCTGGGGTTATCCGACCTGCTCCTCAAAGTGCGTGGACTTTGCTCACATATCCGCCGTTCGCCCGTACACTCCAGCCGTATGCAGACCTATCAGCGTACTTTGAACCTTCCCCAGCATCGCCTAATCATAGACGTTGCAACAAGGTGGAACTCAACACTGCACATGCTTCAGAGACTGTGTGAACAGAGGCGGGCTGTTATGTTTTTGTGGGAGGATACACATACACGGGCAGGCAGTAGGATGGCAGACATGGAGTTGTCAGGTGTGCAGTGGTCGAAGATTCAAGACATGTGTCAAGTCCTTCAGTGTTTTGAGGAATGCACACGGCTGGTTAGTGCAGACAACGCCATAATAAGCATGAGCATCCCCCTAATGCGTCTGCTGATGCAAAGTTTGACGCACATAAAGGATCAGGCGTCTGCAGCTGAGGAAGAGGAAAGACTTGATGACAGTCAGCCATTGTCTGGCCAGGGCAGTGTACAGGACGAGGTAGCGGGCGAAGAGGAGGAGGAGGACGAGGAGGATGATGGGGATGATTATATTTTTAATGAGGAAGCTTTTCCGGGGCCACTGGAAATTGGTGGCGCGGCAAGGCCGGGTTCTGGTTTTTTGAGGGACACAAGTGACGTGGATTTGCCTGAAACTGCCCCTCAACCAAGCACAACCGCAGATTTGAGAACTGGAACTTTGGCCCACATGGCGGATTATGCCTTACGTATCCTCAAAAGGGACACACGCATAACTAAAATGATGAATGATGACGATTACTGGTTGGCCTGCCTCCTTGATCCTCGCTATAAAGGCAAATTGCAAAATATAATGCCACATGAGAACTTGGAACTAATATTAGCAACCAAACAATCAACTCTTGTTGACCGTTTGCTTCTGGCATTCCCTGCACACAGCGCCCGTGATCGTTCTCACACGAGCTGCAGGGGCCAGCAGACCAGAGGAGTTAGAGGGGCAGAAATCAGAAGTGGCGTTGGCCAGAGGGGTTTTCTGACCAGGTTGTGGAGTGATTTTGCTATGACCGCAGACAGGACAGGTAACATAACATAGTAACATAACATAGTAACATAACATAGTTAGTAAGGCCGAAAAAAGACATTTGTCCATCCAGTTCAGCCTATATTCCATCATAATAAATACCCAGATCTACGTCCTTCTACAGAACCTAATAATTGTATGATACAATATTGTTCTGCTCCAGGAAGACATCCAGGCCTCTCTTGAACCCCTCGACTGAGTTCGCCATCACCACCTCCTCAGGCAAGCAATTCCAGATTCTCACTGCCCTAACAGTAAAGAATCCTCTTCTATGTTGGTGGAAAAACCTTCTCTCCTCCAGACGCAAAGAATGCCCCCTTGTGCCCGTCACCTTCCTTGGTATAAACAGATCCTCAGCGAGATATTTGTATTGTCCCCTTATATACTTATACATGGTTATTAGATCGCCCCTCAGTCGTCTTTTTTCTAGACTAAATAATCCTAATTTCGCTAATCTATCTGGGTATTGTAGTTCTCCCATCCCCTTTATTAATTTTGTTGCCCTCCTTTGTACTCTCTCTAGTTCCATTATATCCTTCCTGAGCACTGGTGCCCAAAACTGGACACAGTACTCCATGTGCGGTCTAACTAGGGATTTGTACAGAGGCAGTATAATGCTCTCATCATGTGTATCCAGACCTCTTTTAATGCACCCCATGATCCTGTTTGCCTTGGCAGCTGCTGCCTGGCACTGGCTGCTCCAGGTAAGTTTATCATTAACTAGGATCCCCAAGTCCTTCTCCCTGTCAGATTTACCCAGTGGTTTCCCGTTCAGTGTGTAATGGTGATATTGATTCCCTCTTCCCATGTGTATAACCTTACATTTATCATTGTTAAACCTCATCTGCCACCTTTCAGCCCAAGTTTCCAACTTATCCAGATCCATCTGTAGCAGAATACTATCTTCTCTTGTATTAACTGCTTTACATAGTTTTGTATCATCTGCAAATATCGATATTTTACTGTGTAAACCTTCTACCAGATCATTAATGAATATGTTGAAGAGAACAGGTACTGCAGCATCAATTCAAAGTGACAGGAGACAATATTTGTCCAGTATGGTTACAAACTATTTTTCATCCCTTATCGATGTTCTCCCTCAACCGTCATTCCCATTTGATTACTGGGCATCAAAATTAGACACCTGGCCAGAATTGGCAGAATATGCATTGCAGGAGCTTGCTTGCCCGGCAGCTAGTGTCCTATCAGAAAGAGTATTCAGTGCTGCAGGTTCAATACTAACAGAAAAAAGGACTCGTCTGGCTACCCAAAATGTAGATGATCTAACCTTCATTAAAATGAACCACAACTGGATTTCGAAATCTTTTGCCCCACCTTGCCCGGCTGACACCTAGCTTTCCTATGAAAAGGTCTTGCCTGTGGACTATTCTGAATGCCTTTTCCAATCTCGTAATTTTCAGCACCTGATTGTCCAGCATACGACATGTTTACACCTCACTAAATGGCCAAACTCCCCACACGGGGCCGTGGTATCGACACTTGGCGACAGCACCCGTGAGAGTGCAGTTTGTCTGAAGAGGTGGGTGAGCCCGCTTTTGGTCGACGGCACTGCCACTGGGTCCCTCCTAGTACAATAAAGTGTCTCTGGCGGTGGTGGTGCGCACCCAACGTCAGACACACCGTTGTAATATGAGGGGCCCTGGGCCTGTACCGCCGGCCACAAGACAGTTTCCCCCCACCCCAGCTCAAACAGTGCTCTACCACTTGCAAAATTATCTCACAGCTCCACCAATGTTTAGTCTATGCGCTGACATCCTTCAATGCCTGCCACTGACAATACCATTGTATTGACATTTTTGTTATGTTAGGCCTTCGATGCCTGTCTGTGGTCACTCCTTCCACTAGGCCTCCACTGACCACACCACTGCTGCCCGTGTACCCCTGGAACCAATTTAAAATTGCCTACAGCCATGTGTTATTATTTTAGGCCTTCGATGCCTGTCTGCGGTCACTCCTTCCACTAGGCCTCCACTGACCACACCACTGCTGCCCGTGTACCCCTGGAACCAATTTAAAATTGCCTACAGCCAGCCCAATTTTTTTATTTTAGGCCTTTGATGCCTGTCTGCGGTCCATTCTTTCAACTACTACTACACTGACCAGGGCACTGCTGCCCGTGTACCCCTGGAACCAACATCAGAAAATATAAAAATAAGTATTTTGCTTACAAAAAAGAAAATACTGGAGAGATATCAAATGCAGACATTTTAACATTAAAAACAAACACACAACTAAAATCTGGTACAGTACTAAAAATGGCCACCAGCTACAATTACTTTCTCCTGCAAGTAGTTAACTGAAAGGTTTTTTAAATTGAAAACACACATATGGCATCCACCGAGTGTTGTCCTGTCGCGTCTTCTTTATATTATTGCCGAGAAGATGCAAAACAATGAAAATAATAAAATCATTAATTACCAAAATAATAGAGAAAGTCAACACCACATTGCAAATAAACATTCATTCCAAATAAAGAAGCAGGGCGCGTCCGAGGGTGAGTATATACCTAATAAGAATATAATCACCCTCGGACGCGCAATGCTTATTTCCAACAGCCTTCCTTCCTAAGAATCAGCCCTTCCGTGGTGTAGAGAGACGTTGTGTTACACTCCAAGGTGTTCCCCAGGTTGCCTTTCCTGAGCTTCGATCTTCCGGCTCTTGTTTAGTAGTTGTTGGAAACTACGCTGCATTAGGCCTTCAAATTGGGTATGGGGTGTAGAGAGATGGTGTGTTCCACTCCAAGGTGTTCCCCAGGTTGCCTTTCCTGAGCTTCGATCTTCCGGCTCTCGTTTAGTAGTTGTTGGAAACTACGCTGCATTAGGCCTTCAAATTGGGTATGGGGTGTAGAGAGATGGTGTGTTCCACTCCAAGGTGTTCCCCAGGTTGCCTTTCCTGAGCTTCAATCTTCCGGCTCTCGTTTAGTAGTTCTTGGAAACTACACTGCATTAGGCCTTCAAATTGGGTATGGGGTGTAGAGAGATGGTGTGTTACACTCCAAGGTGTTCCCCAGGTTGCCTTTCCTGAGCTTCGATCTTCATGCTCTCGTTTAGTAGTTGTCGGAAACTACGCTGCATTAGGCCTACAAATTGGGTATGGGGTGTAGAGAGAGGGTTTGTTACACTCCAAGGTGTTCCCCAGGTTGCCTTTCCTGAGCTTCGATCTTCCGGCTCTCGTTTAGTAGTTGTTGGAAACTACGCTGCATTAGGCCTTCAAATTGGGTATGGGGTGTAGCGAGAGGGTGTGTTACACTCCAAGGTGTTCCCCAGGTTGCCTTTCCTGAGCTTCGATCTTCCGGCTCTCGTTTAGTAGTTCTTGGAAACTACACTGCATTAGGCCTTCAAATTGGGTATGGGGTGTAGAGAGAGGGTGTGTTACACTCCAAGGTGTTCCCCAGATTGCCTTTCCTGAGCTTCGATCTTCCGGCTCTCGTTTAGTAGTTCTTGGAAACTACACTGCATTAGGCCTACAAATTGGGTATGGGGTGGAGAGAGATGGTGTGTTACACTCCAAGGTGTTCCCCAGGTTTCCTTGCCATTGCTTCGGTCTTCCGACTCTCGTTTAGTAGTTGTAGAAAAGTACACTGCATTAGGCCTACAAAATGGGTATGGGGTGGAGAGAGAGGGTGTGTTACACTCCAAGGTGTTCCCCAGGTTGCCTTTCCTGAGCTTCGATCTTCCGGCTCTCGTTTAGTAGTTGTTGGAAACTACGCTGCATTAGGCCTTCAAATTGGGTATGGGGTGTAGAGAGATGGTGTGTTCCACTCCAAGGTGTTCCCCAGGTTGCCTTTCCTGAGCTTCGATCTTCCGGCTCTCGTTTAGTAGTTCTTGGAAACTACACTGCATTAGGCCTTCAAATTGGGTATGGGGTGTAGAGAGAGGGTGTGTTACACTCCAAGGTGTTCCCCAGGTTGCCTTTCCTGAGCTTCGATCTTCCGGCTCTCGTTTAGTAGTTCTTGGAAACTACACTGCATTAGGCCTTCAAATTGGGTATGGGGTGTAGAGAGAGGGTGTGTTACACTCCAAGGTGTTCCCCAGGTTGCCTTTCCTGAGCTTCGATCTTCATGCTCTCGTTTAGTAGTTGTCGGAAACTACGCTGCATTAGGCCTACAAATTGGGTATGGGGTGTAGAGAGAGGGTTTGTTACACTCCAAGGTGTTCCCCAGGTTGCCTTTCCTGAGCTTCGATCTTCCGGCTCTCGTTTAGTAGTTGTTGGAAACTACGCTGCATTAGGCCTTCAAATTGGGTATGGGGTGTAGCGAGAGGGTGTGTTACACTCCAAGGTGTTCCCCAGGTTGCCTTTCCTGAGCTTCGATCTTCCGGCTCTCGTTTAGTAGTTCTTGGAAACTACACTGCATTAGGCCTTCAAATTGGGTATGGGGTGTAGAGAGAGGGTGTGTTACACTCCAAGGTGTTCCCCAGGTTGCCTTTCCTGAGCTTCGATCTTCCGGCTCTCGTTTAGTAGTTCTTGGAAACTACACTGCATTAGGCCTACAAATTGGGTATGGGGTGGAGAGAGATGGTGTGTTACACTCCAAGGTGTTCCCCAGGTTTCCTTGCCATTGCTTCGGTCTTCCGACTCTCGTTTAGTAGTTGTAGAAAAGTACACTGCATTAGGCCTACAAAATGGGTATGGGGTGGAGAGAGATGGTGTGTTACACTCCAAGGTGTTCCCCAGGTTGCCTTTCCTGAGCTTCTATCTTCAGGCTCTCATTAAATTGTGGTTAAATGGAACAACTGCATTTGGCGTACTAGTTGGTTTGGGGCCTACTATCGGTGTCTGCCACTCCTTGCTGTTCTCCTGGTTTCCTGTCCTGAAATTCCATTTTCAGGCTCTCGTTAAGTAGTTGTTAATGTTAGACTGCATTTGGCCTACTAGTTGGGTTGGGGCCTACTATCGGTGTCTGCCACTCCTTGCTGTTCTCCTCCACTGAACAAAGCTGTGCCGCCTGTTTACTACGGTTGCCAATTTTGAACTGCATTTCGACTACTTACTGATTTGGCCCTACTCTCTGTGTCAGCCTCTCATTCCAGTTGTCCTCCACTGCAATGCCCCCTGGTTATTCCTGTGTTACCAATTTTGAACTGCATTTAGCCCACTTTATTCTTTGGGCCTATATCTGTGTTTCCACTTCATCGTGCCCATTGCCCAGCCAGTGATAGATGAGTCTGCTGGTACATTGACCCATAACGCAACATTCCCCGTGCATGCTACACAACAACATTGTGACCCTGCTGAAAGTCAGGTTGCTCTTCCCGCATACCATACCACCTTACACGGGGACAAAGAGGAAGGTGCAGATGAAAGTGCAGGTTCCTTCATCAGGTGGGGGGAGGAATACTAGTTGGCGACGTCACTGGCACAGGGCCTCTCATAGTACGCAAAAGTGTTGCTGCCGGTGGGAGGTGCCCCCGCCGTGCAAACACACCGCTGTACTTTGAGGGGCCCTGTGCCAGTGCCAATGCCAACAAGTGGGCCCCCCCTGCTTGCTCAGGATCACAGCACTTGCAAAGTTGAAATACTTACCTCTCCCTGCTCCACTGCCGTGACGTGGTCCAGATTTCCTGGGCCCACTAATTACTTGAACCAGCCCTACCCCACACAACTTTAGCCAAATGACCCCCAATTTCAAATGCCTTCCAATTATTATAAGGTAAATTACGCTTGACAAGCTTCATTAAGAAGAATGGATGGTTTTGACATTAAAATGGGCACTCTAGGTGTTTTCCTGGCCCCCACTCACTGCCGACTATGCTGCCCCATTGACTTGCATTGGGTTTCGTGTTTCGGTCGATCCTGACTTTACGTCATAATCGGCCGATTTCACTCGACCCGACTTTTGAGATAGTCGGGTTTCGCGAAACCCGGCTCGACTCTAAAAAGGTCAAGGTCGCTCAACTCTATTTAGCAATACTAGAAAAATTACAGATGAAGCGACGATAAAAATTAGCAAAGCCCAGGAACTTTTGAAGACTCTTCAGAGATGTCAGCTGAGTCCAATCATAGATGGCCTGGACCTTAACAGGGTCCATCTCGATAGTAGAAGGGGAAAAAATGAACCCCAAAAATGAAACCTTCTGAACACCAAAGAGACACTTTGATCCCTTCACAAACAAAGAATTAGCACGCAGGACCTGGAACACCATTCTGACCTGCTTCACATGAGACTCCCAATCATCCGAGAAGACCAAAATATCATCCAAGTATACAATCAGGAATTTATCCAGGTACTCTCGGAAGATGTCATGCATAAAGGACTGAAACACCGATGGAGCATTGGCAAGTCCGAAAGGCATAACTAGGTACTCAAAATGGCCCTCGGGCGTATTAAATGCAGTTTTCCATTCATCGCCCTGCTTAATACGCACAAGATTATACGCACCACGAAGATCATAGTAACATAGTAACATAGTTAGTAAGGCCGAAAAAAGACATTTGTCCATCCAGTTCAGCCTATATTCCATCATAATAAATACCCAGATCTACGTCCTTCTACAGAACCTAATAATTGTATGATACAATATTGTTCTGCTCCAGGAAGACATCCAGGCCTCTCTTGAACCCCTCGACTGAGTTCGCCATCACCACCTCCTCAGGCAAGCAATTCCAGATTCTCACTGCCCTAACAGTAAAGAATCCTCTTCTATGTTGGTGGAAAAACCTTCTCTCCTCCAGACGCAAAGAATGCCCCCTTGTGCCCGTCACCTTCCTTGGTATAAACAGATCCTCAGCGAGATATTTGTATTGTCCCCTTATATACTTATACATGGTTATTAGATCGCCCCTCAGTCATCTTTTTTCTAGACTAAATAATCCTAATTTCGCTAATCTATCTGGGTATTGTAGTTCTCCCATCCCCTTTATTAATTTTGTTGCCCTCCTTTGTACTCTCTCTAGTTCCATTATATCCTTCCTGAGCACCGGTGCCCAAAACTGGACACAGTACTCCATGTGCGGTCTAACTAGGGATTTGTACAGAGGCAGTATAATGCTCTCATCATGTGTATCCAGGCCTCTTTTAATGCACCCCATGATCCTGTTTGCCTTGGCAGCTGCTGCCTGGCACTGGCTGCTCCAGGTAAGTTTATCATTAACTAGGATCCCCAAGTCCTTCTCCCTGTCAGATTTACCCAGTGGTTTCCCGTTCAGTGTGTAATGGTGATATTGATTCCCTCTTCCCATGTGTATAACCTTACATTTATCATTGTTAAACCTCATCTGCCACCTTTCAGCCCAAGTTTCCAACTTATCCAGATCCATCTGTAGCAGAATACTATCTTCTCTTGTATTAACTGCTTTACATAGTTTTGTATCATCTGCAAATATCGATATTTTACTGTGTAAACCTTCTACCAGATCATTAATGAATATGTTGAAGAGAACAGGTCCCAATACTGACCCCTGCGGTACCCCACTGGTCACAGCGACCCAGTTAGAGACTATACCATTTATAACCACCCTCTGCTTTCTATCACTAAGCCAGTTACTAACCCATTTACACACATTTTCCCCCAGACCAAGCATTCTCATTTTGTGTACCAACCTCTTGTGCGGCACGGTATCAAACGCTTTGGAAAAATCGAGATATACCACGTCCAATGACTCACCGTGGTCCAGTCTATAGCTTACCTCTTCATAAAAACTGATTAGATTGGTTTGACAGGAGCGATTTCTCATAAACCCATGCTGATATGGAGTTAAACAGTTATTCTCATTGAGATAATCCAGAATAACATCCCTCAGAAACCCTTCAAATATTTTACCAACAATAGAGGATAGACTTACTGGCCTATAATTTCCAGGTTCACTTTTAGAGCCCTTTTTGAATATTGGCACCACATTTGCTATGCGCCAATCCTGCGGAACAGACCCTGTCTCTATAGAGTCCCTAAAAATAAGAAATAATGGTTTATCTATTACATTACTTAGTTCTCTTAGTACTCGTGGGTGTATGCCATCCGGACCCGGAGATTTATCTATTTTAATCTTATTTAGCCGGTTTCGCACCTCTTCTTGGGTTAGATTGGTGACCCTTAATATAGGGTTTTCTTTGTTTCTTGGGATTTCACCTAGCATTTCATTTTCCACCGTGAATACCGTGGAGAAGAAGGTGTTTAATATGTTAGCTTTTTCCTCGTCATCTACAACCATTCTTTCCTCACTATTTTTTAAGGGGCCTACATTTTCAGTTTTTATTCTTTTACTATCTATCTTGGTGAACCAACCAGCCCCCTTGATCCGAGCAAACAAATCAGATAGCAGCGGCAAGGGGTACTGAAATTTGACCGTGATTTTATTTAGAAGGCGGTAATCTATACAAGGTCTCAGCGAACCATCCTTCTTGGCCACAAAAAAAGAACCCCGCTCCCAATGGCGACGATGACGGGCGAATATGACCTTTCTCCAAGGACTCCTTCACGTAACTCCGCATAGCAGCGTGCTCAGGTACAGATAAATTAAACAGTCGACCTTTAGGAAACTTACTACCAGGAATCAAATCGATAGCACAATCACAATCCCTATGCGGAGGTAGGGCATTGGACTTGGGCTCATCAAATACATCCTGGTAATCAGACAAGAACTCTGGGACCTCAGAAGGGGTGGATGACGAAATAGACAGAAATGGAACATCACCATGTACCCCCTGACAACCCCAGCTGGACACAGACAATGATTTCCAATCTAATACTGGGTTATGGACTTGTAGCCATGGCAACCGCAACACGACCACATCATGCAGATTATGCAACACCAGAAAGCGAATATCCTCCTGATGTGCAGGAGCCATGCACATGGTCAGCTGGGTCCAGTACTGAGGCTTATTCTTGGCCAAAGGCGTAGCATCAATTCCTCTCAATGGAATAGGACACTGCAAGGGCTCCAAGAAAAACCCACAACGCCTAGCATACTCCAAGTCCATCAAATTCAGGGCAGCGCCTGAATCCACAAATGCCATGACAGAATAAGATGACAAAGAGCAGATCAAAGTAACGGACAAAAGAAATTTTGACTGTACCGTACCAATGGTGGCAGACCTAGCGAACCGCTTAGTGCGCTTAGGACAATCGGAGATAGCATGAGTGGAATCACCACAGTAGAAACACAGCCCATTCTGACGTCTGTGTTCTTGCCGTTCAACTCTGGTCAAAGTCCTATCGCACTGCATAAGCTCAGGTTTATGCTCGGATAATACCGCCAAATGGTGCACAGATTTACGCTCACGCAAGCGTCGACCGATCTGAATGGCTAATGACATAGACTCATTCAGACCAGCAGGCATGGGAAATCCCACCATGACATCCTTAAGGGCTTCAGAGAGACCCTTTCTGAAAATAGCTGCCAGCGCACCTTCATTCCATTGAGTAAGCACGGACCACTTTCTAAACTTCTGACAATAAATCTCTATCTCATCCTGACCCTGACACAGAGCCAGCAAATTTTTCTCTGCCTGATCCACCGAATTAGGTTCATCGTACAGCAATCCGAGCGCCAGGAAAAACGCATCAATATTACATAATGCAGGATCTCCTGGCACAAGGGAAAATGCCCAGTCTTGAGGGTCGCCACGTAATAAAGAAATAATGATCCTAACTTGTTGAACTGGGTCACCAGAGGAGCGAGGTTTCAAAGCCAGAAACAGTTTACAATTATTTTTGAAACTCAGAAATTTAGCTCTATCTCCAGAAAACAAATCAGGAATAGGAATTCTTGGCTCTAACATAGAATTCTGAACCACAAAGTCTTGAATATTTTGTACTCTTGCAGTGAGATGATCCACACATGAAGGCAGACCTTTAATGTCCATCACTACACCTGTGTCCTGAACCACCCAAATGTCTAGGGGGAAAAAAAGGCAAAACACAGTGCAAAGAAAAAAAAATGGTCTCAGAACTTCTTTTTTCCCTCTATTGAGAAGCATTAGTACTTTTGGCCTCCAGTACTGCTATGATTAGGTAATTCAGAACCACAATGGACCTTGAAGTTCAGAGCACACAAAGTGACCTGAAAATAACCAAAAGACATAGGACAAGCTCTGAGACGTGGGACCTCTGCTGACCGCAATTCCTAATCCTATCCAACCACACTAGAGGCAGCCGTGGATTGCGCCTAACGCTCCCTATGCAACTCGGCACAGCCTGAGACACTGGCTAGGCCTAAGATAGAAAAATAAGCCTACCTTGCCTCAGAGAAATACCCCAAAGGAAAAGGCAGCCCCCCACATATAATGACTGTGAGTAGAGATGAAAATACAAACGCAGAGATGAAATAGATTTAGTCAAGTGAGGCCCAACTTACTGAACAGACCGAAGATAGGAAAGATAACTTTGCGGTCAACACAAAACCCTACAAACAACCACGCAGACGGGGCAAAAAGACCCTCCGCACCGACTAACGGTACGGAGGTGCTCCCTCTGCGTCCCAGAGCTTCCGGCAAGCCAGAAAAACCAATAAAGCAAGCTGGACAGAAAAAATAGCAAACAAAAATAACACAAGCAAAACTTAGCTTATGCAGAGCAGACAGGCCACAGGAACGGTCCAGGAGGAAGCAAGACCAATACTAGAACATTGACTGGAGGCCAGGAGCAAAGCACTAGGTGGAGTTAAATAGAGCAGCACCTAACGACCTCACCATATCACCTGAGGAAGGAAACTCAAGCCGCAGTACCACTTGTGACCACAGGAGGGAGCTCTGCCACAGAATTCACAACAGTTAGAGCCTAGAATTCCTATTCCTGATTTATTTTCTGGGAATAGATCTAAGTTTCTGAATTTCAAAAATAATTGTAAACTGTTTCTAGCTTTGAAACCCTGCTCCTCTGGTGACCCCGCTCAACAAGTAAAAATCATTATTTCTTTGTTGCGTGGTGACCCTCAAGACTGGGCATTTTCCCTTGTGCCAGGAGATCCTGCATTGCGTGATGTTGATGCGTTTTTTCTGGCGCTTGGATTGCTTTATGATGAACCAAATTCCGTGGATCAGGCAGAGAAAATCTTGCTGGCATTGTGTCAGGGTCAGGGTGAAGCGGAGGTGTTCTGTCAGAAGTTTAGAAAGTGGTCTGTGCTTACTCAGTGGAATGAATGTGCCCTGGCGGCAATTTTCAGAAAGGGTCTTTCTGAAGCCCTTAAGGATGTCATGGTGGGATTTCCCACGCCTGCTGGTCTGAATGAGTCTATGTCCTTGGCCATTCAGATCGATCGGCGCTTGCGTGAGCGCAAAGCGGTGCACCATTTGGCGGTGTTCTCTGAGAATAGGCCTGAGCCTATGCAGTGTGATAGGACTTTGACCAGAGCTGAACGGCAAGAACACAGACGTTGGAATGGACTGTGTTTTTACTGTGGTGAATCCACCCATGCTATCTCTGATTGTCCTAAGCGCACTAAGCGTTTTGCTAGGTCTGCCACCATTGGTACAGTACAGTCTAAATTTCTTTTGTCCGTTACTCTGATTTGCTCTCTGTCGTCCTATTCTGTTATGGCATTTGTGGATTCAGGCGCTGCCCTGAATTTGATGGACTTGGAGTTTGCCAGGCGCTGTGGTTTTTCCTTGGAGTCCTTGCAGTGTCCTATTCCATTGAGAGGAATTGATGCTACGCCTTTGGCCAAGAATAAGCCTCAGTACTGGACTCAATTGACCATGTGCATGGCTCCTGCACATCAGGAGGATATTCGCTTTTTGGTGTTGCATAATCTGCATGATGTGGTCGTTTTGGGGTTGCCATGGCTACAGGTCCATAATCCAGTATTGGATTGGAAATCTATGTCTGTGTCCGGCTGGGGTTGTCAGGGGGTACATGGTGATGTTCCATTGCTGTCAATTTCGCCTTCCACTCCTTCTGAAGTCCCTGAGTTTTTGTCAGATTACCAGGATGTATTTGATGAGCCCAAATCCAGTGCCCTACCTCCTCATAGGGATTGTGATTGTGCTATTAATTTGATTCCTGGTAGTAAGTTTCCTAAGGGCCTACTGTTTAATTTATCTGTGCCAGAGCACGCTGCTATGCGGAGTTATATAAAGGAATCCTTGGAGAAGGGTCATATTCGCCCGTCATCGTCACCATTGGGAGCAGGGTTCTTTTTTGTGGCCAAGAAGGATGGCTCTTTAAGACCTTGTATTGATTACCGCCTTCTTAATAAGATCACAGTCAAATTTCAGTATCCTTTGCCGCTGATGTCTGATCTGTTTGCTCGGATTAAGGGGGCTAGTTGGTTCACCAAGATAGATCTTCGAGGGGCGTATAATCTTGTGCGAATTAAACAGGGCGATGATTGGAAAACAGCATTTAAGGGACTTTTCTGCTGCAGATTTCACTGCGGAAATGCCTTTTGTGCTGTAATTTGTAGTGGATCCAACCTGTTTTTTTTTTTTTTTTCCCCTACAGTGCCCTACTGGGACCCAGAAGCCCTCCTGGCCATCCGACAGCTACTCAGGCCCCAATTTCTAAGAAATATTTATCTCCTCTCTTTCTTTCTCTCTTCTTTCTCTAAACCTATCTCTCACTCTTACTCTTTTCCCCTTTGTATTTCTCTCTCTCCCTTTCTTTCTCTTGCTTTCTCTCTTTTTCTCACTTTATCTCTATCTTTCTCTCTCCTTGTCTCTTTCTTCTCTCTTTCTCTATCTCTCTTTCTTCTCTCTCTACTTCTCCCTCTTTCTTTCTTTCTCTTTGTCTTTCTCTCTCTTTCTCTCTCTCTTTCTTTCTCCCTTGCTTTCTCTCTCGCTCTCCTTCTTTCTCATTCTCTCTCTTTCACTCTCTCTCTTTGTCTTTCTCTCTCTCCTTCTCTCTCAGGGAGAGATGATCAATCCTTCATGTCTGCAGTGCACCTCTCCAGAATGAGGCTGATGTACTAGATTTTCTAGGCACCGCCAATCTGCACGTGGCGTGCTGCTGTAATCCCTTTCATCATCCTCGTTTTTCCTCTCCACGTTTCCATATCCAGCCAAGTGATCGCTGGGCCCAGTATACTCATCAGCATTGCCGATACTGAGGTGTAGCAAAGGAGAAGACAGAAGTGGTGATAACCCGCCTCTATCTTCCCTCAAGTGTCTCCGCTGTGGTGCGGGATGATAGGCTATGGAAGTTTAATAATCAATAATTGTGTCCTTCCTACAGGCTCTAGTGCCC
This sequence comes from Ranitomeya imitator, assembly GCF_032444005.1. NCBI lineage: Eukaryota > Metazoa > Chordata > Amphibia > Anura > Dendrobatidae > Ranitomeya > Ranitomeya imitator. The sequence continues at coordinate 328,549,555 of NC_091282.1, read as the reverse complement.
CATCTAATGGAAGGTTTCCCCGGGAGGGCGGTGGTAAAGGTGTTTACTGATTGGCTAAGCAATGGTCGCATGCAAAAACTCCAAGACTCAGACACCGTGCTGTCTCAGATTCTGGAGAGGACGTGCAGTGACTTGGATTGGGAGGTGAAGGTGAACGCATTGGACCTGGCAGATTCCTATATGTCACAAATATTGGAGATGGGACCATCACTAACGTGCCCTTACACTATAGGGCTGCCATCTAGCAGAAGCTCAGGTTCCATCTCAGACGCTCTGGTTACATGTGAATGAGTCGGGCTTTTTCCGGCCTTATTGACTTGTCTGTGTGACTGTGACCGGCCAATGGCATTAAAGGCTTGTGAAATCCTTCTCGCTGTGAAGCCCAAACTGTGCAATGGGGACACCGATCTCTCCGAACAGCATGGAAGGGATTGGCTGGAGCACACGATAAAAGAGTAGCAAATGGCAGGTGGGGACGGTGCTGGGGACCGGCAGGAGCGCCCACCAGAATGGGCCACTGGGGTCATAAAGAAGATGGATTTGGATAACATGAAATGTTCCCAGCCGAAAAACAGCGATTATGTACACGAGCCTCCCCGGTCACTGCTGCAGGACGTCAAAACCACTTTATCAGGGGGGGAAAGCACGATGCAGATTGCTACTGATGCGGAAGTTTAATACGCCCGAGGGCCATTTTGAGTACCTGGTTATGCCATTCGGGCTTTCTAATGCTCCATCTGTGTTTCAGTCCTTTATGCATGACATCTTCCAAGAGTACCTGGATAGATTCATGATTGTATATTTGGATGACATTTTGGTCTTTTCAGATGATTGGGAGTCTCATGTGAAGCAGGTCAGAATGGTGTTCCAGGTCCTTCGTGCGAATTCCTTGTTTGTGAAGGGGTCTAAGTGTCTCTTTGGAGTTCAGAAGGTTTCATTTTCGGGTTTCATTTTTTCCCCTTCTACTATCGAGATGGACCCTGTTAAGGTCCAGGCCATTTATGATTGGACTCAGCCGACATCTGTGAAGAGCCTGCAGAAGTTCCTGGGCTTTGCTAATTTTTACCGTCGCTTCATCGCTAATTTTTCTAGTGTTGCTAAACCGTTGACTGATTTGACCAAGAAAGGTGCTGATGTGGTCAATTGGTCCTCTGCGGCTGTAGAGGCTTTTCAGGAGTTGAAGCATCGTTTTTCTTCTGCCCCTGTGCTGTGCCAGCCAGATGTTTCGCTCCCGTTTCAGGTCGAGGTTGATGCTTCTGAGATTGGAGCAGGGGCTGTTTTGTCGCAAAGAAGTTCTGATGGCTCGGTGATGAAACCTTGTGCCTTCTTTTCTAGAAAATTCTCGCCTGCTGAGCGCAATTATGATGTTGGCAATCGAGAGTTGTTGGCCATGAAGTGGGCATTCGAGGAGTGGCGACATTGGCTTGAAGGAGCTAAACATCGCATGGTGGTCTTGACAGATAACAAGAATTTGACTTATCTCGAGTCTGCCAAACGGTTGAATCCTAGACAGGCTCGATGGTCGCTCTTTTTCTCCCATTTTGATTTTGTGGTTTCATACCTTCCGGGATCTAAGAATGTGAAGGCTGATGCCTTGTCAAGGAGTTTTGTGCCTGACTCTCCGGGTGTTCCGGAGCCGGCGGGTATTCTTAAAGAGGGGGTAATTTTGTCTGCCATCTCCTCTGATTTGCGGCGTGTGCTGCAGAAGTTTCAGGCTGATGACCTGACCGTTGTCCAACGGAGAAACTGTTTGTCCCTGATAAATGGACGAGTAGAGTTATCTCTGAGGTTCATTGTTCGGTGTTGGCTGGTCATCCTGGAATCTTTGGTACCAGAGATTTGGTGGCTAGATCCTTTTGGTGGCCTTCTTTGTCACGGGATGTGCGTTCTTTTGTGCAGTCCTGTGGGACTTGTGCTCGGGCTAAGCCCTGCTGTTCTCGTGCCAGTGGGTTGCTTTTGCCCTTGCCGGTCCCGAAGAGGCCCTGGACGCATATTTCCATGGATTTTATTTCAGATCTCCCTGTTTCTCAAAGGATGTCGGTCATTTGGGTGGTTTGTGATCGCTTCTCTAAGATGGTCCATTTGGTACCCTTGTCTAAATTACCTTCCTCCTCTGATTTGGTGCCATTGTTTTTCCAGCATGTGGTTCGTTTGCATGGCATTCCGGAGAACATCGTCTCGGACAGAGGTTCCCAGTTTGTTTCAAGGTTTTGGCGGTCCTTTTGTGCTAAGATGGGCATTGATTTGTCTTTTTCTTCGGCTTTCCATCCTCAGACTAATGGCCAAACCGAACGAACTAATCAGACTTTGGAAACATATCTGAGATGCTTTGTTTCTGCTGATCAGGATGATTGGGTGTCCTTCTTGCCTTTGGCTGAGTTCGCCCTTAATAATTGGGCCAGCTCGGCTACTTTGGTTTCTCCTTTTTTCTGCAATTCTGGTTTCCATCCTCGTTTCTCTTCAGGGCAGGTTGAGCCTTCGGACTGTCCTGGTGTGGATACTGTGGTGGACAGGTTACAGCAGATTTGGACTAATGTGGTGGACAATTTGACATTGTCCCAGGAGAAGGCTCAACGTTTCGCTAACCGCCGGCGCTGTGTTGGTCCCCGACTTCGTGTTGGGCATTTGGTTTGGTTGTCATCTCGTCATGTTCCTATGAAGGTTTCCTCTCCTAAGTTTAAGCCTCGTTTCATTGGGCCATATAAGATTTCTGAAATTCTTAATCCTGTGTCATTTCGTTTGGACCTTCCAGCTTCTTTTGCCATCCATAATGTGTTCCATAGGTCGTTGTTGCGGAGATACGTGTCGACTATGGTTCCATCCGTTGATCCTCCTGCCCCGGTGTTGGTCGAGGGGGAGTTGGAGTATGTGGTGAAGATTTTGGATTCTCGTGTTTCAAGACGGAAACTCCAGTACCTGGTCAAGTGGAAGGGTTATGGTCAGGAGGATAATTCCTGGGTTTTTGCCTCTGATGTTCATGCTGCCGATCTAGTTCGTGCCTTTCATTTGGCTCATCCTGATCGGCCTGGGGGCTCTGGTGAGGGTTCGGTGACCCCTCCTCAAGGGGGGGTACTGTTGTGAATTCTGTTGTCGAGCTCCCTCCTGTGGTCGTGAATGGTACTTCGGTGAGTTCTGTCCGTGGGCTCCCTCTGGTGGCTGTGAGTGGAGCTGCTGCTTCTGAGGTTCCTTGCGCAAGTGACGGGGTTTATCCTTTGGTTTGCTGCTCTATTTAACTCCACTTAGATCGTTACTCCATGCCAGCTGTCAATGTTTCTGCATTGCTTCAGTTCGCTCTTGGATCTTTCTGGTGACCTGCCTACTCCAGCATAATCTAAGTTCCTGATATTATCTAATTCGTTCATTGTTTTCTTGTCCAGCTGGATATCATGATTTTGTCTTGCTAGCTGGAAGCTCTGGGATGCAGAGTAGGTCTTTTTTGCACACTCTGCGTGGTCTTTTGTAGTTAAGCTACCTTTCCTATCCTCTGTCTATTTAGTAAGTCTGGCCTCCCTTTGCTGAAACCTGTTTCATTTCTGCGTTTGTGACTTTCATCTTTACTCACAGTCAATATATGTGGGGGGCCGCCTTTTCCTTTGGGGAATTTCTCTGAGGCAAGGTAGGCTTTATTTTCTACCTCTAGGGCTAGCTAGTTCTTAGGCTGTGACGAAGCGCCTAGGGAGCGTCAGGAGCGCTCCACGGCTATTTCTAGTGTGTGTGATAGGATTAGGGGTTGCGGTCAGCAGAGCTCCCACTTCCCAGAGCTTGTCCTGTTTGAGGTTTAATTATCAGGTCATACCTGGTGCTCCTAACCACCAGGTCATAACAGTCTGGGTTGTAGAGACGGTGTCTTCCGCTCCAGGTTTCCTCTCCATTGCTTGAATCTTAAAGCTCTCGTTTAGTAGTTGTTGAAAACAACACTGCATTAGGCCTACAAGTTGGGTCTGGGGTGTAGAGACGGTGTGTTCCACTCCAAGGTGTTCCCCAGGTTGCCTTTCCATTGCTTCGATCTTCTGGCTCTTCTTAAGTAGTTGTTGAAAACAACACTGCATTCGGCCTACAAGTTGGGTCAGGGGTGTAGAGACGGTGTGTTCCACTCTAAGGTGTTCCCCAGGTTTCGTCACCATTGCTTCGATCTGCTGGCTCTCGTTTAGTAGTTGTTGAAAAAAACACTGCATTAGGCCTACTAGTTGGGTATGGGGTGTAGAGACGGTGTGTTACACTCCAAGGTGTTCCCCAGGTTGCCTCTCCATTGCTTCAATCTTAAAGCTCTTGTTTAGTAGTTGTTGAAAAAAACACTGCATTAGGCCTACAAGTTAGGTCTGGGGTGTAGAGACGGTGTGTTCCACTCCAAGGTGTTCCCCAGGTTGCCTCTCCATTGCTTCAATCTTCTGGCTCTCATTTAGTAGTTGTTGAAAACAACACTGCATTCGGCCTACAAGTTGGGTATGGGGTGTAGAGACGGTGTGTTCCACTCCAAGGTGTTCCCCAGGTTGCCTCTCCATTGCTTCAATTTTCTGGCTCTCGTTTAGCAGTTGTTGAAAAAAACACTGAATTAGGCTTACTAGTTGGGTATGGGGTGTAGAGACGGTGTGTTACACTCCAAGGTGTTCCCCAGGTTGCCTCTCCATTGCTTCAATCTTAAAGCTCTTGTTTAGTACTTGTTGAAAACAACACTGCATTCGGCCTACAAGTTGGGTCTGGGGTGTAGAGACGGTGTGTTCCACTCCAAGGTGTTCCCCAGGTTGCCTCTCCATTGCTTCAATCTTCTGGCTCTCATTTAGTAGTTGTTGAAAACAACACTGCATTCGGCCTACAAGTTGGGTCTGGGGTGTAGAGACAGTGTGTTCCACTCCAAGGTGTTCCCCAGATTGCCTCTCCATTGCTTCAATCTGAAAGCTCTTGTTTAGTAGTTGTTGAAAACAACACTGCATTTGGCCTGCAAGTTGGGTCTGGGGTGTAGAGACGGTGTGTTCCACTCCAAGGTGTTCCCCAGGTTGCCTCTCCATTGCTTCAATCTTCTGGCTCTCGTTTAGTAGTTGTTGAAAACAACACTGCATTCGGCCAACAAGTTGGGTCTGGGGTGTAGAGACGGTGTGTTCCACTCTAAGGTGTTCCCCAGGTTGCCTCTCCATTGCTTAAATGTGAAAGCTCTTGTTTAGTAGTTGTTGAAAACAACACTGCATTTGGCCTGCAAGTTGGGTCTGGGGTGTAGAGACGGTGTGTTCCACTCCAAGGTGTTCCCCAGGTTGCCTCTCCATTGCTTCAATCTTAAAGCTCTCGTTTAGTAGTTGTTGAAAACAACACTGCATTAGGCCTACAAGTTGGGTCTGGGTTGTAGAGACGGTGTCTTCCGCTCCAAGGTTTTCCCCAGGTTGCCTCTCCATTGCTTCAATCTTCTGGCTCTCGTTTAGTAGTTGTTGAAAACAACACTGCATTCGGCCTGCAAGTTGCGTCTGGGGTGTAGAGACGGTGTGTTCCACTCCAAGGTGTTCCCCAGGTTGCCTCTCCATTGCTTCAATCTTCTGGCTCTCATTTAGTAGTTGTTGAAAACAACACTGCATTCGGCCTACAAGTTGGGTCTGGGGTGTAGAGACGGTGTGTTCCACTCCAAGGTGTTCCCCAGATTGCCTCTCCATTGCTTCAATCTTAAAGCTCTCGTTTAGTAGTTGTTGAAAACAACACTGCATTAGGCCTACAAGTTGGGTCTGGGTTGTAGAGACGGTGTCTTCCGCTCCAAGGTGTTCCCCAGGTTGCCTCTCCATTGCTTCAATCTTCTGGCTTTCGTTTAGTAGTTGTTGAAAACAACACTGCATTCGGCCTGCAAGTTGGGTCTGGGGTGTAGAGACGGTGTGTTCCACTCCAAGGTGTTCCCCAGGTTGCCTCTCCATTGCTTCAATCTTCTGGCTCTCGTTTAGTAGTTGTTGAAAACAACACTGCATTCGGCCTGCAAGTTGGGTCTGGGGTGTAGAGACGGTGTGTTCCACTCTAAGGTGTTCCCCAGGTTTTGTCTCCATTGCTTCGATCTTCTGGCTCTCGTTTAGTAGTTGTTGAAAACAACACTGCATTCGGCCTACAAGTTGGGTCTGGGGTGTAGAGACGGTGTGTTCCACTCCAAGGTGTTCCCCAGGTTGCCTCTCCATTGCTTCGATCTTCTGGCTCTTCTTAAGTAGTTGTTGAAAACAACACTGCATTCGGCCTACAAGTTGGGTCAGGGGTGTAGAGACGGTGTGTTCCACTCTAAGGTGTTCCCCAGGTTTCGTCACCATTGCTTCGATCTTCTAGCTCTCGTTTAGTAGTTGTTGAAAAAAACACTGCATTAGGCCTACTATTTGGGTAAGGGGTGTAGAGACGGTGTGTTACACTCCAAGGTGTTCCCCAGGTTGCCTCTCCATTGCTTCAATCTTCTGGCTCTCGTTTAGTAGTTGTTGAAAACAACACTGCATTCGGCCTACAAGTTGGGTCTGGGGTGTAGAGACGGTGTGTTCCACTCCAAGGTGTTCCCCAGGTTGCCTCTCCATTGCTTCAATCTTCTGGCTCTCGTTTAGTAGTTGTTGAAAACAACACTGCATTCGGCCTGCAAGTTGGGTCTGGGGTGTAGAGACGGTGTGTTCCACTCTAAGGTGTTCCCCAGGTTTTGTCTCCATTGCTTCGATCTTCTGGCTCTCGTTTAGTAGTTGTTGAAAACAACGCTGCATTCGGCCTACAAGTTGGGTCTGGGGTGTAGAGACGGTGTGTTCCACTCCAAGGTGTTCCCCAGGTTGCCTTTCCATTGCTTCGATCTTCTGGCTCTTCTTAAGTAGTTGTTGAAAACAACACTGCATTCGGCCTACAAGTTGGGTCAGGGGTGTAGAGACGGTGTGTTCCACTCTAAGGTGTTCCCCAGGTTTCGTCACCATTGCTTCGATCTTCTGGCTCTCGTTTAGTAGTTGTTGAAAAAAACACTGCATTAGGCCTACTAGTTGGGTAAGGGGTGTAGAGACGGTGTGTTACACTCCAAGGTGTTCCCCAGGTTGCCTCTCCATTGCTTCAATCTTCTGGCTCTCGTTTAGTAGTTGTTGAAAACAACACTGCATTCGGCCTACAAGTTGGGTCTGGGGTGTAGAGACGGTGTGTTCCACTCCAAGGTGTTCCCCAGGTTGCCTCTCCATTGCTTCAATCTTAAAGCTCTTGTTTAGTAGTTGTTGAAAACAACACTGCATTAGGCCTACAAGTTGGGTCTGGGTTGTAGAGACGGTGTCTTCCACTCCAAGGTGTTCTCCAGGTTTCCTCTCCATTGCTTCAATCTTCATGCTCGTCTTAAGTAGTTGTTGAAACAACACTACATTAGGCCTACAAGTTGGGTCTGGGTCGTAGAGACGGTGTCTGCCGCTCCAAGGTGTTCTCCAGGTTGCCACATAATCGAAGCTGCATAGAGCCTATTTTGTAATTTTACGCCTACAAAGTCTTTCTGCGGTCCCTCCTTCCAATTGTCCTCCACTGAGCACAACAATGCAGAACGTGTACCCATGTAACCTTTTTTAAACCAGCGTCGAGCCAACTTTGTGGTTTAAGGCCTACTTGTAGTGTCTGGCTGCGCCACTCAATACAGCTGTCCTCTTTACAAAAAATGACCTACAATTATCTGGTTTTCAGCCTATCGGAATTTTAAAACTGCAGTGGGCCTACTAGTTGGGTTGGGGCCTTCTATCTGTGTCTGCCACTCCTTGCTGTTCTCCTACAGTGAACAAAGCTGTGCCGCCTGTTTACTACTCTTGCCAATTTTGAACTGCATTTAGACTACTTACAGATTTGGGCCTACTCTCTGTGTCAGCCTCTCATTCCAGTTGTCCTCCACTGAACAAAACAATGCCCCCTGGTTAGTCCTGTTACCAATTTTGAACTGCATTTAGCCCACTTTATTCTTTGGGCCTATATCTGTGTTTCCTCCTCATCCTGCCCATTGCCCAGCCAGTGATAGATGAGTCTGCTGGTACATTGACCCATAACGCAACATTCCCCGTGCACGCTACACTGCAACATTGTGACCCTGCTGAAAGTCAGGTCCCCCTTCCCGCATACCATACCACCTTACACGGGGACAAAGAGGAAGGTGCAGATGAAGGTGCAGGTTCCTTCATCAGGTGGGGGGAGGAATACTCGTTGGCGACGTCACTGGCACAGGGCCCCTCATAGTATGCAAAAGTGTTGCTGCCGGTGGGGGGCGCCCCCGCCGTGCAAACACACCGCTGTACTTTGAGGGGCCCTGTGCCAGTGCCAATGCCAACGAGGGGGCCCCCCTGCTCGCTCAGGATCACAGCACTTGCAAAGTTGAAATACTTATCTCTCCCTGCTCCACTGTCGTGATGTGGTCCAGATTTACTGGGCCCACTAATTACTTGAACCAGCCCTACCCCCCACAACTTTAGCTAAATGACCCCCAATTTCAAATGCCTTACAATTATTATAAGCTACATTAAGATTGACAAGCTTCAGTAACAAGAATGGATGTTTTTGCCATTAAAATGGGCTCTGTACATGTTTTCCTGGCCTCTATTCACTGCCGACTATGCTCCCCCATTGACTTGCATTGGGTTTCGTGTTTCAGTCGATCCCCGACTTTTCGCGATAATCGGCCGATTCCACTCGACTCGACTTTTGAGATAGTCGGGTTTCGCGAAACCCGACTCGACTCTAAAAAGGTCAAGGTCGCTCAACCCTACTCCTATATACTACGTGGCCTGTGCTATATACTATGTGGCTGCTATATACATACATACATATTTTAGAATACCCGATGCATTAGAATTGGGCCACCATCTAGTTTTTATATAATGATTTTTTGAGTGATCAGGTGAAGTTTCTTGTTAGAAACCTGCAAAGGATTGAGACCCTGCCTAGCACTGAGAAAATAAAAGACTGGTTGTATTTCTTTAATTATATTTCCTGTAATCATTATGAAAGGAATATCAGGTACTGTAGCTTAGAAGACAGATGTATCTTGCTCAGTTCTGTGCGATACATACCGTATTTAACAATTGACAAATTGAAATTAAACCATTATCTTGTGAAGACATTCCTTCTTCAAGGATTGAAGGTTCAACAGAATAACATTTACATTTGTAATGTAATACTTCTGGTGACAAAGTAAACAGTTTCTTCAGCTTCAAAATCACAATTCTGCAATGCAAGTTCTTCATTCAGCAGTGTCATTTATTGGCACTATGTCACATGGATGGAGATGATGATCACTCGAGCAATAGAACCATGATTCACAATTTACCATGGTCTGAACACAATGTTATGCACAGAAAGTAACATCCAAAGCTGATAAGACACACAGACAGTGTTTTGCCACAAGAATAGTTGGCTACCATCAATTCCAATTCCAAGAGCTTGCATACATCATTTACAAAATGTATGTTCAAATGGATTTAACATAAGCCATTATCCTAGACAGGCGAATTCTGAGTTTGCCCCATGCAGGGAATTTCAGTCATCCTCATGGACTTGCAGTCCATGACAGAATGGTGTGGGTGATCACAAAGCAATATGCTTTTTGGGCAGTTTTTTTTATATTTTAAAAAAGCATGAAAAGTCTGCCTATGATGTGTTTTATTTAATAGGCGATTGGTTACCACTGATTAGCAACCATTTACTTATAACCATATATATTGAGGTCACAAGGACATTACTAAAGCAGAGCTTGCCTTAATAAAGTTCAAAATGGATTAAATACAGTACTAGGAGACCTCAGAGTGTTACACAAATCTTTTCCAGTCATTTGCACTGCAGCCTTGCAGCACTCTGGTCCTGGGTTAAAATCCCACCAAGGACAACATCTGCACGGAGTTTGCATGTTCTCCCCGTGTTTGCTTGGGTCTCCTCCGGATTCTCCAGTATCGTCCTACATACCAAAGACATACTGATAGGGAATTTAGATTGTGAACCCCATCGGGGACAGTGATGATAACTGAGAAGCGCTGCGGAATATGTTAGCGCTATATAAAAATAAAGGTTATTATTATTATTATTTGAAGGCTTTGCAGTACTGAGAATCGTAAAAAATTGATTAGCAGTGAACCAAATGTTTCTTGAAAGTGGCAAAAATGTTATTTCAAAAGACTTGTTTCTATATTAAAATTATCCAAACTCTTTAACTGTGCGAGAGTAAAAGATATATTCAATTTTCAGCCTATAGGAACTACTAAATAGCTGGGTAGAAGAGAACCTCCTATGAAACAGAGAGTAAGAGCTTGATTATGAAAAAGCTGCAATATTTATCAATGGAAACACTGCCTATATTATTTCATTACCAACAAGCATGAAAATTTGAGCTTCGTAGTCCACAACCTTTTTAGTTTGTGTCTGCACTGGAATTTTCTCTGTAAGACTGCCTAGCCGGAAAACTATGCCATGTGATGAATATTTTGTGTGACAGTTCCCAAGGAACAGAACTCCTGGAAATAGCTCTATGAGATATCTGACAATTATTGTGTAATGAAATATAATGAATCTAGACATGATTTCTAAAGTAACATATACAATACGTAGACTTACTTATTTTCTAAAGTGATGAATTTTAAAATATCAAGGCAACCAAATAACAGCAAGATTTGGTTATAGTAATAGAGATAGAGATTTGCAAAAATTATTATTATTTGAAATATCTTTATTCCAGCCAAAATGTTACAATAGATGAGAACTTTCATATATTTCATTTATTTTTTCTATGTCATTATTAACCATGTTGATTAGAGATATAGAGATCGATGCACTGCAGATTTCAAATTTGCAGATACCCACAAATTTGACCATTTTTTATTTGATTCCCGGTGTCACTTTATACAATGCTGAAGATTGCATCTGATAGAGAGCAGACTTGTGACATCAGGCATTGTTCCATGGGCTTCCCCATAATATCTTGCAGCTAATAAGCAGTGACATGTTAGGATTTTACAGCTTAGGGATAGTAGGTCAGAATGCACTGCTCATTCCACATAGGAATAGAAAAAGTCCTAAATCTGATTGTGTTCTACTACTGCAGTGCTGAAGTACAATGAAAATAGAAGTGGAGTTTTCAGCCTGTGAAGAAAAATCCAAAGACTCAAGTGATATTAAGAGGTGCTGTCAAAATCAGGCTACACATTGATTGATCTGTGATGCACTGCAGTCATAGCAACTGAATGACAATATTTTTTTGTTACCGTATTATTATTGTTCACACACTGCAAACAAGAAAGGTTGGTTAATACCCCTCTATCCTACTAAAGAAAAATTCTGAACTAAAGCTTGATTGTCAAACAAAATTATGCTTTCTAACTTGAGAAATGGGCATGCCATATTTTTTTTTATGAATAAAGAGAATAGAAAAATCTCCCCAATCTAAAAATGTAAATACAATCATCTACCTCGCAAAGTGTGCATAATGTGAAATATATAGATGCTTTTGCACACTTCCTTGTTACAATAGTCCAATATTAAATCTGTACATGTCACTCAAATACAACGGAGTGTGGCAAGTGCTTGCTTTTGGGACATAAACCTACCAAGATTTTCTTCTCTGGTCCTTTTCTTTGTAAAGAGGACACATTTTAATTTTTGAAAACCTATTGTAGTAGTCCAATGTAGCGTACACCCCAAAACCATACTGCCTGCTGTAGCTGTTGTTTGTTTCCAGTCTTAAACCTACTTGAAGCTACTTGTCAGCCTAGAATTTTAGGGTCACTTTCTATTTTTACAGCATGTACAACTGGTTTACTAGTCAAATTTAACAATGATACACACCACAACAATATTGCTGGCTGTCCATGCAACTTACTTTCCATGTGTGACCCTACCTAGCAATATATTCTCCTAGAGTTGTGAAACTTTTGTAAAAAGGGAATAATTACAACAAAAAAAAATATATAGATAAATTACAAAGGAAAGATAACAATTTAGCATAACTGTTTTTCTAGACCAATTTAACAAGTGTATGTGCCACAACAATACTGCTACCTGTTTCCGAAAATCTTTTTACTTGCATGTACCTATGTACCGACTTATTTTGAGTTATAGATTTTTTTTTAAGGGGGAAGAATTTAAACAAAAAAAAATCTATAATGCAAAAAAAAAAATATTGTTTTGAATATCTGGTTTACTAGTACAATTTAACATGCATAAATGCCTCAAAAATACTGCTCAATAATTATTAAGGTATTTTATACCACCCTGCATGAAAAAGTGACAGCTTCTTCTGTTTCCACTTCCTGTGGAGCACGAGCATGTCAATCATCTGTCCCCTAAAAGAGATATTTTTTGGACCCATCCAACTGTTTAAGTAGCCTAAGAAGTCTGATACTGCAGTGAATTCTTAAATTGGCTGTTGTCTATCACCAGTTACCAACTATTTTCCCTTAGCCAGTTAGTTAAGGTCACTTGGACATTAATGAGGTTGCGTTTTCATTAAAGTTTTCAAAAGGGATTCAAGGCAGACCTATCAAACCTTAGTGTGTTATACACATAGTTTATGGGCAAGTTTTTCCAGTATTGTAATTCGCAGTCAAATTTTGAGGTAAAGTATGGAGAAGCAACTCATCTCTGAGATCAGCAAGTGTAACTGAAGTTCAAAGCTGGAATAAATATATAAGGAAGAAGAGGTAACTCAGGTAAGCTATAATCAGCCCAAGTATGCATAGAAGCTTTCATTATTTGATCATAAGGAGAGATAAGTGAACATGTTCGGAAAATGTTTGCCAATCTCAAATTCGGCACAATGTAGCACATTTGGATTCGTTTTCGCTTTTTTACTCAAAGTCAGCAAAAGTCAGTCACAGTTTGCTTCCAGTAATGATTTTGTTGTTACTGGCTGGGTTATCGGGCTATTCAACTCCCTTTCATTGGAAGCCACATAGCGATATGCCTTGTAGATGAGGCTCAGAAAGAGCACATGTGCTCCAGTGGATGGCAGGCACTGCATCAAGTGGCCTCTCCTCCTCTTCCTCCACCTTAACATCACACAAGTACAATACTCAGAGGTGGCACCCCAATCACTCTTGTTTCCCCCTGCGTTAAAAATTTATAAATGCCCAAATAACTGTGGGAAACATCAGATGGAACATTCTGAAGAGCCGTTCACACATTCCATTCCAGGGGCATCAGAGGTCTGCTCTGAGGAATTACAGAATCCAGAGGAGGAAAGCATATGCACTGATGCTCAAAAGTTTTTCATGTTGGTTCTGGGGCTGGATAAAGTTGGTTCCGAGCAAAATCCAGACACCCGGCACCAGATGGTAACCACGAAGGGTGAAAGTGATCCTAATGAGACTCAGATACAAGGGGTTCACGTGGGCTGTACTGTGGTGTCAGGGCAGGAAGAGGAGGAGGGTGACTGAGGGTGAGGAATGTGTCAACCCACAGTTACGCAGCTGAGCAGCTCAACAGAGGAGGTGGAAGAGGAGGAAGATGAGGAGGTTACGATGCTGCTTTCCACACAGACGCGAAGAAGCAACAACAAGCACTGCATCCTCATCCCCAACTTTGGATGAGGCCAGCACTGGTCACGAGTGTGCAGTTCACAGGGCTGGCAAGGGTTGCCTACCCTGGGCATTTTTTGAGACTGCAAAGTATGACCCAACACACATTATCTGTCAAATTTACAAAAAAACTCAGTAGAGACAAAAATTGCTATATTTTGACTACTACATACATAAACCTGCACATGCGCGATCAACATGCCTTAGTGTGGGAATCTCATTGCGCTAAAATGCGGACTGGCGGGCCTTGCTAGCCACTGGCCATCCCATAAATCCCATCTGCTGCTTCTTCCTCCTCTGTCACCAATCAAAGTCTTCACACACAGGTCTCCAGCCACAGAAACTACAATTGCTTACCCACCACAGTTGGGGTGAGTAAGAGCCAGTCATCTATTACAGAAGGAGACTTGACTGCTGCTTTTGTGTAACCTAGCAAAACACATCTCTCTCAATCCACCATAATATCTCTGCCGCACACCTCACTCATAGTTCAGCAGTTTATCCTCTTGTCCATACTCAGCCCTCTTTCAGCACAGTAGCCAGCCCTCGGTCCCCCAGTTGTGGTCATGTAAAAAATGTTTCCTCTTACACATGGCAAAGCTAAGAGCTTGAATTCCACCATCTCCAATCTATTGGCCACGGAAATGCTGTCTTTCCACCTGGTGGATATAGATGGTTTCCAAAAGTTGATGGACAGTCCCCCAGTACCAGTTGCCCAGTTAGAGCAATGGCTGTCTCCACTAAAACTGGAGCCAGGTAAGGCTGTGTGCGATAACAGTGCAAACCTGGTGGTGGCCCTGCACCATGGCAACCTCACACAAGAGCCTTGCATGTCTCATGTCCTCAACCTGGTGGTACAGCAATTTCTCTGCCACTATCCTGGCCTGGATGCACTGCTGCAGAAAGCATGGTCACTGTGTACTCACTTTCAATGATCACACCTCTCAGGTCATCGACTTGCATCGCTACAGAGGTCTTTTGGCCTACCGGTTAACTGTTGATTAGCGATGTTCCAACACATTGCAGCAGCAATGAGCTCTGGTGCAAGATGTCCTTTTGCATAGCCTAGGCCAATGCAGTACTGATGTTGTGCAAATGACGCTTGAGGACTGGGCACAGGTGAAGGACCTCTGTACACTTGTGCACAGTTTTGAAATAGCTACTAAGATGGTTAGCGCTGATGATGTCATCATCAGCATCACTTTTCTGACCATCTACATGCTGGAACTCACTTTGAATAGCCAGTATGAGGAGGTGATGATCCCAGAAGAAGAGTTGGAAGCAGGGGAGGATGCAGAAGGAATATCAATATCTCAAATTTCCAGACTGTTGTCGTACAGGCAAGTGCCATGGGAGGGTTTCTTACAGTGATCAGGGAGGGCTCAAGGTTCCAGGCAAATTGTTAGATGCACAACCAAGGAACATATGAAGGAGGACGAGGTGATGAACGTGCAAAAGTCAGGAGAAGAAGAGGATAATGTCCGCTCTCTGTTGTCCATGGTTGGCTGGAAGGGACAGAGGAAGCAACCTTGAGCGTTACCCTGCCACTAATGCATGGACTTGAATGTCATGGAATCGCCCAACACATGATTGCCTTTTTCCTGCACTATCTTCAACAAGAAATAGTTAGAAATAGTGCTAACTACAAGGTTGCTACTCTGTGAGATTCACGGTACAAGAGTAAATTTAGCCAAATGCTTCCCCCTGGAAATGGATGCGCGCACGCTGGAGTATCGAAACACTCTTGTAAACAATGTTAAGTGTGGTTGTCACCAAGACAGCAGAGAGGCACACAGTGTGCATCCCAATTCTAGACATCTAATCAATTAACAAATTTTTTAGACCAGCTCGTTCACCAGCAGATCAGAGAACAAGTTTGACACGTTGTGAACAACTGGAGAGGATGGTGCTGTACTATCTGAAGCTCACTATAAATGTCATCAGTGGTGGTTTGGACCCTTTTGCATTTGGTTTTCAAAAATTGAGGAGTGGCCTGAAGTCGCCTGTCACACCTTGGAGGTTTTGTCATGCCTGGCAGCCAGCCTTCTCTCAGAACGTGTCTTCAGTGCTGCTGTTGGTGTCCTGATGGATAAGCGCATCTGGCTGTTCCCTGAAAATGTAGATTGCCTAACTTTCATAAAAATTAACAAGTTATTGATCTCCAAAGTCTTTTGCACTCAAGTCACAGACTTGGCAGACTAGGCGATTGTATAATGTTTAGTGTCATGCATTGATCTCACAATATTAGTCTGTGCCACTTTTGCGGTGGCTTCTGTTCTTGATTGGCCCCTATCTGTTCCCTCTCATGTCCTGATTCTGCACTGAAGCATTATAATGAAACACTGTAAAGTGCACTGGATGAATCTGCACCTCCTATACATAGAACAACTCTGCAAAGATGGTGACATTCCTGGCACACGTTGCAAACACGTTTCCTACAGTGGTGCTCCAGGTGCGCCGAACACCTGTGGAGAAAATCCAATCTACCTGAAGATTTCATCTATTATAAGTTTATGCTTAAAACATAGAACACTGCACTTCACCTCTCCAAACAAACTTATTTTAACACTCTCATTACCTCACTATCCAATAACCCTAAACATCTCTTTGACACTTTTCGTTCCTTACTCAACCCAAGAAAGCAACCCAACCATAGATCTCTGTGCTGACGATCTGGCCATTTACTTAAAAAAATTGACCAGATCCAAAAAGACATTTTCTCCCAATCCTTTCATATCATGCACTGTTCTCCCTCTCCCACTGCATCAAGCTCACTCTCTGATTTTGAACCAGTCACAGAAGAAGTGATCAGGCTCCTTGCATCTTCTTGCCCTACTATTTGCACCAATGATCCTATTCTCTCACTGCTGTCACCACTCACCTAACAAAAATATTCAACCTCTCTCTCTCTTCTGGTATCATTCCCTCCTCATTTAAGCATGCCATCATACATCCATTACTTAATAAACCATCCCTTAACCAAAACTGTGCTGCTAGCTATAGACTTGTCTCTAATCTTCTCTTCATCTCTAAACTCCTTGAACGCCTGGTTCACTCCCATCTTATCTGCTATCTCACAGATAACTCTCTTCTCGACCCTCTTCAATCCGGTTTCCGTTCTTTACACTCTACTGAAACTGCCCTCTCTAAAGTTTCTAATGATCTACTAACAGCTAAATCTAATGGTCAATACTCCATGTTAATTCTCCTTGATCTCTCTGCAGCATTCGACACTGTGGATCACCAGCTCCTCCTCACAATGCTCCGCTCCACCGGCCTCAAGGACACTGTTCTCTCTTTGCTCTCCTCCTACCTCTCTGACTGATCCTTCACTGTTTCTTTTGCTGGCTTCTCCTCCTCTCATCTTCCCCTTGCTGTTGGGGTTCCTCAAGGATGAGTCCTAGGCCCCCTCCTCTTCTCCTTGTATACTGCCCCTATTGGACAAACAATCAGTGGATTTGGTTTCCAGTACCATCTCTATGATGATGACACCCAATTATACACCTCCTCTCCTGACTTCACGCCTGCCTATTTAGAAAACACCAGTGATTGTCTTACTGCTGTCTCCAACATCATATCCTCTATCTGAAACTGAATCTGTCAAAAAGTGAACTCCTTGTGTTTCCTCCCTCTACTAACCTACCTATGCCCGACATTGCCATTTCCGTGTATGGTTCTACCATTACTCCCAAGCCTGATGTCTTGCGGTCATACTTGATTCAGATCTTTCATGCACCCACCACATCCGATCACTGGCTCACTCTTGTTGTCTGCACCTAAAAAACATTTCTAGAATTCGACCCTTTCTTACTTTCGACTCTGCAAAAACTCTTATTGTTTATTTTATTCATTCTCATCTGGACCATTGTAATTCTCTACTAATTGGTCTCCCTCTTACCAAACTCTCCCCTTCCAATCTGTCTTAAATGCTGCAGCCAGGATCATATTTCTCACAAACCATTACCCCGATGCCTCTATCTTGTGCCAGTCATTACACTGGTTACCCATACACTCCAGAATTCAGTATAAACTTATTACCCTCACCCACAAAGCAATCCACAGTTCAGCATCCCCCTACATCTACTCCCTAATCTCAGTCTACCACCCTAACCGTGCCCTCCATTCTGCTAATGACCTGAGGTTAACATCCACAATAATCAGAACATGCCACTCCTGTAGCCAAGACTTTTCACATGCTGCCCCAATTTTTTGGTATGCACTACCCTGGGAAATTCAATTAATCCCCAATACCCACAGTTTTAAGAGTGCACTAAAAAATCATTTCTTCAGACTGGCCTACCACCTCAACACATTAATCTAACTATCCCTGTGTTGCCCATTCAAAATTTTTACCATAACCAGGTTCCCCATATTATGTACTCATACGCTTTATGCGTTTAATAGCCCTCTGTGTTTGTACTTTTACATATTCTGGCTGGCATTACATGAACACCCGATTTCCTACATTATGGCTGGTCCAAACAACGAAAGCAATTGTTACTAGGGTTGAGCGAAACGGATCGTTCATTTTCAAAAGTCGCCGACTTTTGGCAAAGTCGGGTTTCATGAAACCCGACCCGACCCCTGTGTGGGGTCGGCCATGCAGTACGTGACTTTCGCGCCAAAGTCGCGTTTCAATGACGCAAAAAGCACCATTTCTCAGCCAATGAAGGTGGACGCAGAGTGTGGGCAGCGTGATGACATAGGTTCTGGTCCCCACCATCTTAGAGAAGGGCATTGCAGTGATTGGTTTGCTGTCTGCGACGTCACAGGGGCTATAAAGAGGCGTTCCCGCCGACCGCCATGTTACTGCTGCAGATCTGAGCCTAGGGAGAGGTTGCTGCCGCTTCATCAGAAGCAGGGATAGCGTTAGGCAGGGTCCATTAACCCCCAAACCGCTTGTGCTGTAGCGATTTCCACTGTCCAACACCACCTTTTGTTTGCAGGGACAGTGGAAGCTACATTTTTTTTTCCTCAGCGCTGCAGCTCATTGGGCTGCCCTAGAAGGCTCCCTGATAGCTGCATTGCTGTGTGTACGCCGCTGTGCAAACCAACTGCTTTTTTCAAAGCACAAATCCTGCTGTTCCTTCCTTTCTGCACAGCTATCTTGTTTGTTTGTCCACACTTTTTATTTAATTTGTGCATCAGTCCACTCCTTATTGCTGCCTGCCATACCTGGCCGAGATTACTGCAGGGAGATAGTAATTGTAGGATAGTCCCTTTTTTTTTTCTCCCTAAAAAAATAAGTTGTGGGAGATTAAGATTGGCATTTCTGCTAGAGTGCCATCCCTGTGTGTGCCATCTCTCTCACATAGTGGGCCATAGAAAGCCTTTTTATTTTTCTGTTTTTTTTGTGGGGTTTAAAAATTCTCCCTGAAAAAAAAAAAAACAGTCGGAGATTAATATTGGCCTTTGGGCTTGTGTGCCAGTCCTGAGTGTGCCATCTCTCTCTCAAATAGTGGGCCATAGAAAGCCTATTTTTTTTTTTTTTGTTATTGGGTTTCTAAATTCTCCCTGAAAAAATAACAAAAGAATCAGTGGGAGATTAATATTGCCCTTTCTGCTTGTGTGCCACTCCTGACTTCAGGGTGTGCCATCTCTCTCTCTCAAATAGTGGGCCATAGAAAGCCTATTTGTTTTTTTTTATTTGGTTTCTAAATTCTCCCTGAAAAAATCATTTTTTTTTTATTTTGTTTCTAAATTCTTCCTGAAAAAATCATTTTTTTAAATTTTTGTTTCTATAGTCTCCCTGAAAAAATAAAAAAAATCAGTGGGAGATTAATATTGCCCTTTCTGCTTGTGTGCCAGTCTTGACTCCTGGGTGTGCCATCTCTCTCTCTCAAATAGTGGGCCATAGAAAGCCTATTTTTTTTTTCTATTGGGTTTGTAAATTCTCCCTGAAAAAATAAAAAAAAATCAGTGGGAGATTAATATTGCCCTTTCTGCTTGTGTGCCACTCCTGACTCCTGGGTGTGCCATCTCTCTCTCTCAAATAGTGGGCCATAGAAAGCCTATTTTTTTTTTATTGGGTTTGTATATTCTCCCTGAAAAAATAAAAAAAAATCAGTGGGAGATTAATATTGCCCTTTCTGCTTGTGTGCCACTTCTGACTCCTGGGTGTGCCATCTCTCTCTCTCAAATAGTGGGCCATAGAAAGCCTATTTTTCTTTTTATTTGGTTTCTAAATTCTCCCTGAAAAAAATCATTTTTTTTATTTTGTTTCTAAATTCTTCCTGAAAAAATCTTTTTTTTTAATTTTGTTTCTATAGTCTCCCTGAAAAAATAAAAAAAATCAGTGGGAGATTAATATTGCCCTTTCTGCTTGTGTGCCAGTCTTGACTCCTGGGTGTGCCATCTCTCTCTCTCTCAAATAGTGGGCCATAGAAAGCCTTCTTTTTTTTATTGGGTTTGTAAATTCTCTCTGAAAAAATAAAAAAAAATCAGTGGGAGATTAATATTGCCCTTTCTGCTTGTGTGCCAGTCTTGACTCCTGGGTGTGCCATCTCTCTCTCTCTCAAATAGTGGGCCATAGAAAGCCTTTTTTTTTATTGGGTTTGTAAATTCTCCCTGAAAAAATAAAAAAGAAATCAGTGGGAGATTAATATTGCCTTTTGTGCTTGTGTGCCAGTCTTGACTCCTGGGTGTGCCATCTCTCTCTCTCAAATAGTGGGCCATAGAAAGCCTTTTTTTTTTTTATTGGGTTTGTAAATTCTCCCTGAAAAAATAAAAAAAAAATCAGTGGGAGATTAATATTGCCCTTTCTGCTTGTGTGCCAGTCTTGACTCCTGGGTGTGCCATCTCTCTCTCTCAAATGGTGGGCCATAGAAAGCCTATTTTTTTTTTTATTTGGTTTCTAAATTCTCCCTGAAAAAATCATTTTTTTTATTTGGCTTCTAAATTCTCCCTGAAAAAATCCAAAAAAAAAGTGGGAGATCAATATTGACATTTCTGCTTGAGTGACAGTCCTGCGTGTGTGGCATCTCTCTCATTTGGTGCCACCGAAAACAGAGTGTGTAACATTGTGCCTGTTTTTCCTTGCGGTCTCACCCACCTGTAAAGGGATATCTAAATCATAGTGAAGTTATAGCTCACCGTGTAAGTTGTTTGACAGAAACAAATACCGTTACTTTGGTTACGTTTTTAAAACAATGAGGAAGTCTGGTGGAAGAGGTCGTGGCCGTGGGCGATCATTGTCAGCTGGTAATGATGGTAGTGGTAGTGGAGCATCAGGTGGTCATGGGAAAAAAAATATTGCACCTAAGTCTGGAGCTGTGGAGCCAGGTTCGTCGTCTGGCTACAGAAGGCCTCGAACGCTCCCTTTTCTGGGAGTAGGAAAACCGCTTTTAAAGCCGGAGCAGCAAGAGCAAGTTTTGGCTTACCTTGCAGACTAAGCCTCTAGCTCTTTTGCCTCCTCTTTTGAAACTGGTAAATGTAAAAGCAGCGCGTCGTTAGTGGATGTTCACGGTCAGGGACAAGTCGCTTCCTTGTCCTCTTCAGCAAAAACAACAACAGAGAAGGATGCAGCAGGCGACACAACGGGTTACTCCATGGAGCTCTTTACACATACCATCCCTGGCTTAGAAAGTGAAGCAGTTAACAGGCCATGCCCATTACAAGTTGAATCTGACATGGAGTGCACTGATGCACAGCCACAGCCAGACTACTATGCTGGTCCTTTGACTCAGACCACAACATTGCCCTTGCAGGGTACTGATCCAGAATCAGACCCTGATGAGACTATGTTGCCCCGTCACGAACGCTCTACCACCGACTTACACGGTGACACAGACGAAGTTGCGCACGAGCTAGAAGAGGAGGTTATAGATGACCCAGTTGTTGACCCCGATTGGCAGCCATTGGGGGAACAGGGTGCAGGCGGCAGTAGTTCTGAAGAGGAGGAGGAGGGGCCGCAGCAGGCATCAACATCGCAAGAGGTTCCATGTGCCGGGCCCGTAGATGGGACAAAATGCGTGGCAAAGCCAAAAACTTTTGGAGGACAGCGTGTCCATCCGGTTAAAGCTCAGTCTGCAATGCCTGAAAAGGGATCCGAGGCTCGAAAGAGTGCAGTCTGGCATTTTTTTAAACAACATCCAATTGATCCGCACAAAGTCATCTGTCAAAAATGTTCAACTACCTTAAGCAGAGGTCAGAATCTGAAAAGTCTCAATACAAGTTGCATGCATAGACATTTAACCACCATGCATTTGCAAGCCTGGACTAACTACCAATCGTCCCTTAAGGTTGTAGCACCCTCGGCCAATGAAGCTAGTCACCAACGCTACATCCCTGCCGTCACTGTAAGGCCACCATTTTCCGCACCACCTGCAGTATCTGTGCAGGTTTCTTTGCCAGGCCAAAGCAGTCAGGGTCAGGGAATCACCAGTTTCGTATTAGGAAACACTGCATCTAGGGCACAGGCGGAAACAATACCGTCTACAACCGTCTCTCAGTCTGCCATGTCCACCGGCACACCCGCTAGTTCCACGATCTCCAGCTCTCCAGTCCAGCTCACCCTACATTAGACTCTGGTTAGAAAAAGGAAGTACTTATCCTCGCATCCGCGTACACAGGGTTTGAACGCCCACATAGCTAGACTAATCTCGTTAGAGATGATGCCCTACCGGTTAGTTGAAAGTGAAGCTTTCAAAGCCCTGATGGACTACGCTGTACCACGCTACGAGCTACCCAGTCGACACCTCTTTTCGAGAAAAGCCATCCCAGCCCTCCACCAGCATGTTAAAGAGCGCATCGTCCATGCACTCAGGCAATCTGTGAGTACAAAGGTGCACCTGACAACAGATGCATGGACCAGTAGGCATGGCCAGGGACGTTACGTGTCCATCACGGCACACTGGGTGAATGTGGTGGATGCAGGGTCCACAGGGGACAGCAATTTCGGGACAGTTCTGCCTAGCCCACGGTCTAGGAAACAGTTGGCTGTAGGTGTTTGCACCCCCTCCTCCTCCTCCTCCTCTTCGTCCTTCTGCAGAAGCGAGAGCTCGTCCACAGACCGCAGTCGCCAAACCACTCCATCCGCAGCTGGCACTGTTGCACACCAGTTGTCCCATTATGGGGCAGCTACTGGCAAGCGTCAGCAGGCTGTATTGGCTATGAAGTGTTTGGGCGACAACAGACACACCGCGGAAGTTCTGTCCGAGTTCTTGCAGACAGAAACGCAGTCGTGGCTGGGCACAGTAGATCTTGAGGCAGGCAAGGTAGTGAGTGATAACGGAAGGAATTTCATGGCTGCCATCTCCCTTTCCCAACTGAAACACATTCCTTGCCTGGCTCACACCTTAAACCTGGTGGTGCAGTGCTTCCTGAAAAGTTATCCGGGGTTATCCGGCCTGCTCCTCAAAGTGCGCGGACTTTGCTCACATATCTGCCGTTCGCCCGTACACTCCAGCCGTATGCAGACCTATCAGCAGTCTTTGAACCTTCCCCAGTATCGCCTAATCATAGACGTTGCAACAAGGTGGAACTCAACACTGCACATGCTTCAGAGACTGTGCGAACAGAGGCGTGCTGTTATGTTTTTGTGGGAGGATACACATACACGGGCAGGCAGTATGATGGCCGACATGGAGTTGTCAGGTGTGCAGTGGTCGAAGATACAAGACATGTGTCAAGTCCTTCAGTGTTTTGAGGAATGCACACGGCTGGTTAGTGCAGACAACGCCATAATAAGCATGAGCATCCCCCTAATGTGTCTGCTGATGCAAAGTTTGACGCACATAAAGGAGCAGGCATCTGCAGCCGAGGAAGAGGAAAGCCTTGACGACAGTCAGCCATTGTCTGGTCAGGGCAGTGTACAGGACGAGGTAGCGGGCGAACAGGAGGAGGAGGACGAGGAGGATGATGGGGATAAGTATTTTTTTAATACGGAAGCTTCTCCGGGGCCACTGGAAATTGGTGGCGTGGCAAGGCCGGGTTCTGGGTTTCTGAGGGACTCAAGTGACGTAGATGTGCCTGAAACTGCCCCTCAACCAAGCACAACCGCAGATTTGACAACTGGAACTTTGGCACACATGGCGGATTATGCCTTACGTATCCTCAAAAGGGACTCACGCATTACGAAAATGATGAACGATGACGATTACTGGTTGGCCTGCCTCCTTGATTCTCGCTATAAAGGCAAATTGCAAAATATTATGCCACATGACAACTTGGAACTAATATTAGCAACCAAACAATCAACTCTTGTTGACCGTTTGCTTCAGGCATTCCCAGCACACTGCGCCGTGATCGTTCTCACACGAGCATCAGGGGGCAGCAGACCAGAAGTGTTAGAGGTGCAGAAATCGGAAGTGGCGTTGGACAGAGGGGTTTTCTAACCAGGTTGAGGAGTGATTTTGCTATGACCGCAGACAGGACAAGTACTGCTGCATATCAATTCAAAGTGACAGGAGACAACATTAGTCCAGTATGGTTACTAACTATTTTTCATCCCTTATCGATGTTCTACCTCAACCGTCATTCCCATTTGATTACTGGGCATCCAAATTAGACACCTAGCCAGAATATGCATTGCAGGAGCTTGCTTGCCCGGCAGCTAGTGTCCTATCAGAAAGCGTATTCAGTGCTGCAGGTTCAATATTAACCGGAAAAAGGACTCGTCTGGCCACCCAAAATGTTGATGATCTAACCTTCATTCTAACCTTCATTAAAATGAACCACAACTGGATTTCGAATTCTTTTGCCCCACCTTGCCCGGCCGACACCTAGCTTTCCTATGAAAATGTATTGCCTGTGGACTACTCTGAATGACTTTACCAATCTCGTAATTTGCAGCAGCTGATTGTCCAGCATACGACATGTTTACACCTCCCTAAATGGCCAAACTCCCCACACGGGGCCGTGGTATCGCCACTTGGCGCAAGCACCCGTGAGAGTGCTGTTTGTCTGAAGAGGTGGGTGTGCCCGCTTTTGGTCTACGGCACTGCCACTGGGTCCCTCCTAGTACAATAAAGTGTCTCTGGCGGTGGTGGTGCGCACCCAACGTCAGACACACTGTTGTAACATGAGGGGCCCTGGGCATGTACCGCCGGCCACAAGAGAGTTCACCCACCCCCAGCTCAAACATTGCTCTACCACTTGCACAATTATCTCTCACAGTTCCACCTATGTTTAGTCTATGCGCTGACATCCGTAAATTCCTGCCACTGACAATACCATTGTGTTGACATGTATGATGGTACTTAACATAGTCAGGGGCAGTGTCCTATATTTACCCAAGTAAATACTTTGTGCAAAATTACTAGGTCTGAAACTACGCAGAGGAGCCCAACCCTGTACCTAATGATTGCACCCTTTTGGTTTTTCTTTTTGTTGTAATGCGAGACATTAACATGTATTGATTTTTTGGGACTACTAACTGGCAGACACTCATTACAATCGGCCGCCGCTGACAACACCAATGGTGCCCACTGCCTGTGTACCCCTGTGTCACGATTCCCCTGACCGCTGTCACCAATTGGTCAGGATTCCCACCGTGACCGTCACCCCTACGTCACGGATTGAGGTGACTTTAGGCCAACAGATGGCTATCACATGTGCAGGGGGGCTTATCTGTTATGTAGGCAATCCAGTGACACAGTGTGCCAGCAATCAGAGCACATACAGTGATCTGACAATAACCCAAAAACAATAGAACGAGCTCTGAGACATGGAATCTCTGTAGACCGCAATACCTGAACCTATCCTAAACACAACTAAAGGCAGCTGTGGATTGCGCCTGTAACTACCTATGCAACTCGGCACAGCCTGAGGAGCTGACTAGCCTGAAGATAGAAAAACAAGCCTGACTTGCCTCAGAGAAATACCCCAAAGGAAAAGGCAGCCCCCCACATATAATGACTGTTAGCAAGATGAAAAGACAAACGTAGGGATGAAATAGATTCAGCAAAGTGAGGCCCGATATTCTAGATAGAGCGAGGATAGCAAAGAGAACTTTGCAGTCTACAAAAAACCCTAAAGCAAAAAACCACGCAAAGGGGGCAAAAAGACCCACCGTGCCGAACTAACGGCACGGCGGTGCACCCTTTGCGTCTCAGAGCTTCCAGCAAAAACGAATAGACAAGCTGGACAGAGAAAGTAGCAAACAAAAGCAAAGAAGCACTTATCTAAGCAGAGCAACAGGCCACAGGAAAGATCCAGAAGCTCAGGTCCAACACTGGAACATTGACAAGGAGCAAGGAAGACAGAATCAGGTGGAGTTAAATAACAAAGCAGCCAACGAGCTCACCAGAACACCTGAGGGAGGAAGCTCAGAAGCTGCAGTACCACTTGTGACCACAGGAGTGAATTCAGCCACAGAATTCACAACAGTACCCCCCCCTTGAGGAGGGGTCACCGAACCCTCACCAGAGCCCCCAGGCCGACCAGGATGAGCCACATGAAAGGCACGAACAAGATCTGGAGCATGGACATCAGAGGCAAAAACCCAGGAATTATCTTCCTGAGCATAACCCTTCCATTTAACCAGATACTGGAGTTTCCGTCTAGAAACACGAGAATCCAAAATTTTCTCCACAATATACTCCAATTCCCCCTCCACCAAAACCGGGGCAGGAGGCTCAACAGATGGAATCATAGGTGCCACGTATCTCCGCAACAACGACCTATGGAATACATTATGTATGGAAAAGGAGTCTGGGAGGGTCAGACAAAAAGGATTGAGAATCTCAGAAATCCTATACGGACCAATAAAACGAGGTTTAAATTTAGGAGAGGAAACCTTCATAGGAATATGACGAGAAGATAACCAAACCAGATCCCCAACACGAAGTCGGGGACCCACACGGCGTCTGCGATTAGCGAAAAGTTGAGCCTTCTCCTGGGACAAGGCCAAATTGTCCACTACCTGAGTCCAGATCTGCTGCAACCTGTCCACCACAGAATCCACACCAGGACAGTCCGAAGACTCAACCTGTCCTGAAGAGAAACGAGGATGGAACCCAGAATTGCAGAAAAATGGAGAGACCAAGGTAGCCGAGCTGGCCCGATTATTAAGGGCGAACTCAGCCAACGGCAAAAAGGACACCCAATCATCCGGGTCAGCAGAAACAAAACATCTCAGATATGTCTCCAAGGTCTGATTGGTTCGTTCGGTCTGGCCATTAGTCTGAGGATGGAAAGCCGAGGAAAAAGACAGGTCAATGCCCATCCTACCACAAAAGGCTCGCCAAAACCTCGAAACAAACTGGGAACCTCTGTCAGAAACAATATTCTCAGGAATGCCATGCAAACGAACCACATGCTGGAAGAACAAAGGCACCAAATCAGAGGAGGAAGGCAATTTAACCAAGGGCACCAGATGGACCATTTTAGAAAAGTGATCACAGACCACCCAAATGACTGACATCTTTTGAGAAACGGGAAGGTCAGAAATGAAATCCATCAAAATATGTGTCCAAGGCCTCTTTGGGACCGGCAAGGGCAAAAGCAACCCACTGGCACGTGAACAGCAGGGCTTAGCCCTAGCACAAATCCCACAGGACTGCACAAAAGTACGTACATCCCGTGACAGAGATGGCCACCAGAAGGATCTAGCCACTAACTCTCTGGTACCAAATATTCCAGGATGACCAGCCAACACCGAACAATGAAGTTCAGAGATAACTTTAGTAGTCCACCTATCAGGGACGAACAGTTTCTCCGCCGGACAACGATCAGGTTTATTCGCCTGAAATTTTTGCAACACTCGCCGCAAATCAGGGGAGATGGCAGACACAATGACTCCTTCCTTGAGGATACTCACCGGCTCAGATGAACCCGGAGAGTCGGGCACAAAACTCCTAGACATAGCATCCGCCTTCACATTTTTAGAGCCCGGAAGGTACGAAATCACAAAATCGAAGCGGGCAAAAAATAACGACCAACGGGCCTGTCTAGGATTCAAGCGCTTGGCAGACTCGAGATAAGTAAGGTTCTTATGATCAGTCAATACCACCACGCGATGCTTAGCTCCTTCAAGCCAATGATGCCATTCCTCGAATGCCCACTTCATGGCCAGCAACTCTCGGTTGCCCACATCATAATTACGCTCAGCAGCCGAAAACTTCCTGGAAAAGAAAGCACATGGTTTCAACACTGAGCAACCAGAACCTCTCTGTGACAAAACCGCCCCTGCTCCAATCTCAGAAGCATCAACCTCGACCTGGAACGGAAGAGAAACATCTGGTTGACACAACACAGGGGCAGAACAAAAACGATGCTTCAACTCCTGAAAAGCTTCCTCAGCAGCAGAAGACCAATTAACCAAATCAGCACCCTTCTTGGTCAAATCGGTCAATGGTTTGGCAATGCTAGAAAAATTACAGATGAAGCGACGATAAAAATTAGCAAAGCCCAGGAATTTTTGCAGACTTTTCAGAGATGTCGGCTGAGTCCAATCCTGGATGGCTTGGACCTTAACCGGATCCATCTCGATAGTAGAAGGGGAAAAGATGAACCCCAAAAATGAAACTTTCTGCACACCGAAGAGACACTTTGATCCCTTCACAAACAAAGAATTAGCACGCAGGACCTGGAAAACCATTCTGACCTGCTTCACATGAGAGTCCCAATCATCTGAGAAGATCAAAATGTCATCCAAGTAAACAATCAGGAATTTATCCAGATACTCACGGAAGATGTCATGCATAAAAGACTGAAACACAGATGGAGCATTGGCAAGTCCGAACGGCATCACTAGATACTCAAAATGACCCTCGGGCGTATTAAATGCAGTTTTCCATTCATCTCCTTGCCTGATTCTCACCAGATTATACGCACCACGAAGATCTATCTTAGTGAACCAACTAGCCCCCTTAATCCGAGCAAACAAGTCAGATAACAATGGCAAGGGATACTGAAATTTAACAGTGATCTTATTAAGAAGGCGGTAATCAATACATGGTCTCAGCGAACCATCCTTCTTGGCTACAAAAAAAAACCCTGCTCCCAGTGGTGATGACGATGGGCGAATATGTCCCTTCTCCAGGGATTCCTTCACATAACTGCGCATAGCGGCGTGTTCAGGCATGGATAAATTAAATAATCGACCTTTAGGGAATTTACTACCAGGAATCAAATTGATAGCACAATCACAATCCCTATGCGGAGGTAGGGCATCGGACTTGGGCTCTTCAAATACATCCTGATAATCAGACAAGAACTCTGGGACCTCAGAAGGAGTGGATGACGAAATAGACAAAAATGGAACATCACCATGTACCCCCTGACAACCCCAGCTGGATACCGACATAGAGTTCCAATCCAATACTGGATTATGGGTTTGCAGCCATGGCAACCCCAACACGACCACATCATGCAGATTATGTAGCACCAGAAAGCGAATAACTTCCTGATGTGCAGGAGCCATGCACATGGTCAGCTGGGTCCAGTACTGAGGTTTATTCTTGGCCAAAGGTGTAGCATCAATTCCTCTCAACGGAATAGGACACCGCAAAGGCTCCAAGAAAAACCCACAACGTTTAGCATAATCCAAATCCATCAGATTCAGGGCAGCGCCTGAATCCACAAACGCCATGACAGAATACGATGACAAAGAGCATATCAAGGTAATGGACAGAAGGAATTTGGATTGTACAGTACCAATGACGGCAGACCTATCGAACCGCTTAGTGCGCTTAGGACAATCAGAAATAGTATGAGTGGAATCACCACAGTAGAAACACAGACCATTCAGACGTCTGTGTTCTTGCCGTTCAACTCTGGTCATAGTCCTATCGCACTGCATAGGCTCAGGTTTAATCTTAGACAATACCGCCAAATGGTGCACAGATTTACGCTCGCGCAAGCGTCGACCGATCTGAATGGCCAAAGACATAGACTCATTCAAACCAGCAGGCATAGGAATACCCACCATGACATCCTTAAGAGCCTCAGAGAGACCCTTTCTGAACAAAGCTGCCAGCGCAGATTCATTCCACAGAGTGAGTACTGACCACTTCCTAAATTTCTGACAATATACTTCTATATCATCCTGACCCTGGCACAAAGCCAGCTAATTTTTCTCAGCCTGATTCACTGAATTAGGCTCATCGTAAAGCAATCCGAGCGCCAGGAAAAACGCATTGACATTACTCAATGCAGGGTCTCCTGGCGCAAGAGAAAATGCCCAGTCCTGAGGGTCGCTGCGCAAAAAAGAAATAATAATCAAAACCTGTTGAATAGGATTGCCAGAAGAATGACGTTTCAAGGCCAGAAATAGCTTACAATTATTTTTGAAATTAAGAAACTTAGTTCTATCACCAAAAAACAAATCAGGAATAGGAATTCTTGGTTATAACATAGATTTCTGATCAATAGTATCTTGAATCCTTTGTACATTTGTAACGAGATTATCCATTGAAGAGCACAGACCCTGAATATCCATGTCCACACCTGTGTCCTGAAACACCCAAATGTCTAGGGGAAAAAAAAGACTGAACACAGAGCTGAGAAAAAAAAATGATGTCAGAACTTCTTTTTTCCCTCTATTGAGAATCATTAGGTTGGCTCCTTGTACTGTTATGTAGGCAATCCAGTGACACAGTGTGCCAGCAATCAGAGCACATACAGTGATCTGACAATAACCCAAAAACAATAGAACGAGCTCTGAGACGTGGAATCTCTGTAGACCGCAATACCTGAACCTATCCTAAACACAACCAAAGGCAGCTGTGGATTGTGCCTGTCACTACCTATGCAACTCGGCACAGCCTGAGGAGCTGACTAGCCTGAAGATAGAAAAACAAGCCTGACTTGCCTCAGAGAAATACCCCAAAGGAAAAGGCAGCCCCCCACATATAATGACTGTTAGCAAGATGAAAAGACAAACGTAGGGATGAAATAGATTCAGCAAAGTGAGGCCCGATATTCTAGATAGAGCGAGGATAGCAAAGAGAACTTTGCAGTCTACAAAAAACCCTAAAGCAAAAAACCACGCAAAGGGGGCAAAAAGACCCACCGTGCCGAACTAACGGCACGGCGGTGCACCCTTTGCGTCTCAGAGCTTCCAGCAAAAACGAATAGACAAGCTGGACAGAAAAAGTAGCAAACAAAAGCAAAGAAGCACTTATCTAAGCAGAGCAACAGGCCACAGGAAAGATCCAGAAGCTCAGGTCCAACACTGGAACATTGACAAGGAGCAAGGAAGACAGAATCAGGTGGAGTTAAATAACAAAGCAGCCAACGAGCTCACCAGAACACCTGAGGGAGGAAGCTCAGAAGCTGCAGTACCACTTGTGACCACAGGAGTGAATTCAGCCACAGAATTCACAACACTTATCTTAGTTATCCCTCCACTCCACGATGTGATGAAAAAAACCACACACAAGGCTATTGACCTCTTAGCTTACAGCAGGGGCTTATTCTAGGTATCCCACTGCTTTCTATATACCACGAACTGCAGGGATTTATGTATATCCCGCTTACAGTTCCACTTAACACTTGCAGCTCTCTGGCGCCCCCCTTACTCTCAGGTCAGATTAGGTACTGCACCCTGGGTAATTAGTCGCCAGAAAGGCTGCCTGCTATGTACTGGCTATTGGGCACGCTGCAGCAATGCGATAACTACTCCCACTCAGGCAGGAACAATAATTATTAACGCCGCAGTCACTACAGCATCCCTCAACAGTCGGCACACATATCGCTGCCACCAGCTTCGATTAAACGGGTCCGAAGCTAACCCAACACAACAGTAACAGTAGCGTATTTTCCCTTCAAGAGACTTAGGGTACGGTTTAGAACAGGAGAACGGACTAATATATAATATTATATCCCATAAAAATTAGGCAGTGCTTTATCAAAAATATTTTATAAAGATGTTATAAATGAGACAATTGCAAATATGTACATGGGTAATTATAACATAAAGGGAATAAATGAGAAAAGATAACACTCACATGTTAAAAGCATTGCAGGCAATCAGGCTAGGGCAGTTTCCATACATCCCAGTCCATGGGATGCTGCTGGCTTCAGGAGAAGACAAGAAGTCAGGAAGAAATCTAGCAGAGCCTCAGCTGGGGATGTGTGCAGCCACTTATACTTTCAAGGCTGTGACATCACAGAAAGGCTGGCTTATCCAGACCCTCCTCTCTCTACATTCTGAGTACTTCAATCTTAAATTTATCTACTTGCTATAACTTTGCTACAAAACATGACAGAGTCAGACTCAACCTATCATTCATCTCGGATTAACGTGAGCATTCTAATGAGATCAAATATGTCCTAACTGGGATACATATTTACAGAGAAATCCCTACTTCTTTACCAGACGGAGTTAGAAGCCCGAGTTTCATGGGATGTGTAGATACACCGAG
Organism: Ranitomeya imitator; assembly: GCF_032444005.1. Classification (NCBI taxonomy): domain Eukaryota; kingdom Metazoa; phylum Chordata; class Amphibia; order Anura; family Dendrobatidae; genus Ranitomeya; species Ranitomeya imitator. Next base: position 328,517,754 of record NC_091282.1, on the reverse strand, counting down.
TGAGACTAAGAATATGTATTTTCGTATTTCTAGCTTAAATCGTTTGCCTAATATCTAACAAAAACTAAACAAAGAATCTTTCATGAATTTTTGGAGCCACTTTTCCTTATAGCTGAACAAGAGCTTACACAGGAAATGCCAGTCGTAAATTCCATTCGGCAATAAAACCTCTCTTCCCCCATACTCTCAGAGAAGGAAAGCCAGGAATTTGCAGCTACAAACTGTTACTCCAAGAACCCCGCTTAGCCCACGCAGGCTAGCAAGAGAACTACTTATGATATTTCATACCATATCGTGACACCTCCCCCTTTTGGTGTGCGCTAGGGAGGTAGAACCCGACAGTATGCCTCCATGGGCACCTCAGTAGGTTCACCCTGGCGGGAGAGTCCATCTGCATTCCCATGCTCCCTGCCCGTTTTGTGTTCAATGGTGAAGTCAAACTGCTGAAGGGCAAGGCTCCAGCGTAGCAACCTGCCCTTGGTTCCACACATGGCGTTTAGCCAGCACAGAGGGTTGTGGTCGGTCACCACAGTGAAAGTGTGACCATACAAGTAGGGCTGCAAGCGCTGCAGGGCCCAGACTATGGCCAGGCACTCCTTCTCGATTGTGGAGTAGGCCACTTCCCTCGGCAAAAGTTTCCGGCTCAGGTATAACACGGGGTGCTCTTGGTTCTCCGAGTCAACCTGGCTGAGCACAGCACCAAGGCCAAACTCCCTGGCGTCGGTCTGCACCAAGAATGGTCGACTGCTGTCGACTGCTTTCAACACAGGGGCATTGCACAGTGCGGTTTTCAATGCCTGGAAGGCCCCCTCACAACCATCTGTCCAGTTGACGATGTGGGGTAGCTTCTTCCTGGTGAGGTCCGTCAAAGGTTTTGCCAGGCTACTATAGTGCTGTACGAAGCGCCTATAGTACCCTGCAGTGCCCAAGAAGGACATCACCTGTTTCTTGGTCACGGGAGTGGGCCAGTTCACGATCACTCCCACTTTGTCAGGCTCTGGCTTCAGGGTGTTCCCGCCTACCCGGTGCCCCAGGTAGTGAACCTCCCTCATGCCCATCTGGCACTTTCCCGGCTTGATAGTCAGTCCTGCTTGGTGAATTCGCCTGAGCACCTCCTCGAGATGCTGCAGGTGTTCCTTCCAGGAGGGACTGAAGATGGCAATGTCATCCAAGTACGCCACGGCGTACGTCTCCAGTCCCTGAAGCAGGAGGTTGACCATCCGCTGGAAAGTGGCAGGGGCATTCTTCATGCCGAAGGGCATGACCGTGGACTCGTACAGTCCGAAGGGCGTGATAAAGGCGGACTTCTCCTGCGCCTCGGGGCTCAGGGGAATCTGCCAGTATCCTCTACTCAAATCCATTATTGTCAGGTATTTTGCGCCAGCTAACTTCTCAAGCAGCTCCTCGATGCGCGGCATGGGGTGCGCGTCAGAGGCTGTGATGGCGTTGAGCCCCCTGTAGTCCACGCAGAACCGGGTGGTCCGGTCCTTCTTTGGCACGAGAACTACAGGTGAGGTCCACGCACTCTTTGACCGTCGAATCACCCCCAGCTGTAACATCTCATCAATCTCTTGGCGCATAATCTGCTGCACCTGGTCAGAGATTCGATAGGGTGTTCGCCGTAGTGGGGCGTGATTCCCGGTGTCCACCTCGTGGACTGCTAACTCAGTCCTCCCAGGTCGGTTGGAGAACACGACCCGGAAAGGTTCCAGTGTGGTTTGCAACTGCACCCGCTGGGGTTCAGTTAACGAGGCGCTTACCTCCACATCCTCGATGGACCCATTGGCCTTGGCTTGGGCCAGCAAGTCCAGGAGGGTGTCTTCCTCACCGTCTTCGGGCAAGCTGCAGACCGGTAGGACGAAAGGTTCACGTTCGTGATGAGCCTTCATCATGTTGACGTGAAAGGCCTTTCGCCTACCCCGAGCGTGGTCAAGCGTGACCACATAAGTGACCGGGTTGAGCTGTTGGTGGACGACGTACGGGCCCTCCCAGGCGGCCTGAAGCTTATCTGTTGGTACGGGGACCAGCACCCACACCTTTTGACCCACGTGGTAGGTCCACTCCCGGGCGTTCTGGTCGTACCAGTGCTTCTGATCAGCCTGAGCCTGCGTCATGTTGTCATGCACCAACTGCGTCAAGGTCTGCATCTTGTCACGGAAGCGCATGACATACTCCACTATGGACACTTCAGAAGGGTTCGGCTCCTCTTCCCAGGATTCTCTTACCAACCCAAGGGGTCCCCAAACTCGCCTGCCGTACAGGAGCTCGAAGGGGGAGAACCCCGTCGAGGCCTGCGGAACCTCTCGGTAAGCGAACAGCAGGTGTGGGAGGTACCGCTCCCAGTCGCGCCCTTGAGTCTCAACCAGCATGTGCAGCATCTGTTTGAGGGTACCATTGAAGCGTTCACACAGGCCATTGGTCTGTGGGTGATACGCACTCGATACCAGATGCTTCACCTGCATTCTCTTACAGAGAGCCTCCATTAGGCGAGACATAAATTGGGTCCCTTGATCAGTAAGCATTTCCCTGGGAAACCCTACACGTGAAAAGATGGCCAACAGGGCATCTGCCACATTATCTGCCCTAGTTGAGGACAGAGCTACTGACTCTGGGTACCGGGTAGCGTAGTCTACCACAGTAAGGATGTATTGCTTTCCAGAGCTGCTGGGGACGGCCAGCAGGCCCACAATGTCCACCGCGATCCTCTGGAAAGGCTCCTCTATCACTGGCAAAGGGATCAGGGGTGCCTTAAGAGCAGGCCCCGCTTTCCCCACCCTTTGACAGGTGACACAGGAGCGGCAGTAGTTTGACACATCTGTCCCCATCTTAGGCCAATAGAAGTGTTGAGACAGCCGGGCCTTAGTTTTGCTGATCTCCAAATGTCCAGCTAGCGGGATCTCATGGGCAATCCGCAACAACTCACCCCGGAATTGCTGCGGGACGACCAGCTGTCTCTCCCTCAACCACTCCTTTTGTGATTCTCCGGGTACTGTCTCCCGGTACAACCTTCCTTGTTCCCAGAACTCCTTGTTCCCAGAACACCTTCTCCTTATCAGTCTCGGAGAAGCGCGTCCCGGCGAGTTGTCTCAAACTCTCTAGGCTCGCATTTGTGTGCAGAGCGGCCTGAAACTCCTGGCTAGGGGAAGCCAGAAGCGATGTCAGGGTCCCTTCCCCACGGGAACCCTCTTGGACCTGCTCTGGGTCCACCTCTGGTTCAGTCACAGTGATGACTGAGGAGGGTCCGGAAGGCAGACAGTTATCTGCGTTCCGGGCACTCTGACTGCGGGTGACAGCAGCTACGTAGGCTGTCTCCCCGGGGGTTTCTACAGGCCCATCAGCCGGCGCTGCTATGGGCTCTACCTCGCCATCCACCCCCAACACTTCAGGTGCAGTGCTACTTATGGGCCAGTTACCTTCCTCGGTGGCACTGGTCACTTTCATGGCATCACCTTCCTCACGGTTCCCATGCATCTCCCCATTTCCTGTAGCACCGACACTTGCCCCTGTTAGGGGTTCCTCAGCCGTCTCACTCCGCAGAGCGACGTGGCTGGGCACGCCTGTACCTATGGACACATTAACCTTCACAGAAAAATCATTATCAGGTTCAGCTGGCACAGGTACAACATTTTCACCATCAATCCTAGGGAAAAAATGGTTATTAGATGCATCATTACAAGATAAAGCATGGTCAGGTAACACATGGGATTTCCCATCATCATCATCATAATCAGGGTTAACTTTACCCGCATTAGTAGATTGGGGAGGGGTGTCAGGAACGTAGTATGCAAACTTCCTCCCCAAATCAGTCCCCAACAAAACATCAGTGGGCAAATTATCAGACAGCCCCACTTCCTTCACCCCGCTCCCAGCACCCCAATCAATAAAAACCCGGGCCATCGGTAAGGGACAGCTGATGCCCCCAATCCCAGTGACAGTTAGGGTTTTCCCCGGAATGATTTCTTCAGGGGCCGCCAGTTCGGGTCGAATGAGGGTTCGTTCAGCCCCGGTGTCCTTGAGGCCTGTCGCAACATGGCCTCCCACAGTGACGTGCTGTACATTGTCACACACCCTCCCAACCACACCACCCACCAAAAGAACTGCTGCATTAGGCCCTGGGGCCTTGGCTGGGGTGTTCTTCTGCTTGGCTGGGCAGTAGGTACTGATATGACCAGTCTGATTGCAGGTGAAACACTTGCGAGGTTTGGTGGTAGGTCTGGTGTTGTTGGCCACAGGGCCAGGACCTCTGGTGTGTTGGCTGGCAGGGGTACTGGCGTTGGTTGCAGGCTTACCCCCTCTCCAGCTGGTGGTGACTGGCTTCCGCACTTCCGATCTACGGTTGGCCTCATAGGCATCAGCAATCTGCGCTGCTTTCGTCACTTCTTTGGGTTCTCTGTCCATCACGAACTGTCGCACCTCAGCTGGGCAAAGATGAAAGAACTGGTCTTTGATCATCAGGTCTCGCAGCTGTGCAAAGGTGGTCACTGACAGTCCTTGGGTCCACTGGTCAAAGTGGGTCCCCAGTCCATGCACCACATCACTGTAACTGTCGTGTGGGCCACGTTGGAGGGTCCGGAACTTTCTACGGTACACCTCGGGTGTAAGCTGGTACTTGGCTATCAGATCCTGCTTGATGGCCTCATAGTCACCATCTTGTTCTTGAGGGAGGGCAGCAAACGCCTCCAGAGCTTTACCTCTCAGCCCTGGTGTCAGGTATCGTGCCCATTCATCTGTAGGCAGCCGGTACTGTCTGCAGGCTTTCTCAAAGGCCCGCAGAAAAGTGTCCAAGTCCCCGTGCTTCTCCATAACAGGGAAATGATCGGGCAGGGGCTTAGGCATCTGAGCGCTGCTGGGCTCACGGCTGGACTGGGACGACCCCTGCATTTGCAGTCGGGCCATCTGCAGCTGGTACTCCCGCTCCGCTTGCCGCTCGGCTCGCTCATGGTATTGCTGAATCAGCTGCCGACGTCCCTCTAGGTCATCTGCGGCGCATTGTTGCAGAGCAAGCTGCAGGAGGAGGTCGGCACCCCCCTGGTTGCCAGTAGGGCCCGTATTCAGTGGTTGGACCTCTGCTGCAGCCTCATCTTCGCTTGTGCTGGCTTCTGCGGCCTCTGGGCTCTGTGGCTTGGCTTGGTCGGCTTCAAATTGCACCAGTTCAGCGACCATTTGAGTCTTGGTCTTACCCTGGGGGTTCAGGCCATGGTACGTGCATATCCCAGCAAGAATGTCCTTCTTCTGCTGGTTGTACCAGGCTTCCCCTTTCGCAGCCATGGTTGCCAAATAAAAGATAGGATAGAAAAACGAAGAGAAAGGGAAGGGATAATTACCAGTACGCAATTGTCTCACAACTAAAAAGCACTGAGTTCGTTCTCCAAACTTATATGCGCAGAGTCCTCGCAAGAACTTTCTGCAAGTTTTTAGTGAGAGGAATGATTACTCAAACCAAATCACTAATGCTTTAAGATATCCCACCGCCTTGCCACCAATTGTCACGATTCCCGTGACCGCTGTCACCAATTGGTCAGGATTCCCACCGTGACCGTCACCCCTACGTCACGGATTGAGGTGATTTTAGGCCAACAGACGGCTATCACATGTGCAGGGGGGCTTATCTTTGTTATCCCTCCACTCCACGATGTGATGAAAAAACCACACACAAGGCTATTGACCTCTTAGCTTACAGCAGGGGCTTATTCTAGGTATCCCACTGCTTTCTATATACCACGAACTGCAGGGATTTATGTATATCCCGCTTACAGTTCCACTTAACACTTGCAGCTCTCTGGCGCCCCCCTTACTCTCAGGTCAGATTAGGTACTGCACCCTGGGTAATTAGTCGCCAGAAAGGCTGCCTGCTATGTACTGGCTATTGGGCACGCTGCAGCGACGCGATAACTACTCCCACTCAGGCAGGAACAATAATTATTAACGCCGCAGTCACTACAGCATCCCTCAACAGTCGGCACACATATCGCTGCCAACAGCTTCGATTAAACGGGTCCGAAGCTAACCCAACACAACAGTAACAGTAGCGTATTTTCCCTTCAAGAGACTTAGGGTACGGTTTAGAACAGGAGAACGGACTAATATATAATATTATATCCCATAAAAAATTAGGCAGTGCTTTATCAAAAATATTTTATAAAGATGTTATAAATGAGACAATTGCAAATATGTACATGGGTAATTATAACATAAAGGGAATAAATGAGAAAAGATAACACTCACATGTTAAAAGCATTGCAGGCAATCAGGCTAGGGCAGTTTCCATACATTCCAGTCCATGGGATGCTGCTGGCTTCAGGAGAAGACAAGAAGTCAGGAAGAAATCTAGCAGAGCCTCAGCTGGGGATGTGTGCAGCCACTTATACTTTCAAGGCTGTGACATCACAGAAAGGCTGGCTTATCCAGACCCTCCTCTCTCTACATTCTGAGTACTTCAATCTTAAATTTATCTACTTGCTATAACTTTGCTACAAAACATGACAGAATCAGACTCAACCTATCATTCATCTCGGATTAACGTGAGCATTCTAATGAGATCAAATATGTCCTAACTGGGATACATATTTACAGAGAAATCCCTACTTCTTTACCAGACGGAGTTAGAAGCCCGAGTTTCATGGGATGTGTAGATACACCGAGTGAGACTAAGAATATGTATTTTCGTATTTCTAGCTTAAATCGTTTGCCTAATATCTAACAAAAACTAAACAAAGAATCTTTCATGAATTTTTGGAGCCACTTTTCCTTATAGCTGAACAAGAGCTTACACAGGAAATGCCAGTCGTAAATTCCATTCGGCAATAAAACCTCTCTTCCCCCATACTCTCAGAGAAGGAAAGCCAGGAATTTGCAGCTACAAACTGTTACTCCAAGAAGGGGGGCTTAGCCCACGCAGGCTAGCAAGAGAACTACTTATGATATTTCATACCATTTTGTGACACCCTGCAAGAGAATTCAAAGTGCCTACAGCCCAATTTTATTATGTTAGGCCTTCGAAGCCTGTCTACGGTCCCTTCTTTCTACTACTCCTCCACTGACCAGACCACTGCTGCCCGTGTACCCCTGGAACCAATGTTAAAGTGCCTACAGCCCAATTTTATTATGTTAGGCCTTCGAAGCCTGTCTGCGGTCCGTTCTTTCTACTACTCCTCCACTGACCAGACCACTGCTGCCCGTGTACCCCTGGAACCAATGGTAAAGTGCCTACAGCCCAATTTTATTATGTTAGGCCTTCGAAGCCTGTCTGCGGTCCGTTCTTTCTACTACTCCTCCACTGACCAGACCACTGCTGCCCGTGTACCCCTGGAACCAATTATAAAGTGCCTACAGCCCAATTTTATTATGTTAGGCCTTCGAAGCCTGTCTGCGGTCCCTCCTTCCACTAGGCCTCCACTGACCTGTCTACTGCTGCCCGTGTTCCCCTGGAACCAATGTTAAAGTGCCTACAGCCCAATTTTATTATGTTAGACCTTCGAAGCCTGTCTGCGGTCCCTTCTTTCTACTACTCCTCCACTGACCAGACCACTGCTGCCCGTGTACCCCTGGAACCAATTATAAAGTGCCTACAGCCCAATTTTATTATGTTAGGCCTTCGAAGCCTGTCTGCGGTCCGTTCTTTCTACTACTCCTCCACTGACCAGACCACTGCTGCCCGTGTACCCCTGGAACCTATTTAAAAGTGCCTACAGCCCAATTTTTTTATGTTAGGCCTTCGAAGCCTTTCTGCGGTCCTTCCTTCCAATAGTTCTCCACTGACCAGACCAATGCTGGCCATGTACCCCTGGAACCCAGCTGAAAGTGCATGGAGCCTCCTTTTTTTCTTTGTTTTATATTTAGAAAGCCCAGATGAACTACGCTGTACCACGGTTCAAGCTACCCAGTCGACATTTCTTTTGCGAGAAAAGCCATCCCAGCCCTCCACCGGCATGAAAAAGTCTGCATTGTCATAGCACTCAGGCAATCAAACAGTAGAAAGGTGCACCTGACAAGAGATGCATGGACCAGTAGACATGTCCACAAAAAGTTACGTGTCCATTAGGGCGCGCTGGGTTAATGTGTTGGATGCATGGTCCACAGGGGACAGCCTACAAAGTCTGTCTGCAGTCCCTAATTCAAATTGTCCTCCGCTGACCACACCACTGCTGCACGTGTACCCCTGGAACCAATTTTAGAGTGCCTACAACCTAATTTTGTTATGTTAGGCCTTCTACGCCTGTCTGCGGTCCCTCCTTCCAATACTCATCTACTGACCACACCACTGCTGCCCGTGTACCCCTGGAACCAATTTTAAAGTACCTACAGCCAAATTTTGTTATGTTAGGCCTACTACGCCTGTCTGCGGTCCCTCCTTCCAATACTCGTCCACTGACCACACCACTGCTGCCCGTGTACCCCTGGAGCCAATTTTAAAGTGCCTACAACCTAATTTTGTTATGTTAGGCCTACTATGCCTGTCTGCGGTCCCTCCTTCCAATACTCGTCCACTGCCAACACACCACTGCTGCCCGTGTACCCCTGGAACCAATTTTAAAGTACCTACAGCCAAATTTTGTTATGTTAGGCCTACTACGCCTGTCTGCGGTCCCTCCTTCCACTAGTCCTCCACTGACCTGACCACTGCTGCCCGTGTACCCCTGGAACCTTTTTTAAACTGCATTGAGGCAATTTTTTTGTTTAAGGCCTACTACCTGTGTCTCTCTGCGCCACTCAATACAGCTGTCCTCCTTTTAAAAAAGCTGAGCGTCAATAGTCTGGTTTTCAGCCTATAGGAATTTGACAACTGCATTGGGGCTACTACTTCGCTACGGCCTACTAACGGTGTCTTCCGCTCCAAGGTGTTCCCCAGGTTTCCTCGCCATTGCTTCAATCTTCATGCTCGTCTTAAGTAGTTGTTGAAAACAACACTGCATTAGGCCTACAAGTTGGGTCTGGGGTGTAGAGACGGTGTGTTCCACTCCAAGGTGTTCCCCAGGTTGCCTCTCCATTGCTTCAATCTTCATGCTCTCGTTTAGTAGTTGTTGAAAACAACACTGCATTAGGCCTACTAGTTGGGTCTGGGGTGTAGAGACGGTGTGTTCCACTCCAAGGTGTTCCCCAAGTTTCGTCCACATTGCTTCGATCTTACTACTCTCGTTTAGTAGTCGTTGAAAACTACACTGCATTAGGCCTACAAATTGGGTATGGGGTGTAGAGAGACGGTGTGTTACACTCCAAGGTGTTCCCCAGGTTTCGTCCACATTGCTTCGATCTTCCTACTCTCGTTTAGTAGTTGTTGAAAACTACACTGCATTAGGCCTACAAGTTGGGTCTGGGTTGTAGAGACGGTATCCTCCGCTCCAAGGTGTTCTCCAGGTTGCCTCTCCATAGCTTCGATCTTCTAGCTCTCGTTAAGTAGTTGTTGAAACAACACTGCATTAGGCCTACAAATTGGGTATGGGGTGTAGAGAGATGGTGTGTTCCACTCCAAGGTGTTCCCCAGGTTTCCTCGCCATTGCTTCGATCTTCCTGCTCTCGTTTAGTAGTTGTTGGAAACTACAGTGCATTAGGCCTACAAATTGGGTATGGGGTGTTCTCCAGGTTGCCTTTCCTGAGCTTCTATCTTCAGGCTCTTGTTAAATAGTTGTTAAATGGAACAACTGCATTTGGCGTACTAGTTGGTTTGGGGCCTACTAACAGTGTCTGCCACTCCTTGCTGTTCTCCTGGTTTCCTGTCCTGAAATTACATTTTCAGGCTCTCGTTAAGTAGTTGTTAATGTTAGACTGCATTTGGCCTACTAGTTGGGTTGGGGCCTACTATCGGTGTCTGCCTCTCCTTGCTGTTCTCCTCCACTGAACAAAGCTGTGCCGCCTGTTTACTACTGTTGCCAATTTTGAACTGCATTTAGACTACTTACTGATTTGGGCCTACTCTTTGTGTCAGCCTCTCATTCCAGTTGTCCTCCACTGAACAAAACAATGCCCCTTGGTTAGTCCTGTTACCAATTTTGAACTGCATTTAGCCCACTTTATTCTTTGGGCCCATATCTGTTTCCCCCTCATCCTGCCCATTGCCCAGCCAGTGATAGATGAGTCTGCTGGTACATTGACCCATAACGCAACATTCCCCGTGCACGCTACACAGCAAGATTGTGACCCTGCTGAAAGTCAGGTTCCTCTTCCCGCATACCATACCACCTTACACGGGGACAAAGAGGAAGGTGCAGATGAAAGTGCAGGTTCCTTCTTCAGGTGGGGGGAGGAATACTAGTTGGCGACGTCACTGGCACAGGGCCTCTCATAGTACGCAAAAGTGTTGCTGCCGGTGGGAGGCGCCCCCGCCGTGCAAACACACTGCTGTACTTTGAGGGGCCCTGTGCCAGTGCCAATGCCAACGAGTGGGCCCCCCCTGCTTGCTCAGGATCACAGCACTTGCAAAGTTGAAATACTTACCTCTCCCTGCTCCACTGCCGTGATGTGGTCCAGATTTACTGGGCCCACTAATTACTTGAACCAGCCCTACCCCCCACAACTTTAGCCAAATGACCCCCAATTTCAAATGCCTTCCAATTATTATAAGCTAAATTATGATTGACAAGCTTCTGTAACAAGAATGGATGTTTTTGCCATTAAAATGGGCAGTGTAGGTGTTTTCCTGGCCTCCACTCACTGCCGACTATGCTCCCCCATTGACTTGCATTGGGTTTCGTGTTTCGGTCGATACCCGACTTTTCGCGATAATCGGCCGATTCCACTCGACTCGACTTTTAAGATAGTCGGGTTTCGCGAAACACGGCTCGACTCTAAAAAGGTCAAGGTCGCTCAACCCTGATTGTTACCATCCACCTTTCATGTATCTCCTATTTCCTCATAGATTGTAAGCTTCCGAGTAGGGCCCTCATTCCTTTTGGTATCTGTTGATCTATGTGCTTACTGTTATGCTATAATGTCTATTGTCTGTGCTAGTCCCCTCTAAAATGTAAATTGCTGTGGAATATGTTGGCACTATATAAATAAAATTATTATTAATATAATTATTGATGTTGCTACTGCTACTGATGTTACAAACAGTATTTTGAAATGTGGATACTCGAAGTTGGGTCTCCATCTGTTGGGTTGCCTGTAGTGGAAGGTGTGTCAGAGGCCAATTATACTGATTCTATACTGTGTAAATTGATGCTACTTTTGTGGTGTGTGACAATAATTTTTTGAAATGTGGAGACTCCAAGATGGGTCTCCATATGGTAGGTTGCCTGTAGTGAAATGTGTGTCAGAGGCCTATTATACAGTTTCTGCTCTGTGGAAATTGTTGTCTCTAATTTTTTTTTAATGTGGAGACTCCAAGTTGGGTCTCCATCTGGTGGGTTGCCTGTAGTGAAGGATGTATGAGAGACCTATTAGCCTATTATACTTTTTCTACTCTGTGGAAATTGATGTCACTTTAGTGGTTTGTGACAATTATTTTTTTGAAATGGTGAGAACCCAAGTTGGGTCTCCATGTGGAGGGTTGCCTGTGTAAGTAGGGCTCCCAAACAGGCAGGCCTGAACTCAATTTCAGTTAACTACCTGTGTTACTTTCCTTACATTTTTTTTAACAATAGTACTGCATGAAACTGATGTTTGTGCCATTTGAGCGTAGCTGGAATGAAAAAAAAATGGAGGTGTTGCATGAGGTATCTGGTCTCCCAGCTAAGAAGGCTTACAAAGCTCCTTTAACCACCAGGTCCTCATTGAAACTTCAATTTCAAATTGTAATGGCTGGTCCAGACCATGATACTTCATGCATGGCCTGTGGCTAACAGCTTCTGTACCATTATAAAAGTTGCTACTGTGGGTCAATTGATCAGTCAACAACTTGTGTTACTTTCCTTATATATTTCTACTAATAGTACTTTTTGAAACTGATCTTTATGCCATCTGAGGGTGGCTTGAATTAAAAAAAATATGGAGGTGTTACATGAAATATCAGGTCTCTGAGCTAAGAAGGCATACACTGCTTCCTGAACCACCAGGTCCTTATGGAAACTTCAATTTCAAGCTGTAAATGCTGGCTCAGACGCTGATACCTCATGCATTGCTCATGGCTGACTGCTGCTGTGCCATTAGCAAATTTCTACTGTGAGTCAATTGTTGTCACTAGGGTTGAGCGAAACGGGTCGAGATTTTTCAAAAGTCGCCGACTTTTGGCAAGGTCGGGTTTCATGAAACCCGACCCGACCCCAGTGTGGGGTCGGCCATGAAGTCGGCGATCTTTTGAATCTGGAATCGGAATTCCGATACCGATTGCCGATATGTTTAAGATATCGGGAATTGGTATCGGAATTCAGATTAAAGTGTAAAATAAAGAATTAAAATAAAAAATATCGCAATACTTACCCTCTGACGCGCCCTGGTACTAACCGGCAGTCTTCCTTCCTTAGAATCAGCCTTCCAGGACCTGGCGGTGACGTCGCGGTGACGTCGCGGCTTGTGATTGGCCACGCGGCCGCCCATGTGACCGCTCGCACGACCAATCAGAAGCCGTGACGTCACCGAAGGTCCTTCAAGCGCTGATTCTTAGGAAGGAAGGCTGTCGGAAGGAAGCAGGGCGCTTCCGAGGGTGAGTATATTCCTATTAGGTATATACTCACCCTCGGAAGCGCCTTGCTTCCTTCCGACAGCCTTCCTTCCTAAGAATCAGCGCTTGAAGGACCTTCGGTGACGTCACGGCTTCTGATTGGTCGCGCGAGCGGTCACATGGGCGGCCGCGTGGCCAATCACAAGCCGCGACGTCACCGCCAGGTCCTGGAAGGCTGATTCTAAGGAAGGAAGACTGCCGGTTAGTACCAGGGCGCGTCAGAGGGTAAGTATTGCGATATTTTTTATTTTAATTCTTTATTTTACATTAAAATATGGATCGCAGGGCCTGAAGGAGAGTTTCCGCTCCTTCAGACCCTGGGAACCATGGAAACCCAATGCACTGCATTGGGTTTCGAGTTTCGGACGACCCCGACCCCGACTTTTTTATAGGATCGGCCGATTTCACTCGACCCGACTTTTGAAAAAGTTGGGTTTCGTGAAACCCGACCCGATCCTATAAAAGTAAAGGTCGCTCATCCCTAGTTGTCACTTTTCATGGTGTCTGCCCCTAAATTTAGCTGTTTGGAAGCTTTTTGACAACCCTTAAGTGTTATCTATGCTTATGGTTTTGCCTCCCATTGAAATTAATGGCATTAGGATACGTTTGATGAACTGTTTGGCAAACTGTACGAACATTGGAACACTGTTCCACAAATCTGAATTGAACCTAAACTTGAAATGTTTGCTCATCTCTAATCATAAGTGCATTCAATCTAGTTAACAATATGAGGTGATGCTAGTATGAATAAGTATTAGTGTATAAAAGCATGTTTAACCTTTACCAAATGTTGAGTCAAGAATGGAATCCTCCAACTACTGATGTGATTAAGCATTGCAGATGGCTAAGGCATTTTAACATCAGGAATTGCCATCCCTTCATGATGCCATCTTTGCAACATAACTATATATCTTTTTGATTTTTTGATTTTTTACATAAGATTCAATATAGGACTTGGAAAACACTATAAAAAAGCAAATCATACAGATTAAAAAAAAAAAACACCAGAAATGCTTGTATGATATTAAAAAAATCTTGAGGGTTTTTTAACAATGATTTTAAGAAGATGGAAAAATTGTATGTGAGAAGGAACGCTTTATGTAATTGTATTCTAATTTTAACATTCAGATCGGGTAATTTTTCACACAGGTATTTACATATTTATAACAACATAGAAGTAGTACAGCTTGATCTTAATGCTTTAATATACATTTGCTCAATACTTGATTTTGTTGCTATGGTAACCTAGTAGGACATCAGGAAATTACCGACATGGGCTTTTTCTGTAATATAAATGTCTATTTTGCTCTAAACGTCACATGAAAACTTGCAGGAAGTTTGCCAAGATCACTAGAAAATTTTATATGCCAGGAAGTTATTATAAACCCATGAGACATTTTAGCTATTGGAATTAAAAAAGATAAATGAAGGATTTTTCATTTTAGATAACATGAGATAAAAAATGTCTTCAGATATAAATGAAAAAGAACTCATATATAATAAGTGCATATTAAATATAGAAAAATATTTGGAAATGGAACATGTTGTTCTCTTGCTTATAGAAATTGCATTCATTTTGAAATTCAGAACATTGATGATTCAATAAATAGTAGCTATAAGCTTTAAAAAAAAGTGTTAACATTGGGAGACCAGTAGAGAAGGTAGATTGAAAAGATGCTGTCATTGATTATGTTGAAGTCTTAAAAGGAATGTCCAGAACATTAATAATAAAAAATAGTAATTGCTAATAGAGGTACTTACCTGCCCGTTGTACCCAGCACCGGTCATTGACAGCTCCTACCGGAGATTCATCTGCTCCCTCTGTTGATGTGATGTCAGCGGAAGTCTGTGACTGCTGTGTGCAGGCGGAGAACGTTGCTGATCACAACAAGCTGGTAGGTAGCAACTTCCAGCATATTAGTGCAAAGGGTACTTTTTTAAAGTTCTGGTTATCCTCTTTAAAGACTGCAACAAAAATGGTGGCCTTGGGATTTGACATTACTTTTAGCAGTATGTTGTCAATGTTCACAAACAATAATTCATATTGTGTCTGGAGAAAGATGCAGTTTTAGTTCTGTTTCAAAAAGATGTCTTTGTCCACTAGATTTGAGCTAATATCCAAAAATTTTGTTCATGCACATTTGCTCAATTCAGGGAAGTTCTCATGTTTCATCCCATTTGCATCAAATAAATTCGGAGCAAATTGAATCTGCTGAGAAGGGTTTAAAAATAAACTCCTTATACAATCAGCTTCTCTTCAGCTTTTTGTACTTCTTGCCAGTTTCTGGGGATTCTGTTTTTTCACTGTTGATTAGGCTCAAATAGGGTTGTCAACTGTTCCAGTACAGTCTGTAAAAATAGCACACTTCTTTTACCCTCTCCACAAAAAAACGTATGGTGTCAGTGAATTTTTTGAAGCTGAATAAACTCATACAGATTATTTTACCTGCAAATTATCATCATTTTACAGTTCACAATTAATGCAGCTGATGTCTTCATCGCAGAATTCTGTATTGTAGACATGTATCACGTATAATCATATTAATTTATTATGGATTCCCAAAGTGTCCGTAAAAATTGTTGTGATTTTTTGATAAGCTGTCCAAGAAAAATAAAAAGTCAAGTTTGCAGCCTTGGGCTCAATGTGTGGCTTTGTCAATGGTGGCACTAGAAGAAAGTAAATCTGGAGGTGAGCAAAGAGGGAATGAAGACTAATAAAGAGCTGATTAGGTGACTTGATGACAGAGGGACAAGTACAGATCCAGCAAAGTTTATCTTGACTTAGACAATATAGCACAGGAGCATTGCAGCACGAAAAAGTGTAATCAACACGTTACTACACATTGGTCATGTTAGGTTTCAGTGTCAAGTTCGGCGTGTGCTCCAAACATTGCAAGAATTGACATGTCACTTTTAACTCATAGATATATATATATATATACTGTACACTGTAATCGTGTTTTCCCATTAGAAGGAATAGGAAGCTTATTACAATAGGATATGTGTGATATTCTGGTATGGAGTCAAAATCAAAGTAAAAAAAAGCTCATTGTGAACATATCACAAATATGAGAAATAGAGCTATGTCTTACTCAGCATTTGATCTCTGAAAACTCCATTCAGTTTTGTTGTGTTACTGTCATTGGTTTTCAAACATAAGAACGAATCCATTTAAACTCTTGGAAATAAATGTCTACATTGTAATCCTTAGCAAGTGGTGTCTATTGAGCAAAAGCAAACCAGAATAACAAGTGCAGCGCAGCATGACGGGGCCTTGCAAACAACTCTGTTGTTTCTCTAGATAATTAACATTCCTTTAGGGTATGTGCACACGTTGCAGATTCTCTGCGATCCGCAGCACTTTTTGCGGTGCAGAAACGCTGCAGATCCGCAATTGATTTACAGTGCAATGTAAATCAATGAGAAAAAAAAATGCTGTGCACACTTTGCGGAAAATCCGCTGCGGAAACGATGCGGTTTAAAAGAAGTAGCAGTGTTGTGAATTCTGTTGTCGAACTCCCTCCTGTGGTCGTGAATGCTACTACGGCGAGTTCTGTCTATGGGCTCCCTCTGGTGGCTATGAGTGAAGCTGCGGCTTCTGAGATTCCTTACACAGGTGACGTGGTTTATCCTTTGGTTGGCTGTTCTATTTAACTCCTCTCAGATCGTTACTCCATGCCAGCTGTCAATGTTTTTGCATTTGTTCAGTTCGCTCCTGGATCTCTCTGGTGACCTGCCTTCTCCTGCAGAAGCTAAGTTCCTGATAGTCATTATTAGTTCACTGTTTTCTTGTCCAGCTGGTTATCATGATTTTGTCTTGCTAGCTGGAAGCTCTGGGATGCAGAGTGGCCCCTCCGCACCGTGAGTCGGTGCGGAGGTCTTTTTTGCACACTCTGCGTGGTCTTTTGTAGGTTTTTGTGCTGATCACAAAGTTACCTTTCCTATCCTCTGTCTATTTAGTAAGTCTGGCCTCCCTTTGCTGAAACCTGTTTCATTTCTGCATTTGTGACTTTCATCTTTACTCACAGTCAATATATGTGGGGGGCTTCCTTTGCCTTTGGGGAATTTCTCTGAGGCAAGGTAGGCTTTATTTTCCATCTCTAGGGCTAGATAGCTCTTAGGCTGTGACGAGGTGCCTAGGTCTGGTCAGGAGCGCTCCACGGCTATTTCTAGTGTGTGTGATAGGATTAGGGCTTGCGGTCAACAGAGTTCCCACATCCCAGAGCTCGTCCTGTATGTGGTTTAACTATCAGGTCATTCCGGGTGCTCCTAACCACCAGGTCATAACATAGCAGGTCACTTCTTTTTTGTGAATCTGCAGCGTTTTTGTACCCATTCCATTATAGAAAAACGCAGGGGTAAAAATAGCAGCAAATCTGCAAGAAAACCGCAGCAAAAACGCACAAAAAATACTGCGGAACCACACAAAAAACACGACAAATCCACAGGTGCGTTCTCTTCCAGGAGAGGCAGAATCTGCACCAGAAATTCCTAAGCCTAATCCGGAACATGTGCACATAGCCTTAATAGGTTTATTAAAATCATCTTCAGATGTTAAATGCATTTTGCTGGTAGGTATAATAACTTATATTAGTGATCACTAGAGTTGAGCGACCTTGACCTTTTTAGAGTCGAGCCGGGTTTCGCGAAACCCGACTATCTCAAAAGTCGGGTCGAGTGAAATCGGCCGATTATGACGTAAAGTCGGGATCGACCGAAACACGAAACCCAATGCAAGTCAATGGGGCAGCATAGTCGGCAGTGAGTGGGGGCCAGGAAAACACCTAGAGTGCCCATTTTAATGTCAAAACCATCCATTCTTCTTAATGAAGCTTGTCAAGCGTAATTTACCTTATAATAATTGGAAGGCATTTGAAATTGGGGGTCATTTGGCTAAAGTTGTGGTGGGTAGGGCTGGTTCAAGTAATTAGTGGGCCCAGGAAATCTGGACCACGTCACGGCAGTGGAGCAGGGAGAGGTAAGTATTTCAACTTTGCAAGTGCTGTGAACCAGAGCAAGCAGGGGGGGCCCACTCGTTGGCATTGGCACTGGCACAGGGCCCCTCAAAGTACAGCGGTGTGTTTGCACGGCGGGGGCGCCTCCCACCGGCAGCAACACTTTTGCGTACTATGAGAGGCCCTGTGCCAGTGACGTCGCCAACTAGTATTCCTCCCCCCACCTGATGAAGGAACCTGCACTTTCATCTGCACCTTCCTCTTTGTCCCCGTGTAAGGTGGTATGGTATGTGGGAAGAGCAACCTGACTTTCAGCAGGGTCACAATGTTGTTGTGTAGCGTGCACGGGGAATGTTGCGTTATGGGTCAATGTACCAGCAGACTCATCTATCACTGGCTGGGCAATGGGCAGGATGAGGAGGAAACACAGATATAGGCCCAAAGAATAAAGTTGGCTAAATGCAGTTCAAAATTGGTAACACAGGAATAACCAAGGGGCATTGCAGTGGAGGACAACTGGAATGAGAGGCTGACACAGAGAGTAGGCCCAAATCAGTAAGTTGTCGAAATGCAGTTCAAAATTGGCAACCGTAGTAAACAGGCGGCACAGCTTTGTTCAGTGGAGGAGAACAGCAAGGAGTGGCAGACACCGATAGTAGGCCCCAACCCAACTAGTAGGCAAAATGCAGTCTAACATTAACAACTACTTAACGAGCGCCTGAAAACGGAATTTCAGGACAGGAAACCAGGAGAACAGCAAGGAGTGGCAGACACCGATAGTAGGCCCCAAACCAACTAGTACGCCAAATGCAGTTGTTCCGTTTAACCACAATTTAATGAGAGCCTGAAGATAGAAGTTCAGGAAAGGCAACCTGGAGAACACCTTGGAGTGGAAAACACCATCTCTCTACACCCCATACCCAATTTGTAGGCCTAATGCAGTGTAGTTTCCAAGAACTACTAAACGAGAGCCGGAAGATCGAAGCTCAGGAAAGGCAACCTGGAGAACACCTTGGAGTGGAACACACCATCTCTCTACACCCCATACCCAATTTGTAGGCCTAATGCAGTGTAGTTTCCAACAACTACTAAACGAGAGCATGAAGATCGAAGCATTGGCGAGGAAACCTGGGGAACACCTTGGAGTGGAACACACCATCTCTCTACACCCCATACCCAATTTGTAGGCCTAATGCAGTGTAGTTTCCAAGAACTACTAAACGAGAGCCGGAAGATCGAAGCTCAGGGAAGGCAACATGGAAAACACCTTGGAGTGGAACACACCATCTCTCTACACCCCATACCCAATTTGTAGGCCTAATGCAGCGTAGTTTCCAACAACTACTAAACGAGAGCATGATGATCGAAGCATTGGCGAGGAAACCTGGGGAACACCTTGGAGTGGAACACACCATCTCTCTACAGTGGAACACACCATCTCTCTACACCCCATACCCAATTTGTAGGCCTAATGCAGCGTAGTTTCCAACAACTACTAAACGAGAGCCGGAAGATCGAAGCTCAGGAAAGGCAACCTGGGGAACACCTTGGAGTGGAACACACCATCTCTCTACACCCCATACCCAATTTGTAGGCCCAATGCAGCGTAGTTTCCAACAACTACTAAACGAGAGCCGGAAGAACGAAGCTCAGGAAAGGCAACCTGGGGAACACCTTGGAGTGTAACAAACCCTCTCTCTACACCACGGAAGGGCTGATTCTTAGGAAGGAAGGCTGTCGGAAAGAAGCAGGGTGCGTCCGAGGGTGATTATATTCTTATTAGGTATATACTCACCCTCGGACGCGCCCTGCTTCTTTATTTGTAATGAATGTTTATTTGCAATGTGGTTTTGACTTACTCTATTTTTTTGGTAAATTATGATTTTATTATTTTCATTGTTTTGCATCTTCTTGGCAATAATATAAAGAAGACGCGACAGGACAACACTCGGTGGATGCCATATCTGTGTTTAAAATTGAAAAAACCTTTCAGTTAACTACTTGCAGGAGAAAGTTATTGTAGCTGGTGGCCATTTTTAGTACTGTACCAGATTTTTGTTGTATGTGTTTGTTTTTAATGTTAAAATGTCTGCATTTGATATCTCTCCAGTATTTTCTTTTTTATAAGCAAAATACTTATTTTTATATTTTCTGATGTTGGTTCCAGGGGTACACGGGCAGCAGTGGTGTGGTCAGTGGAGGCCTAGTGGAAGGAGTGACCGCAGACAGGCATCGAAGGCCTAAAATAATAACACATGGCTGTAGGCAATTTTAAATTGGTTCCAGGGGTACACGGGCAGCAGTGGTGTGGTCAGTGGAGGCCTAGTGGAAGGAGTGACCGCAGACAGGCATCGAAGGCCTAAAATAATAACACATGGCTGTAGGCAATTCTAAATTGGTTACAGGGGTACACGGGCAGCAGTGCCCTGGTCAGTGTAGTAGTAGTTGAAAGAATGGACCGCAGACAGGCATCGAAGGCCTAAAATAAAAAAATTGGGCTGGCTGTAGGCAATTTTAAATTGGTTCCAGGGGTACACGGGCAGCAGTGGTGTGGTCAGTGGAGGCCTAGTGGAAGGAGTCACCGCAGACAGGCATCGAAGGCCTAAAATAATAACACATGGCTGTAGGCAATTTTAAATTGGTTCCAGGGGTACACGGGCAGCAGTGCCCTGGTCAGTGTAGTAGTAGTTGAAAGAATGGACCGCAGACAGGCATCGAAGGCCTAAAATAAAAAAATTGGGCTGGCTGTAGGCAATTTTAAATTGGTTCCAGGGGTACACGGGCAGCAGTGGTGTGGTCAGTGGAGGCCTAGTGGAAGGAGTGACCGCAGACAGGCATCGAAGGCCTAAAATAATAACACATGGCTGTAGGCAATTTTAAATTGGTTCCAGGGGTACACGGGCAGCAGTGGTGTGGTCAGTGGAGGCCTAGTGGAAGGAGTGACCACAGACAGGCATCGAAGGCCTAAAATAATAACACATGGCTGTAGGCAATTTTAAATTGGTTCCAGGGGTACACGGGCAGCAGTGCCCTGGTCAGTGTAGTAGTAGTTGAAAGAATGGACCGCAGACAGGCATCGAAGGCCTAAAATAAAAAAATTGGGCTGGCTGTAGGCAATTTTAAATTGGTTCCAGGGGTACACGGGCAGCAGTGGTGTGGTCAGTGGAGGCCTAGTGGAAGGAGTGACCGCAGACAGGCATCGAAGGCCTAAAATAATAACACATGGCTGTAGGCAATTTTAAATTGGTTCCAGGGGTACACGGGCAGCAGTGGTGTGGTCAGTGGAGGCCTAGTGGAAGGAGTGACCACAGACAGACATCGAAGGCCTAAAATAATAACACATGGCTGTAGGCAATTTTAAATTGGTTCCAGGGGTACACGGGCAGCAGTGCCCTGGTCAGTGTAGTAGTAGTTGAAAGAATGGACCGCAGACAGGCATCGAAGGCCTAAAATAAAAAAATTGGGCTGGCTGTAGGCAATTTTAAATTGGTTCCAGGGGTACACGGGCAGCAGTGGTGTGGTCAGTGGAGGCCTAGTGGAAGGAGTGACCGCAGACAGGCATCGAAGGCCTAAAATAATAACACATGGCTGTAGGCAATTTTAAATTGGTTCCAGGGGTACACGGGCAGCAGTGGTGTGGTCAGTGGAGGCCTAGTGGAAGGAGTGACCACAGACAGGCATCGAAGGCCTAAAATAATAACACATGGCTGTAGGCAATTTTAAATTGGTTCCAGGGGTACACGGGCAGCAGTGCCCTGGTCAGTGTAGTAGTAGTTGAAAGAATGGACCACAGACAGGCATCGAAGGCCTAAAATAAAAAAATTGGGCTGGCTGTAGGCAATTTTAAATTGGTTCCAGGGGTACACGGGCAGCAGTGGTGTGGTCAGTGGAGGCCTAGTGGAAGGAGTGACCGCAGACAGGCATCGAAGGCCTAAAATAATAACACATGGCTGTAGGCAATTTTAAATTGGTTCCAGGGGTACACAGGCAGCAGTGGTGTGGTCAGTGGAGGCCTAGTGGAAGGAGTGACCACAGACAAGCATCGAAGGCCTAAAATAATAACACATGGCTGTAGGCAATTTTAAATTGGTTCCAGGGGTACACGGGCAGCAGTGCCCTGGTCAGTGTAGTAGTAGTTGAAAGAATGGACCGCAGACAGGCATCGAAGGCCTAAAATAAAAAAATTGGGCTGGCTGTAGGCAATTTTAAATTGGTTCCAGGGGTACACGGGCAGCAGTGGTGAGGTCAGTGGAGGCCTAGTGGAAGGAGTGACCGCAGACAGGCATCGAAGGCCTAAAATAATAACACATGGCTGTAGGCAATTTTAAATTGGTTCCAGGGGTACACGGGCAGCAGTGGTGTGGTCAGTGGAGGCCTAGTGGAAGGAGTGACCGCAGACAGGCATCGAAGGCCTAAAATAATAACACATGGCTGTAGGCAATTTTAAATTGGTTCCAAGGGTACACGGGCAGCAGTGGTGTGGTCAGTGGAGGCCTAGTGGAAGGAGTGACCACAGACAGGCATCGAAGGCCTAAAATAATAACACATGGCTGTAGGCAATTTTAAATTGGTTCCAGGGGTACACGGGCAGCAGTGCCCTGGTCAGTGTAGTAGTAGTTGAAAGAATGGACCGCAGACAGGCATCGAAGGCCTAAAATAAAAAAATTGGGCTGGCTGTAGGCAATTTTAAATTGGTTCCAGGGGTACACGGGCAGCAGTGGTGAGGTCAGTGGAGGCCTAGTGGAAGGAGTGACCGCAGACAGGCATCGAAGGCCTAAAATAATAACACATGGCTGTAGGCAATTTTAAATTGGTTCCAGGGGTACACGGGCAGCAGTGGTGTGGTCAGTGGAGGCCTAGTGGAAGGAGTGACCGCAGACAGGCATCGAAGGCCTAAAATAATAACACATGGCTGTAGGCAATTTTAAATTGGTTCCAGGGGTACACGGGCAGCAGTGGTGTGGTCAGTGGAGGCCTAGTGGAAGGAGTGACCACAGACAGGCATCGAAGGCCTAAAATAATAACACATGGCTGTAGGCAATTTTAAATTGGTTCCAGGGGTACACGGGCAGCAGTGGTGTGGTCAGTGGAGGCCTAGTGGAAGGAGTCACCGCAGACAGGCATCGAAGGCCTAAAATAATAACACATGGCTGTAGGCAATTTTAAATTGGTTACAGGGGTACACGGGCAGCAGTGGTGTGGTCAGTGGAGGCCTAGTGGAAGGAGTGACCACAGACAGGCATCGAAGGCCTAACATAACAAAAATGTCAATACAATGGTATTGTCAGTGGCAGGCATTGAAGGATGTCAGCGCATAGACTAAACATTGGTGGAGCTGTGAGATAATTTTGCAAGTGGTAGAGCACTGTTTGAGCTGGGGTGGGGGGAAACTGTCTTGTGGCCGGCGGTACAGGCCCAGGGCCCCTCATATTACAACGGTGTGTCTGACGTTGGGTGCGCACCACCACCGCCAGAGACACTTTATTGTACTAGGAGGGACCCAAAAGCGGGCTCACCCACCTCTTCAGACAAACTGCACTCTCACGGGTGCTGTCGCCAAGTGTCGATACCACGGCCCCGTGTGGGGAGTTTGGCCATTTAGTGAGGTGTAAACATGTCGTATGCTGGACAATCAGGTGCAGAAAATTACGAGATTGGAAAAGGCATTCAGAATAGTCCACAGGCAAGACCTTTTCATAGGAAAGCTAGGTGTCAGCCGGGCAAGGTGGGGCAAAAGATTTCGAAATCCAGTTGTGGTTCATTTTAATGAAGGTTAGATCATCTACATTTTGGGTAGCCAGACGAGTCCTTTTTTCTGTTAGTATTGAACCTGCAGCACTGAATACTCTTTCTGATAGGACACTAGCTGCCGGGCAAGCAAGCTCCTGCAATGCATATTCTGCCAATTCTGGCCAGGTATCTAATTTTGATGCCCAGTAATCAAATGGGAATGACGGTTGAGGGAGAACATCGATAAGGGATGAAAAATAGTTTGTAACCATACTGGACAAATGTTGTCTCCTGTCACTTTGAATTGATGCTGCAGTACCTGTCCTGTCTGCGGTCATAGCAAAATCACTCCACAACCTGGTCAGAAAACCCCTCTGGCCAACGCCACTTCTGATTTCTGCCCCTCTAACTCCTCTGGTCTGCTGGCCCCTGCAGCTCGTGTGAGAACGATCACGGCGCTGTGTGCAGGGAATGCCAGAAGCAAACGGTCAACAAGAGTTGATTGTTTGGTTGCTAATATTAGTTCCAAGTTCTCATGTGGCATTATATTTTGCAATTTGCCTTTATAGCGAGGATCAAGGAGGCAGGCCAACCAGTAATCGTCATCATTCATCATTTTAGTTATGCGTGTGTCCCTTTTGAGGATACGTAAGGCATAATCCGCCATGTGGGCCAAAGTTCCAGTTCTCAAATCTGCGGTTGTGCTTGGTTGAGGGGCAGTTTCAGGCAAATCAACGTCACTTGTGTCCCTCAAAAAACCAGAACCCGGCCTTGCCGCGCCACAAATTTCCAGTGGCCCCGGAAAAGCTTCCTCATTAAAAATATAATCATTCCCATCATCCTCCTCGTCCTCCTCCTCCTCTTCGCCCGCTACCTCATCCTGTACACTGCCCTGGACAGACAAT